>NC_030679.2:145206242-145864992 GCF_000004195.4 Xenopus tropicalis
AAAAAAAAAAAAAAAGAGCATCATAGACAACATTTGTGGAAAACGATGCTGAAAAAAACAGTCAAAAGTCTTTGTCTGCCCCTCTTGCAATTTTTTGAAGTACGTACGCCAATTAAGGATGAAGGGTAAAGGGCCGTTTTACATGTTAATGTTAGTAAAATGGTATCAAGGGGAAAAAGCTGCCGTGACCCGGATTCGAACCGGGGTTGCTGCGGCCACAACGCAGAGTACTAACCACTATACGATCACGGCAAGCCGTACGCTTGGGGCTGCCAGCTCTCGTGCAGGTTGTTTGTATTTTTCTCTCGGCACGGTTGTTGTTTGCATTAATTTTCTTTTTCAACCCATTTAAATGTTTTTAGCAGATTTCTGCCGTTAAAGTGGGGCGGTAGGCTCCGCGGCTCATCTGGCGCTTCCAGGGTAACCCGACTGTGCAATCAACGTCACGTTGCCCTGTGCGCAATTCCATACCTTTCAGGCTTTCATCCCTTGGCTCCCATGACTTTGGACTTTATAGCACATTTAGCTAGGAACCATTTCCTGTTCCTGAGCTCCTTCTCCTTACCAAGGACCTCAGATTGAATGGAAGGACTTGTCCATTTCTACAAACACCTCTCTGTGAAAAGTGCAGCGCGCCCAACAGGGACTTGAACCCTGGACCCTCAGATTAAAAGTCTGATGCTCTACCGACTGAGCTATCCGGGCTCCGTGCGCTGCACGTTTCTTGAAAGTTTTTGGCCCGACTCCGACTTTCTTTGCAACAGACAACACAAAGCAACACTGACCCCAAGGGGTACCTTATTTACAAATTCTTATTTACAAAATGCAGCAATGCATTTAGAAATGATGCCCAACAGGAAAATTCTTTACACCCCGCAGGAGGCAGCAAGACCTTTCCATTATTTATTTCTCAGTTTCTGATGTGCTGTGTGAAAAAAAGAAAGCTCTCCGAGCCAGGCAGGAGTCGAACCTATACAATCTTCTGATCCGTAGTCAGACGCGTTATCCATTGCGCCACTGGCCCGTGTCCAAAGGGCAAGCCAAATAGATCCTCTATGCGCAGTCACATCAATTGATTAATAATGTTCAATGGATACTGTCATGGTTCCCCCGTGTTTTCAAAAGCGAGGATGGGCAGGACAAGAGAAAATCCTTACCATACTTACCAGAGATGGTCTTTTCCTGGCCTTCCCCCTTGTCAACAGAACCTGCCTTTGTTTTCTTGTTTTCTCGCTTCTTAATTGGACTGGAGCAGATTGGGAAGCTTTATTGGCTTGCAGTTGTAACCCTGTTTCTTCTGTCCAGGTGGTTTGGGGTGGGGAAATAGCCATCAGTCTGTTTTGTTTTTTTCCTTCATGTGGTCAAGGAAGATGGCCAGGCAAAGAAAATGCCTGGCAAGTAGGCTAATGTTTGTTTTTCTTTTCTCCGCTGTTTCAATCTATCTAACATGGGAAAAAAACATACCCCGCCACAAGTACCCCAGGCGGGACACTGGACCACCATCCCGCTGACCATTTTGGTGACAGTTGTCCACAGTTTCAGGATGAAAATGATGTTGCGGCGAGAAAGTTTCCTGATGTTGTGCCGTTTATTGTTAGAAGAGTCACCTGATGTGTCTATGGCGGAGCACGGTTTCCAGACCCTGACGAAAGCTAATAAACCCTTGCCGTGCTTTTTCCTGCAAGGCTTAAGTTTTACCTGGACTAGAAACTTGAATGGGAGAATGCCGCCGTCTCCTCCAATCCACTTTACATAAAGGATGCACCGTGAGTACCCCAGATGGGACTCGAACCCACAATCCCTGGCTTAGGAGGCCAGTGCCTTATCCATTTAGGCCACTGGGGCGCCCTTAGCTGAGCTTGTGGCTTATTGTTCTCTGTCAGGTACTCAAAAAATTTGCACAAATTTTAGCAAATAAAAAAAAAAAAGAGCATCATAGACAACATTTGTGGAAAACGATGCTGAAAAAAACAGTCAAAAGTCTTTGTCTGCCCCTCTTGCAATTTTTTGAAGTACGTACGCCAATTAAGGATGAAGGGTTAAAGGGCCGTTTTACATGTTAATGTTAGTAAAATGGTATCAAGGGGAAAAAGCTGCCGTGACCCGGATTTGAACGGGGTTGCTGCGGCCACAACGCAGAAGTACTAACCACTATACGATCACGGCAAGCCGTACGCTTGGGGCTGCCAGCTCTCGTGCAGGTTGTTTGTATTTTTTCTCTCGGCACGGTTGTTGTTTGCATTAATTTTCTTTTTCAACCCATTTAAATGTTTTTAGCAGATTTCTGCCGTTAAAGTGGGGCGGTAGGCTCCGCGGCTCATCTGGCGCTTCCAGGGTAACCCGACTGTGCAATCAACGTCACGTTGCCCTGTGCGCAATTCCATACCTTTCAGGCTTTCATCCCTTGGCTCCCATGACTTTGGACTTTATAGCACATTTAGCTAGGAACCATTTCCTGTTCCTGAGCTCCTTCTCCTTACCAAGGACCTCAGATTGAATGGAAGGACTTGTCCATTTCTACAAACACCTCTCTGAAAAGTGCAGCGCCCGAACAGGGACTTGAACCCTGGACCCTCAGATTAAAAGTCTGATGCTCTACCGACTGAGATATCCGGGCTCCGTGCGCTGCACGTTTCTTGAAAGTTTTTGGCCCGACTCCGACTTTCTTTGCAACAGACAACACAAAGCAACACTGACCCCAAGGGGTACCTTATTTACAAATTCTTATTTACAAAATGCAGCAATGCATTTAGAAATGATGCCCAACAGGAAAATTCTTTACACCCCGCAGGAGGCAGCAAGACCTTTCCATTATTTATTTCTCAGTTTCTGATGGTGCTGTGTGAAAAAAAGAAAGCTCTCCGAGCCAGGCAGGAGTCGAACCTACAATCTTCTGATCCGTAGTCAGACGCGTTATCCATCGCGCCACTGGCCCGTGTCCAAAGGGCAAGCAAATAGATCCTCTATGCGCAGTCACATCAATTGATTAATAATGTTCAATGGATACTGTCATGGGTTCCCCCGTGTTTTCAAAAGCGAGGATGGGCAGGACAAGAGAAAATCCTTACCATACTTACCAGAGATGGTCTTTTCCTGGCCTTCCCCCTTGTCAACAGAACCTGCCTTTGTTTTCTTGTTTCTCGCTTCTTAATTGGACTGGAGCAGATTGGGAAGCTTTATTGGCTTGCAGTTGTAACCCTGTTTCTTCTGTCCAGGTGGTTTGGGGGTGGGGAAATAGCCATCAGTCTGTTTTGTTTTTTTCCCTTCATGTGGTCAAGGAAGATGGCCAGGCAAAGAAAATGCCTGGCAAGTAGGCTAATGTTTGTTTTTCTTTTCTCGCTGTTTCATCTATCTAACATGGGAAAAAAACATACCCCGCCACAAGTACCCCAGGCGGGACACTGACCCACCATCCCTGCTGACCATTTTGGCTGACAGTTGTCCACAGTTCAGGATGAAAATGATGTTTGCGGCGAGAAAGGTTTCCTGATGTTGTGCCGTTTATTGTTAGAAGAGTCACCTGATGTGTCTATGGCGGAGCACGGTTTCCAGACCTGACGAAAGCTAATAAACCCTTGCCGTGCTTTTTCCTGCAAGGCTTAAGTTTTACCTGGACTAGAAACTTGAATGGAGAATGCCGCCGTCTCCTCCAATCCACTTTACATAAAGGATGCACCGTGAGTACCCCAGATGGGACTCGAACCCACAATCCCTGGCTTAGGAGGCCAGTGCCTTATCCATTAGGCCACTGGGGCGCCCTTAGCTGAGCTTGTGGCTTATTGTTCTCTGTCAGGTACTCAAAAAATTTGCACAAATTTTAGCAAATAAAAAAAAAAGAGCATCATAGACAACATTTGTGGAAAACGATGCTGAAAAAAAACAGTCAAAAGTCTTTGTCTGCCCCTCTTGCAATTTTTTGAAGTACGTACGCCAATTAAGGATGAAGGGTAAAGGGCCGTTTTACATGTTAATGTTAGTAAAATGGTATCAAGGGGAAAAAGCTGCCGTGACCCGGATTCGAACCGGGGTTTGCTGCGGCCACAACGCAGAGTACTAACCACTATACGATCACGGCAAGCCGTACGCTTGGGGGCTGCCAGCTCTCGTGCAGGTTGTTTGTATTTTTCTCTCGGCACGGTTGTTGTTTGCATTAATTTTCTTTTTCAACCCATTTAAATGTTTTTAGCAGATTTCTGCCGTTAAAGTGGGGCGGTAGGCTCCGCGGCTCATCTGGCGCTTCCAGGGTAACCCGACTGTGCAATCAACGTCACGTTGCCCTGTGCGCAATTCCATACCTTTCAGGCTTTCATCCCTTGGCTCCCATGACTTTGGACTTTATAGCACATTTAGCTAGGAACCATTTCCTGTTCCTGAGCTCCTTCTCCTTACCAAGGACCTCAGATTGAATGGAAGGACTTGTCCATTTCTACAAACACCTCTCTGAAAAGTGCAGCGCCCGAACAGGGACTTGAACCCTGGACCCTCAGATTAAAAGTCTGATGCTCTACCGACTGAGCTATCCGGGCTCCGTGCGCTGCACGTTTCTTGAAAGTTTTTGGCCCGACTCCGACTTTCTTTGCAACAGACAACACAAAGCAACACTGACCCCAAGGGGTACCTTATTTACAAATTCTTATTTACAAAATGCAGCAATGCATTTAGAAATGATGCCCAACAGGAAAATTCTTTACACCCCGCAGGAGGCAGCAAGACCTTTCCATTATTTATTTCTCAGTTTCTGATGGTGCTGTGTGAAAAAAAGAAAGCTCTCCGAGCCAGGCAGGAGTCGAACCTACAATCTTCTGATCCGTAGTCAGACGCGTTATCCATTGCGCCACTTCTCCTTACCAAGGACCTCAGATTGAATGGAAGGACTTGTCCATTTCTACAAACACCTCTCTGAAAAGTGCAGCGCCCGAACAGGGACTTGAACCCTGGACCCTCAGATTAAAACAAAGCAACACTGACCCCAAGGGGTACCTTATTTACAAATTCTTATTTACAAAATGCAGCAATGCATTTAGAAATGATGCCCAACAGGAAAATTCTTTACACCCCGCAGGAGGCAGCAAGACCTTTCCATTATTTATTTCTCAGTTTCTGATGGTGCTGTGTGAAAAAAAGAAAGCTCTCCGAGCCAGGCAGGAGTCGAACCTACAATCTTCTGATCCGTAGTCAGACGCGTTATCCATTGCGCCACTGGCCCGTGTCCAAAGGGCAAGCCAAATAGATCCTCTATGCGCAGTCACATCAATTGATTAATAATGTTCAATGGATACTGTCATGGTTCCCCCGTGTTTTCAAAAGCGAGGATGGGCAGGACAAGAGAAAATCCTTACCATACTTACCAGAGATGGTCTTTTCCTGGCCTTCCCCCTTGTCAACAGAACCTGCCTTTGTTTTCTTGTTTCTCGCTTCTTAATTGGACTGGAGCAGATTGGGAAGCTTTATTGGCTTGCAGTTGTAACCCTGTTTCTTCTGTCCAGGTGGTTTGGGGGTGGGGAAATAGCCATCAGTCTGTTTTGTTTTTTTCCCTTCATGTGGTCAAGGAAGATGGCCAGGCAAAGAAAATGCCTGGCAAGTAGGCTAATGTTTGTTTTTCTTTTCTCGCTGTTTCAATCTATCTAACATGGGAAAAAAACATACCCCGCCACAAGTACCCCAGGCGGGACACTGACCCACCATCCCTGCTGACCATTTTGGCTGACAGTTGTCCACAGTTCAGGATGAAAATGATGTTTGCGGCGAGAAAGGTTTCCTGATGTTGTGCCGTTTATTGTTAGAAGAGTCACCTGATGTGTCTATGGCGGAGCACGGTTTCCAGACCTGACGAAAGCTAATAAACCCTTGCCGTGCTTTTTCCTGCAAGGCTTAAGTTTTACCTGGACTAGAAACTTGAATGGAGAATGCCGCCGTCTCCTCCAATCCACTTTACATAAAGGATGCACCGTGAGTACCCCAGATGGGACTCGAACCCACAATCCCTGGCTTAGGAGGCCAGTGCCTTATCCATTAGGCCACTGGGGCGCCCTTAGCTGAGCTTGTGGCTTATTGTTCTCTGTCAGGTACTCAAAAAATTTGCACAAATTTTAGCAAATAAAAAAAAAAAGAGCATCATAGACAACATTTGTGGAAAACGATGCTGAAAAAAACAGTCAAAAGTCTTTGTCTGCCCCTCTTGCAATTTTTTGAAGTACGTACGCCAATTAAGGATGAAGGGTAAAGGGCCGTTTTACATGTTAATGTTAGTAAAATGGTATCAAGGGGAAAAAGCTGCCGTGACCCGGATTCGAACCGGGGTTGCTGCGGCCACAACGCAGAGTACTAACCACTATACGATCACGGCAAGCCGTACGCTTGGGGCTGCCAGCTCTCGTGCAGGTTGTTTGTATTTTTCTCTCGGCACGGTTGTTGTTTGCATTAATTTTCTTTTTCAACCCATTTAAATGTTTTTAGCAGATTTCTGCCGTTAAAGTGGGGCGGTAGGCTCCGCGGCTCATCTGGCGCTTCCAGGGTAACCCGACTGTGCAATCAACGTCACGTTGCCCTGTGCGCAATTCCATACCTTTCAGGCTTTCATCCCTTGGCTCCCATGACTTTGGACTTTATAGCACATTTAGCTAGGAACCATTTCCTGTTCCTGAGCTCCTTCTCCTTACCAAGGACCTCAGATTGAATGGAAGGACTTGTCCATTTCTACAAACACCTCTCTGAAAAGTGCAGCGCCCGAACAGGGACTTGAACCCTGGACCCTCAGATTAAAAGTCTGATGCTCTACCGACTGAGCTATCCGGGCTCCGTGCGCTGCACGTTTCTTGAAAGTTTTTGGCCCGACTCCGACTTTCTTTGCAACAGACAACACAAAGCAACACTGACCCCAAGGGGTACCTTATTTACAAATTCTTATTTACAAAATGCAGCAATGCATTTAGAAATGATGCCCAACAGGAAAATTCTTTACACCCCGCAGGAGGCAGCAAGACCTTTCCATTATTTATTTCTCAGTTTCTGATGGTGCTGTGTGAAAAAAAGAAAGCTCTCCGAGCCAGGCAGGAGTCGAACCTACAATCTTCTGATCCGTAGTCAGACGCGTTATCCATTGCGCCACTGGCCCGTGTCCAAAGGGCAAGCCAAATAGATCCTCTATGCGCAGTCACATCAATTGATTAATAATGTTCAATGGATACTGTCATGGTTCCCCCGTGTTTTCAAAAGCGAGGATGGGCAGGACAAGAGAAAATCCTTACCATACTTACCAGAGATGGTCTTTTCCTGGCCTTCCCCCTTGTCAACAGAACCTGCCTTTGTTTTCTTGTTTCTCGCTTCTTAATTGGACTGGAGCAGATTGAGAAACTTTATTGGCTTGCAGTTGTAACCCTGTTTCTTCTGTCCAGGTGGTTTGGGGGTGGGGAAATAGCCATCAGTCTGTTTTGTTTTTTTCCCTTCATGTGGTCAAGGAAGATGGCCAGGCAAAGAAAATGCCTGGCAAGTAGGCTAATGTTTGTTTTTCTTTTCTCGCTGTTTCAATCTATCTAACATGGGAAAAAAACATACCCCGCCACAAGTACCCCAGGCGGGACACTGACCCACCATCCCTGCTGACCATTTTGGCTGACAGTTGTCCACAGTTCAGGATGAAAATGATGTTTGCGGCGAGAAAGGTTTCCTGATGTTGTGCCGTTTATTGTTAGAAGAGTCACCTGATGTGTCTATGGCGGAGCACGGTTTCCAGACCTGACGAAAGCTAATAAACCCTTGCCGTGCTTTTTCCTGCAAGGCTTAAGTTTTACCTGGACTAGAAACTTGAATGGAGAATGCCGCCGTCTCCTCCAATCCACTTTACATAAAGGATGCACCGTGAGTACCCCAGATGGGACTCGAACCCACAATCCCTGGCTTAGGAGGCCAGTGCCTTATCCATTAGGCCACTGGGGCGCCCTTAGCTGAGCTTGTGGCTTATTGTTCTCTGTCAGGTACTCAAAAAATTTGCACAAATTTTAGCAAATAAAAAAAAAAAGAGCATCATAGACAACATTTGTGGAAAACGATGCTGAAAAAAACAGTCAAAAGTCTTTGTCTGCCCCTCTTGCAATTTTTTGAAGTACGTACGCCAATTAAGGATGAAGGGTAAAGGGCCGTTTTACATGTTAATGTTAGTAAAATGGTATCAAGGGGAAAAAGCTGCCGTGACCCGGATTCGAACCGGGGTTGCTGCGGCCACAACGCAGAGTACTAACCACTATACGATCACGGCAAGCCGTACGCTTGGGGCTGCCAGCTCTCGTGCAGGTTGTTTGTATTTTTCTCTCGGCACGGTTGTTGTTTGCATTAATTTTCTTTTTCAACCCATTTAAATGTTTTTAGCAGATTTCTGCCGTTAAAGTGGGGCGGTAGGCTCCGCGGCTCATCTGGCGCTTCCAGGGTAACCCGACTGTGCAATCAACGTCACGTTGCCCTGTGCGCAATTCCATACCTTTCAGGCTTTCATCCCTTGGCTCCCATGACTTTGGACTTTATAGCACATTTAGCTAGGAACCATTTCCTGTTCCTGAGCTCCTTCTCCTTACCAAGGACCTCAGATTGAATGGAAGGACTTGTCCATTTCTACAAACACCTCTCTGAAAAGTGCAGCGCCCGAACAGGGACTTGAACCCTGGACCCTCAGATTAAAACAAAGCAACACTGACCCCAAGGGGTACCTTATTTACAAATTCTTATTTACAAAATGCAGCAATGCATTTAGAAATGATGCCCAACAGGAAAATTCTTTACACCCCGCAGGAGGCAGCAAGACCTTTCCATTATTTATTTCTCAGTTTCTGATGGTGCTGTGTGAAAAAAAGAAAGCTCTCCGAGCCAGGCAGGAGTCGAACCTACAATCTTCTGATCCGTAGTCAGACGCGTTATCCATTGCGCCACTGGCCCGTGTCCAAAGGGCAAGCCAAATAGATCCTCTATGCGCAGTCACATCAATTGATTAATAATGTTCAATGGATACTGTCATGGTTCCCCCGTGTTTTCAAAAGCGAGGATGGGCAGGACAAGAGAAAATCCTTACCATACTTACCAGAGATGGTCTTTTCCTGGCCTTCCCCCTTGTCAACAGAACCTGCCTTTGTTTTCTTGTTTCTCGCTTCTTAATTGGACTGGAGCAGATTGGGAAGCTTTATTGGCTTGCAGTTGTAACCCTGTTTCTTCTGTCCAGGTGGTTTGGGGGTGGGGAAATAGCCATCAGTCTGTTTTGTTTTTTTCCCTTCATGTGGTCAAGGAAGATGGCCAGGCAAAGAAAATGCCTGGCAAGTAGGCTAATGTTTGTTTTTCTTTTCTCGCTGTTTCAATCTATCTAACATGGGAAAAAAACATACCCCGCCACAAGTACCCCAGGCGGGACACTGACCCACCATCCCTGCTGACCATTTTGGCTGACAGTTGTCCACAGTTCAGGATGAAAATGATGTTTGCGGCGAGAAAGGTTTCCTGATGTTGTGCCGTTTATTGTTAGAAGAGTCACCTGATGTGTCTATGGCGGAGCACGGTTTCCAGACCTGACGAAAGCTAATAAACCCTTGCCGTGCTTTTTCCTGCAAGGCTTAAGTTTTACCTGGACTAGAAACTTGAATGGAGAATGCCGCCGTCTCCTCCAATCCACTTTACATAAAGGATGCACCGTGAGTACCCCAGATGGGACTCGAACCCACAATCCCTGGCTTAGGAGGCCAGTGCCTTATCCATTAGGCCACTGGGGCGCCCTTAGCTGAGCTTGTGGCTTATTGTTCTCTGTCAGGTACTCAAAAAATTTGCACAAATTTTAGCAAATAAAAAAAAAAGAGCATCATAGACAACATTTGTGGAAAACGATGCTGAAAAAAACAGTCAAAAGTCTTTGTCTGCCCCTCTTGCAATTTTTTGAAGTACGTACGCCAATTAAGGATGAAGGGTAAAGGGCCGTTTTACATGTTAATGTTAGTAAAATGGTATCAAGGGGAAAAAGCTGCCGTGACCCGGATTCGAACCGGGGTTGCTGCGGCCACAACGCAGAGTACTAACCACTATACGATCACGGCAAGCCGTACGCTTGGGGCTGCCAGCTCTCGTGCAGGTTGTTTGTATTTTTCTCTCGGCACGGTTGTTGTTTGCATTAATTTTCTTTTTCAACCCATTTAAATGTTTTTAGCAGATTTCTGCCGTTAAAGTGGGGCGGTAGGCTCCGCGGCTCATCTGGCGCTTCCAGGGTAACCCGACTGTGCAATCAACGTCACGTTGCCCTGTGCGCAATTCCATACCTTTCAGGCTTTCATCCCTTGGCTCCCATGACTTTGGACTTTATAGCACATTTAGCTAGGAACCATTTCCTGTTCCTGAGCTCCTTCTCCTTACCAAGGACCTCAGATTGAATGGAAGGACTTGTCCATTTCTACAAACACCTCTCTGAAAAGTGCAGCGCCCGAACAGGGACTTGAACCCTGGACCCTCAGATTAAAAGTCTGATGCTCTACCGACTGAGCTATCCGGGCTCCGTGCGCTGCACGTTTCTTGAAAGTTTTTGGCCCGACTCCGACTTTCTTTGCAACAGACAACACAAAGCAACACTGACCCCAAGGGGTACCTTATTTACAAATTCTTATTTACAAAATGCAGCAATGCATTTAGAAATGATGCCCAACAGGAAAATTCTTTACACCCCGCAGGAGGCAGCAAGACCTTTCCATTATTTATTTCTCAGTTTCTGATGGTGCTGTGTGAAAAAAAGAAAGCTCTCCGAGCCAGGCAGGAGTCGAACCTACAATCTTCTGATCCGTAGTCAGACGCGTTATCCATTGCGCCACTGGCCCGTGTCCAAAGGGCAAGCCAAATAGATCCTCTATGCGCAGTCACATCAATTGATTAATAATGTTCAATGGATACTGTCATGGTTCCCCCGTGTTTTCAAAAGCGAGGATGGGCAGGACAAGAGAAAATCCTTACCATACTTACCAGAGATGGTCTTTTCCTGGCCTTCCCCCTTGTCAACAGAACCTGCCTTTGTTTTCTTGTTTCTCGCTTCTTAATTGGACTGGAGCAGATTGAGAAACTTTATTGGCTTGCAGTTGTAACCCTGTTTCTTCTGTCCAGGTGGTTTGGGGGTGGGGAAATAGCCATCAGTCTGTTTTGTTTTTTTCCCTTCATGTGGTCAAGGAAGATGGCCAGGCAAAGAAAATGCCTGGCAAGTAGGCTAATGTTTGTTTTTCTTTTCTCGCTGTTTCAATCTATCTAACATGGGAAAAAAACATACCCCGCCACAAGTACCCCAGGCGGGACACTGACCCACCATCCCTGCTGACCATTTTGGCTGACAGTTGTCCACAGTTCAGGATGAAAATGATGTTTGCGGCGAGAAAGGTTTCCTGATGTTGTGCCGTTTATTGTTAGAAGAGTCACCTGATGTGTCTATGGCGGAGCACGGTTTCCAGACCTGACGAAAGCTAATAAACCCTTGCCGTGCTTTTTCCTGCAAGGCTTAAGTTTTACCTGGACTAGAAACTTGAATGGAGAATGCCGCCGTCTCCTCCAATCCACTTTACATAAAGGATGCACCGTGAGTACCCCAGATGGGACTCGAACCCACAATCCCTGGCTTAGGAGGCCAGTGCCTTATCCATTAGGCCACTGGGGCGCCCTTAGCTGAGCTTGTGGCTTATTGTTCTCTGTCAGGTACTCAAAAAATTTGCACAAATTTTAGCAAATAAAAAAAAAAGAGCATCATAGACAACATTTGTGGAAAACGATGCTGAAAAAAACAGTCAAAAGTCTTTGTCTGCCCCTCTTGCAATTTTTTGAAGTACGTACGCCAATTAAGGATGAAGGGTAAAGGGCCGTTTTACATGTTAATGTTAGTAAAATGGTATCAAGGGGAAAAAGCTGCCGTGACCCGGATTCGAACCGGGGTTGCTGCGGCCACAACGCAGAGTACTAACCACTATACGATCACGGCAAGCCGTACGCTTGGGGCTGCCAGCTCTCGTGCAGGTTGTTTGTATTTTTCTCTCGGCACGGTTGTTGTTTGCATTAATTTTCTTTTTCAACCCATTTAAATGTTTTTAGCAGATTTCTGCCGTTAAAGTGGGGCGGTAGGCTCCGCGGCTCATCTGGCGCTTCCAGGGTAACCCGACTGTGCAATCAACGTCACGTTGCCCTGTGCGCAATTCCATACCTTTCAGGCTTTCATCCCTTGGCTCCCATGACTTTGGACTTTATAGCACATTTAGCTAGGAACCATTTCCTGTTCCTGAGCTCCTTCTCCTTACCAAGGACCTCAGATTGAATGGAAGGACTTGTCCATTTCTACAAACACCTCTCTGAAAAGTGCAGCGCCCGAACAGGGACTTGAACCCTGGACCCTCAGATTAAAACAAAGCAACACTGACCCCAAGGGGTACCTTATTTACAAATTCTTATTTACAAAATGCAGCAATGCATTTAGAAATGATGCCCAACAGGAAAATTCTTTACACCCCGCAGGAGGCAGCAAGACCTTTCCATTATTTATTTCTCAGTTTCTGATGGTGCTGTGTGAAAAAAAGAAAGCTCTCCGAGCCAGGCAGGAGTCGAACCTACAATCTTCTGATCCGTAGTCAGACGCGTTATCCATTGCGCCACTGGCCCGTGTCCAAAGGGCAAGCCAAATAGATCCTCTATGCGCAGTCACATCAATTGATTAATAATGTTCAATGGATACTGTCATGGTTCCCCCGTGTTTTCAAAAGCGAGGATGGGCAGGACAAGAGAAAATCCTTACCATACTTACCAGAGATGGTCTTTTCCTGGCCTTCCCCCTTGTCAACAGAACCTGCCTTTGTTTTCTTGTTTCTCGCTTCTTAATTGGACTGGAGCAGATTGGGAAGCTTTATTGGCTTGCAGTTGTAACCCTGTTTCTTCTGTCCAGGTGGTTTGGGGGTGGGGAAATAGCCATCAGTCTGTTTTGTTTTTTTCCCTTCATGTGGTCAAGGAAGATGGCCAGGCAAAGAAAATGCCTGGCAAGTAGGCTAATGTTTGTTTTTCTTTTCTCGCTGTTTCAATCTATCTAACATGGGAAAAAAACATACCCCGCCACAAGTACCCCAGGCGGGACACTGACCCACCATCCCTGCTGACCATTTTGGCTGACAGTTGTCCACAGTTCAGGATGAAAATGATGTTTGCGGCGAGAAAGGTTTCCTGATGTTGTGCCGTTTATTGTTAGAAGAGTCACCTGATGTGTCTATGGCGGAGCACGGTTTCCAGACCTGACGAAAGCTAATAAACCCTTGCCGTGCTTTTTCCTGCAAGGCTTAAGTTTTACCTGGACTAGAAACTTGAATGGAGAATGCCGCCGTCTCCTCCAATCCACTTTACATAAAGGATGCACCGTGAGTACCCCAGATGGGACTCGAACCCACAATCCCTGGCTTAGGAGGCCAGTGCCTTATCCATTAGGCCACTGGGGCGCCCTTAGCTGAGCTTGTGGCTTATTGTTCTCTGTCAGGTACTCAAAAAATTTGCACAAATTTTAGCAAATAAAAAAAAAAAGAGCATCATAGACAACATTTGTGGAAAACGATGCTGAAAAAAACAGTCAAAAGTCTTTGTCTGCCCCTCTTGCAATTTTTTGAAGTACGTACGCCAATTAAGGATGAAGGGTAAAGGGCCGTTTTACATGTTAATGTTAGTAAAATGGTATCAAGGGGAAAAAGCTGCCGTGACCCGGATTCGAACCGGGGTTGCTGCGGCCACAACGCAGAGTACTAACCACTATACGATCACGGCAAGCCGTACGCTTGGGGCTGCCAGCTCTCGTGCAGGTTGTTTGTATTTTTCTCTCGGCACGGTTGTTGTTTGCATTAATTTTCTTTTTCAACCCATTTAAATGTTTTTAGCAGATTTCTGCCGTTAAAGTGGGGCGGTAGGCTCCGCGGCTCATCTGGCGCTTCCAGGGTAACCCGACTGTGCAATCAACGTCACGTTGCCCTGTGCGCAATTCCATACCTTTCAGGCTTTCATTCCTTGGCTCCCATGACTTTGGACTTTATAGCACATTTAGCTAGGAACCATTTCCTGTTCCTGAGCTCCTTCTCCTTACCAAGGACCTCAGATTGAATGGAAGGACTTGTCCATTTCTACAAACACCTCTCTGAAAAGTGCAGCGCCCGAACAGGGACTTGAACCCTGGACCCTCAGATTAAAAGTCTGATGCTCTACCGACTGAGCTATCCGGGCTCCGTGCGCTGCACGTTTCTTGAAAGTTTTTGGCCCGACTCCGACTTTCTTTGCAACAGACAACACAAAGCAACACTGACCCCAAGGGGTACCTTATTTACAAATTCTTATTTACAAAATGCAGCAATGCATTTAGAAATGATGCCCAACAGGAAAATTCTTTACACCCCGCAGGAGGCAGCAAGACCTTTCCATTATTTATTTCTCAGTTTCTGATGGTGCTGTGTGAAAAAAAGAAAGCTCTCCGAGCCAGGCAGGAGTCGAACCTACAATCTTCTGATCCGTAGTCAGACGCGTTATCCATTGCGCCACTGGCCCGTGTCCAAAGGGCAAGCCAAATAGATCCTCTATGCGCAGTCACATCAATTGATTAATAATGTTCAATGGATACTGTCATGGTTCCCCCGTGTTTTCAAAAGCGAGGATGGGCAGGACAAGAGAAAATCCTTACCATACTTACCAGAGATGGTCTTTTCCTGGCCTTCCCCCTTGTCAACAGAACCTGCCTTTGTTTTCTTGTTTCTCGCTTCTTAATTGGACTGGAGCAGATTGGGAAGCTTTATTGGCTTGCAGTTGTAACCCTGTTTCTTCTGTCCAGGTGGTTTGGGGGTGGGGAAATAGCCATCAGTCTGTTTTGTTTTTTTCCCTTCATGTGGTCAAGGAAGATGGCCAGGCAAAGAAAATGCCTGGCAAGTAGGCTAATGTTTGTTTTTCTTTTCTCGCTGTTTCAATCTATCTAACATGGGAAAAAAACATACCCCGCCACAAGTACCCCAGGCGGGACACTGACCCACCATCCCTGCTGACCATTTTGGCTGACAGTTGTCCACAGTTCAGGATGAAAATGATGTTTGCGGCGAGAAAGGTTTCCTGATGTTGTGCCGTTTATTGTTAGAAGAGTCACCTGATGTGTCTATGGCGGAGCACGGTTTCCAGACCTGACGAAAGCTAATAAACCCTTGCCGTGCTTTTTCCTGCAAGGCTTAAGTTTTACCTGGACTAGAAACTTGAATGGAGAATGCTGCCGTCTCCTCCAATCCACTTTACATAAAGGATGCACCGTGAGTACCCCAGATGGGACTCGAACCCACAATCCCTGGCTTAGGAGGCCAGTGCCTTATCCATTAGGCCACTGGGGCAGATTTCTGCCGTTAAAGTGGGGCGGTAGGCTCCGCGGCTCATCTGGCGCTTCCAGGGTAACCCGACTGTGCAATCAACGTCACGTTGCCCTGTGCGCAATTCCATACCTTTCAGGCTTTCATCCCTTGGCTCCCATGACTTTGGACTTTATAGCACATTTAGCTAGGAACCATTTCCTGTTCCTGAGCTCCTCCTCCTTACCAACAACCTCAGATTGAATGGAAGGACTTGTCCATTTCTACAAACACCTCTCTGAAAAGTGCAGCGCCCGAACAGGGACTTGAACCCTGGACCCTCAGATTAAAACAAAGCAACACTGACCCCAAGGGGTACCTTATTTACAAATTCTTATTTACAAAATGCAGCAATGCATTTAGAAATGATGCCCAACAGGAAAATTCTTTACACCCCGCAGGAGGCAGCAAGACCTTTCCATTATTTATTTCTCAGTTTCTGATGGTGCTGTGTGAAAAAAAGAAAGCTTTCCGAGCCAGGCAGGAGTCGAACCTACAATCTTCTGATCCGTAGTCAGACGCGTTATCCATTGCGCCACTGGCCCGTGTCCAAAGGGCAAGCCAAATAGATCCTCTATGCGCAGTCACATCAATTGATTAATAATGTTCAATGGATACTGTCATGGTTCCCCCGTGTTTTCAAAAGCGAGGATGGGCAGGACAAGAGAAAATCCTTACCATACTTACCAGAGATGGTCTTTTCCTGGCCTTCCCCCTTGTCAACAGAACCTGCCTTTGTTTTCTTGTTTCTCGCTTCTTAATTGGACTGGAGCAGATTGGGAAGCTTTATTGGCTTGCAGTTGTAACCCTGTTTCTTCTGTCCAGGTGGTTTGGGGGTGGGGAAATAGCCATCAGTCTGTTTTGTTTTTTTCCCTTCATGTGGTCAAGGAAGATGGCCAGGCAAAGAAAATGCCTGGCAAGTAGGCTAATGTTTGTTTTTCTTTTCTCGCTGTTTCAATCTATCTAACATGGGAAAAAAACATACCCCGCCACAAGTACCCCAGGCGGGACACTGACCCACCATCCCTGCTGACCATTTTGGCTGACAGTTGTCCACAGTTCAGGATGAAAATGATGTTTGCGGCGAGAAAGGTTTCCTGATGTTGTGCCGTTTATTGTTAGAAGAGTCACCTGATGTGTCTATGGCGGAGCACGGTTTCCAGACCTGACGAAAGCTAATAAACCCTTGCCGTGCTTTTTCCTGCAAGGCTTAAGTTTTACCTGGACTAGAAACTTGAATGGAGAATGCCGCCGTCTCCTCCAATCCACTTTACATAAAGGATGCACTGTGAGTACCCCAGATGGGACTCGAACCCACAATCCCTGGCTTAGGAGGCCAGTGCCTTATCCATTAGGCCACTGGGGCGCCCTTAGCTGAGCTTGTGGCTTATTGTTCTCTGTCAGGTACTCAAAAAATTTGCACAAATTTTAGCAAATAAAAAAAAAAGAGCATCATAGACAACATTTGTGGAAAACGATGCTGAAAAAAACAGTCAAAAGTCTTTGTCTGCCCCTCTTGCAATTTTTTGAAGTACGTACGCCAATTAAGGATGAAGGGTAAAGGGCCGTTTTACATGTTAATGTTAGTAAAATGGTATCAAGGGGAAAAAGCTGCCGTGACCCGGATTCGAACCGGGGTTGCTGTGGCCACAACGCAGAGTACTAACCACTATACGATCACGGCAAGCCGTACGCTTGGGGCTGCCAGCTCTCGTGCAGGTTGTTTGTATTTTTCTCTCGGCACGGTTGTTGTTTGCATTAATTTTCTTTTTCAACCCATTTAAATGTTTAAACGTCACGTTGCCCTGTGCGCAATTCTATACCTTTCAGGCTTTCATCCCTTGGCTCCCATGACTTTGGACTTTATAGCACATTTAGCTAGGAACCATTTCCTGTTCCTGAGCTCCTCCTCCTTACCAATAACCTCAGATTGAAAGGAAGGACTTGTCCATTTCTACAAACACCTCTCTGAAAATTGCAGCTATATTAATAAAATGTTATTTTATTAATATTAAAAAAAATCCATTAACTCTTAATGATATAACTTTCTCTAACAGTCAGGATATTTATGAAGCTAATGGCAGATTATCAGAGGATTTATAATAAAGGATAGGTAAAATCCAAGAAATTACATTAATCCCACAATTTCTCTAAATAAAGTGATGTATGGCAAATGTGTTATAATAGAAAGGTTCAACTATTTCCTTTTAAGCCCACCCATGCTTAAGCAGCAGCAGCATGGGGAGCCCAGCTAGCTCAGTCGGTAGAGCATGACACTCTTAATCTCACTATCGTGGATTTGAGCCCCACGTTGGGCGCTAATGTTTTGTTCTTCTCAGTTTAATAATTTTAATGTTGTTCAGGCAGACTGCAGTTTCTCAAAAGCATAAAAGTAAAATTAAAACATATAATAAAAGGTGTTTTGTATTCAGCTTTTTGCATCCTTATAGCACAGATTTCCATGTCACTTGCTGAATATAAAGTCCTGTCCGTGATCTAATGTGATTGAATTTTTTAAATTTATTTTTTTTCTATATAGGCATCAATATTAAGTGTAATTAAACTCACCAGAATTTTCTCAATGACACACAAGGACAAGAAGTTTCTCTCATCCTTGCAGTGACCAGGATGGCCGAGTGGTTAAGGCGTTGGACTTAAGATCCAATGGATATATATCCGCGTGGGTTCGAACCCCACTCCTGGTAAGAGTTTTAAAATCTCATATATAAGGCTCCTCCATCATGGGGTAGAGTCTCTTACCTTTTATACTGTTAGTTGCATAAAAAGTCTGCTATATGTACAAACAATTTAATCAAAAAGGATTCCAAATGGCCAGTGAAACAGTGATTGGGACACAGCCCCCAGATAAAAAGGGCAAAACAAATAAATTTATCAAACGTATTCTAAACTTAACAAAAAATTCAAAGAAAAATCACATTTTTATTAGAAAATTTTATTTAAAGGATACAAACCCCAAAAACACACCACCTAGGAGCGGCTGTTTGTTGTGGCTACTGATAATTGTCTCTATGTGTGTTTTTGCAGAGGCAATTCTCAGTATTGTCTATGGGAGGGTATTTTTAGGTCTTTAGTACCCAACATAAAGCAGCAGCTACTAGTAGCTTTGTGTGTCTTCACCCTAAAGAGTGACTAAAGTCTCCCAATGTACTCCATGTTTGGTCCTTGAGTTGTACGTAATTAGACCACCAATGCTATGGAATGGATATTCCCCATCTCTTTGACTGATGAAGATGAACTGATTTGTTTCGTTGGTCTAGGGGTATGATTCTCGCTTTGTGTGCGAGAGGTCCTGTGTTCAAATCCTGGATGAGCCCAGGGCATCTTTTAAAGAAACTATGTATCCTTCTGCTATATAAGGAAATTCTTAAAGGAACAGTATAAACCCGGAACAGTAGAAACCCAGCACAGCTTTGCTAAAAATGAACACAACATAAATATGAAATAAAATTGCTCATTACCCTATTTTTATTATTATTATTATGAACTAATTTGAAAGCTGGGCTATTTTCAGTGACCTCCCCTCTTCCTTTATAAACAAGGCAATTTGTTCAGATCTTTTAATAATAAATTAGGTTCAAGAAAAGAATCTGCAAGTTATATCCCACTGATAGGTCCCGAATCAACATATGAATAGGTTACCTGCTCTGATGAAGCACCACATGGTGCAAAACACGTTAGGAGAGTGGGTACCATGAGGCACTGGGATGCACCTATCCATTGTTTGGTATAGTAGACTTTATATGTTAGTTTTTTGTTCAGTTAATTTGAGCCAATAAATGATTTTGTTTTTATTCCACTGAAATTTCTGCTGTTAATTTGTTCAGATCTCCCTATCTACCTTTTGAACACACAAACCCCATCCTTTCAATAGCTCATTATCATGGGCCTTCTCAGTGAGCTGGTAATTAGATTTATTGGCTCCTTTTAAGTTTTCGGGGATTAGGAAGTGACTGAAAGTTCTAAAGTGAAACTGGCTTCATGTTCGTGTTTAGTGGCAGAAACCATAGATATTTTCTTAATTAGAACAATAGGCAAAAAGTATATTCAGAACAAGGCATTTTCTTCAAGTTCATATTAAAAAGGGTGTATACTGTACCTTTAAAACAGAAAACAGAGCACTCAGCATATATTTAGTGGACGAGGTGGCCGAGTGGTTAAGGCGATGGACTGCTAATCCATTGTGCTCTGCACGCATGGGTTCGAATCCCATCCTCGTCGGTAGAAATTTTCAACTATATTCCAAACTTATCAGTTGAAATAATCCATTATCTTTGAGCAAAGTTCTTCAAGTTGCTTGTGAAACGCTAAGCATCTAAGTTCATTCTGACCTGTTAGAATGAATTAATTTTGGGGTTGGGGGAAAGATTCAACCTTGGTTCAGTAGTTTGGGCCCATGAACAGGTGCCGGGATATGTGGATCCCACCCGTGTCAGCAGGGTTATTAGCCAATGAGTTAGTGCAGTCGCTAATGGGAGTTTCATGCCTGAGTAATGTTCCTCAAGCTCTTTGCATTCTATAGTAGGAGATGTAATGGGCAGTGTTTTCCCATTCCGATACTGTGGTGGCTGAGTGTTTAAGGTGATTAATAAACCATTTCTGTTTGAGTTTGCTGCAAAAGAACTCTTTGCCCCTGGCTGTATGTCCCCTTCGCAATCACTGCTTGATTGGACTAGAATTGAATTTTTGAAATTTTATTTTAAATCTGCTTTTCTATCAGTTTCACAGGTCTATCTGCCACTTACCTATCTGTACTGAGTTAGTTTACCTTTTGCAATTTTGCTTGTGTTCAGATCAGATTCCGAAACATGGAGTTTTAATTGCAAAACTGTGTTTTCACCATTATGTAATTAAAGAAAAAGTGTGTTGATGTAGGATAGTCTTCAAAAAATTGTCAATTCAAATTTAAATTTTACTTCATTTTAACCCCCTTTTGTGAACCCACCCCCTATTGTTATTCAGGGTCAGACTGAAACTGATCCTTTTGCCCTGACAATAGGCTTATTATCCCCATTATTATGTTAATGATGTTAACTATCCATATTGCAATTAAAAAGGAAAACTAGAAATGAACGTTTGAGTAACAATGGTGCCTACACCTCTGTTCATTACCTCGGCACCCTGGATTTAGCAGAACAACCGAACATTACAAGACAGCAAAAACACCAAGTTCATGTGCTATTTCTCAGTCTCAGACCTAAATCCTGGTGCCTACACCTTCTCGTTTACCTCGGCAACCAGGATTTTGATAACTAAATAGTCACGTGCCTACGACTCATCACACTTTGCACCTTTTGTGCTTACATTAAATTAAACTTTAACCAGTCTACATTACTGGCTATATATCAACAAGAGGTCAAATAATGTTCCTGTGCCTACAACCCTAGTTGTTACCTCGGCACAGGAATAGCTAGATCAAGAGTGTGAAATGCCTCGTGCTTGTTTTACTTGACACCTTTAATGTACAAATTCCTTATTTCATATACAGGCCAACCTAAAAATCATCTGACCTTCTAACCAAGTGGCCAAAAGGTCAATTACTGTGAAATTTGGCCACTCATGCTACAGATCACTGGACTGGTCATTTTTATCAAGCTAAAATTATTAAAATAATAAAAAAAAACTACTCACATTTTATCAAATATGTTAAATTGTCTATACGATACTAGTTGTATAAAATGCACTTCTGTACATGCCAGCAATGTAGAGAAGGTAGAAAACACTAAGCTGTTGAACTGATCCAACTATCATCAGGTGTCACTTCCTCCAGCAGGGAAATTGGATTCTGCTGTTTTTCTGCCCATCACCCAGGCCAAACAGCAGAGGGCGCTCTGGGCTGCAACATCTGCTAATATCGTCAAAAAAGATCCATGCAAATTGTGAAATAACTTAAAATAGCACTGTAAGTGATTTAACACTGTATGTCCCCTTTGCAATCACTGCTTGTTTGGACCAGAATTGAATTTTTGAAATTTTATTTTAAATCTGCTTTTCTATCAGTTTCACAGGTCTATGTGCCACTTACCTATCTGTACTGAGTTAGTTTCCTTATGGGACAGGCTGGCTGTGATGGCCGAGTGGTTAAGGCGTTGGACTCGAAATCCAATGGGGTTTCCCTGCACAGGTTCGAATCCTGTTCACAGCGAGAGTCCGTATAATGCTTAGTTGCTTAGATAATTAGGCATTTATGCAGATATGTGTAGCACAATGTAACCCCTGCTAATCTGGATTCCAACCTGGGCACTAACTCAACTCAGAGTAACACAATTTCAACTATTTAAGATCATATTTCTGTATTTGCCATGATGCATTCAGTTGATATTACCCAAAAACACTAACTCACAAACAGTCTTAAATAGTACCCCTCATCCATAAAAGTGGCACCTGGAAAAATAATTTATTGCCAAGGTATACAGAATGTCCAAATTCATGAAATAGAAACCACTCCACACTTGGTGCTGTGGCTTGGTTGGTTAAAGCACCTGTCTTGTAAACAGGAGATCTGGTTCACCGTTATAACCGGCGTCTTGGCTGTTCATATACAGAGGAACCTCAACTGCCTGGTAAGCAGCTACCTCAAGGGAGGGGCAAGGTGCCGGGAGTTGCAGGGAGTCCCTATCCAAGGAGGACATCATAGAGTTTTCCCAGGGAGGAGACATATAGTTCAACAGGTGAAAGGACATGTGGATCCCACCCTTGTGAGCAGTGTTATTATCCAATGAGTTACTGTTGTAACTAAAAATACAATTTCAAAGTTATTATATTACTCGCAAAACTAAAAAAGTTTTTGTAGATTCCTTTTGGAAGGCTGAGGTTGAGCATGTGTGGCGCTGTGGCTTAGTTGGTTAAAGCGCCTGTCTAGTAAACAGATCCTGAGTTCGACTCTCAGCAGTGCCTGCCCTTTTAGTTTCCCCCAACCCCAAACTTGGAAGTACGAGCTTCCCGCCTGTGGGCAATTTCTCTCACTAGCAGCCTTTAAAAAGATGATGTCGGTATGGTAGGCAAAAGAAAGGAGTCAAACTAAAATGGCCGCTGGGAAATTTCAAAGCGACATGCAAATAAGCAGAAGCGTGACTCCTTTGGTGATACGAAGGGAATAACGGAGGGGCATTTAGCTGTCCCTTTAGCTGCCCTTGTAGAAAGGTGCACACTTGTAGCTCACTGAATTTACAGGCAAGGGAGAAAGAAGTTGTGGAATGGGGCATCAGTGTGCTTATTTCTCTTTCTGTCCATAGGATCAGCCCCAACCGGTTAGAGCTGTGGCTTAGTTGGTTAAAGTGTCTGGCAAACAGGAGATCCTGAGTTCGACTCTCAGCAGTGCCTGCCTTCTTCCTTTAAAGCTTGCGGGGAATGGCTAGAGCGTGCCTTTGGTGGTCTTACCCATGTCTGTTCTCTGACTCGGTCCTGATCTTTAAGGCAGAGCTGACAAATATGTTTCAATCAAGGCCTTCTTTTTCTTCTTCTTAATTATCCACCTGTCTAACAGATATCTTGAGAATTTAACAGCAAGTAATACTTGCCCAATAATCCTGATCTTGGTGCAATCTTCTGCATGTGCCCATTTTTCATTTTTATGCCCTTGACAGAGGCTGTAGCCTGGTGCTGTGGCTTAGTTGGTTAAAGTGCCTGTCTAGTAAACAGGAGACCCTGAGTTCAACTTTTAGCAGTGCCTTCATCGCATTTGCGTTTTACACATCCCATGCTACATGAGGAGACTGTATATAGTCTGACCTAACAGTGTACTAAATGGCTTTCTCAAAGCCACGTTTGATGGCATAGCATGGAAAATCTAAGTGACGATGCATACCTGTCTTCTATCAGCAAGACTGGCACAAAGAGGGCACGGTCTGTGCACCCAAAGAAGTGCTTTGGACTTACACCTACTAAAGGACTACTACAAAGAAGTCATTTTACAGATAAAAAGGTCTTTATGTGAAAAAAATATAGGGGAAATGTTTTCCTGCAAAAATTCTAAAACTTTTTTCCTCAAGGAGCAGATGCATCCATCACCAGGGTAACATGCAGAAGTACCATTCTGGTGGATGAAAGGCATAAAAGATGCAATGTGGAAAGAAGACAAGACTCAGGTTTACAACAGGCATATTCAGTGAGGGGTACATGGTGCAGTCTTGTGATTTCAATCATGTTGCTGGGCCGTGCATCTCAGGGCTGGTTCATCCCCAAAATCGCAACGGCTGGCTCGTTGGTCTAGGGGTATGATTCTCGCTTTGGGTGCGAGAGGTCCCGGGTTCAAATCCCGCACGAGCCCTAGGCATTTTAAGGATACCACAACATCTCACTGAAGTTCCGCAAGGTTTCATGCAGGTGCAAGTCCAAAAAAACTCCCATGGCCCCTAACAACAGAAGGTGCTGGAATTCATAATCCATTATCTTTGAGCAAAGTTCTTCAAGTTGCTTGTGAAAAGCATCTAAGTTCATTCTGACCTGTTAGAATGAATGACTTTTGGGGTTGGGGGTCTTCTAAGAACAAAAGGAAAGATTCAATTTTGGTTCAGTAGCTTGAAACCGTGAACAGGTGCCGGGATATGTGGATCCCACCCATGTCAGCAGGATTATTAGCCAATGAGTTAGTGCAGTCACTAATGGGAGTCTCATGCCTGAGTAATGTTCCTCAAGCTCTTTGCATTCTATAGTAGGAGATGTAATGAGCAGTGTTTTCCCATTCCCATACTGTGATGGCTGACCTGAGGAAAGGTATTGAAAGTCTCCGGTGTGTGTACCCTGTGTGAGGACAGGTGTTTTCTGTGTGCCTGCTACGTGGGAGCAACTGCCATTCCAAAGGGAGAGGTACTTTGGAGCAGGTAGCACTACCTGGAGGAACTGAAAGAGCTCTGGGGAAGGGACTTTGGGGCAGGTAGCACTACCTGGGGAAACTGAAAGAGCTCAGGGGAAGGGACTTTGGGGCAGGTAGCGCTACCTGAGGGAACTGAAAGAGCTCTGCTGAAGGGACTTTGGGACGGGTAGCGCTACCTGGGGGAACTGAAAGAGCTCTGCTGAAGGGACTTTGGGACGGGTAGCGCTACCTGGGGAAACTGAAAGAGCTCCGGGGAAGGGACTTTGGGGCAGGTAGCGCTACCTGGGGAAACTGAAAGAGCTCTGGGTAAGGGACTTTGGGGTAGGTAGCGCTACCTGGGGAAACTGAAAGAGCTCTGGGGAAGGGACTTTGGGGCAGGTAGTGCTACCTGGGGAAACTGAAAGAGCTCTGGGGAAGGGACTTTGGGGCAGGTAGCGCTACCTGGGGAAACTGAAAGAGCTCTGGGGAAGGGACTTTGGGGCAGGTAGCGCTACCTGGGGAAACTGAAAGAGCTCTGGGGAAGGGACTTTGGGGCAGGTAGCTTTACCTGGGGAAAGAGCTCTGAGGAAGGGACTTTGGGGCAGGTAGCACTACCTGGGGAAACTGAAAGAGCTCTGGGGAAGGGACTTTGCCAGGATTGAACTGGGAAAGGGTATTTCCTCCAGGAGTGGAGTGTGGGACTGTGTGCTGGAAGAGATTGAGCCAGTAGTGATAAATTCCCACAGGTTTCCAAAGCACTGCTACTACTGTTTGCATGTTAATGCCATTTAATTTCCACTTCATTATATAAAGTTGATATTTGCTGCAACTGTGTGTGATTATTTCCTAGTGGGAAATCCCCTTGAGGTGTGTTCCTCAGTGTCCACTAGGTGGAGGCACTGCGCTATAATCCCAGTCCCAGTACGTTTCATCTGCAAAGGGAACCCAAGTCTTTTGTTTTCTAAGCCTACACAGCCCATATTTAATAGAGATGTAGCGAACTGTTCGCCGGTGAACTAATTCGCGTGAACATCGGGTGTTCGCAAGTTCGGAAGTTCGCGAACTTTTCGCGTTATCGAAATTTTGGTTCGCCGCGTTTTTTTTTCCGATGCGTTTTTTCTCTGCGTTTTTCTCGGCCTAAAAACATCGCACAAGCCACACATGGCGTTTTTTAGCCTAGTACTGGTGTAAGCAAATCCCGTTTCCATGGTGCTAATAGTGCAAAATAGCAAAAAACGCTGCGTATTTCTGCTAGGTCTGCCAGCTGCCTTTGTGGTTTTACGCAAAGCTGTGTCAACCCCTCCCGCATGCCACTGTCCAGGTCGCGGCACCCTTTAAACAACTTTAAAATCAGTTTTCTGGCCAGAAATGGCTTTTCTAGGTTTTAAAGTTCGCCTTCCCATTGAAGTCTATGGGGTTTGCAAAGTTCGCGAATATTCGTGCTTTTTTGGCGTAAGTTCGCGAACGCGTTCGTGAACTCTTTTTTTGAGGTTCGCTACATCCCTAATATTTAAGTGAATGTGCCAAGAAAGGGTTCCCGTATCATAGTTTTAAGTAATGTAATGACCAATGTTTTTGAGAAGTAGTCTTGCTTCTCTTGCCACCATCAAAAAATTTGGGGCCTCATACAAATTATATATATGGGACCCCTTCCCCCATGAACACAACAACATGAACACCCCATGTGTGTGCAATATAAACAGCTGATGTTAATAGAGTAGAAGTTCAATGAGTGAATGCACTAATTCACAGTCAGTTCATTGGTGGTTGGTGGAGTTTGGATCAACATGGCAGTTACTGAATGGCTGGCTGAATGGTCCATGTGAATTGCCAAATCGCATTGAGCTGGGCATAAGTAGGAAGAGTTGTTCCTCTTGCAAATGGGCAGTATACTCCCTTGCCCAACATGAGTGCAATCAACATGGCTTTTTCTGATCTCACTATTTAATAATTATCAAATATAATCTTAACAGGGCAAATGAAGCTACTCCATGTTTGGTCCTTGAGTTGTACGTAATTAGACCACCAATGCTACGGAATGGATATTCCCCATCTCTTTGACTGATGAAGATGAAATGCTTTTAAGGTCAACTGGCATCCGGCTCGTTGGTCTAGGGGTATGATTCTCGCTTTGGGTGCGAGAGGTCCCGGGTTCAAATCCCGGACGAGCCCAAGCCTGTTTTTAGAAGAAACTATGTATCCTTCTGCTATATAAGGAAATTCTTAAAGGAACAGTATAAACCCAACACACCTCTGCTAAAAATGAACAAAATATAAATATGAAATAAAATTGCACGTTACCCTATTTTTATTATTATGAACTAATTTGTAAGCTGGGCTATTTTCAGTGACCTCCCCTCTTCCTTTATAAACAAGGCAATTTGTTCAGATCTCCCTATCTGCCTTTGAACACACAAACCCCATCCTTTCAATAGCTCATTATCATGGGCCTTCTCAGTGAGCTGGTAATTAGTTTTATTGGCTCCTTTTATGTTTTTTGGGATTAGGAAGTGACTGAAAGTGCTAAAGTGAACTTGGCTTCATGTTCTTGTTTAGTGGCAGAAACCATAGATATTTTCTTAATTAAAACAAAGGCAAAAAGTATATTCAGAACAAGTCATTTTCATTAAGCTCATATTGAAAAGGGTGTATACTGTACCTTTAAAGCAGAAAAAAGGGAATTGCGCATATATGTAATGGACGAGGTGGCCGAGTGGTTAAGGCGATGGACTGCTAATCCATTGTGCTCTGCACGCGTGGGTTCGAATCCCATCCTCGTCGGTAGAAATTTTCAACACTGTTCCAAACTTATCAGTTGAAATAATCCATTATCTTTGAAAGATTCAACCTTGGTTCATTAGCTTGGATCCATGAACAGGTGCCGGCATATGTGGATCCCACCCATGTCAGCAGGGTTATTAGCCAATGAGTTAGTGCAGTCGCTAATGGGAGTTTCATGCCTGAGTAAGGTTCCTCAAGCTCTTTGCATTCTATAGTAGGAGATGTAATGGGCAGTGTTTTCAATTCCCATAATCTGAGGGTCCAGGTTTTCAAGTCCCTGTTCAGGCGCTGCGCATTTAGCCATTGTACAAATAAATCATCACTACAATCAGAGTGAAGCCGCTAAGCTAGAGGCCCATATTTACAGTACAATATAGTAGTTAGTACTCTGTGTTGTGGCCGCTGCAACCCCGTTTCAAATCCGGGTCACGGCAGCTTTTTCACTTGATGCTAACATAAAAATATCCTTAACTCTTAATGATATAACTTTCTCTAACAGTCAGGATATTTATGAAGCTAATGGCAGATTATATAATAGAAAGGTTCAACTGTTTCTTTATAAGCCCACCCATGCTCCGGCAGTACAAGCCGCCCGGGTAGCTCAGTTGGTAGAGCGTGAGATTCTTAATCTCAGGGTGGGGGAATAGAGCCCCACGTTGGGCGCTAAAGTTTTGTTCTTGACAGTTTAATAATTTTAATGTTGTTCAGATCGACTGCAGTTTCTCAAAAGCGTAAAATTAAAATTAAAAAATATAATAAAAGGTGTTTTATATTCAGCTTTTTGCATCTTTATAGCGCAGATTTCCATGTCACTTGCTGAATATAAAGTCCTGTCCGTGATCTAATGTGATTGAATTTTTTAAATTTATTTTTTTTTCTATATAGGCATCAATTTTAAGGATAATGAAAAAATTCAAAGTAACATAGTTTCATAGTTACATAGGGTTTAAAAAAGACCAGAGTCCATCAAGTACAACCCTTCCAATTAAACCCAGCACCCACAACCTATACTTAGCTATCTATACACTCACATACATAAACTACATATACAAACACTAATACTAACTGTAGATATTAGTATCACTATAGCCTTGGATACTCTGCTTGTTCCAGAACTCATCCAGGCCCCTCTTATAGGCATTAACAGAATCTGCCATTACCCCATCACTAGGAAGGGCATTCCCCAACCTCACTGCCCTCACTGTGAGGAACCCCCTACCCAACATCCCCCAGCAGGGCATTCCCCAACCTCACTGCCCTCACTGTGAGGAACCCCCTACCCAACATCCCCTGGCAGTGCATTCCCCAACCTCACTGCCCTCACTGTGAGGAACCCCTACCCAACATCCCCCAGCAGGGCATTCCCCAACCTCACTGCCCTCACCGTGAGGAACCCCCTACCCAACATCCCCTGGCAATGCATTCCCCAACCTCACTGCCCTCACCGTGAGGAACCCCTTACCCAACATCCCCCGGCAGGGCATTCCCCAAACTCACTGCCCTCACTGTGAAAACCCCCTACCCAACATCCCCCGGCAGGGCATTCCCCAACCTCACTGTCCTGACCGTGAGGAACCCCCTACCCAACATCCCCCAGCAGGGCATTCCCCAACCTCACTGCCTTCACCGTAAGGAACCCCCTATGCTGCTTCAAATGGAAGCTCCGTTCCTCTAATTTTAGAAGGTGGTCTCTGGCTGTTTGTTTTGGCTACTGATAATTGTCTCTATGTGTCTTTTAGCAGAGACAATTCTCAGTATTGTCTATGGGAGGGTGTTTTCAGGAGTTTAGTACCCAAGATAAAGTAACAGCTACTAGTAGCTTTGTGTGTCTTCACCCTAAATAGTGACTAAAGTCTCCCAGTGTACAAGTCACATGGCTATGGGTACCTGGGAAAGTAAGGAAATGGCTAGCTCCATGTCAAATCTCAAAATCAAATATGAAAAAAACTGTCTTTTAAAAAATGGATTTTATTGCAGAATTCTGCTGCAGCAGCACTGTAAACAAATGCCTTTTGAGAAAAACTTTGTATACAAAAATTGTACTCCAGATTTGCATGAAGAAATTTGGTACTCAAATTCTCTATAGTGGGTTCTGCAATGAAAATTTAATGCCAAAGTTTTTAAAATGGAATAAGGATTTTGTACATTTACAACTAAAAATTAGCAGGTGCCATATCTGGCGCTGTGGCTTAGATGGTTAAAGCGCCTGTCTTGTAAACAGGAGATCCTGAGTTCAACTCTCAGCAGTGCCTTGCTTTTTGCAACATATTCATTTTAGAAATCCCATATCCTGTGCTGTAACGGCAGTTGTAGGCAGAGTGTGGGGGAAAATCATACCTTTATATATTACCTTTATTAGCAATCTTAGATGCATTTAATGTAGTAAATGCTGGTTTACTGATAAGAATGTCTACACAGCTTTATAAACAGTTGTGTAATTGTATTGCAAATAGGCTAACTGCATTCACATGGGGGTTGAATGTTATTTGTTTTTGGAAAAACAATAGGGATACAGAATAGCTGGGTCTAACCAATTTCAAAGCCAGTAAGGTCTACTTTACATTTACTTTACAGCAAGGAGTGGGTAGTGGGAGACTCCATTGGGGGGGGTAGGGGTCCAAGCAGGGAGAGGTGTGCTCTGGGCCCTTCCAAAAACTTTTTTCCAGGGGGGCCCGGTGCACCCTAGTTAGGTCCCCGATCATCATCATATACTCTCTTGCCCAACATGAGTGCAATCAACATGGCTTTTTCTGATCTCACTATTTGATTATTAACAAAAAAATCTTAACAGGGCAAATGAAGCTACTCCATGTTTGGTCCTTGAGTTGTACATAATTAGACCACCAATGCTATGGAATGGATATTCCCCATCTCTTTGACTGATGAAGTTGAACTGATTCTGAACTGATCTGTTGGCATCTGGCTCGTTGGTCTAGGGGTATGATTCTTGCCTTGGGTGCGAGTGGTCCTGGGGTTCCAAGAGGTCCAGGGTTCAAATCCTTGTTAAGCC
This sequence comes from Xenopus tropicalis, assembly GCF_000004195.4. Lineage (NCBI taxonomy): Eukaryota > Metazoa > Chordata > Amphibia > Anura > Pipidae > Xenopus > Xenopus tropicalis. The sequence goes on from NC_030679.2 coordinate 145,236,232, forward strand.
TAAGGCTTTTTTAGAAGAAACTATGTATCCTTCTGCTATATAAGGAAATTCTTAAAGGAACAGTATAAACCCAACACACCTTTGCTAAAAATGAACACAATATAAATATGAAATAAAATAGCACATTACCTTATTTTTATTATTATTATTATTATTATTATTATTATTATTATGAACTAATTTGAAAGCTGGGCTATTTTCAGTGACCTCCACTCTTCCTTTATAAACAAGGCAATTTGTTCAGATCTCCCTATCTACCTTTGAACACACAAACCCCATCCTTTCAATAGCTCATTATCATGGGCCTTCTCAGTGAGCTGGTAATTAGATTTTCTTGTTTTTTTTAAGTTTCTTGGGATTAGGAAGTGACTGAAAGTGCTAAAGTGAAACTGGCTTCATGTTCTTGTTTAGTGGCAGAAACCATAGATATTTTCTTAATTAAAACAATAGGCAAAAAGTATATTCAGAACAAGTCATTTTCATCTAATGGACGAGGTGGCCAAGTGGTTTAAGGTGATGGGCTGCTAATCCATTGTGCTCTGCACGCGTGGGTTCGAATCCCATCCTCGTCGGTAGAAATTTTCAACTCTATTCCAAACTTATCAGTAGAAATAATCCATTATCTTTGAGCAAAGTTCTTCAAGTTGCTTGTGAAACGCTAAGCATCTAAGTTCATTCTGACCTGTTAGAATGAATTACTTTTGGGTTTGGGGGTCTTCAAAGAACAAAAGGAAAGATTCAACCTTGGTTTAGTAGCTTGGAACCATGAACAGGTGCTGGGATATGTGGATCCCACCCATGTCAGCAGAGTTATTAGCCAATGAGTTAGTGCAGTCGCTAATGGGAGTTTCATGCCTGAGTAATGTTCCTCAAGCTCTTTGCATTCTATAGTAGGAGATGTAATGGGCAGTGTTTTCCCATTCCCATACTGTGGTGGCTGAGTGTTTAAGGTGATTAATAAACCATTTCTGTTTGTGTTTGCTGCAAGAACTCCTTCCCCCTTGCTGCCCCTATCACTCTTCTCTGCTTCTCTTAGCTCAAGATGCAAGGTACGTACGTTTCTAGGCAGTTTTTCTAAAATGCATAGGCTTTGGTCTAACCTTATAAAATTTATGCAATTTGCCAACTTTCAGAAGACAGTCTGGCCCCCTCACATCCTGCTTGCAAAGCATGAAAGGTAGCTGTCGACAGCTGGCGCTGTGGCTTAGTTGGTTAAAGCGCCTGTCTAGTAAACAGGAGATCCTGAGTTCGAATCTCAGCAGTACCTCATTTTCATCCGTAATATTCTTTTTGAGGTAGTCTGATAAACATGGCAATTACTGGATGGCCAACTGAATAGACCATGTGTATGTTCAATTAACATTGCTGTGGGCTGAACTAGAACTAGCTCTACTTTGATTATAGGTCTTTGAGCTTACTCTTCAAATGTGAATGTGAACTTTGCTTTAAACTATCCCATGCTTTAAATTAACATTTTTTTAAAAATGTATTTGTTTCAGTAATTAATACTCAGCCCTATCAATACCTGCAAAACATTTTGGAATTTTTCATTGTTTCATAAATTACTAAATTTCTCACCTATCTCAAATTAGCTGCATTATAAGCCCCTTCCATGATATTTTGGGGGTTGTTGAGTTTAGTAGCCAAGATAAAGTAGCAGCTACTAGTAGCTTTGTGTGTCTTCACCCTAAATAGTGACTAAAGTCTCCCAGTGTACAAGTCACATGGCTATGGGTTAGTCTTGTAGCAACCAGGATGGCCGAGTGGTTAAGGCGTTGGACTTAAGATCCAATGGATGTATATCCGCGTGGGTTCGAACCCCACTCCTGGTAAGAGTTTTAAAATCTCATATATAAGGCTCCTTACTTGGGCAATTGTGAGTCCCTTACCTTTTATATTGTTAGTTGCACAAAAAGTCTGCTATATGTACAAGCAAAACAGTATGGCTGCAGCAGGAGAGTAGGTTCCTCAGAAGCTCATTAGTAAATCTTGTAATAATTGAAGCAGTCCATAGCAAACATATACTTTAGGTTTAGAAAAAAAAGGTAAATTCTGTACATATTAGATATAATTATGGTGAAGACAAGGAGCCTGGATTTTTCTACATGTATTGCTGGGTAAACAGTCTATAGCAAACACAGTTACAGTTACCCAGCAAATATCCCTAAGACTGAACAAACAGACAGCAGCCAGACACAAACTCACACACCTTATTGGAGTCACAGAATGAAAACTGGCCGGGGAGCTTTACATCTCATGCCAACCTGTTAGAATGACAGACTTTTGAAACTCAGGGTCTTCAAAGAACTTTAGCATGAAAGGAGCCTCAGCCATGGTCCAGTAGTTTGGACCCATGAACAGGCGCTGGGATATGTGGATCCCACCCATGTCAGCAGGGTTATTATCCAATGAGCTAGTGCAGTCACTAATGGGAGTTTCAGGTCTGAGTAATGTTCCTCAAGCTCTTTGCATTCTATAGTAGGAGATAAACATTTCCCAGTCCATTCTGTCACTGTCCCAAACCAGCAGATTTGGTGCAGACACTTCATTTTTAAGTATGGGACAAACCAATAAACCTATACAAGATGAGGTGGCCGAGTGGTTAAGGCGATGGACTGCTAATCCATTGTGCTCTGCACGCGTGGGTTCGAATCCCATCCTCGTCGGATTTGTGTTTTTTTACCTATAACACAAGTTGCCATCACTTTGGTCAATATGATGTTCTAATGTATATGTCACAATATAAGAATTTCTCTTATCGTTGTGCCATAAACTTTATTTCTTCTAGTCCTGACATGTCAATATACAAAGAGGTAGGACCTATAACATAGCCAATCAAAATGAATCATGACCTATAAGAGCACCTGACTTCCTCCTTACCAGGGTTATTGTTTGTCCTACTGGACAGGAGGTAGGATCTCCCTTCTCAGTCTTTTGTGAATATAGATGGAAGTAAAACATGGTTGATTTTTCTAGTTATTTTTCACTTCTGTGTAGGCACAGAGGGATGATTCCCAGGTAATGAGAAAGAATTTATCTGATGCCCCAATATACACAATATGCAAATTGTTGCCTATTGTAAAGAAATGCAGGTGTGGACATCCCCATAGTTCTATCCCTGTGCTAAAATAGTCCCCCTGCCATAGCAATACAGGAAGCAAATAATTGAGATGGGAAACCCTGTACTGATATGGCAATAGCCAACTCACTTGTGTTATTACCCTAGCAACCACCAGCACACAACATTATCCAACCATTATCTGGCAACAACTTGGATATATTTCCACTAGTGCTCTGGAGCTATGTACCCAACTCTCAGCACTCACCTGTAGCCCTAGACATTAGGCTTGGTAACCACACACATCTAAAGTTCCCACTGCTTCTCACTGTATTTAATGTATTTTTGGAGCCACTGCCCCCTGTGTCCCACTGTATTTAATGTATTTTGGGTGCCACTACATCTGCCCCTCAATATAATGTATTTAGGATCTGGAGTAATTGTTCATATAAATAAATGTACCATTATGTACCATTACTTTAATGTACAAGCTAATGCCTATTTACAAAAACAACGTAAAAAAATCCAAGCAAGTCAGATAACTGACAGGACTTTACAACAAGCTAAGCAGCCATGGGAGCCACTGAGCTAGAGGCCCATATTTACAGTACAATAACTGTTCCCTGAATTAAATAGAATATAAGTGGAAACTGCAATTGGGTTCAAATAAGAATGACAAGCATACAGGCATAGCGGGATGTGACTTGCCGTGATCGTGTAGTGGTTAGTACTCTGCGTTGTGGCCGCTGCAACCCTGGTTTGAATCCGGGTCACGGCAGCCTTGCTATTAGCAAATAGCATCAATAACTTGACGTTATTTTTTTAATATTAAAAAAAATCCCTTAACTCTTAATGATATAACTTTCTCTAACAGTTAGAATATTTATGAAGCTAATGGCAGATTATCAGAGGATTTATAATAAAGGATAGGTAAAATCCAAGAAATTAAATTATCCCACGATTTCTCTAAATAAAGTGATGTATGGCAAATGTGTTATAATAGAAAGGTTCAACTGTTCCCTTTTAAGCCCACCCATGCTTAAACAACAGCAGCACAACGAGCGTGGATAGGTTAGTCAGTAGAGCATGAGACTCTTAATCTAGTGATCGTGGGTTTGAGCCCCACGTTGGGTGCTAATGTTTTGTTCTTCTCAGTTTAATAATTCGAATGTTGTTCAGGCAGACTGCAGTTTCTCAAAAGCATAAAAGTAAAATTAAAACATATAATAAAAGGTGTTTTGTATGCAGCTTCTTGCATCTTTATAGCACAGATTTCCATTTCACTTGCTGAATATAAAGTCCTGTCCGTGATCGTGATTGAATTTTTTAAATTTATTTTTTTTTCTATATAGGCATCAATATGAAGTATAATTAAACTCATCAGAATTTTCTCAATGACACACAAGGACAAGAAGTTTCTCTAATGCTTGTAGTGAACAGGATGGCCGAGTGGTTAAGGGGTTGGACTTAAGATCCAATGGATGTATATCTGTGTGGGTTTGAACCCCACTCCTGGTAAGAGCCTTAAAATCTCATATATAAGGCTCCTCACTTGGGCAATTGTGCCCTTTATGGGGTAGAGTCCATATTTTTTATATTGTTAGTTGCACAAAAAGTATGCTATATGTACAAACAATTTAATCAAAAAGGATCCCAAATGGCCAGTGAACAGTGATTGGGACACAGCCCAGTTTTAGCAGAGGCAATTCTCAGTATTGTCTATGGGAGGGTGTTTTTAGGACTTTAGTACCCAATTTGCCAACTTTTAGAATGCAGTCTGGCCACCTCACATCCTGCTTGAAAAGCGTGAATATAGGACAACAGCAGTTGGCGCTGTGGCTTAGTTGGTTAAAGCGCCTGTCTAGTAAACAGGAGATCCTGAGTTCGAATCTCAGCAGTGCCTCATTTTCATCTATAAGATTCCATTCTGTTTGAGGTAGTCCAATTACGGTAAACATGGCAATTACTGGATGGCTAACTGAATAGTCTGTAGGGATGACCAAATAGCATGGGCTGAACTAGAAAGAGTTGTGGCTCTTCTCATTTCCAAATGGGGGCAGTATACTCCCTTGCTCAACATGAGTGCAATGAAGTGACAGGAAGTGAAACTATCTTCATATTCTTGTTTAGTGGCAGAAATATCAGAAAAGACAGTTCTTAAATAAAACAATAGGCAAAAAGTTTGTTCATTACAAGTCCTTCTCGTTAAGCTCATATTAAAAATGGATGTATACTGTCCCTTTAAAAAAGATTCATGCAAATTGTGAAATAACTTAAAATAGCACTGTAAGTGATTTAACACTGTATGTCCCCTTTGCAATCACCGCTTGACTGGACCAGAATTGGATTTTTGAATTTTTTTTAAATCTGCTTTTCCATCAGTTTCACAGGTCTATGTGTTAGTTAGTTTCCCTATGGGGCAGACTGGCTGTGATGGCCGAGTGGTTAAGGCGTTGGACTTGAAATCCAATGGGGTTTCCCTGCATAGGTTCGAATCCTGTTCACAGCGAGAGTCCTTATAATGCTTAGTTGTTTAGATAATTAGGCATTTATGCAGATATGTGTATTACAATGTAATTCGGATTCCAACCTGGGCACTAACTCAACTTCAACTTCAAAAAAGTCAGAGTAACACAATTTCAACAATTTAAGATCATATTTCTGTATTTGCCATGATGTAATCAGTTGATAATACCCAAAAACACTAACTCACAAGCGGTCTTAAATAGTACACCTCATCCATAAAAGTGGCACCTGGAAAAATAATTTATTGCCAAAGTATACATGAGACTTTAAAACTCTTACTGAGTGGGGCTGGAACCCACGCAGACATTTAATTATTGGATTTTATGCCCAATACCGTAACCATTCTGGCAGTGTTTAGCTAAGGGCTGGCTGAATACCAAGCTCTACTTTGATTAGGTCTTTGAGCTTACTCTTGAAATGTGAATGTGAACTTTGCTTTCAACTATCCCATGCTTTAAATTTATATTTTTTAAGATTAATTTGCTGATTTGTTTCAGTAATTAATATTCAGCCCAATCAACACCTGCAAAACAGTTTGGAATTTTCCCAAAGTGATTTTTCCCTTCATTGTTTTATAAATTGCTAAATTTCTCATCTATCTCACATTAGCTGCATTATAAGCCCCACCCATGATTTTTTGGAGGTTATTGGGTGAAATGTTTCACCAGGCATGGATTCGTGGCGAATTTCCACATTTCGCCATTGGCGGATTGTGTCACGAAACAGATGAAAAAATTTGCCACAGAAAAATTCGCTGCGTGACCAAAAATTGTCGCCGGGCAACAAAAGAATAGCCGTGCGACAAAATAATAGCCGCGGGTGACAAAATAATAGCCGCGCAATGAAAGAATAGCCACAGGCGACAAAATAATAGCCGCGCAACAAAATAATAGCCGCGCAACAAAAGAATAGCCGTGGGCGACGAAAGAGTAGCCGCGCGACAAAAGAATAGCCGCGGGCGACAATTTTTTTTGTCGCACGACAATTACACCGTTTCGCGAATTTTCCACCGTTTCGCGAAACTTTTGACAGATTCGCGAATTTTTCGGCGAAATGAAACGGGACAGATTCACTCATCACTAGTTATTGAATCTAAAGTTGCATTGGAGCATTAGTAAGCTATGAATTTGTATTCATTTCCCTTCATTTTTAGCACTAATGGCCGGTACCCAGAGGCACAAACAGCCTCCTAGCAGCCCAATAAACAGTGACTGTGTATGGCATTGTAGGGACCCCAAAGAACTGGGCCCCTTCAGGATAAATTCCCCTTTAGAGAGGCACCATGAGGGTGGCCTTATGAGATTTGGACACCTAAAGGTGGTCCTGTGTGTTTATGTGCTATAAGGGAGATTCCCTGTTATTCAGCAGCAACCACTAGGTGGCAGTATGCTGCAATATAAAAAGGGCATGCAGACATGTTCTGTTAGGTCTTAGTCCTGGGACTGCCTCTGTAAGGAGGTGAGCAACAGTTTTGTGTTCTAGTACAGGAGGTACTGTAATAGGTCACTCTAGGAGTGACAGGCAGGCTAAAGAGAATGTGCAGAGATAGCCACAACAGGAGAGAGAGGGATTAAGACCCCCCAGCATTCATGGCTGGAGTTCAAGTCCTGTAGTGTTTAGTAAGAGGAGCCAAGTCAGCACCTGGGAGTGTTCCCAGTGAAGGGGCCCTACGCGTGGACTGGGGTGAGTCCCTAGGTGGAATAATCCGGCGGGAGTACCGGGGGTAGCCCAAAGAGAGAGTGTGACTTGAGCCGTCTGTGTGACATCCTCTGAAGTGTTCTGCCCAAGGGAGGGGCAAGGTACCGGGAGTTTCAGGGAGTCCCTATCCAAGGAGGACCTCATAGAGTTTTCCCAGGGAGGAGTTATTATCCTATGAGTTAGTGTTGTAACTAAAAATACTTATTTCTCTTTCCGTCCGCAGGATCTGCCCCAGTTGGTTGGCGCTGTGGCTTAGTTGGTTAAAGTGCCTGTCTTGTAAACAGGAGATCCTGAGTTCGACTCTCAGCAGTGCCTGCCTTCTTCCTTTAAAGCTTGTGGGGAATGGCTAGAGCGTGCCTTTGGCTCTCTTACCCATGTCTGTTCTCTGACTGGGTCCTGAATTTTAAGGCAGAGCTGACAAATATTTTTTAATCAAGGCCTTTTTCTTCTTCTTCTTAATTATCCACCTGTCTAACAGATATCTCGAGAGTTTAACAGCAAGTAATACTTGCCCAATAATCCTGATCTTGGTGCAATCTTCTGCATGTGCCCATTTTTCATTTTTATGCCCTTGACAGTGACAGTAGGTGGCGCTGTGGCTTAGTTGGTTAGAGCCCCTATCTAGTAAACAGGAGATCCTAAGTTTGACTCTCAGCAGTGCCTTCATCGCATATGCATTTTACACATCCCATGCTACATGAGGAGACTGTATATAGTCTGACCTAACAGTGTACTAAATGGTTGAATATTGTGGTATTAGCATTGCCGAGTGTATGATACTTAAGCAAGCTTTCTCAAAGCCACGTTCAATGGCATAGCATGGAAAATCTAAGTGACGATGCATACCTGTCTTCTATCAGCAAGACTGGCACAAAGAGGGCACGGTCTGTGCACCCAAAGAAGCGCTTTGGCCATTGCGAGTTCTCACGAGAACCTACTAAAGGGCTACTACAAAGAAGTCATTTTACAGATAAAAAGGTCTTTATGTGAAAAAAATGATTTTCGCTTTGGCTGCGAGAGGTCCCGGGTTCAAAACCCAGATGAGCCCTAGACATTTTAAGAATACCACAACATCTCACTGAAATTCTGTAAGGATTTATGCAGGTGCTAGTCCAACTGGAATACAGCGCGGTTTTATTGTAGGCATGTATGTGGTTACGTAGCATAGAAATTAGAAGGGGTCTTGGGAAGGGGTTTTTGAGCCCGAGTGCCTCAAGATGACAATGGCAACATTTTATAAACAAATAAACTTCTATTTGCTACTTACCGGCTTACTTGCTGTTTGTCCGCAAGTGGTCCAAAAATGCTCCCATCCACCTGAAGCACTCCTCCCCACTGGAGGAAAAAACACAGCCTGAAGGAGAAGAGCTCAGATTTTTTTCATAGAGGGGGAAAAGGTCGCCATACCGGCAGGAAATTAGTAAGGGCCCAACAGCATTTTTCAAAGAAAGTTGTGCACATCCATCAACATCAAGACGAAATAGGTAATAGTAACAAATGCATTTTTTGACTGACACCCCGTTTCCCCTGAGCAGAAGAGGTGTCTTCTGCATTAGTTTGAGGGCCTCCTGCCAAGAAAGAGAGATAACTCCCCGAATGTTTAAGCAAAGACAAGGTGGCCAGCAAGCCAACTCAACTGAGGACGAGGTGTCTGAGTGAAAGGACAAAGTACAGGTTTGGGGGCTTCCCTTACATAGTAACATAGTAAGTTAGGTTGAAAAAAGACACACGTCCATCAATTCAACCTTAATGCCTATATTTAACCTGCCTACCTGCTAGTTGATCCAGAGGAAGGTGAAAACCCAATCTGAAGCCTCTATAATTTGCCTCAGAGGGGAAAAAATTGTTCTTTAAAAAAACCTTGCCTGGAGTGGGGTTCAAATGCACATGGCTATACATGCATTGGATCTCAAGTCCAACTTGTAAACAGGAAATCCTGAGTTCAACTCTCAGCAATGCCTGCCTTCTTCTTTAAAGCTTGCGGGGAATGGCTAGAGTGTGCCTTTGGCGCTCTTACCCATGTCTGTTCTCTGGAAATTCCTTGGTAATAAAGGATGTGTTCAGGTTGTTGATTTGGTTTTGCTAATGAGCGCTGCTCACGCCTGCCAAGGAGCAAGGCTCACACCTGAATCAAGAATCAAGTAATACTTGCCCAATAATCCTGATCTTGGTGCAATCTTCTGCATGTGCCCATTTTTCATTTTTATGCCCTTGACAGAGGCTGTAGTCTGGCGCTGTGGCTTAGTTGGTTAAAGCGCCTGTCTAGTAAACAGGAGATCCTGAGTTCAACTCTCAGCAGTGCCTTGTTTTCATGTGTCCATTTTCACAAATCCCATATTCCTTATGGTTAAGGTGTCTGTACACAGGCTGAACTTGCTAGGAAGAGGAATCAAAGATCACCCCAGACAATGTAACATGTTGACAGGGTTAAATAGTGTGCCATCAATATAGTAAAGGGTTTGGGGTGGAGTTGGAGATTTCTTGGAGGCATGTGTATGATGAATTATATACAGGTATGGGATTCATTATCCAGAAACTTTTTATCCAGAAATTTCTGAATTACAGAAAGGCCATCTCCCATAGACTCCATGATAAAAAAAAAATTCAAATTTTTAAAAATAATTCCCTTTTCTCTGTAATAATAAAACAGTACCTGTACTTGATCCCAACTAAGATATAAATTATCCTTATTGGGGGCAGAAAAGTCCTATTGGGTTTATTTCATGTTTAAATGATTCCCTATTCGTAGTAATAATAAAACAGTACCTGTACTTGATCCCAACTAAGATATAATTACCCCTTATTGGGGGCAGAACAGCCCTATTGGGATTATTTAATGGTTAAATGATTCCCTATTCTCTGTAATAATAAAACAGTACCTGTACTTGATCCCAACTAAGATATAATTACCCCTTATTGGGGGGCAGAACAGCCCTATTGGGTTTATTTCATGGTTAAATGATTCCCTTTTCTCTGTAATAATAAAACAGTACCTGTACTTGATCCCAACTAAGGTATAATTACCCCTTATTGGGGGCAGAACAGCCCTATTGGGATTATTTAATGGTTAAATGATTCCCTATTCTCTGTAATAATAAAACAGTACCTGTACTTGATCCCAACTAAGATATAATTACCCCTTATTGGGGGGCAGAACAGCCCTATTGGGTTTATTTCATGGTTAAATTATTCCCTTTTCTCTGTAATAATAAAACAGTACCTGTACTTGATCCCAACTAAGATATAATTACCCCTTATTGGGGGCAGAACAGCCCTATTGGGTTTATTTAATGGTTAAATGATTCCCTTTTCTCTGTAATAATAAAACAGTACCTGTACTTGATCCCAACTAAGATATAATTACCCCTTATTGGGGGCAGAACAGCCCTATTGGGTTTATTAAATGGTTAAATGATTCCCTTTTGTCTGTAATAATAAAACAGTACCTGTACTTGATCCCAACTAAGATATAATTACCCCTTATTGGGGGCAGAACAGCCCTTTTGGGTTTATTTCATGGTTAAATGATTCCCTTTTCTCTGTAATAATAAAACAGTACCTGTACTTGATCCCAACTAAGATATAATTACCCCTTATTGGGGGCAGAACAGCCCTTTTGGGTTTATTTCATGGTTAAATGATTCCCTTTTCTCTGTAATAATAAAACAGTACCTGTACTTGATCCCAACTAAGATATAATTACCCCTTATTGGGGGCAGAACAGCCCTTTTGGGTTTATTTCATGGTTAAATGATTCCCTTTTCTCTGTAATAATAAAACAGTACCTGTACTTGATCCCAACTAAGATATAATTACCCCTTATTGGGGGCAGAACAGCCCTTTTGGGTTTATTTCATGGTTAAATGATTCCCTTTTCTCTGTAATAATAAAACAGTACCTGTACTTGATCCCAACTAAGATATAATTACCCCTTATTGGGGGCAGAACAGCCCTATTGGGTTTATTTCATGGTTTAATGATTCCCTTTTCTCTGTAATAATAAAACAGTACCTGTTCTTGATCCCAACTAAGATATAATTACCCCTTATTGGGGCAGAACAGCCCTATTGGGTTTATTTCATGGTTTAATGATTCCCTTTTCTCTGTAATAATAAAACAGTACCTGTACTTGATCCCAACTAAGATATAATTACCCCTTATTGGGGCAGAACAGCCCTATTGGGTTTATTTCATGGTTAAATGATTCCCTTTTCTCTGTAATAATAAAACAGTACCTGTACTTGATCCCAACTAAGATATAATTACCCCTTATTGGAGGCAACACAATCCTATTGGGTTTAAATGATATTTATATGATTTTTTTAGCAGACTTAAGGTATGTAGATCCAAATTATGTAGAGATCCCTTATCCAGAAAGCACCGGGTCCCAAGCATTCTGGATAACAGGTCACATACCTGTATTGTAAATCAAAAAATTAATAATATAATAATCCCTATACTACATCTCCTAATTATCTGGACATAACTGAGGTGCGCGGTAGCATTCTAAGGTGGAGGACTACATGCACCCCAATGCACCCCCTTTATTTTCTCATCATTATTACAGAAAACATATGAAAATTCATATTAAACTCACCAGAATTTTCTCAATGACACACAAGGACAGGAAGTTTTGATCAGTCTTGTAGCAACCAGGATGGCCGAGTGGTTAAGCCGTTGGACTTAAGATCCAATGGATGTATATCCGCGTGGGTTTGAACCCCACTCCTGGTAACTCTTTTAAAATCTCCTTACTTGGGCAATTGTGCTCTTCATGGGGTAGAGTCCCTCACCTTTTATATTGTTAGTTGCACAAAAAGTCTGCTATATGTACAAACAAAACAGTATGGCTGCAGCAGGAGAGTAGGTTCCTCAGAAGCTCATTAGTAAATCTTGTAATAATTGAAGCAGTCCATAGCAAACATATAATTTAGGTTTAAACTTTAAGGTAAATTCTGTACATATTAGATATAGCTATGGTGAAGACAAGGAGCCTGGATTTTTCTACATATATTGCTGGGCAAACAGTCTATAGCAAACACAGTCAGGGTTACCCAGCAAATATCCCTAAGACTGAACAAACAGACAGCAGCCAGACACAAACTCACACACCTTATTAGAGTCACAGAATGAAAACTGGCCGGGGAGCTTTACAACTCATGCCGACCTGTTAGAATGACAGACTTTTGGGGCTGAGGGTCTTCAAAGAACTTTAGCATGAAAGGAGCCTCAGCCATGGTCCAGTAGTTTGGACCCATGAACAGGTGCCGGGATATGTGGATCCCACCCATGTCAGAAAGGTTATTAGCCAATGAGTTAGTGCAGTCGCTAATGGGAGTTTCATGCATGAGTAATGTTCCTCAAGCTCTTTGCATTCTATAGTAGGAGATAAACATTTCCCAGTCGATTCTGTCACTGTCCCAAACCAGCAGATTTGGTGCAGACACTTCATTTTTAAGTATGGGACAAACCAATAAACTTATGCAAGATGAGGTGGCCGAGTGGTTAAGGCGATGGACTGCTAATCCATTGTGCTCTGCACGCGTGGGTTCCAATCCCTTCCTCGTCAGGTTAGTGCTTTTTCAAGGAACTAATGGAGTTTAATGTTCAAGTAAGGAATCCTACACTCTGTTAATACCTATAACACAAGTTGCCATCACTTTGGTCAACATGAAGTTCTAATGTATATGTCACAAAATAAGAATTTCTCTTATCTCATGTTATAAACTTATTTTCTTCTAGTCCTGACAGGTCAATATAAATGGGCTGTATTGCCCCTCCCAGACAAAGAGGTAGGGCCTATAACATAGCCAATCAAAATGAATCATGACCTATAAGAGCACCTGACTTCCTCCTTACCAGGGTTTTTGTTTGTCCTACTGGACAGGAGGTAGGATTTGCTCATCACTAATAATGAAGATCCCAGTTGAGTAAAGACCCAGTTTAGTGAAGCTTCTTGATTTTGCAATCATCTAGCTTGTTGGTCTAGGGGTATGATTCTTGCTTTGGGTGCAAGATGTCCCGGGTTCAAATGCCGGACAAGCCCAAATTTTTAAAAAGAACTATGTCACTATTTAAGAAAGGAATAGTATCAACCCAAAACACCTTTGCTAAAAATGAATACAGTATAAATAGGACTTGTAATTACAATGACTATTACTTTATTTCCATTCCCGTTATTATACACCAATTTGAAAGTTGGGTTATTTTGACTGACCTTGCCCCCCCTTCTGTATAAACAGGGCAAATTGTTCAGATCTTTTTATCTACCTTTGAACAAGCAATCCCCTCCCTTCTCTAAGTAGCAGCCTTTTAGGAACTCATTATCATGGGCTTCTCTGTGGACTGGTAATTAGTTTTGTCAGGTCCTTTTATATTTTTTGGGATTAGGAAGTGACTGGAAGTGCTAAAGTGAAACTGACATATTCTTGTTTAGTGGCAGAAATATCAGAAATGATAGACAGTTCTTAAATAAAACAATAGGCACAAAGTATGTTAATTACAAATCCTTCTTGTTAAGCTTATATTGAAAATGGATGTATATTGTCCCTTTAAAACAGAATACAAAATGGGGCACTCGTATCCAATTGACGAGGTGGCCGAGTGGTTAAGGCGATAGACTGCTAATCCATTGTGCTCTGCAAGCGTGGGTTCGAATCCCATCCTTGTAGCTAGTACTTTTCAATTAGTGAATATGTTCAAAACTTATTAATTACATTTCTTCAAGTTGCTTGTGGAAGTCTAAATGTCTATATTGTCCATACATTGCCCCAATTACCTGATCTGAGCTAACGTAAGGAAGAGCTGTGGATACACACCCTTCCAAATCTACCAACATTCCATCCATGTGCCTAGAAAGGGATATTTGCAGATGGAGCCTGTAGTTGGACAGACCCACTCTTCATATCCATGAAGACCATTGACATCAAATAACCTTCCCTTTGTTCCTTGCTGGCTTCCTTTCAATGAAGAAGAGGTCAGATTCTGTGTGTGAGAAGAAAGGAGACAAGCAGGTCCTATGCCAGTTAATAAGGGTGAAGGCATTGTTTAGGTCGTAAGAGATTGTCAGAATCCAACTCAGTCAGCACAGGTGCCTGGGTAATGGAAATATGGGTGGAGAGTGTGATGGCCGATCAACGTTCATCTAGTTGTTTGCAAATCCAGTGACTGGTTACGTACCTAGGAATAGATGCTGTCGATCCTGCACACAGTTAGACTGCCGCTGGCAATGTATTGCTATGTAGATCCCCACCTTAATTTTGGAGCCTGTGAACAAAGATGACAAATGTTGTGATTTACTTGGCCTTTTTATTGTAAGATCTAACCAACAATGTCTTAGAGAAGAACAAGTAAGAGTTTGTCGGGTTTGTGGTGTAACCTTTCGCAATTTTGCTTGTGTTTAGATCAGATTCTAAAACATGGAGTTTTAATGGCAAAACTGTGTTGTCACCATTATGTCATTAAAGAAAAAGTGTGTTGATGTAGGATAATCTTCAAAAAACTGTCTATTCGTCATTCACATTTACTGCAATTTAAAGTTTACTTTATTAAGCTGGATTATTTTCAGTGACCTCCCCTCTTCCTTTATAAACAAGGCAATTTGTTCAGATCTCCCTATCTGCCTTTGAACACGCAAACTCCATCCTTTCAATAGCTCATTATCATGGGCCTTCTCAGTGAGCTGGTAATTAGATTTATTGGCTCCTTTTAAGTTTTTTGGGATTAGGAAGTGACTAAAAGTGCTAAAGTGAAACTGGCTTCATGTTCTTGTTTAGTGGCAGAAACAATAGATATTTTCTTAATTAAAACAATAGTATAAAAAAAGTATATTCAGAACAAGTCATTTTCATCAACCTCATATTGAACAGACGCTCATACAGAGTGGACGAGGTGGCCGAGTGGTTAAGGCGATGGACTTCTAATCCATTGTGCTCTGCACGCGTGGGTTCCAATCCCATCCTCGTCAGTAGACATTTTCAACTATGTTCCAAACTTATCAGTTGAAATAATCCATATATCTTTGAGCAAAGTTCTTCAAGTTGCTTGTGAAACGCTAAGCATCTAAGTTCTGACCTTTTAGAATGAATGACTTTTGGGGTCTAAGAACAAAAGGCAAGATTCAACCTGTGTTCAGTAGCTTGGAACCATGAACAGGTGCCAGAATATGTGGATCCCACCCATATGAGCAGGGTTATTATCCAATGAGTTAGTGCAGTCGCTAATCGGAGTTTCATGCCTGAGTAAGGTTCCTCAAGCTCTTTGCATTCTATAGTAGGAGATGTAATGGGCAGTGTTTTCCCATTCCCATACTGTGGTGGCTGAGTGTTTAAGGTGATTAATAAACCATTTCTGTTTGAGTTTGCTGCAAAAACTCCTTGCCCCTGTCTGCCCCTGTCATTCTTCTCTGCTTCTCTTAGCTCGAGATGCAAGGTACGTACGTTTCTAAGCAGTTTTTGTAAAATGTATAGGCTTTGGTCTAACTTTATGAAATTTCGCAATTTGCCAACTTTTGGAACAGTCTGTTCCCCTCACATCATGCTTGCAACGCATGAAAGGGTTCCATCAACGGTTGGTGCTGTGGCTTAGTTGGTTAAAGCGCCTGTCTAGTAAACAGGAGATCCTGAGTTCGAATCTCAGCAGTGCCTGCCCTTTTCGTTTCCCCCAACCTCAAACTTGGAAGTACGAGCTTCCCGCATGTGGGCAATTTTTCGGTATGGTAGGCAAAACAAAGGAGTCAAACTAAAATGGCCACTGGAAAATTTCAAAGCGACATGCAAATAAGCAGAAGCGTGACTCCTTTGGCGATACGAAGGGAATAACGGAGGAGCTTTTAGCTGTCCCTTTAGCTGCCCTTGTAGAAAGGTGCACACTTGTAGCTCACTGAATTAACAGGAAGGCAAGAAGTTGCGGAATGGGGCATCAGTGGGCTTATTTCTCTTTCTGTCTGCGTGCTCTTTCCCAACCGGTTGGCGCTGTGGCTTAGTTGGTTAAAGCGCCTGTCTTGTAAACAGGAGATCCTGAGTTCGACTCTCAGCAGTGCCTGCCTTCTTCCTTTAAAGCTTGCGGGGAATGGCTAGAGCATGCCTTTGGCTCTCTTACCCATATCTGTTCTCTGACTGGGTCCTGATTTTTAAGGCAGAGCTGACAAATATTTTTTAATCAAAGCCTTCTTCTTCTTCTTCTTAATTATCCGCCTGTCTAACAGATATCTCGAGAGTTTAACAGCAAGTAATACTTTCCCAATAATCCTGATCTTGGTGCAATCTTCTGCATGTGCCCATTTTTCATTTTTATGCCCTTGACAGAGGCAGCAGTCTGGCGCTGTGGCTTAGTTGGTTAAAGTGCCTGTCTAGTAAACAGGAGATCCTGAGTTCGACTCTCAGCAGTGCCTGCCCTTTTCGTTTCCCCCAACCTCAAACTTGGAAGTACGAGCTTCCTACCTGTGGGCAATTTCTCTCACTAGCAGCCTTTTTTCATTTTTATGCCCTTGACAGAGGCAGTAGGTGTCGCTGTGGCTTGGTTGGTTAAAGCGCCTCTCTAGTAAACAGGAGATCCTGAGTTCGACTCTCAGCAGTGCCTTTGTCGCATATGCATTTTACACATCCCATGCTACATGAGGAGACTGTATATAGTCTGACCTAACAGTGTACTAAATGGTTGAATATTGTGGTATTAGCATTGCCGAGTGTATGATACTTAAGCAAGCTTTCTCAAAGCCACGTTTGATGGCATAGCATGGAAAATCTAATTGATGATGCATACCAGTCTTCTATCAGCAAGACTGGCACAAAGATGGCACGGTCTGTGCACCCAAAGAGGTCTTTATGTGAAAAAAATATAGGGGAAATGTATCCCTGCAAAAGGAATGTTATAAAACTTTTTTCTCAAGGCACATCCATCACCAGGGTAACATGCAGAAGTACCATTCTGGTGGGTGAAAGGCATAAAAGATGCAATGTGGAAAGAAGACAAGACTCTGGTTTACAACAGGCATATTCAGTGAGGGGTACATGGTGCAGTCTTGTGATTTCAATCATGTTGCTGGGCCGTGCATCTCAGGGCTGGTTCATCCCCAAAAGTGCAACGTCTGGCTCGTTGGTCTAGGGGTATGATTCTCGCTTCGGGTGCGAGAGGTCCCGGGTTCAAATCCCGGACGAGCCCTAGGCATTTTAAGGATACCACAACATCTCCCTGAAGTTCCACAAGGATTCATGCTGTTACAAGTCCAAAAAAAACTCCCATGATCCCTAACAACAGAAGGTGCTGGAATTCAAAGAACAGTTGCTTAAAATGGCAATGCATTGGCAGATTAAGTCAGCACTTTGGACTGACCCACCATGATCCAAAAGGAACGCTTGAGGGTCTGTCACAATGCACCCACGCTGTCCCATACCTTCCCGAGGGGTCGGGCAATACCTACAATATAATACAAGTTTAAGTATATATTAAGTATAATTTAAGCATCAATATTAAGTATAATTAAACTCACCAGAATTTTCTCAATGACACACAAGGACAAGAAGTTTCATTAAGACCTTCAGCGACCAGGATGGCTGAGTGGTTAAGGCGTTGGACTTAAGATCCAGTGGATGTATATCCACGTGGGTTCAAACCCCACTCCTGGTGAGAGTTTTAAGTATGTAAGGCTCCTCACTTGAGCAATTGTGCCCTTAATGGGGTAGAGTCCCTTACCTTTTATATTGTTCGTTGCACAAAAAGTATGCTATATGTACAAACAATTTAATCAAAAAGGATTCCAAATGGCCAGTGAAACAGTGATTGGGACACAGCCCCCAGATTAAAGGGCAAAACAAATAAATTTATCAAACTTGACAAAAAATTCAAAGAAAAAATCACAAGTAGCAGCTACTAGTAGCTTTGTGTGTCTTCACCCTAAAGAGTGACTAAAGTCTCTCGGTGTACAAGTCACATGGCTATGGGCACCTGGGAAAGTAAGGGAATGGCTAGCTCCATGTCAAATCTCAAAATTAAATATGAAAAAAATATTTAAAAAAATGGATTTTATTGCAGAATTCTGCCGCAGCAGCACTGTAAACAAATGCCTTTTGAGAAAAACTTTGTATCCAAAATTGGATGAAGAAAATTTGGTACTCAAATTCTCTATAGTGGCTTCTGCAATGACAATTTAATGCCAAAGTTTTTAAAATGGAATAAGGATTTTGTACATTTACAACTAAAAATTAGCAGGCATCATGTTTGGCGCTGTGGCTTAGATGGTTAAAGCGCCTGTCTCGTAAACAGGAGATCCTGAGTTCGACTCTCAGCAGTGCCTTGCTTTTGCAACATATTCATTTTAGAAATCCCATATCCTGTGCTGTAACAGCAGTTGTAGGCAGAGTGTGGGGGGAAATCATGCCTTTATATATTACCTTTATTAGCAATCTTAGATGCATTTAATGTAGTTGCTGGTTAACTGATAAGAAAATCTGCACAGCTTTATAAACAGTTGTGTAATTGTATTGCAAATAGGCTGTTGAGCTGATATTAGCAATTTAATAAGCAATTTCACTTAGTTGTATCATCAGTGGCATAACTATAGGGGAAGCAGACTCCACGGTTGCAGGGGGGTCTGCTCCTCTATAGCAGTGAAAAATCCTGCCCTCAACAGCCACTTTCCTACCGGCGGCCAGGGAGGGGGATGGGAGCAAGATGCCAACAAGGAGAGGGTAGTGGGAAACTCCATTGGGGGGCAGGGGTCCAAGCAGGGAGAGGTGTGCTCTGGGCCCTTACAAACATTTTTTTGCAGGGGGGCCCGGTGCACCATAGTTATGTCCCTGATCATCATCATAACCGTATCATAGTTTTAAGTAATGTAATGACCAATGTTTTTGAGAAGTATTCTTGCATTTCTTGCCGCCATCAGAAAATTTGGGGCCTCATACAAATTATTTATATGGGACCCCTTCCCCCATGAACACAACACCGCAGTACCAACATTTTGACCACACCCCATGTGTGTGCAATATAAACAGCTGATGTTAATAGAGTAGAAGTTCAATGAGTGAATGCATTAATTCACAGTCAGTTCATTGGTGGTTGGTGGAGTTTGGATCAACATGGCAGTTACTGAATGGCTGGCTGAATGGTCCATGTGAATGGCCAAATCGCATTGCGCTGGGCATAAGTAGGAAGATTTGTTCCTCTTGCAAATGGGCAGTATACTCCCTTGCCCAACATGAGTGCAATCAACATGGCTTTTTCTGATCTCACTATTTAATAGTTAACAAATAATATCTTAACAGGGCAAATGAAGCTACTCCATGTTTGGTCCTTGAGTTGTACGTAATTAGACCACCAATGCTATGGAATGGACATTCCCCATCTCTTTGACTGATGAAGATGAACTGATTCTGAGATCCATTGGCATCTGGCTCACCCTAAAGAGTGACTAAAGTCTCCCAGTGTACTCCATGTTTAGTCCTTGAGTTGTACATAAGGTCATTTGGCGTCTGGCTTGTTGGTCTAGGGGTATGATTCTCGCTTTGGGTGCGAGAGCTCCCGGGTTCAAATCCCAGACGAGCCCAAGGCATTTTTTAAAAAAACTATGTATCCTTCTGCTATATAAGGAAATTCTTAAAGGAACAGTATAAACCCAACACAGCTTTGCTAAAAATGAACACAATATTAACAGTACAATAAAATTGCACATTACCGTATTTTTATTATTATTATTATTGTGAACTAATTTGAAAACTGGGCTATTTTCAGTGACCTCCCCTCTTCCCTTATAAACAAGGAAATTTGTTCAGATCTCCCTATCTACCTTTTGAACACACAAACCCCATCCTTTCAATACCTCATTATTATGGGCCTTCTCAGTGAGCTGGTAATTAGATTTATTGGCTCCTTTTATGTTTTTGGGATTAGGAAGTGACTGAAAGTGCTAAAGTGAAACTGGCTTCATGTTCTTGTTTAGTGGCAGAAACCATAGATTTTTTCTTAATTAAAACAATAGGCAAAACGTATATTCAGAGCAAGTCATTTTCATCAAGCTCATATTAAAAAGGGTGTATACTGTACCTTTAAAGCAGAAAACAGAGCAAGACGCATGCATCTAATGGACGAGGTGGCCGAGTGGTTAAGGCGATGGACTGCTAATCCATTGTGCTCTGCACGCGTGGGTTCGAATCCCATCCTCGTCGGTAGAAATTTTCAACTCTGTTCCAAACTTATCAGTTGAAATAATCCATTATCTTTGAGCAAAGTTCTTCAAGTTGCTTGTGAAACGCTAAGAAAATAAGTTCATTCTGACCCGTTAGAATGAATGACTTTTGGGCACTTTGCATTCTATAGTAGGAGATGTAATGGGCAGTGTTTTCCCATTCCCATACTGTGGTGACTGAGTGTTTAAGGTGATTAATAAACCATTCCTGTTTGAGTTTGCTGCAAAAGAACTCCTTCCCCCTGGCTGCCCCTGTCATTCTTCTCTGCTTCTCTTAGCTCGAGATGCAAGGTACGTACGTTTCTAGGCAATTTTTGTAAAATGCATAGGCTTTGGTGTAACTTTATGAAATTTCGCAATTTGCCAACTTTTGGAACAGTCTGGTCCCCTCACATCCTGCTTGCAAAGCATGAAAGAATGCCATTAACAGTTGGCGCTGTGGCTTAGTTGGTTAAAGCGCCTGTCTAGTAAACAGGAGATCCTGAGTTCGAATCTCAGCAGTGCCTCATTTTCATCTATAAGATTCCATTCTCTTTTAGGTAGTCCAATTACGGGTAAACATGGCAAATACTGGATGGCCGACCGAATAGTCTGTAGGTATGGCCAAATAGCATTGCTGTGGGCTGAACTAGAAAGAGTTGTGGCTCTTCTCACTTCCAAACATGGGCAGTATACTCCCTTGCTCAACATGAGTGCAATGGAAAAGGATTTTGTTGATCTCACTTTTTTCCTATTGAAGCTACTCCATCTTTGGTCCTTGTTCTGTACATGATTAGACTACCAATACTCTGGAATGGATATTCCCCTCCATGTAGAATGGGTTCCTGCTAACTTGTAATTATTTGCAGGTGACACCTTCGTTCAACTGAGAAATAGTAATGAGCAAAATTTTTCATCAGGCATGGATTGGCTGCGAATTGGCATGTTTCACCATTGGAGGATTTTTTTTGTAAAAATTTGAAGCGGAAAAATTTGCTGTGCAACAAAATAAAGTTGTGTGCGTCAAAAAAAGTTGCCCAAGGGGAAAAAAATGACGTGTCAAAAAAATGTGTTTTGCACATTTTTTGCTGTTTTTTGAATAGTTTCAAAGTTTCATGAACTTTTTGTTGAAGCAAAATCGGAAAGATTTGCTCATCACTAATAATGAAGATCCCAGTTGAGTGAAGCTTCTTGTAGTTGCATTTATCTGGCTCATTGGTCTAGGGGTATGATTCTCGCTTTGGGTGCAAAAGGTCCCGGGTTCAAATCCCGGACAAGTCCAAACTTTAAAAAAAAAGAACTATGTATCCCGTTACTATTTAATAAAGGAATAGTATAAACCCAAAACACCTTTGATAAAAATGAATACAGTATAAATAGGACTTGTAATTACAATGACGATTACTTTATTTCCATTACTGTTATTATACACCCATTTGAAAGTTGGGTTATAAATCTGTGCAACAAAATAAAGTTGTGTGCGTCAAAAAAATGTTGAACCCACCCCCTATTGTTATTCAGGGTTAGACTGAAACTGATCCTTTTGCCCTGACAATAGGCTTATTATCCCCATTAATATGTTAATGATGCTAACTATCCATATTGCACTTAAAAAGGGAAACTAGAAATGAACTCTTGAGTAACAATGCAAGGCAAAAGGCACTAAAACTACTGTTTGATATATTTGTGACAATAACACAGTATATCACATTTTTGCCATTTTAACACACACAATGCCGTGTATGCCTAGAGCCATGCAAGAGTGGTTAAGGTGATGGACTGCTAATTGGTTTTAGAAACTGTTTGAGTTCATTTTCTCAAACTCCTTGGAAATCAGTTAATACCTGTAGTACTTACTAACCAAAAGACAATGTAACCCAGATCCTATCACTATGAGTGGAACTGATGGGCTACTATAAAAAGAAGTTACAGTGAGGAAATCACTCTAATGCACCATGTATTGCTTCATAGCATCTTGTGAGATCTTTGACTTGATTGATTCCATCTATTGATTAGGAAATCTATTGACCAACATTCTTCAGATGTTTCCTGTATCTTGTGAGATCTTTAACTTGGTTGATTTAACCTATTAATTAGGAAATCTATTGACCAACCTTCTTCAGATGTTTCCTGTATCTTGTGAGATCTTTAACTTGGTTGATTCCAACTATTAATTAGGAAATCTATTGACCAACATTCTTCAGATGTTTCCTGTATCTTGTGAGAGCTTTAACTTGGTTGATTTAACCTATTGATTAGGAAATCTATTGACCAACATTCTTCAGATGTTTCCTGTATCTTGTGAGATCTTTGACTTGGTTGATTCCAACTATTAATTAGGAAATATATTGACCAACCTTCTTCAGATGTTTCCTGTATCTTGTGAGATCTTTGACTTGGTTGATTCCACGTATTAATTAGGAAATCTATTGATCAACCTTCTTCAGATGTTTCCTATATCTTGTGAGATCTTTGACTTTGTTGATTACACATATTAATTAGAAAATCTATTCACCAACATTCTTCAGACGTTTCCTGTATCTTGTGAGATCTTTGACTTGTTAAAGTGCCACTCTTATAAGCAGATTATGTTGAGTTTGAATCTTAGCAGTGCTTGTTTTTCTTGACATCTTTAATGCACAAATTCCTTATTTCATATACAGGCCAACCTAAAAATCATCTGACCTTCTAACCAAGTGGCCAAAAGTTCAATTACTGTGAAATTTGGCCACTCATGCTACAGATCACTGGACTAGTCTATTTTATCTAGCTAAAATTATAAAAATAATGCAAAAAAAAAAAAAACTACTACATTTTATCAAATATGTTAAATTGTCTATACTATATTAGTTGTATAAAATGCACTTTTGTACATGGCAGCAATGTAGAGAAGGTAGAAATCACTAAGCTCTAGAACAGACCCAACTCTGGTGAGGAGTTGCTTCCTTCAGCAGGGAAGTTGAATTCTGCTCAGGCCAAACAGCAGAGGGTGCTCTGGGCTGCAAGATCTGCTAATATCATCAAAAAAGATTAATGGAAATTGTAAAAGTACTTAAAATAGCACTGTACGTGATTTTACACTGTAAGTCCCCTTAGCAATCACCGCTTGATTGGACAAGAGTATTGGAATTTTTTATTTAAAATCTGCTTTTCCTTCACTTTCACAGGTCTATGTACTGTACTGAGTTAGTTTCCCAACGGGACAGGCTGGCTGTGATGGACGAGTGGTTAAGGCGTTGGACTCGAAATCCAATACCCCATTGGATTTCGAGTCCAACGCCTTAACCACTCGGCCATCACAGCCAGCCTGTCCCGTTGGGAAACTAACTCAGTTTTGGATTTTTGTTTTTTTGTTTTTAATCTTCTTTTCCCTCACTTTCACAGGTCTATGTGCCACTTACCTATCTGTACTGAGTTAGTTTCTCTATGGGACAGGCTGGCTGTGATGGCCGAGTGGTTAAGGCGTTGGACTTGAAATCCAATGGGGTTTCCCTGCACAGGTTCAAATCCTGTTCACAGCGTGAGTCCTTATAATGCTTAGTTGTTTAGATAATTGGGCATTTATGCAGATATGTGTAGCACAATGTAACCACTGCTGATCTGGATTCCAACCTGGGCACTAACTCAACTTCAACTTTAAAAAACTCAGAGTAACACAATTTCAACAATTTAAGATCATATTTCTGTATTTGCCATGATGCAATCAGTTGATAATACCCAAAAACACTAACTCACTCACATAGCGTCTTTTATACATATGTTTCCTCTTATCTTGTGAAAGCTGGGCATTAGATGGTTAATTAGGAGGTATAATAATAATATATCATTATTTAAACCACCATATGATTGAATTGTATATGCCTATGAGTAAGTGCATGATGTGCACGAAACGCGTTAGGCGGGTATTCCTTTAATGCAGCAATAAAGATCTACTTTTAAAGCGAGACCCCGGAGTTCGGAGTGTTTGGTGTCCTTCGCATTTGAATTTGGTTTTCTCCTTCAGCTACGGGTTCGGGGCCTCGAGCACCCGAGCCACCCAGGGATTCCGTTGAGCTAATTTTTGATTTGAGCACTCAACTTGATTTTGGGTTTCCTGCACACTGGCGATAGGTCCGGGGTTTTTACACCCAGACCTCAATGGTTTAATTGGTATGAGCCGTTAGTCTCATTAATAGGAACTTATAGTTATTCTGATTTCACTTATATTTATGTGTTTATTGACCATGATTTAACTTTACGGGTCTCTTAATTATAATTATTGGTTTGGGTTTCTTATTATCATTTATGATACCATTTTGAAAAATAATTCTGACTATGATGGCTGCTGTACACGTATCTGGTGCTGTGGCTTAGTTGGTTAAAGCGCCTGTCTAGTAAACAGGAGATCCTGAGTTCGAATCTCAGCAGTGCCTCAGCTTTTATGACATTTTCATTCCAAATATGGCAGCTTGCCAAATTCCTTGTCATTTCAAGATGAGGCCAATAGAGGAACCACTTTAAGTGACCAATGACTGCTCTTCTCACTTTTACGTGGTCTTTACTTGTTCCTGACATCATAGCCCAGTGCCACATATCTATAGCTATCTGTGCTTCTTTACATTGTAAAGCTGCAGCTTTTGAGAAAATGGTGTGATACCACGAAACGCGTCAAGCGTATGGTCCTTCTTTGCACATGTATCATATGATTTTAAATGGACTGAAAAAATAAAGTAATGATTTTTTAACAGCAGAGTTGGATGCTCCATACAAATTCCTTTTTCGATTGATAGATTGGCTGTCTGGGTTTCCGGCCGTGTGTTGTTCACACTCTGACTGCCGGTAAGTGCTCCCGTGATTTCTAATCTTCTTTACATTTTGCAGGGCTCTGAACCTGGCTTGTCCTGCAATTAAAGTTGTCCGCACTTGTGTACCCACTATCTGCACCATAACTGTCCTTCAGGCTGGGCCTCACTAGGGGGCCCATTTACTTACTCACGAACTGGCCGAATGCGTCCGATTGCGTTTTTTTCGTAATGATCGGTATTTGGCGTTTTTTCGGAAAATTATCGCGACTTTTTTGTTGCGTAAAATCTGGCGATTTTTTCGTAGCGTTAAAACTTGCGTGAAAAGTCACGCCTTTTTCGTAGCCATTCCGAAAGTTGCGCAAAATGTTGCGATTTTTTCGTAGTGTTCAGATTCATTCAAGCTTCAGTATGGTGACTTTTCTTGGGCCAGGTTGGAGCTGCAGGGTGCCATTGAGTCCTATGGGAGGCTTCCAAAATCATGCTAAGTCGGAAAGTTTCGCCCGCCGCTTACGAGAGCTCAATACGAAAAAGTCGCGACAAGATACGAGCGAATCGTAATGGCTACGAAAAACTCACGTTTTTTCGCGAAAATCGTATTGGTAACGATAAAGTCGCAACAATTTCCGAAAAGTTGTAAAAGGCGCCAAAAAAAAATCGCAAAAAATACGAAAAAGACGCAAAATGTTCGTTTTCCAATCGGAATTTTTCCAATTCGGATTCGAATTCGTGTCTTAGTAAATCAGCCCCTAGGTGTGTACAGCAACACAAAACTGGGCATAGGCTGTCTAGGGTAAAATGATCGGGGGCAACAGGCAGGTACCTCTTCTGTCTACCCCATGTCTGTGCAGCTGAACTTTCTTGCCCCTGCCACAAGTCATTGCATGGCTACATTACTGCACATGTGTGTGCTTCTTCATGAGCATGCATGTGGGGGGGAGGGTGCGGGGGGGTTGCCTAGGGTGTCTGATTACATGTTTCTCCTGATACCAGAAACATGTAATTGTGCATCTTTGAATTTGTATGGTAAGTTGCAGTCAGCAAGGGGTCAAATTAACATGAAATAAGTGATTGTTGATTAGTGGTTGATGCCACAACTTTAGCCCTTGGAAATACCATCACCATGAGATTACAAATCTGGAGGGGCCTGTAGGCAATTGTGCCACAATTATCTTTTTATGTATCACCAAATTTTATTTTCAATAACAATTTAATTAAGACTGCAGACGATAATCAACAATTATCATCAGTGTCTCTAAAGGAAGAATAGCCAATGGGAGCTGGGAGAGATAATATAAATTCATCAGCTTAAATTGCGGGGCCTGGGATACCGAGTGAAGGTCTCTCAGGCCCCTTCTCACTCAGATACCAGAATAATTAAGGGAACATCTCTGTAAAGGTAAGGGGATAAATAGATACACAAGTTATAAGAAAATGTATAGACAGTTTATGAGAGATGTAGATATAGATAGATGATGATGAAGATAGATAGATAGATAGATAGATAGATAGATAGATAGATGATTAATAGATAGATGATAGATAGATAGATAAAAAGAAATTTAGGAGAATTCAAAGATACATTGACAGATGATAAATAGACACATTCCCTACTCAAAAATCTGCATGACCTATGTTGCATTGCATTAAGATAACAGAATGTCTTGTGTCTTCTCTTCTTCCCTAACATTTCTCTTCTTCATCTTATCTGTTCTCCCTAGCATGGTCTTTGTGCCTGTGCCGTCTCTCTCTCCTCTCTTTTTCCTCTTGCCTATTGTTCAGGCTCTGCCCTGCACCCTGCACAGCCCCCGGGAAACTGGCTTTATAAAGGATGGAGACCTCATGATCTCAGGACATTTCCCAGTTCACACAGCTTGGATCGATACCAAATACCTATATACAGAAAAGAACCCGCCCTTGACATGTTCATCGTGAGTTGATTTCTCTTATTTCTCTTAATTCTCCTTTCTTGTTTGTGCCCTTTTATGTTCTATAATGCTTTGTTTCTGCTGTCCTGTTGGCCATGGAATTCAATAGCTGTTGGTATCTATATACTCATCGCTGTTGAGAAACATAGAACAACTACAAGAGTGAAATCCCTTTTGTATTCTGTTGCCCGTTATAATCTTTTTATTTAATGTACTTTATATTTTGAGTTTGTAGCTTCTACCCATGAACCACTCATGTAAGCAAGTGCTTATCCCACCATGATTCTCTGAGACTGAAAAAGTAAGGCCAATACTCATCAAAAAAATGTCTTCACAACTTGTTCAAGAATATTAGTGATGAGCGAATCTGTACCATTTTGCTTCACCCTAAAATTTGCGAAAACGGCAAGAAGCAGAAAAAAAATTGTGAAACGCACTTGTCGCGCAATTTTTTTGTTGTCCGCATCTCTTTTGTCACCGCGTCTATTTTTTTTTTACCCGCGTCTATTTTTTTTGTAGCCCGCGCTTTTTTAACGCAACCATGCCAAATTTTTGATGGGACCGCGCCCAATTTGACGCGCAATAAAAAATTCACAACAAATTTTTCTGTGGCGAATTTTCACAGAATGGCGAAATGCGGAATTTTCACGGAATGGCGAAATGCGGAAATTTGCTGCAAATCCATGCCTGGCAAAAAAATTCGCTCATCACTAAAGAATATGTTTTTTTCCACCAAAACAAGAATCTTGAAAGAAAAACTTCAGCCAATCAAACCTAGCAAGCCTCTATGTAATCAGTGGAAGGGATGGTTACAACATTTAGGGAAACATTTACTAAGCAATTTTGAGATAAAGTTGAATTTTTTCATACTTCTAGATCATTTTGAGATTTACAAATGGGTATTTGCCAGCACTCGATTTTTTCATTATTGTTCCTCGAAAAATTGGAATTTTTCGAAAATAACTCCCATAATTCATATTTAGTTAACTAAGTTGACTTTTTTTGTAAATAAAAATTTTGAGATTTTTGAATGTAAACTCAAAATTTTCAGTTCATGTTTAACCCTTTCACTGAGACTCACAGGTCTCAAATTTGATCCAGTTAACATGCAGAATACAAACATGATATAAGACATACATGTTATGGGGGTCACATATCAATATACTGTTATAACACAGAAAAAACAGTTTTAAACATCGCAAGTGCCTACTATCATATTAAACATGACAAGTCACATTATTTTACTTTTGATGTGACTTGTTATGTTTAATATGATAGTATTTGAGACCTGTGAGTAGTGATGAGTGAATTTTTTCGCCAGGCATGGATTCGCAGCGAATTGACGCATTTCGCAATTGGTAAAACTATCGTAAAATTTGGTGCGCACCAAAAAATTTCGCCGCACGTAAAATTGGGTTGTGCAAAAAAAAGGAGCAGTCGCATGAAATTGGGTGTGGTCACGTAAAAAAAAAACGCTGGCGAAAAGAAAAAAAATTGCATGACAAATGCGTTTCGCACATTTTTCACCATTTTGTGATTTTTGTTGCCGTTTCACCAATTTCCAAATCATTGGAATTTGTTTCATCAAAACTGCAACAAAATCCAAAAGTACACCATCTAAAAGCGTTTAGAAGTCAATGGGCAGCCTTCCTAGGGAAACTGAAAGGAACTTTCTTTGCTTCATGGTTTTAGAAGTTTTTGGGGGGTTTGTTCATTTGTGCATCAAAATGAAACATTTGTGTTTTTCATGTTTTTTTGTTTGTGTCTTTCACGTTTTGTTTTTTGTTTTTAAATGGCTGTTTTAATAAATCACTTGGCATTCGTGTTTTTAGAGAAAATAATTTTTTTTGTGGTTTCCAAAACCTCTAAAACCATGAAAATAAGAATGTTGATAAATGGGCCTTCCAGTCCAGTGTTGTGAGAATTACAGTAAGGGAAAACACATTTGATGCTACATACAATGTGACATTTAATTATTTGCCTTTACAGAAAGTACATTAGTAATTCTAGTAAATCCTTAATAAATTAGTTGGTCTTATTTTAATTTTGTAGATAGCAGGGGTTTTACCCCCATTCTGGAACAATTTAGAAATCAAAATTAGGCTAAAAAAATGTTTAAAAAACGGGACACTTCTATTTAATGAATTGTTGGGCTGCACTGATTAAAAATTGTTTATAATTTATACTAAAAGCAATCAGTATAGCTCCAACTAGATGGATTTTCCTGCAGAGTCCGTGCTTTTATTGAGATCTGGTAACCTTAAAGGGGACCTGTTAGTATTCTAAAAAAAAATAAAAATAAACAACCCCCCCAAACAATAAGCTGTGTTGTAGGCGGTTACTACATATTTTATTATGTTATATTTATATTATAAATAATATTATATATAATAACTTATTTATTATTATTATTATTATTATTAATAATAATAATAATAATAATAATAATAATAATAATAATAATAATAATAATAATAATAATAATAATAATAATAATAATAATAATAATAATTATTATTATTATTATTATTATTATTATTATTATTATTATTATTATTATTATTATTATTATTATTATTATTATTATTATTATTAATAATAATAATAATAATAATAATAATAATAATAATAATAATAATAATAATAATAATAATAATTAAGTTATTATATATAATAAACAGTAGTAATAATAATAATACAACTAATAATAGCAACAATAATAATAATAAAACTAATAACAATAAAAACAAAAATAATAACAGCATTAATAATAATAATAACAGTTATAACAACAATACTACTACTACTACTACTACTACTACTAATAATAATAATAATAATAATTTATATTATATTTCTAATTGCCTGATAATGAAATTGTGAAGCACTACTGACACCAACATGGTTAGGTAGTTTGCAACATTATAAGAAATAATGACTAAAAACACTTACTAAATAATTACTACACATCCACTCTGTGCTTATATCAATGACAATTCCTATTTAACATATAGCAAAATGTTCCAGTGAACAAGTCTACGACCTTTAGTTAAGTATGAATTACAAATGACTGGATTTGGACCACTGACCTGCTGTTAGCATTGCAGTCTACATTACTTCTGCTCTATAGAATCAACAATGCTATGAATTTGTAATATTTACACTGCCAACCTCAAGATCATTATCATAGTCAGTTTATAAACAGCAGTGCTTGACATTAGCTAAAACAAACAAGGGCTACAGGGTTTAGAAAGCAGTAGGCCAAGAACATACCCCTGGAGAGCTAGACTTTAGTCCATCTAGCCAACAGTGGTCCAGCTAGAAAATGTTCCATTCAGCAAAATTCTTTCAGCCTCTTCTCTTTCCAAGTGCAAACAGTATGTTCAAGGCCAATATTTGTTAATGAACTCACTAAACCGATGAGGGGGCTGCTGTACCAAATACACGCAAACCAATCACACCCTCTAACTAGTTACTCAGAAAAAACAAAACCTTTAAAACCTCAGTCTTTTCCCTGTTTCCATCACCCAATTTACCTTTGTTTTTTTTTAAAAATATATATTTAAAAAAGTGATTGGATAGTTGTTTACTTGTCAATGCTTTTCATTTTCAGTGTTTGCTTGTCTGACTGCTTTTTTTGCATGTTTGGTTTTCCATTCCATTTTAGATGACTTTAACCAAATGCTCGAATGACATGCTTTTTGTAAACAGTTTGAATTTCTTCCTCTGTTAGAGCATAAGGTTTTGTTTTGCGTTGTCTTTCTTTGTTTCTAAGTAGAATCTGCAAACGTGTATTTGTTTAATGGCATTTCTTTTTCCTTGTGTGTATTTCTCATGTTCTACCCATTAGAGGGTTAATATGTTGTAGAGGTGTCTATTTTCGGCTAAATATTTCACCTCTATGACGTGAGGTTTTTTAATAATAATAATAATAATAATGTTGTAGAGGTGTCTATTGCCGGCTAAATATTTCACCTCTAGGACGTGAGGTTTTTTGGCATTTTCTTACTTACTTTCAAACAAGACCATAACATTATTATTATTGTCCATATGCTCACTCCCACAAGTGTTTTATATAAAAACAATTTTGAAGATTACCATTTAGTTACATTATGGAACTCCAATCTTCCATAATTTCAGTGGAACCATTTTTCAATGGTTTTTCAATGCTTCTATTTACTAAAACTCTAAAAATTTCTCTTTTTTTATTTTCAAATTCGACTAAACTCATTTTCCCGAATGTTTAATATTTAAAAAAAGTTTCAGCTGAAATCCCGATTTTATTGAATTGTCAATGAGACAATTCACAAAAAGTCATGATATTCGGACAAACCCCAGTGAATTCTCTTGAGACCTTGGATCTTCAAGAAAAGGCAAGGGACCTTTGCCATTGACTTCTACATGAACTTGGCAAGTTTAATATGTGGAATTGTCAAATTCAGATTTTTAGCTGTTTAAACACAAAATCGATGGTTAGTAAATGAGCCCCTTACTCTTGCTTTGCAGTATCGCTTCTAACCTAATTCAACATCGTTCTTATGTATGCATCAATGTGTTACAAAGGTTTGGGAAATCATTTGGTGCATGTTGATGACACTCAACATCAAATGCTATGCTATGAATGTAACGTGAACTTTCCTAGTCCTGGTTTGTACATGATTCTTATTGAGTTTTTTTTTTTTTGCTTCATTTACCTGCCCCTCTTGACAGGTCTGTATTACATTCTTTCTTTTTATTTTTTTCCTCTTAGATTTAGCACAGTATCATACAGTTATGTTCAAGCTATGGTGTATGCCATTGAGGAGATAAATGCAAATGATTCCCTTCTTCCCAACATATCCTTGGGTTTCCAAATCTTTGACACCTGTATGCATTTGTTCCAAAGTCTAAAAGGCACACTGTGGACTCTCACAGGGCAAGACCACCCCATACTTAACTACAAGTGCCACCCTAATGTTCCCACTGCTATTGTTGAAGATGCCACTTCAGGGACTTCTGCCGCAATGGCAACTCTTCTGGGTGTCTACAGGTACCCTCAGGTAAAGGCAGTGGCTGACAAACATTTCTTATAAAGATTTCCTTTATTTGTTATTTTCCTGTTTATTATGTTAATGTATTTAATAATTGTTGCCATTTTTTCATTGTATTATTGTTGCTTGTGATCCTAACACAGATTACCATGCTGATACTGACACCCAATTGTCCTTTGTATCTCAAACATTTGTATGATGCTCCTTCTTTTCTAGGTTAGTTATTCTGCTTCCATGTCCTCTCTCAGCAACCACTTTTTGTATCCTTCATTCTTCCGCACCCTTCCAAATGATGCCATGCAGTCTTTGGCTTTAGCACATCTTATTTCCTACATGGGTTGGACTTGGGTGGGCTTGATATCATTGGATGATGACTATGGTATTGACGGGTCCCATGTTTTAAAACAGGAGCTCTATAAACTGGCAGTGTGCATAGCATATCATGAGTCCTTTGGGGTAGAAAGTTCTTCCAAAAGGATCCAGTCAGTTGCCAATATAGTTGCACAGTCATCTGTTAGAGTTGTCATCATCTACTCCAGGGACCCCTTTGTTAGTATGCTGATGGAGTATTTTGTAGAAAGACAGGACACAAAGAGGATCTGGTTGGCTACTACTGGATGGTCAAATTCACAGATGCTCCTCACAAAACTGTTCAGTCATACTGTGATGGGGACCCTGGGCTTGTCATTACATAAAGCTGAAATGCCATGGCTCAAGAAATTTCTACTTAACATCCATCCCTCCACCTCACTTCCTTATGATATCTTCATAAAGACCTTCTGGGAAATAGTGCACAATTGCCAGTGGCCTGAAGAATATTCAGTAGTCACAAATGGAACTGTTTGGTGTATGGGTGAAGAGAAACTGGTTAGGTTCAGGCCTAGTGCATATGAATTTGATGAATTTGACTTCAGGGTACAGTACCTGATATATAATGCAGTATATGCTATGGCATATGCTTTACATAACTTGATCTACTGTCTCACAGATGAGGAACCATTTCAATGGAAACTGTGTAAAATTAAAACTGACGTAACACCATGGCAGGTAGGGCATTTCATTTATTTTCTATATTTTTTCCTAATAGTCCCTGACATAAAATAAGATATGTATCTACAAGATATACTTCCAAAGAAACAATGTAATGGCCTGGGGGAGGAAAAAAGACCAGAGGCACTCCATTTTAATATTGGTTCATTATCCATAAAGTTCTTCCTTTCTTGATTTGTAGGTGTATCACCACCTGAGGAAGGTCTCTTTTGTCAATAGGATGGGGGAGCAGATGTACTTTGACCACCATGGAGATCCGCCTGCTTATTTTGATATAGTGAACTGGCAAAGGAGCCAAGATGGCACCATTCAGTTTCAGAAGGTTGGATGGTATGATGCGAGGGCACCACTGGGGAAGGAGTTTGTCATTAATACCACAGCCATCCAGTGGATCACAGGAAATACAGAGGTATGGTACACTGAAACAGAAAACCTATTCCATTATGTAAGTAAAAACATTCTGTTACAATTGGTGCAAACCCCACCTACCATACTCCTCCATTATACTGCATTTATCATAATCACACATTTTATTGCTGAAATGAATGTTGTGCTGTGTGTACCATTTGATGTCAAAACTAAGAGGCTGATTTATTAAAATCTGAGACTGCTTTTTGCCAGAATTCGAGTTTTTGAGATGTATTTATTTAAAAAAAAGTAAAAAATGTACATGAAAAATTATTGCCAGCCATAAGCCTGGTGATCTTCTAATCAAGTCAATGGGAAGTGGTTTTTCAAGATATACAAAATTCACGATATACATTCAAGTCAATAGGGAACTTTTTCTTACATGCAACAAAACTTTACATGCATGATTTTTGCCTCTGCAACATTTTTGTCTCAGAAATGCAGAATTTCAATGCGAATCCATGACTGGCGAAAACATTTGCACATTTTTTTCTCCACGAATAAAGATGGTCAACTTTTGGGATGAGGATGCTATTAGTTGGCAAATGATTTCTGGAGAATATGAACTATGTCTCCCAGCTCAGTGCAACAAGGTTTCGGCCCACTTGTATCTTTGAATAATATGTGTCTTGGCACCCTTTCCCCTCAGGTTCCCCTCTCGGTGTGCAGTGAAAGTTGTGCTCCTGGATACCGGAAAGCTGCCCAGAAAGGCCAACCCCTCTGCTGCTTTGATTGTATTCACTGCTCTGAAGGCGAAATATCCAACCAAACAGGTAGGATGGGAATGGCAGTATTTTATACTTGACCTTTCAAAATCTTGAGCCGCACACTTGCTATAGGCAGGCATTAAGTACAAGGCTCTCCTGTGCATTGATGCCCTTGGTGCACCTTAAAGCTATGTAAGTTATGTGGAACCCCAAGAAATGCTCATGTGCAGTCCACCACCTGCTGCAAACCACAGCTCTCTGTGCCAGTGGTGTAACTATAGAGGAAGCAGAGCCCCCTGTCTTTGTATGTTGCTCCATGTTTAGCAAAAGAGACCTGTTGTATTATGATTATTAAAAAGACGAGGAAAGTAAGCCCAAAACATTTCACCATGTTGGACAGGTGGGACATAATTTCCCAAAACCTTCCTACTAAAGCAAGATGCAAGATCAGCTTCCATTTGGCAAGCAAGCTTGGCACACAGCTACGTACTATGTAATTAGCTGTTAGTGCCATGGTGCCAAGAATTCCTATATCTGCCCATAAAGGGATTGATAAGGCAATGAATGTCCAAAAATTTGGGGGGTGGGCAATTTGTGCTGGAAGCAGAATGTAATGCGCCAGGCCAAGGACACCACAGTGAACAATGAAAGAGAAGGCAAGATGGCGCACCCTGCCTCTAGGCTAGAGCACATTTTTAGGTGCCCTGTTAAATAGTGGGCCTGTGAATCACATACAAGTTACAATGTCTCATATCAGACATAATTGATTAACTAACAGTAGTGATGAGCGAATCTGTCCCATTTTGCTTCCCATAAAATTCGCAAAACGGCAAGAAAATTCGCGAAGATGGAGAAAAATTTGCGAAACGCATTCGTTGCACGATTTTTTTTGTAGTCCGCATCTTTCTTGTCACCTGTGTCTTTTTTGTCACACGCGTCTATTTTTTTGCCGTGACCACGCCTTTTTTTGCCTCAAAAAAAAAATCGGGGTGATGAATTTTTCTGCTGCGAATTTTCACGGCCGTTTCGTGAAACAATTCACCAATAGCGAAATGCAGAAATTCGCTGCGAATCCATGCCTGGTGAAAAGATTTGCTAATCACTAATTAACAGAGCTCTTTTGCTTTAGCCTTGTAAGTAGAATATTAACCTTAATGACCAATCAATGAATCATTTTTCCCGTACATATGAATGCATTCACATAGTACTTAGAACATTTTCTTTAAGGTGATGCCATTAATGTGTTGATCTCTGAAAACTCCAGTACATTTTTTGAATGAATTGTGTCTTTAACAAGGTTCTCTATATCATCCATTGGACTCGTGTTCTAGATTCCAGTAATTGCTTTCCTTGCACTGATGAGACATGGCCCAATGAGGGCAGAACTGAGTGCCTGCCAAAGCCTGTAGATTTCCTTTCCTTTGAGGAGCCTCTTGGCATCACCATCACCTGCACTACCATCTTCAGTTATATCAGCACAGTGACCATCCTTTGTGTCTTCATCAGATATAAGGACACTGCCATTGTCAAAGCCAATAACCGTGATCTTACTTACGTCCTCTTGGGCTCACTATCATTGAGTTTTCTCTGCCCCCTGCTTTTCATTGGACAACCTCATAGATTTACTTGCCTCTTCCGCCAGGTGACCTTTGGAGTCATCTTTGTGCTCAGTGTTTCATGTGTCTTAGCCAAGACCATTATGGTTGTCATTGCCTTCCGAGCTACCAAACCAGGAAGCAACATGAGAAGGTGGCTGGGGCCAAGTGTTCCAGGCTTAAAAGTGTCTGCCTGTACAAACCTTCAGCTCTTCATTTGTATCTTCTGGATGTTGTACTGCCCTCCATTCCCTGAGAGAAACACCAGGATCAAGATTGGGGTCATCGTATTCCAGTGTAATGAATGTTCGGACACACTGCTATGGTGCATGGTTGGATGCATGGCTTTTCTGTCCTGTGTCTGCTTCCTGGTGGCATTTCTGGCAAGAAAATTACCAGACACCTTCAACGAAGCCAAGTGGATCACCTTCTCCATGTTGATATTCCTCAGTGTTTGGATTGCCTTTGCCCCTGCCTATCTCAGTACTCAGGGCAAATACATGGCAGCAGTAGAGGTGTTCGGCATCATCTGCTCAAGTGCTGGCATCCTTGTTTGCATTTTCCTTCCCAAATGTTACATCATATTACTAAGGCCCGACCTCAACACACGTGGGAATATTCTGAGCAACAGGTCAACTTAAAATACATAGGGCTATAATTTGCATTAAAATGTATTTCTTCTTCAGGAATAGGGACCAGCATCTACTGACTCCAGGCTCCTTTATTTATTAATTTAAGTTACATAAGACATTGTCTACATAGTTATTGATGAGTAGAGCTATTCCTACTGGGTATAATTATAGCAGGGTACCTTTGTCAAATATTGTCAAATATGTTTACAATGATACTGCCTTTTTAGACAGATTTGGCAAAGTACAATGCAATAGACAGTATGATAACTGCAGGACCACAGGAGTAATATACATGATCACATGCTTTTGCAATTTGAAATATATTGGTATGACCAAAAGAATCCTTAAACAAAGGATAGGAGAACATCAACATCATTGGTATGACCAAAAGAAGCTATAAACAAAGGATAGGAGAACATATTTCTAACATCAGATAGACTTTGACACTCAGGGAAAGTGATGATCTGGACACTATGGACATACAGGACAAGAGAAAGATCAGAAAAATAACTTTAGTGGGCAGACATTATTACAAACATGGAGGTAATCCAGCTGGTTTAAAGGTTACAGCCCTTGAGAAGGTGAATCCGGGTATAAGAGGTGGCAATTTGGATGGATTCTGCTCTCTAAAGATGGATCTATATACTTGACTCACTTTCTCCAAAAGGACTAAATGAAAGTCTATCTCTCTCACACATACATATAACCTGGTCTCTTTATATTGTATTAACTACATCACTGACTATAATAATAACTCATAGGTGTGTCCTTCAATGATGGGTTCCCTGGTAATTAATTCCTCCCCTCGGCAGAAAATACAGATGCTACTGTTTCATGTAATATAATAAACATTGTGCCAGGTACTGACTGAAGTAAATGGTGTTACTTTTGTATAATATCCATTGTTTAGCGATAGGCAATAGATCTTTAACATTGTATTCGTACAAGTCTGTCCAGAGGATGATGTCAGCATGGGGAGGAGGGGGAAGATGTTTAAATCTCGCGAGGACTGGCCGGCTCATTGCCTTTGACTAAGCCCAATATGGGCGAAACGCGTGTCAGGCACTATAACTAATAGTAGCACTGGGTGAGTTACTGGCAGGCAGGGAAGCTGCAGGCTTAAGAGTTGGAGACCCAGAACAGGATGCAGGAAGTTTTACTTAATAACAGTGTCCACAAAATGGCGGCTGCCTGCTTGCTGCAATTGTGAATTCGAAGGCTGAAGAAAATAAGAATAAAATAATTTATATAATGTAAGTGAGGTTTACTTTGCCTGACAAACACAGTAGAAAACAATTTGGAATTATTTCTTAGGGTGACAGGTCCCCTTTAAAGAGCAGGGTGTGTATGGGAGAGGGAGTTGGCACAACTGTGGATTGATTCAGTTAATACTTGGCTTGAATTACATAACAACTGCAATTGTTGTAGACTGATGTGAATGGTGACTCATTAGTAACAATAAGTCTAGTTTATCCCTTAACCCATAACACGCTCTATACAGGCACTTTCTAACTGTGTTTATAAATATGGGTGTATATCAACGTTTTCCTTTAGCTCTACCTGAATAAAAGTTACGTTTTAATACACTGAAGTTCCATCACAGAGATATGAACTATATCTTTGATATATAAATGCAAACTTGATTGTCCTGGGGGGTGGGGAATAGGCAGTGTGGTTGTTTTCTCTACTTTCCACCCTATTTCTGTTTATGTTTTTTTTCTCTTTCTTCATCTCTGTATTTATACCTACAGAAAATTAGGCATGGGATAAGGTTACATGCAATGACCATAACTTGAGGGAAGACACTTAATTTGAGAAACAAAAAAATCTAAGCTATCCAATGGACGAGGTGGCCGAGTGGTTAAGGCGATGGACTGCTAATCCATTGTGCTCTGCACGCGTGGGTTCAAATCCCATCCTCGTCGGTAGAAACTTTCACTTAGTGAATATTTTCCAAACTTATCAACTGCAATAGTCCATCTAAGAATCTTTATTGTCAGTACATTGCCCCAATTACCTGATCTGAGCCAAAGTAAGGAAGAGCTGTGGATACACACCCTTACAAATCTGCCAACATTCTATCCATGTGCATAGAAAGTGATATTGGCAGATGAAGCCTTTAGTTTGGACAGACCCACTCTTCATCAGATAATCTTCCCTTTCTTCCTTCCTAACTTCCTTTCAATGAAGAAGAGGTCAGATTCTGTTAAAAGAAAGGAGTTGAGCAGGTCCTAAGCCAGTTAATAAGGGTGAAGGCATTGTTTAGATCCTAATAGGTTGTCAGAATGCAACTCAGTTAGCAGAGGTGCCTGGGTAATGAAAAACATGGATGGACACTATAATGACCGGGCAACATCCATCTAGTTGTTTGCAAATCCAGTGACTGGTTACGTACCTAGGAATAGATGCTGTCGATCCTGCACACAGTTAGACTGCCACTGGCAATGTATTGCTATGTAGATCCCCATCTTAATTTTGGAACCTGTGAACAAAGATGACAGTGAGAAAATTACCTGGCAGTTGTGATTTACTTGGCCTTTCATTGTAAGATCTAACCAACGATGTCTTAGAGAAGGACAAGTAAGAGTTTGTCAAGAAAATTTGATCTTAACACTTAAAATACAACAATTTGAGGCCGGTGTAACCTTTTGCAACTTTGCTTGTGTTCATAACATCAGATTCAGAAAGATAGAGTTAAACTGGCAAAACTTGGTAAAGATAGATATAAATAAACCTTATCTGCGCTCAAAAGATTAATTTTAATATAAGTGTAAATATGTAACAATTCAACACTTAAAGTCTAGCTGAGAAACCGTGTATGAGAAAAGTAAAGAAAAAAATTGTATCTTGTGAGATCTTTGGCTTCATTGATTCCACTTATTAATTAGGAAATCTATTGACCAACCTTCTTCAGATGTTTCCTGTATCTTGTGAGATCTTTGGCTTCATTGATTCCACTTATTAATTAGGAAATCTATTGACCAACCTTCTTCAGATGTTTCCTGTATCTTGTGAGATCTTTGGCTTCATTGATTCCACTTATTAATTAGGAAATCTATTGACCAACATTCTTCAGATGTTTATTGTATCTTGTGAGATCTTTGACCAAGGTTATTCAGCTGTTTCCATTATGTTTTATGCTCACTAAAAAAGCCACCAAAATATGATCAGGCTTCACCTACCAGTTGGTGCTGTGGCTTAGTTGGTTAAAGCGCCTGTCTAGTAAACAGGAGATCCTGAGTTCAAATCTCAGCAGTGCCTTAGTTTTCTTGACATCTTTGTTTCACAAATGCCATATTACACAAATCCCATAAACAGGCCAACCTGGGAGTGATTTGACACTGTAGCCAAAAGGTTGAATGGTCAAGTACTGTGAAGTTGGCCACCCATGATACAGAATATACAGATGGTATTAATTTGTGAGATATTTTCACTAGAATCATGAATCTTATTTATAAAGCTAGAACTATCAAAATAATGCATAAAAAGCTACTCACATTTTATCAACTATTTGTCTATAAGATACTAGTTGTAGTACATGCCAGCAATGTAGAGAAGGTAGAAATCACTAAGCTCTAGAACTGATCCAACTATCGTCAGGTGTCACTTCCTCCAGCAGGGAAATTAGATTCTGCTGTTTTTCTGCCCATCACCCAGGCCAACCAGCAGAGGGCGCTCTGGGCTGCAACATCTGCTAATATCATCAAAAACGATTCATGCAAATTGTAAAATAGCACTTAAAATAGCACTATAAGTGATTTTACATGGTATGTCCCCTTTGCAATCACTGCTTGATTGGACCAGAGTTGGATTCTTGGAATTTTTTTTAATTCTGTTTTTCCCTCAACTTCACAGGTCAATGTGTCACTTACCTATCTGTACTGAGTTAGTTTCCCTATGGGACAGACTGGCTGTGATGGCCGAGTGGTTAAGGCGTTGGACTCGAAATCCAATGGGGTTTCCCTGCACAGGTTCAAATCCTGTTCACAGCGTAAAGCTTTAAAAAGCACCATTGTTTAGATAATTAGGCATTTATGCAGATATGTGTAGCACAATGTAACCCCTGCTGATCTGGATTCCAACCTGGGCACTAACTCAACTTCAACTTAAGAAACTCAGAGTTTCAACAATTTAATGTAATATTTCTGGATTTGCCATGATGCAATCAGTTGGTAATACCCAAAAACTTTTACGAACTCACAAATGATTCTGATGGCACTCCTCATCCATAAAAGCGACACCTGGAAAAATAATTTATGGTCAAGGTATACAAAATGGCCAAATTCATAAATTGGATTTTATTCCATGTTAGTGAGCCTTCACAGCTGCCACAGTGACAAAAAAAGGGACAGATTTTGTAGCCCAACCAACCAAACCTTTTTGAGATGAACTGAAACCTTGATAGTGAGCAAGATCTGATCCCCAACATGAGTTGACAACCTCACTAATGTGAATGTTAATAAATTCCATCAACAATGTTCAAAATCTAATGGAAGGCCTTCCCAGAAGAGAAAAGCCACATATAGCAGCAAAGGAAGGCCAACCTGATATTAATACTATTGGTTTAGGAATGATGTGTTGGACAGACAGGTTCCAGATACTTTTGGCCATATAGCTTATCTGTTAGCGTGTCTGGGCATTAGATGGTCGATTAGGTAGTATAATAATATATATATAATTTATGATACCATTTTGAAAAATAATTCTAAGATTGAAGTTCATTGGCAAGGCTTGCCAAAGGCATCAATCTGGTGCTGTGGCTTAGTTGGTTAAAGCGCCTGTCTAGTAAACAGTAGATCCTGAGTTCAAATCTCAGCAGTGCCTCAGCTTTTATGATGCTTGTATTACAAATTTGATATTCCACTCTGTGTAAGGTGACCATACATAGATCAACTCAACAGTTATGTGACTGTCTGTCCAGAAGTCTAATTGTTTACATATTTTGAGATACGGCAATGTAACTGAAGTGTAATTGTGTATCTTTGAATGGTATGGTAAGTAGTAGTCAGCAAGGGGTCACATTAACATGAAATAGAAAAGGTGATTGTTGATTAGTGGTTGATGCCACAAAGTTAGCCCTTGGAAATATCATCACTGCGAGGTTACCAATCCTGAGGGGCCTGTAGGCAATTGTGCCACAATTATCTTCTTATGTAGTGACAAGTTTTACTCTCAATAACAAATTAGATGAAGATTGCAGAAGATTATCAACAATTATCTTCAGTGTCTCCAAAGGAAGAACAGCCAATGGGAGCAGGGAGAGATAATATAAATTCATCAGCCTAAATTGCGAGGCCTGGGATACCGAGTGAAGGTCTCTCAGGCCCCTTCTCACTCAGACCTCATTAATAAAGGAAGTATCTCTGTAAAGGTAAGGGGATAAATAGATACACTAGAAAATTTATAGACTGTTTATGAGAGATGCAGATATAGATAGATGATGATGATGAAGATAGATAAATAGATAGATAGATAGATAGATAGATAGGTAGATAGAAAGATAGGTAGATAGAAATGTAGGAGAATTCAAAGATAAATTGACAGATGATAGATAAATAGACACATTCCCTACTCAAAAATCAGCATGACCAATGTTGCATTGCATTGAGATAACAGAATGTCTTGTGTCTTCTCTTCTTCCCTAACATCTATCTTCTTCATCTCATCTGTTCTTCCTAGCATGGTCTTTGTGCCTGTGCTATTTCTCTCTTCTCTCTTTTTCCTCTTGCCTATTGTTCAGGCTCTGCCCTGCACCCTGCACAGCCCCCAGGAAACTGGCTTTATAAAGGATGGAGACCTCATGATCTCAGGACTTTTCCCAGTTCACACAGCTTGGATCGATACCAAATACCTATTTACAGAAAGAAACCCGCCCTTGACATGTTCATCGTGAGTTGATTTCTCTTATTTCTCTTAATTCTCCTTTCTTGTTTGTGCCCTTTTTATGCTCTATAATGCTGTGTTTCTGCTGTCCTGTTGACCATGGAATTCAGTAGCTGTTGGTATCTATATACTCACTGCTGTTGAGAAACAGAACTACAAGAGTGAAATCCCTTTTGTATTCTGTTGCCCATTTTAATCTTTTTATTTAATGTATTTTTTATTTTGAGCTCATAGCTTCTAACCATAAAACACTCATGTAAGCAAGTGCTTATCCACCATGATTCTCGGAGAGTGAAAAGTAAGGACAATACTCATCAAAAAGATGTTTTTACAAGTTGTTGGGAAATAATTTGGTGCACGTAGATTCTGCTATGAATGTAGAATGAACTTGCCTAGTTCTGGTTTGTACATGATTCTTATTGAGTTTTTTTTTTGCTGCTCCCCTTGACTACTTACTACTCATTCTTTCTTTGTCTTCTTTACTCTTAGATTTAGCACCGTATTATACAGTTATGTTCAAGCTATGGTGTATGCCATTGAGGAGATTAATGCAAACGATTCCCTTCTTCCCAACATCTCCTTGGGATACAAAATTTTTGACTCCTGTATGCATTTGTTCCAAAGTCTAAGAGGCACACTGTGGGCTCTCACAGGGCAAGACCACCCCATACTTAACTACGAGTGCCACCCTAATGTTCCCATTGCTATTATTGGAGATGCCACTTCAGGGACTTCAGTCGCAATGGCAACTCTTCTGGGTGTCTACAGGTACCCTCAGGTAAAGGCAGTGGCTGACAAACATTTCATTTTTTTTTTAATTTTATTTTCCTTTTTATTATGTATATGTATTTAAGCATTTTCTTTTTGACATTTTTTCATTGTATTATTGTTGGTTGTGATCTGGATTACCATGCTGATACTCACACACAATTGTCCTTTGTATCTCAAACATTTTTATGATGTTCATTCTCTTCTAGGTTAGTTATTCTGCTTCCATGTCCTCTTTCAGCAACCACTTTTTGTATCCTTCATTCTTCCGTACCATTCCAAATGATGCCATGCAGTCTTTGGCTTTAGCACATCTTATTTCCTACATGGGTTGGACTTGGGTGGGCTTGATATCATTGGATGATGACTATGGTATTGACGGGTCCCATGTTTTAAAACAGGAGCTCTATAAACTGGCAGTGTGCATAGC
This sequence comes from Xenopus tropicalis, assembly GCF_000004195.4. Lineage (NCBI taxonomy): Eukaryota > Metazoa > Chordata > Amphibia > Anura > Pipidae > Xenopus > Xenopus tropicalis. The sequence continues at coordinate 145,279,888 of NC_030679.2, forward strand.
ATATCACGAGTCCTTTGGGATAGAAAGTTCTTCCAAAAGGATCCAGTCAGTTGCCAATATAATTGACCAGTCATCTGCTAGAGTTGTCATCATCTACTCCAGGGACCCCTTTGTTAGTATGCTGATGGAATATTTTGTAGAAAGACAGGACACAAAGAGGATCTGGTTGGCTACTACTGGATGGTCAAATTCACAGATGCTCCCCACAAAACTGTTCAGTCATACTGTGATGGGGACCCTGGGCTTGTCATTACATCAAGCTGAAATGCCATGGCTCAAGAAATTTCTACTTAACATCCACCCCTCCACCTCACTTCCTTATGATATCTTCATAAAGACCTTCTGGGAAATGGTCCACAATTGCCAGTGGCCTGAAGAATATTCAGTAGTCACAAATGGAACTGTTTGGTGTACGGGTGAAGAGAAACTGCTTAGGTTCAAGTCTAGTGTATATGAATTTGATGAGTTTGACTTCAGGGTACAGTACCTGGTATACAATGCAGTTTATGCTGTGGCATATGCTTTACATAACTTGATCTACTGTCTGACAGATGAGGAACCATTTCAATGGAAACTGTGTAAAAATAAAACTGATGTAACACCATGGCAGGTAGGGCATTTTATTTATTTTCTACATTTTTTTCTGCATGACATTTTCCTTTCTTCTTATTATTGTGTCTTTCTTTTCACTGAGAGTCTCAAAAGTCCATCTCTGTATTATGTCCAAAATATGATGACTTTTTATTAACTCATAGCAACCAGTGATTACATAGCTTTACATTATTATCTGTATGGAGGGCATACCATACTGTCTCCAGGTTTTTCCTACAGACTAACCACCAATGGTGTAGGGAGCCCTTATATAGCACCATTTTTTTCTTAGGGGAGCCCTGTGTCTTCCGAAGGCTTTCTCCCCCAGTGGGTTATATGTTTTAGCTGATGAGCGAATTTTTTCACCAGGCATGGATTTGCAGCGAATTTCCGCATTTCACCATTGGCGAATTGTTTCTAGCGAAACTTCTGTGAAAATTTGGCGTGAAAAAATTAGTTGTGCAGAATTTTTTTTGTCGTGCGTCAAAAAGGGCGCGGTAGAATCAAAATGGGTGCAGTTATGTAAAAAAAAAGGGTGTGTCGCATCAAATCAGGCGCAGTCACATCAAAAAGCATGGGCGACAAAAAAAATAGATTCGGTAACAAAAAAATAGCCGCGGGCGACAAAAAAGACATGGGCGACAGAAAAAAAATGCACGACAAATCCGTTTCTTGAATTTTTCGCCATTTCACGAATTTTACGCCGGAGTAGAACGGGACAGAATCGTTAATCGCTAGTTTTAACTTCTTATCACAACACTCTGGTCCACTCATTTCATCCCTTAATGACATCAGGATATATGAGCATGTAACTAATACAGAAGTAGAGCTGGACAGAGGGCCCAGTGGAACTGCAGAAGCAATTTGTGATTCAACTAATAGTCCCTGATATCAAATATGGTATGTATCTTTAAGATATTCTTCCAGTGAACAATTAATGTTTATTCATTGTTCATGTATGTTCAATGTAATGGCGTGGGGAGGAAAAGACCAGAGACACTTCATTTTAGTATTGGGGCATTATCCAAAAACTTCTTCCTTTTTTGCTTTGTAGGTGTATCACCACCTGAGGAAGGTCTCTTTTGTCAATAGGATGGGGGAGCAGATGTACTTTGACCAGCATGGAGATCCACCTGCTTATTTTGATATAGTGAACTGGCAAAGGAGCCAAGATGGCACCATTCAGTTTCTGAAGGTTGGATGGTACGATGCGAGGGCACCACTGGGGAAGGAGATTGTCATTAATACCACAGCCATCCAGTGGATCACAGGAGATACAGAGGTATGGTACTGAAACACTGATTTATTAAAACCTTTGAGATTTTTTGGATGCATTTTCTTGAGTTTTTGAGATTCATTTATAAAAAAGGTTTTATAATATTGCCACCAAGAACCCTGGTGACCTTCTAATAAAGTCAATGGGAAGTGTTTCTTTTTAAAGATTGAAGCTATTATTAGTGAAAAGCGAAACAGCAAAAATTCACGAAACACATAGAAGTCAATAGGCAACTTTTTTTATGTGCAACATGCAACTTTTTTCTTACTCCAGATGCATTAAAGCCAATGGGCATTTTTTGTGGCAACTTTTTTGTCTTGGCGACTTTATTGTGAATGCATGCCTGGCGAAAAAAGCTATTATACAGTTTCAGTTCTTTTCACAAGTTGATGTTTTAAAAAATATAGTAGAATTAGAAGAGGCACATTTTTTTCTCCATGAATCAAGATGATTGATTTCGGGATGAGAATGCTATTAGTTGGCGTCTGAGTTCTGGAGAAAAACACTGCACTTTGCACTTGAAACCCAACAAGCATAACAGTTACATTGGGTGGCGCTTTGCTGCATTACTTGTACTTTCTCTTTATATAAGGGAGAAATAGATCAAGATCTTTTTATATAAAAGTAATCTTTATACAACATGGATAATGTGTTTGGCATCTATGTCTCTTAGACAAGGTTCCGGCCCATATGTATCTTTGAATAATATGTGTCTTGGCACCCTTTCCCCTCAGGTTCCACCCTCGGTGTGCAGTGAAAGTTGTGCCCCTGGATACCGGAAAGCTGCCGAGAAAGGCCAACCCATCTGCTGCTTTGATTGTATTCGCTGCTCTGAAGGGGAAATATCCAACCAAACAGGTAGGATGAGAATGGGGGTATTTTATTCTCGACCTTTCAAAATCTTGCAACCTCATTTATTAAAAATTTAGTGCAAAGTGGAGAATGAAGTGCTGCTGGCTCAAGGTAGTGTTTACGCATTTCGCCATTGGCGGATTTTTTCCACATTGAACAATGGAAGAGAAGGCAAGATGGCGCACCCTGCCTCTAGGCTAGAGCACATTTTTAAGTGCCCTGTTAAATAGTGGGCCTGGCAACTTGTGGATGTATGATATTGCCCCCTGGTGAATCACATACAAGTTACAATGTCTCATATCAGACATAATTGATTAACAGAGCTCTTTTGCTTTAGCCTTGTAAGTAGAATATTAACCTTAATGACCAATCAATAAATCGTTCATCCCATATATATGATCACATTCACATAGTTAGAACATTTTCTTTAAGGTGATGCCATTAATGTGAATCTCTGAAAACGACATTACATTTTTCGAATGAATTATGTCTTTAACATTGTTCTGCATTGGACTCATGTTCTAGATTCCAGTAATTGCTTTCCTTGCACTGCTGAGACATGGCCCAATGAGGACAGAACTGAGTGCCTGCCAAAGCCTGTAGATTTCCTTTCCTTTGAGGAGCCCCTTGGCATCACCATTACCTGCACTACCATCTTCAGTTCCTTCAGCACATTGACCATCCTTTGTGTCTTCATCAGATATAAGGACACTGCCATTGTCAAAGCCAATAACCGTGATCTTACTTATGTCCTCTTGGGCTCACTATCATTGAGTTTTCTCTGCCCCCTGCTTTTCATTGGACAACCTCATAGATTTACTTGCCTCTTCCGCCAGGTGACTTTTGGAGTCATCTTTGTGCTCAGTGTTTCATGTGTCTTAGCCAAGACCGTTATGGTTGTCATTGCCTTCCGAGCTACCAAACCTGGAAGCAACATGAGAAGGTGGCTGGGGCCAATTGTTCCAGGCTTAATAGTATCTGCCTGTACAAACCTTCAGCTCTTCATTTGTATCTTCTGGATGTTGTACTGCCCTCCATTCCCTGAAAGAAACTCCAGGATCAAGATTGGGGTCATCGTATTCCAGTGTAATGAATGTTCGGACACACTGCTATGGTGCATGGTTGGATGCATGGCTTTTCTGTCCTGTGTCTGCTTCCTGGTGGCATTTCTGGCAAGGAAATTACCAGATACCTTCAACGAAGCCAAGTGGATCACCTTCTCCATGTTGATATTCCTCAGTGTTTGGATTGCCTTTGCCCCTGCCTATCTCAGTACTCAGGGCAAAAACATGGCAGCAGTAGAGGTGTTTGGTATCATCTGCTCAAGTGCTGGCATCCTTGTTTGCATTTTCCTTCCCAAATGTTATATTATATTACTAAGGCCCGACCTCAACACACGTGGGAATATTCTGAACAACAGGTCAACTTACAATACATAGCTATAATTTGTATAAAAATTAGATTTATTTCTTTTTCAGGAATAGAGACCAGCATCTACTGACTCCAGGCTCCTTTATTTATTAATCATCTTCTATCAGATCTAAGAGACAAGTTACATAAGACATTAAAATTATATATACTTGAACTTCATCCTGTCCACATAGTCATTGATGAGTAGAGCTATTCCTACTGGGTATAGTTATGGCAGGGTACCTGTGGGCTGCCCACATGGTCAGGGAATCATGGATTTTCTGTATGAAACCCAACAGTTTTGCAGATATTCTGTGGGTAACTGATCTAATGCAGGACTCTAGGTTGGGGTGTAAAAGGGTTTGTTTCACATACAGAATAAAAGTGTAACAGTCTATCATGGCCCCAAGATGTCAACAGTTACCTAAACAGGAAAAGTAAATCAAACCAATGGAAAAAAAATCATCTTTATTACAAATAAGGCTCATTTACTGACACCCTGGGTGCAAATGCAAAGGCACTAAGGGTGATCCTAATTGCTCATGTTAAAATCATGGTGGGTACAAGGCAGCTAATTAGTACAGGCATCCATTGTGGCCTGCCAACATCTGCTAGACACACAAGTTAAGGGATGGGCAGGGGTAGGACATATTCCCCTCATGAATACAGCACCTCTGAAGGCAGGTAGAGATGTATTAATGGAATTCATGTGGATGAAAATGCTATATATCAAAGGGTCTAAATTTTCTTGATTGAGTAATCAATATAAAAGCCGACATTCATTCCTCTTGGATGGCCTCCAGAATACAATCTTTCAAATTCCACTTCAGGTTTCAGATACTTCATTATCATTATATAGTGAATATGTGACTGCACATAAGCAGTTATAAACTAAGATAAAGTTTAAGAACACAAAAATGACCATCTATATTTATATATCAACACTTTGGGTTAATAATACCTACCAACGATGCCTCCACAGGGCTGGATAGGGTAGGATTAATACAGATTGAATATTAAGATGTTAACACTGCTAAGATGGCAGCTAGACTGGTGACTACCTGAAATTACACATGGTCACATGGTAAAGTATGGTAGGCTAGAAAGGACATTTCTAAAGGCAATCACAATATAAGCATTAAGAAACCACTAGGTGGCGCAATAAAACAACAAACAGTGCTGAAATCATAATATAAGCAATAAGAAATCACTAGGTGGCGCAATAAAACAACAAACAGTGCTGAAATCATAATATAAGCAATAAGAAACCACTAGGTGGCGCAATAAAACAACAAAGTGCTGAAATCATAATATAAGCTTTAAGAAACCACTAGGTGGTGCAATAAAACAACAAACAGTGCTGAAATCATAATATAAGCATTAAGAAACCACTAGGTGGCGCAATAAAACAACAAACAGTGCTGAAATCATAATATAAGCATTAAGAAACCACTAGGTGGCGCAATAAAACAACAAACAGTGCTGAAATCATAATATAAACATTGAGAAACCACTAGGTGGCGCAATAAAACAACAAACAGTGCTGTAATCATAATATAAGCATTAAGAAACCACTAGGTGGCGCAATAAAACAACAAACGATGCTGAAATAATAATATAAGCATTAAGAAACCACTAGGTGGCGCAGCAAAACAACAAACTGCTGAAATAATAATATAAGCATTGAGAAACCCCTAGCTGGCGTAATAAAACAACAAACAGTGCTGAAATCATAATATAAGCATTAAGAAACCACTAGGTGGCGCAATAAAACAACAAACAGTGCTGGAATCATAAAATAAGCATTAAGAAACCACTAGGTGGCGCAATAAAACAACAAACGATGCTGAAATAATAATATAAGCATTAAGAAACCACTAGGTGGCGCAATAAAACAACAAACAGTGCTGAAATAATAATATAAGCATTGAGAAACCACTAGGTGGTGCAATAAAACAACAAACAGTGCTGAAGGCATAACAGCATTGCTGATAAAGGCACAGGGGTAGTCCGCGTAAGCCAAAACCAAAGATATTTTATTGAATAACTGGATACTGAGGATTTATATACAAGGATTAATATATATACTGAAGGAAGCTATGTCTGATACATGGTGCAAAATGGAAATCTTTAATACAGAGGTTAATGGTGGTGAATCACATTCTCAAAAGCTAAATAAATTCTATTTTAAGGTCCGGTAAGTGACCAGTAAGTTAGTCAAAGCTGCAAAACAAGGATAGCTTTGCATAATTTGGCCACCAATGTGCAGGGCCAAAATGGGGCTGACTGAATCCTACAGCCGGACTATGCTTCAATGCGTCGATGTGCTCCTCATTCAAAACTGCCTGATAGACATCTGCCCAATTTTTTGATATGGTTCAGGCACACTCAGTCCACTGGACCAATAATCAGCCGACCTGGACCCTTGGTCTGAAACCGGTATATTTTATTGGTCTCTTGATCAAGGAAAAAGCTGTTGTGTAGCCACTAAGCTCCAGGCTAGTAAGGTGCAGACAGTTAGTGCAATTACAGTTACTAGTTCATCCCTTTCTCTCCCGCTAATTTCTCCTTTCATTTATTAACGCTGGCATATAAGATCTCTGGTTCTTTCTTGAGCTGATCATGTGACTTTGCTTGTTCCAAGGGTTCCAAGTTGAGTTGGACATAGACAACCCCTTGAGGGTCCTACAGGCAAGACAAGAATATAAATAAGGGTAACTCAATGCAATATGCTGCCTACAAGGAATTGTTGCACAACAGGAAAATGCATAATGGAAGTTTTATTTATATAATAAACATGTTTTTGCTAAAAGGGCCTTAATGGGAAACTATCCCCCAGTATGAATACGTAACCAACAGATTTATATTATGTTAAGTGGCCTATTAAAGAATCTCCCCAAACTGGAATATATATATCAGTAAATATTGCCCTTTTACATCCTTTCCCTTGAGCCGCCATTTAGTGCTGGGCTGTGTGCTCCCTCAGAGATCAGCTGACAGGAAGTGATGCAGCTCTAACTGTAACAGGAAGTAGTGTGGGAGCAAAAGGCAGAACTCTGCCCATTCATTGGCTGATGGGGCCTAGCATGTATGTGTGCCTTGGCTTGTTTGTGTGCACTGTGACTCCTATGATCCCAAGGGGCGGGGCTTAGTACTAAAATTGGCAGTTTTCTATTTAGGATTACCCAATGGCACATACTGCTAAAAAGTATATTTATATGAAAATGGTTTATTTAGATGAAGCAGGGTTTTACATATGAGCTGGATTAATTCTATCTTAGTTGGGATCAAGTACAGGTACTGTTTTATTATTACAGAGAAAAGGGAATCATTTAACCATTAAATAAACCCAATAGGGCTGTTCTGCCCCCAATAAGGGGTAATTATATCTTAGTTGGGATCAAGTACAGGTACTGTTTTATTATTACAGAGAAAAGGGAATCATTTAACCATTAAATAAACCCAATAGGGCTGTTCTGCCCCCAATAAGGGGTAATTATATCTTAGTTGGGATCAAGTACAGGTACTGTTTTATTATTACAGAGAAAAGGGAATCATTTAACCATGAAATAAACCCAATAGGGCTGTTCTGCCCCAATAAGGGGTAATTATATCTTAGTTGGGATCAAGTACAGGTACTGTTTTATTATTACAGAGAAAAGGGAATCATTTAACCATTAAATAAACCCAATAGGGCTGTTCTGCCCCCAATAAGGGGTAATTATATCTTAGTTGGGATCAAGTACAGGTACTGTTTTATTATTACAGAGAAAAGGGAATCATTTAACCATGAAATAAACCCAATAGGGCTGTTCTGCCCCAATAAGGGGTAATTATATCTTAGTTGGGATCAAGTACAGGTACTGTTTTATTATTACAGAGAAAAGGGAATCATTTAACCATTAAATAAACCCAATAGGACTGTTCTGCCCCCAATAAGGGGTAATTATATCTTAGTTGGGATCAAGTACAGGTACTGTTTTATTATTACAGAGAAAAGGGAATCATTTAACCATTAAATAAACCCAATAGGGCTGTTCTGCCCCCAAGAAGGGGTAATTATATCTTAGTTGGGATCAAGTACAGGTACTGTTTTATTATTACAGAGAAAAGGGAATCAGTTTTTAAAAATTAGAATTGTTTGCTTACAATGGAGTGTATGGGAGATGGCGTTTCCATAATTTGAAAGTTTCTTTCTCCAGATAATGGATCCCATACCTGTACTTCCATTATCCAATAGCCTTAATTCTGTAGAGCAGTTATGGGGCAGTACCTTGTTCTACTGGGTATTTTAAAGGTTATATAAAATAGGAAAGTTTTTGTTTACAATGATAGAAATAGTTTTCCTGTTTCATAACCAACCAGGAAAAATGTCCCACCCCCTGTGTCACCACCTATCCATGTGACATCATGGTCCCGCCCCATTACATTTTCCAATCCGGTTTTAAAAAGTGAAATGGGAAGCCTATAAGGAAAGAGAATGAGATTCTCACCTGGTCGTTTTTCTTAATATCTTCTATTTTGTCATAGATCACGGTGCCTGCAAATAAAGTGAACAAATAGCCATATAAATGTAAGCTAAAGATTTAAGATTTTGAAAGTGAAACAAGCATAGAGATATAGGGCGTGGCCCTTTTAAAGGGACCTGTCACCCTAAGAAATAATTCCAAATTCTTTTCTATTGTGTTTGTCAAGCAAAATAAACTTCACTTACACTATATAAATAATATAAATCTTGTTAACTCCAGTCTTGGAATTCACAATCACAGGGAGCAGAGAGCTGCCATTTTGTGGGTACTGTTATTAAGACAAGCTTTTATCACCCCAAAATGTTGTGTATGTGCCAGAATGATGCCCATGCCCATGTACTGGCTACACAATTAGATAATGAAGAGGGGAGGGGGAAAGTGAGTGCTGAATGGAAAGTGAAAGTAATTGTCTGTTTTTTACTGAAAGGCCAGTGATACATTGAGATTTGAGCCTATTGCCCCAGAGAGATACACTACAATGGGCTTTGTGCCCCCATCCCCAGCTCCTTATGACTTTGGCCTCAGCCTGTAGAGACAGATTCCTTTGCCTGTATCTGGGTAACAGGCCATCAATATATGTGGTAAGAAAAGGACTGGACACAAAAAAAAATCCCATAAACCATAGCACTGATATAGTATATAACATTTTTTTATTTCTTACCTGTATCTTCTGGTTTGTTCTCTTGAAAATGGGCAAGACGACTTTAAAGATAAAGACATTAATCTCACACAGAGAAGGAATCGAGTGTAGCTAGCTGCATGTCTTATAGAGAGATGGACAGAGTTGTACAGACAGACTGACAGATAGATTATTATAGATAGATAGATGATAGATAGATAGATAAATAGATGATAGATGATAGAAAGATAGTTGATAGAGACATTATAGATAGATAGATAGATAGATAGATGATAAATAGATGATAGATAGATAGATAGATAGATAGATAGATGATAGATAGATGATAGAAAGATAGTTAATAGAGAGATAGATAGATAGATAGATAGATAGATAGATAGATCGTTGATAGAAAGATAGTTGATAGATAGATAATAGAAATATAGTTTATAGAGATATATAGAGAGATAGTTGATAGAAAGATAGTTGATAGATAGATAGTTGATAGAAAGATAGTTGATAGAGAGATAGATAGATAGATAGATAGATAGATAGATGATAGATAGATGATAGATAGATGATAGAAAGATAGTTAATAGAGAGATAGATAGATAGATAGATAGATAGATAGATAGATAGATAGATAGATAGATAGATAGATAGATAGATAGATAGATAGATAGATAGATCGTTGATAGAAAGATAGTTGATAGATAGATAATAGAAAGATAGTTTATAGAGATATCTAGAGAGATAGTTGATAGAAAGATAGTTGATAGATAGATAGTTGATAGAAAGATAGTTGATAGAGAGATAGATAGATAGATAGTTGATAGAGAGATATTTAGGGAACTGATAAATTGTGCCCTATCTCACTGGTAGGCCCCTATTTATTTGGACAGCTATAAAGGGTCCTCTGTGTAAAGGGAAGTAGGTCCCTTGTTCCTGAGTCATAGCATGATCTTTTGCAGTTCCACAGTTTGGCGATAAGGTGGCACTGTGATATAGTATAAAAGGCTGAGCTGCCATAAGGCTGGAAGCCATTTTTGGTGAAAGCTCTCCCCCTGAGTAAGCAGGTGGGGAGATTGTGGTGGAACCTGGGTATAGGGAGGCTCAGACAGGTCAGGCATCTCCTGTAATAGATAACACTAGATAGACAAACAGGGATAGCTAGTGAGCAGCTTTTGGCTCTGACAAGGATTTGCAGAGGGATTATTATCCCAGAGTAGGGTTACCAGTGTACAGACCTAGGGTTAGATAATTCATCACCCAGGTTCCACTGGAAGCCATAACCTGAAAGCTGGGAGTAACCCATTGTGCCCTGCGGGGAGAGAGTCATTGTGACCATTTGTCGTAAGTACTGTATGTTCTGTGAGATGCTACTACCTACATATATTGCACTTGTAGTTACTCCCAAGTGGCTGTGTAAATAAACAGTCCATGTTCAACGTTAAGAACCACTGGCGCCCATTTATTGAGAGTTACAGTAACACAACCACCTGGCCTCCAACTCAAGCGAGGGCTCACACCTGAGGGAATACAGTAAGTCTCATTCTGGGTTATATATGGTGTGGTTTATGGTAACTATAAGAAGTTAATTTACCATAAGCTTACAGATAGATAGTTGATAGAGAGATAAAGAGATAGATAGTTGACAGATAGACAGATAGATAGATAGATAGATAGATAGATGATACAGTAGATGACAGATAGATAGATAGATAGATAGATAGATAGATAAATAGAATCATTTACCTTTCCTTTTTGCAAATGAAACCTGGGGATATTGAGAAATAAATAATAAGTTATGGCCATATCATACTTATAGCTTTATAGTAGATACAGTACATTATCTTATTAATGAAGGAATGTGAAAATCAGACGCCAGTAAAGCAGAAGTTCTATAAATATATGAATAAGGGGAAGCAGGGACTGGGGCACAGGCACAGGCTGGGAAGTGCTTATGCCCTTTATCTAATTGTGCCCAATGCGGCTGGCAGTGTGGGCGCAGAAGCAGCAGAAATATCTCTGTTTGGGACCTTTGTTACTTTTTTGGTAAAGCAGAAGTTTCTTAATATATTCCTAAGTCTCCATCTTAAGGGTTTAATATTTTGGTTACAGGAAAACACAGGTCTCTTGCTTGTCTGCTCTCTTTATCTGGATGTTTCAAAGACAGAAATGGTTCTCATTTCCCCATCCAATGCCCACAACATCCAGGAGTGTCTACAGCACTCCATTATCACCCCATCTCCTAAGGCTTTGGGGTTATCCTCAATTCTGCCCTGTCCTTCACTCCTCATATCCAGTCACTTCAAATCGTGTCACTTTCACCTTAGGAATATCCACTCCCCCCCACCAAAAAAATACACATTTATTTTTGCCCTTACCAATCAGGGGTCAATATGTAGATGTGTGGAGTCTAACCCATAAGTGTCTGACCCCAAATACAGGTCCTCCATGTGGAAACTAGGCAGGGACACATCTACCCCTAGGTCTTGACTTAAGTCCCCACTATGTGGGTCATACAACCAGGACGTCTAATCCTTCTATTCTCCTTGCTGGAGCTTCAGGCTGCCCACTAGCTACCCTTATCCTACAGGTGGCCATACACGTAGCAATTTTGATCTTTCATGTGACCATTGGTCGCAGGAAAGATTGTTCCCACCCTCCACTGATGTTCAGTGCTGAATCATCAGATATGGAGGTAGAAACAATAGAAATTCTACCTCCTTCTGCTGATTCAGCCCTGAACGTAGATTTTGCATGGGCGCCTTCAATGGCACCCAATCAAAATCTTTTAACCTGGCCAATTGACGAGTTGACAGATATCTGTAGCCTTTTGCAATATTGGTCGCCTCGTCGAGCCGCCATACATGCACCGAATATCGTACTACACAAGATTTTGTATGATAATATCTGTGCGTGTATGTCTACCTTAACACTCACTCCTGGAGTGAGCTATTACAGAATTATCTTCAAATTAGCTTCTTCTACTGGATCTACCTCCCCCCAGGCTCTGAGCACCATCCTTCCCATCCAACAGGTGTGATCCAAAGAGGCTAAGCTCATGTTGGCTTCCCCTTTTATAGAATAGAACAATGACATCTACTGGCCAGATACTGAACTGCCAGGAAATTACACTAACACAGGAAAAGGAAACAGCTTCCCCTCCCAACAGTAAATTAGGGCCACACTTAGCTGTCTAAAACTTTATGATGGTGCCTGAATAAGGGGTAACTAAACTTTCACCCACACACACCTGATACTTTAATTGCATTATCCCCACATTTTTCTTCTGGTAAGACAAGCACCTCACACTTTCAGGTACCAGACAAGCACATCTGTGTGCCTAGCAATACAACGCTATAATGGCAATACAATTAAGGCATTTCTTCCCCTGCACAGGGCACTTAGTAGGGGAAAATCTGCAACTGCGGCTCAACCAAGGTCAGAAAGGTAAAGGGGACAAAACCACAAAACTGGTTGTGACCTGTTCCTTACTTGGGCTATGAAGGCTAACAATAATGAACACAATATATACACATACATTTAGATGCAGATAGGATACATTAACTCACCTTTGTACCACAGGAAGGTCAGAATCCCACAGAGGAGAACCACAATAAGGGTAGCAGTAACAGTAATAATAATAATATCTGTGTAGTCGGCTGTTGTAAAGTGAGAAGAAAATGCCATTCAAAACAGAGACTGAAATAGAGGGCACCAAGTGATAGCTGTGTATTATTTTGAGATAGAGAGAGTGTAAAATATGTTCTTTTATATTCTCAAACATTATATTTATATGCATTAATTGTACAGAGTATTCCTGTGAGCTGTCAAGGGTATGTTTGTACTTTGCATATAATTTGTAACTCCACACAATAAAGATATTTTGTTATCACCTTGGTGAGTGGTACTTTGAACATAATACTTACACAAACATTTTATAATAAATACATAAGAAAGGAAAAATGAGAGCATTATATATGTATATATACTGATATTGTCTCACCTGTCACATCCAGTCTAGTCCCGTGCCCATGGCTTGTAACTGATTTGTGTTCAGGAAGGTCCACACAATACTGTAAGATCACTATGCAATAATATGTGGCTGAATCATTTCTCTGCACCCCCTCTATATGGAGATGTGCCGGCCCTCTGAGCTCTGTTCTTCCCTTATAACTGGAATGAACCATTTGTTTGTTGGGGTGATAGGCATAATCCCCTGAGGGGCTCCCCACTCTCCAGTAAATCCAGGCCCACAATGGTGTCTCTGTGGGATGAAATGTGCAGCTGAGGGTGACTGAGCCTCCTTCTGGCACTGCGGCATTATGGGACTGATGGACCTGCAATTCTGGTTGGGTGCTGGGATCTGAGAAGAAATAAGCAGCAGTTGAAATAGAGAAAACTTATTAAATGTGACATCATCGGAAGCTTCCCATAAAATAACTATTGTACATGGCATGTTTTTCTAATTTTTGAAAAAAAAGTAAAATTAAAGGAAAACAATACAATTTAAGAAAAGGGAAAGCATAACAGTGTAAAGATGTTGGGCAGAATGGAAGTGGCTGCCTGAATGAAGCCCTGCCTACTGAGGGTGGTACACATAGGCAGATTTTCAATAAGGCTAGAGGCTAAGCCTCCCCAAACCTGCTTGGCACCTTGAAAAAAACTCATTCCATTTCTGCACTGTTCTGGATAGGGTTGCCACTTGTCGCGGCTCCACCTCTACCCTCACACAGCAACATCACAGCCCCTCATCATGTCATCCCCTGTCCAGCTTTTTTAGCTGACAGAGGTGGCAACCCTAGTTTTGGAACCTTTAACATCGAGAAATGTTGTTTCATTACTCCTTCCTGCAAGCTCCGGTTCTGCTGTAATCAGCTGTGCTCTGATTGGGTCTTTCTTCTTGTGGCTTCTCCAATCCCTCACAATGACCCCTCACAACTTAAATTGTATTTAACATTAGGATTCAATTACTACCACAGTTGCAGTAAACAAAGTCCAATTACTGACACAAATCCCTGTATTTTTTACAGACAATTTAGAGTTTATTTTCCACAGTTCCAGGCTCATAGCGGCCAAAAGGAAGCACTGAGTTTACTGCAATTGCATTCAATACATACAAGTCTGTTGCACTTATTGACGCAACTTGCTGTGGGAACCCTGGATTTATGATTTTCATAATGAAGGAACGGGTGCTCTGTTTAACAATCTGGGAGTCTAAGGAGCATTTTTGGGTGCAAGTACCTCATGAATACCTCATGAATAACAACTATACAAACACCACCTTTCATTCACCTCAGCTCAGATGCACTTGTACTTGTGTTTGTGAATTAGCTCTATTGCTTTCACAGAGAAGTAAACTCCCTGATGTTGATGGGTTGTGGGATCTGTGTCATGACCAAGTGTGTCACCAAAAATGTATGGGCGTGGCCTATTGGGAATCCCAAATGATGTCACCACGCATGCAGAGAGGCCCCTTCTGTGTCACTGACTATGTACATGCACATGGGGAAAACCCTTTTAGCATGACCAGAGTCTGGAAGGGGGGAAAAACTGGGTAACTCCTGGGGAAAATTAAACACCTTGTGAAAAAATGACCCTTTACCAAGACTTGAGAAACCTACTGCCCAAATTCTGCCCTGCATTAGGGTGGGGGGGGGGGGATTGTACCTTTGGGGCTTCCAGCAGGCAGATGTAGATTATATCTGTAGTTGGTGTCTCTGGTTTGTCACTATGAGTATGGAATCCCCACCATATGTAATTTATAGAATAATAGTATGCCCATGTACAGTGACCCATAACAACTAATATGGTGTTTACTTTTGCCTCCTGATTGGTTTCAATAGGTGAATAAACCTGTAAAAATGTTTGCAACTTTTATTACATAACCCCATGGTTTCCTGTAGGCCAGAACTCCCAGATATTGTATTACCTTCAATAACCAGCTCAGTGCCAGATTCAATGTGTTTTCCCACAATGCAGCAGTAATATCCTGAATCTTCTCTCCGGACTCTGTTAATGCTCAGGGAGACATCAGTAGGGGAATCCATCACTGAGAAACGACCGGCTCCATCTCGTGTATCCAATGTCTGATCATAACTACAGAATGCATCTCGCCCCTTTCTCCAGGTAACGCTCTGCCCTCTCTCACTGGCACCGGGAGGGTAATGTACATAACAGGGGATAGTGATGGTTTCTCCTGGGAGGGCAGGAATCACATCCAACTGTTCCACAGAGATCTGGGCAGGTTCTACAGAGAGAGAAGTGGGGCAGGGATAGGGAAACAAATACTATCAATGTTCTCTTTATAATACACATTGGGGGGGCATTAGGACATTGTTCAATGTATATAGACATATACAGGCAGAGACCATCTCTTTAACTAATAAGAAGAGTAGCAGCCCTAGTAGTTTAAAGTAGATAAAGTTTAAAGTCTTTGCTTTTTTGTCTACAGAATATACCTTCTCTTGTACCATTAACTGTATATACCATTTATACTGTAGCTGCCACTTTCTATTTATATAAATGTACCTATAATTTCTAAGGAAAACAATACAGCAGCTCAAGCCAATATGTATAACTGCACTGGATTGTGTTTAAACACCCAAACGTTTGTAACTCTATTTGGCAGTGTCCTATCTTTTAGTACATTGGCCAGTTCCATTCCCTCATTTGCTGATTGGCTGCTTATATATGTACAGGCCAATTATAATACCTGGCAACTTCCAGTAGACTTTGCATTGCATAGGACTCTTAAAGATTTATCAAAATGTGAGATTAGGGCACATGTACATTAGAGTTTAGCTGATCCAAGAAGTGACAATGTCCTGGGTAAGATGGTGACTGCTAAGGAATGAGAAATAGAATTTCTAAAAATTAATATAGTTGTTCAGTTGGGGCCAACTAGCTTAATATTTTGGGATCACATTGCATGAGTACCTTTTATGGATGCACCGAACCCACTATTTTGGGTTCAACTGGACCCCCCTGATGGATTTGGGTGAACCCAAATCCAAATCCTAATTAGCATATGCTAATTGGATCGTGAAGGGTTAAAAATTCCCCCCCTAACATTAAAACCTTCCGAATGCTAATTAGCATATACTAATTTATGCTAATTAGGATTAGGATTTCTGTATAGGAAGGAGTCGGGCTAGGATCAATCGATCGTCACATAGGGGATTCTTCCCTGTACCGTATCGCCTTATTGCAAATGACTGGAAGCCAAGTTTTAGCAGGTATTTTCTAATAAAGCATTCAAAATAATAAATAGCGTGCAGGATAGGGCAATTATTGGAGCAGGGTAGAATAGATTGTTTACTTAAAAATTGTTAGTGTTACTTTTTCTTTAAAAGAGAGTCCAATGTACCCCATGCTCTAACCCAGGGATCCCCAACCTTTTTTACGCGAGAGCCACACTCAGATGTAAAAAGTGTTGGGGAGCCACACAACCATGAAAAAGGTTCTTAGGGTGCCAAATAAGGGCTGTGATTGGCTATTTGGTAGCCCTATGGGGACTGCTGGTCTGCAGGAGGCTCTGCTTGGAGTAAAACTGTGTCTCTGTGCTTCTAAAACTTGTCTCCAAGCCAGAAATGTAAAAATGGCACCTACTTTGAGGCCACTGGGAGCAACATCAAAAGGGGTGGGGAGCAACATGTTGCCCACAATCCACTGGTTGGGGATCACTGCTGTAACCTATCACTAGCTGGACTTTGACTATTCTAGCCAAAAAGGGGTTACTTACCCATAATACCAATAAAAATACCCATAATACACCTTTGGGGCATAAGTCACCCTCATGGGACTTCCTGTAAGGTAGGGAAAGGGAACTATTTCACATTCCCTACACTTTAACAACAAAAATGACTATGTATTAGGTAATCAGTATTTATATTATTATTACAGTTTTCAAAAAAAGACCACAGGAGGGGTCAGAAGCTGGTTCTGGTTTATCCCATTAGGTACTGACAGGGAAGTACAGGGCTCTGATGTTCAGCTGTGTTTTCTTCCATAGCAAAAACTGTATTTTAGAGCAATCTATCTTTTTATTTCCAAACTGGTCTCTTGGGTGAAAAGTTTCCCATGGAAATTCCCCTAAATGAAAGGGCACAGAATATTGAGAATGTACTTGACAACAAGTGGGCACATATGTGGAAAATCCCGTGGCCTGAAGGGGTGAAAGTGAGACCATTTCTAGGTGCCCGGGTGGTACAGTTCCACTAAAGATCAGATACACAGGGGTAGAGGTATAAATACTGAAATATTCTAAGCCATCTTTATAAACTTATCTACTAACTACAATATACTGAGTAGAAAAGTGACATTATTACCAGAAAAGAGCAGCAGGGTCCCATATGTACTGTACAAGGGATAGGTAGTTAGACCTTCTCCAGATAACAGTACTCTGCAGCAGATCACTGGCCCATCAGTTGGGCGCAGCCTGTGGATAGTGATTGATGCTGAATTGTTCCCATAGGGAGGGTCCGGCCTGGAGATTCTCCCAGAGTATTCACTTATGGATAATAAACCATAGCGAGTGTCAGAATCTGCACAGTACCTCCTGGTACCGACCCCCCACTCTGACTCCCCATCCCTATATGTGTTCCTGTTATAAGTGAAAGTACAGGGGATGGTAACTGAACCTCCCCCAGTCACTCTGATGGTTCTGATCTGATGGACACAGTAAGGATCTGATGAAGTTCTTCTAATTCCTGAAATGAAACACAAAACACAAATACAAGATCAATATGGCGGCTACAGAGATACGCTGCAGTTAATAGAGTTGCATTACAGATTAGGTACAAAGCAAGTTGTGTTCTAGGACAGGGCTGTCCAACTGACGGCCCATGGCCCCCCTCTGTGTGGCCCCCCACCTGTCTGGCTGCTTTGATGATTTACCTTTGTGTAAATTTAAATGGTATCAGTACTGAGATTAACAGGGCCCCTAATTCCCCTGTATTGTTTAAAAATGTAGTCCCCTGTACTGTTTGCACCTTTTAATCCCTGTATTGTTCACACCTCACTCTCAGGCTGTAATCACCCACATTATTCTCCTGTTTACCCCTCAGACTGTAGGAGCATTGCCAGCATTGTGTCACTGTATGTACTGCCTGCACACACAGGCAGAGTATGGTACAAACAGGCAGAATAGGGCAGGCAGAGTATGGCACACACAGGCAGCATAGGGCAGGCAGAGTATGGCACACACAGGCAGGGTAGGGCAGGCAGAGTATGGCACACACAGGCAGCATAGGGCAGGCAGAGTATGGCACACACAGGCAGCATAGGGAAGGCAGAGCATGGCACACACAGGCAGCATAGGGAAGGCAGAGTATGGCACACACAGGCAGGGTAGGGCAGGCAGAGTATGGCACACACAGGCAGCATAGGGAAGGCAGAGTATGGCACACACAGGCAGCATAGGGAAGGCAGAGTATGGCACACACAGGCAGCATAGGGCAGACAGAGTATGGCACACACAGGCAGCATAGGGCAGGCAGAGTATGGCACACACAGGCAGCATAGGGCAGGCAGAGTATGGCACACACAGGCAGCATAGGGCAAGCAGAATATAGCACACAGGCAGCGTAGGGCAGGCAGAGTATGGCACACACAAGCAGCGTAGGGCAGGCAGAGTATGGCACACACAGGAAACATAGGGCAGGGAGGGTATAGTACACACAGGCAGCATAGAGCAGGCAGAGTATGGCAAACACAGGCAGGCTAGGGCAGGCAGAGTATGGCACACACAGGCAGCATAGGTCAGGCAGAGTATGGCACACACAGGCAGCATAGGGCAGGCAAAGTATGGCACACCCCTAACTTGAGAAAAGGGTAACAGAGAAGGCCAAACTAGGCAGGATCAGTAGGGGCACAAAATATAAACTTTTTTTATTTTTACAGAACATCAGTCAAACAAGCCATATGAATCTTGGTGCCTGGTTAGTGACAGTAGCCTTAAGCCTTCCCACCCATCCTGGGGAAGATCAGATCCCTCCATTCTCCCACTATGGTGAAACTCTTTCCGACCGAGCAATGAACAACATAAATATATAAACACAGCAAAAAACACCCATGAGTGAGGTGTGCAAGTCATGCAGCCAATACAACAGACCCTGGCACAAGCATTGGCACGGGAGATTAAGTACCGGCAACGGGGCACTATTTGTTCTGCCAGTCACTGCACTGCATCTTTTCTCCTTCTGGGGTACAGTGGGAAGACTTACATTTAATGGGTTTATATTTTGTTACTAGTGAAAGGTTAGTTCTTCCCCTTTGGTTACATATCAGATATGAAATATCTTTCTCATTCACTCCTCTCCCCTGTGCATTTATTTGAGGAGTAAAATTATTCATTTGCTTCAATAAATCAAATTTCTGTGCTTTATCTGAAACAAGACCTGGGTCTGGATTTTAATTAGCTCAGTGGCAAAAGACACAATTTATTGGCACACCTACGAACAATTCTTTAAAAACAACTTTTATTTAAACGTTTAAAAACAATTTGAAAACAAAGAAAAAGAAAAGAAAATAGTAGGAAATATAAAACAAGGTAAATACAAAAACCTTAATACCTGTGAGCGTTACTGCTACTGCACAGGGCTAAGTTGTTACTTGTTATACAAAAGTAACTTTATTAATTACTTATTGGGTTGCCAATATGGTTGCGATGTTGTTGTCTACTATTGCAACTCTTTTTGTTTCAATTTAGTGTTGAGAGCAACTACTGTAAGAGGATATGGTTATAACTCAAACACTTTTTATTAATAACCTTATGCACCTGTTTGATCTCCGTTATGTTTACAGAAGAAATTATGCACAACGTGGTGCTAATACGAGGGCTTGTCAGGAACATCTCCGAAATGAGCTTTCTATATTTCAAAAATAAGGGTTATACATGGATACTCAATGTGAACTGTGTAATAAAGTGGCTGGGTTAGTTGTGGATGGACAATATGCTTATCCCAGGGTGTTGCATAGTGGGTACCCTGGAACATGGAATAATTAATCACAACCCCAGCCCTTTAATACAGACCTTTTGACAGCCTTTTAAATAGACTCCAGTGTGGGGAGGGGGTGCTCTCTCTTCCCTAATACACAGGGAGCAGGAGCTGCGCTACATGGGGAAGGTACTGATCTGTAATTGTCCTGGTTTTGTTTTCTTTTGTTAAGTTGGAGTTGGAAAAGCCCCCCCAACTGTAGTTAGGCTGCCAACTGTGTTTAGCCAGCGCTCTGGTGCAAAGGGTTTATTTTCTTGTTTTTTATTTTGTGTTTGTTACTGAAGTTTTGTAACAAAATAAACTGCAGGCATTTGCCTTTACAGTCAGAGAGCAACTTCTGTGACTGCTTTGTTTACCCTAAAAGACTGTGGGAAGCGGCCCTAAGCCTCCGACCCGATCCCCCTGTAGGCTCAAGTGTCACAACCGTCTATGGTAAATTCCAAAAGCTATATCAACACAATATGTGCACTGGTGCTCAAAGGCAACTTTCAAAATCCACAACAAGCAAATATTATACAATTGCGTGTAATCCCTTAACATATGATATAAACAAACAGGGGCACAATCAATTCGGGTAGGTATACAGTCAGTGACCCTCTCCAGATGGCTTCGTAATACTGACTATATTAAAACCTTCCATTAGTTTGGTAGTGTTTGTGCTTTCATTTGGATAAAGGAAGGAAATATCCCCTATTGCAGGTAAGTATACAACATAAATAACTTAGGACCACCGACCTACGCTGTAAATAAATTCCCACCTCCTGGGCTAGGAGACTACCAACCAACCAACAGAAATCCCCAATGTGACTCCGGACAGCACAGAAGCCCACAAAGGGGGACCCCACGGAGAGGCCCCACAGCCACACAGCACACACCTCCCCCTCAAATGAAAGAAGGGGACGCGGCAGCACTAGGGTAGATATATAGCGCAAGTTAACAATAAATGACCCACGCTGTGAGCAGGTGTCTGCTCCCATAAGACAAGCACCTACTTATCTATCTGATGCCCTCAGGGCAGCTCTAAACACTGCAGGGACTCATAATTACATACAATATCCCAAGCCCATACCTCGGCACGACTTCGTGGTCATTGCTTAGATTTTCCTACTTCCCATCAGGTTCCTTTCCGAGATACTCATATATCCCCCTGCAGCCTTTTTTAGTAGCACTTTACTACTCCATAGCCTATATTTCAACATAGCCCAAACCTCTTACATTACCCATTAGATTCCCAAAAGGTGGTGGCGCATATCCTGCCAATTATCAATATTGGAAGTGCATCTACAGTATATGTCTTAGTCTTCACAGTTATGTCTGCCTCTAATCCCACAGGATACCTCAACACAAACTGTAGGCACTACACACAGTATTCAGCGGCAGCTGGTAACGATGGGCACTACACCCGGTATTTGGCTCCCAAGATGCTGCCAAAATTCTTATTCACTCTCTTATAATATCTCGCCTGGACTACTGTAACTCCCTATTAATTGGCCTACCCCTCCAAAGACTGTCCCCTCTCCAGTCCATAATGAATACTGCTGCCAGCCTCTCCAAACGCTCCTCCTCTGCCATGCCACTCT
Source organism: Xenopus tropicalis (assembly GCF_000004195.4). Taxonomy (NCBI): domain Eukaryota; kingdom Metazoa; phylum Chordata; class Amphibia; order Anura; family Pipidae; genus Xenopus; species Xenopus tropicalis. The sequence goes on from NC_030679.2 coordinate 145,301,751, forward strand.
GCCAATCCCTGCCGTGCCGCTCTGCCAATCCCTGCCGTGCCGCTCTGCCAATCCCTGCACTGGCTTCCCCTACCACCCAGGATAAAATTCAAACTAATGACTCTCACATTTAAAGCAGTCCATAACTCTGCCCCACCCTATATCTCTGAACTTATCTCTAGGTACCATCCAACCCGCTTGTTACACTCCCTACTGACCTGCTCCCCAACTCCTCTCTCATTCCCCCCTCGCACATTCGCATTCAAGACTTTGCAAGGGCTGCCCCCCTTCTCTGGAATTCGCTCCCCCAATCTATCAGACTTTCTCCCAATCTCTCTGCCTACAAGAGATCACTAAAAACACATTTATTTAGAGAAGCTTACCCTAATCTAGTTTAACAACACCCTGTGCCCCACCTCTCACAACTCTGGCCATGCCCATTCCCACACCTTGTGTCTCAACCCTTTCTCCTTGTAGAGTGTAAGCTCTTTTGGGCAGGGCCCTCTTCACCTCTTGTATCGGTTATTGATTGCTTTATATGTTACTCTGTATGTCCAATGTATGAAACCCACTTATTGTACAGCGCTGTGGAATATGTTGGCGCTTTATAAATAAATGTTAATAATAATAATAATAACTAGTAATGAATTGCACATTCTCAAACAGTGCCCAAATCACCCGATACGCTGTCGCATCTCCCCCCTCAACAAACCAAAGGCAGTCGAATTAAGGCTTTGGCCACAAGGCTGATTTACAACTATAGTTTTACCAGACAGTGCCTACTACCCAAAGTATACCTCTGCCCAAGTATCAATCGCCCTACTTAACAACATCGCACAATATAGCTATTATTGACCCCCTATATCCCTGCATAGTTGTGCCTACTACCAAAACCGATACCTCGGCACAACTAAAGCTCTGTACATTATATTTTGTAACTAGTGAAAGGTTAATTCTTCCCCTTTGATCACATATCAGATATGAAATCTCTTTCTCATTCACTCCCCTGAGCATTTATTTTAGGAGTAAAATAATTAATTTGCCTCAATAAATCAATTTTTTTTGCTTTATCTGAATCAAGACCTGGGTCTGGATTTTAATTAGTATCCAACAGAACTCCCAGTGGGACTGGTTCTAGCCTGGCCTCCCATGCAGGGCATAATAGGTACGGATATAGGGAGCAAGAGAAGGAAACACTTACAGTAAATGTTCCATAGAGCAATAAGCTGTGTTACCCCAAGCACAAAGCAAAGGGCGATGTTTGTACCAATAGGCTAAAGCCTGGGGGGTCTTACCTTGCAAGAACAGGAGAAGAAGAAGCCTCAGTATCATATTTCTCTTTATAAAGACTGACTGGTGGAGTTCTCCGCTCTCTCTCAGAATAAACATTGCCTGAATCCAAGTAACTGAATGTGATGCCACTTCCTAATTATCACTTAAAAAGAAAAGGGAAGTCGGTGCCATTGTGAAAGTAATGACGGCTGAGAAAAGGGACAGAAATGGTGAGAGAGGTTACACAGAACTTATTGCGACTGGTCAGGCAACTTCCGCTTGTGTCTAATCATAGAAAGGCTTGTTATGAGGTTTAGCGAGTGACTAAAAAGATCCGTGCAGAGATAACAGCTTCATAGTGACTTGTGCAGCCATTGTCATTGTCACCATCTACAAACATAGCAGCAGTGTTAGAAAATACAAATAATGATTTTATTACTGCTACAGTTTCCTGCTCAACTGATGTGGCACCAGCTACAGACCTATTGGCAGATCTCAGTATCATTTTGGGCACCAATGGTTTAATATGGAAGGCATAAACAAAACCTTACAAAACATCAGTGCCAACGGGTCAGTCTCCATCCCAGCAGAAGCATATTTTGTATTAAGGATTAAGGTGGCCATACATGGGCAGACTTTAGCTGCTGATTCAGGTCTTCCTATCAGGCCTAGCTGGCCAATGTCTGGCCTAAAATTGGCCAGCGGTTGATCGGGCAGGTTTGATTTTCCCATCATATCAGGGACTACATTCGATCACTGATGCAGCCCTCACTCTGTCAGGTCCTATTCCTATTGTGGTACTCTTGGTGGACAGATCCGCTCATTTGGGGACAATGGTGTTAGGCCACCTTTAACAAACAACAAAAACTGGGGTAAGTATACAAGCAGCTGCCTGGGGTAAGTATACGGGAAGCACCTTGGAACTGCATCAGAAGTGACTGGGGCAGGATGTGAGGGAAGACCAGAGGGAAGCCATGATCAGCTGGTTAGAGAAAATGAACCAGAGCACCATGTTCTGTGCTTGTCAGTAGCTATAATAATGTAGACTTTGTGATTAACCCTTTCACTGCCAGCCGTTTTGAACAAAGTGGAACTTCTACTGCCAGACAGTTTTTGAACATTTTGCACTGTTTCACTTTAGGGGCTTTTCCTAGGGGGGACTTTTAGTTTACCCAGGAAAACTATATATCGTTTTTTTCAGGACAACCTAAGCTTTCAAAATGTGGTGGAATTTTTGTGTAATTCCAATTCTGTAACAAGATATAGGCTTCTAAATTACTAAAAAATGAAAAAAAAAATATTTTCCATAATATAAACACATACACCAGAAACAAAAATTATTTTATGCACAAAACTACAACTGATTTGGAAAGTCCCGTGTCTCCTGAACGTGCCAATACCAAATATATATAGTTTTATGGAGATTTCTCACTTGTATAGGTCACAAACTCCCAGCAGTACACTACCAAATTCCCAAAGCACTGCTCCAGAAAGCTGCATACTTTAGATTTCAAGACCAAAAATTCCACTAACAGAAGGTTTATCCCAGAAAATTATACATTTTTAGAAAGAATAGAATCTGTGGAATCCAGAATAGGTAGAACTGCCTGTCTACTAAAAACTACCAAGTTGCAATGCTTTCCTAAAATTATTGGTTTTTATCAAAATTTGGGAAATTTCTTAAAAATCGCTTCAAAGCTTCCTGTCTATAGTATCTTATCTCCTACAGGTCATAAAGTAACCAGATAAAACACCCTAAATTTGAACGCCAGGGGTCCACTGAACAGTTTGATGCCCAATATGTATAGTTTTATCTAAGTATGTGGCATGTAGGGGCCCCAATGTGAACATACACCATATGATCTACCATTTCTGTAATTTCAGCTTCTGCAAAATCAACACATTTACATCATTTTGTGTGGGACAACACTACACAAAAAGTACGCTCACCCCAGAAAGCCATATATATTTGGAAAGTACACATCCCCCCAATCTAAAATGGGTACCCATGTCTTTCTACTCCAAAGTACCAAGTCGCAAAGCTTTCCTAAAGTTTGCAATTTTGATGATATTTCCAAAAAATCCTCTCAAAGCTTCCAGTTTACAGCATCTTATCTCCCATGTATCATTAGGTACCAAGATAAAACACCATAAATTTGAACGCCAGGGGTCCACTGAACAGTTTGATGCCCAATATGTTTAGGTTTACCTAAGTATGTGGCATGTAGGGGCCCCAATGTGAACATACCCCATATGATCCGGCATTTCTGTCATTTCAGCTTCTGCAAAATCAACACATTTACATCATTTTGTGTGGGATAAAGCTACAAAAAAGTACACTCACCCCAGAAAGCCATATATTTTTGGAAAGTACACATTCCCCCAAAATCTAAAATGGGTTCCCCTGTCTTTCTCTTAAGTACTAAGCCACAAAGCTTTCCTAAGTTTGCTGATCTTATTACATTTCCAAAAATCACCTCAAAACTTCCAATATGCAGCATCTTATTTTCTATAGGTGATTAGATACCAAGATAAAACACCCTAAATATGAACCCCAGAGGTCTACTGAACACTTTGATGCCCACTGTACATAGGTTTATCAAAGCACATGGCACTTAGAGACCCCAAAATATACCTTGTGTGCACTAATTCCATGGCTTACCTTTACCTAATTCATAAACACATGGCAGTTTTATGTGGGATAGAAACTGCAAAAATATAGGGTGACCCCTGAAAACCATATATTTTTGGAAAGTACATGTTCAGACAAATCCAACATGGGTAAAGAGTCCTTTCTACACCAAAGTACCAGTCTGCAAAGCTTTCCTAAAGCTAGTGGTTTCTATGACATTTCAGAAAATCTACAAAAAATGTTGCAATTTGCTGCATTTATCTCACACAATTTCTTGCATACAAAGGAAAATCACCCCAAATAGGAACACCGGAGGTCTACTGAACAGTTTGATACCCGATATGCATAGATTTACCAAACTATGCGGAGTATAGGGGCACCCAAATGAAAATAGTGCATATGAATTTTCACGCAGGATGCTCCGGCTCGTGCAGTTTTTGAACCCGGTATGAGTATTATGTGCCATAAGAAAAAACAGTACCGAGACCCTAGAAAACCATACATTTTCTGAAAGTACACATTCTGGCAAAACAAAAATGGGTAAATATATCTTTCTACTGCAAACTACCAAACTACAAAGCTATGCTAAACAGAATGGTTTTTATAACATTTCTGAAAATTGTTACAAAGCTTGCATTTTGCCTCATTATGTAGCCCACATTTCATAACATACCAACATAAAACACCCTAAATATGAACGCCAGGGATCTACTGAACAGTTTGATGCCCAATATGCATAGATTTACCAAACTAAGTGGGGTACAGAGGAAGCCGAATTGAAATACAGCAGACAAAATGTCCATGTGCAAGACAAGTAACAAAGAACAATATGAAATGCAATAAAATCACTAAAATCACAAAAAAAAACCTAAAATCAATGGGGTTTTTTCCTAGTGATATCTGCAGTCAGAATCACAGTTTGAGTATTCTGGCTTGGGCAAATTAGTTTTACAGACAAAGTCAAGCGAACAACAACTATGCATAACTGAAAATGCAATAAAATGGCTACAAATGCAATAAAATGACTAAAAATGCACCGAAATCACAGAAAATGTAATAAAAACACCAAAATAATACAAAAAGGTATTGCACAGTGCAGTTAGCAAATACGCTATACGCAATGGCAATAAAACAATTTTTTCAGGCTAGAATAAAAACGATGCAATAAAAAAAATATTACAAAATTACAAGCGTGTGAGTGTGTACACATGGCAAAATGTGTTTTGAGTGCATGTGTGTGAGTGTGCAAGTAAGTGTGAGTGCTGTAAGTGCTGTGAATGTGTGAAGTGTGAGTATAAGTGTGTATTAGTGTATTAGGTGTGATTGTGTGTGTATGTAGCACTAACTTGGGGTCAGATGAGCTGCAGATCGCTGGAGATCGCAGGAGAAGACAGGAGATGCCGGGACAGCAGCAGATGTGAGTATCCGGTACAGGAAGCGGGGGGGGCTGATGGGGGAGTGCAGGAAGTAAGGGAGAGAGAAGAAAAAGTCAGACACGTAGAATCTACGTGCCCGACTTTTTCTATGGGGCCCCTGGGCGATCACGCCCCAGGGGCCACTAGTAACCCCCCTCCGCTCGTTCCCTAGGTGGTCCTTTACTTTGCAATCATTCTCTGCACTCGGATGAAGCAGCGAGTGCAGAGAACGAGCGCAAAGTAAAGAAAATGTAGCTCCTACGTGCTCGGCGTTCAACACCTTTTTATGCCAGCAGGTAGGGGATACGTCTTTGGCAGGGAAAGGGTTAATCTGGAAATGTAAATAATGTAAATATATTTTTTGTTTTAAATAATGCTTTAATTGTAACAATCAATTGATTTGCTATTCAATATATTCATTTATATATACACTTATTGGTGTGGGTTATTTGTCTGCTTCTCAAAAGAACCATAACCCTAGTAAGAGGGGTGATTATTAATATAATATATATATATATATATATATATATACACTACAGAGATCATAATGGTGCACGCCACTAACAAAAAATACAACCTGGGTGTAATAGCCATATAAACTAAAATATTGCAGGAGTAATGCCAGCACACACAGGGTTTCATATAAATGTAAAAGCACTGGGTGCTTCAGTTTTTGCCTCCTGATAAAAGTCCCAGTCGGGACTGAAACATTGAGGCTTGCTATGTTTATTTTGCTCTTTTTTTCTCAATAAATATCATTTTATATACATTTATATGAAACCCTGTGTGTGCTGGCATTACTCCTGCAATATATATATATCTCAAGATTCATACAGATTTGGTGAGCCAGGCAGGAGAGCAATGCATGGTATTTAATTCATATTTATAAGTGTATAATATTGTGTAGCAAACCAGTCGATTGTTTTGTTTTGTGTTGTTTTAGTTCTTGTTTTATTAAGATAATGGATGTCTTAGCTAAAAAGATTGCCAAGGTCACGTGCTCAGGGGAGATTGTTAAGTGTATGCAGGGATCTCCAGATCCATGGGCTAAGGCATACAGTATGTGACCAGGGCAATCCAGGAAAAGTACATGTCAAAATCAAAATGGAAAAGTGCACTGGTGTTTGCTGCCTGCTGGATAGCAGAACTGTACAAAACTCTAGCGGTGCAGAAAGAGAATCTGGAGAAAAAATTCTTTATTTGAATGATTTGATTGATTCTCTAAAATTTTCTGTTGAAAATGCTGCTGCTATGTCCATTAGCAACCAGCAAACCATGGCAGAAAACCAGAAGGTATGCAAGGAGAATGAGCAGCTCAAACAGAGGCTGAGGGAGGCAGAGGGCACCATTAAAAGTTTGGGTACAACCTCCAGCAAAGTAGGGGCTGATCATTCAAACTGTATATCAGAGATTAAAGGGTTAAAAACTCAGTTAGCAGCAAGAAGTACTGTTTTATCAGCTGTTAATTGGCAGAATAATATTAATAAGGGTAGAGATCCGTCTGCTAATGATATAAAAGAAAGCAGTAGGAAATGTGAAACTGCAAGGGAAGGTTATGTGGCTAGTTTAGACTGTACTAGTCATGCCAGGCCTTCTAAAGTGATTACTAATTATGCAGAGTACAGGGCTGATAAACTGAAACATAACAGTACAGAAAGACAGGTTTCTCTGTGTGCAATACAGGCTTCTCTCCCTGCAAAACAGACTTGTAACAATTCAGTTAAAAAACATACAGAAAAGAAAGTGTTTAGGTGCTGTGTGTGTTCCAGAGTTGGGCACATAGCCAGGTATTGTACCCTGAAACACTATTATTGGGATAATAATAATTGGTACAATGAAAGAGAGAATTGGAATTCCTCTAGGTGGGGATTTCAAAAGAAAAGTAGGAATGGGAATACATGGATCCCATATCAGCTTCTTACAACTCAGAGAGACAGGCTGAGTGCAGAGAACTCCAATCTCCAAACTGCATGGGGAGCATTTAAACATGAGTTGGAAAGTATCAAATTAGAACTTTCTCAAATGAAAGGAAGGAGGGCTAATGAGAATAGAATTGGTTTGGTACAGTCAGGTTATACAAATTAAAAAAAAAAGTGTTTTTTAATAGTTGGAATGACCTGCACTGTGAGGGAGTAAAATGGCTGCTGCTTTAGTTTAATAGGAGAGTAAAAAGCACTGAGGCACAATTTGAATTTTATTATATGTTTTGTCAGATTTTGTTTCATTTACTCTTTGCATTAGCAGCAACATGTTTCTGGCATTTGTACATAGACGCACACTGCTTGGTTCCCTCCATATATGTTGTGTGTTTCTGTAGCAAAGCAGGATTCAGTCTAAAAGTTTGTCTTTTGTTGTTTGTATCTTGAGTTGGATGTGTGTAACGTTCTCAAGGTGGGTGTTTAAAACCACTTCACTCTACCAGTCTGCATTATAGTTACCAGTCCGGTTTGTCCTGTGCATTTCTAGTTACAGCAAATGGTTTACTTTGTTTATTTTTATGGTCTGTCTGTCCAAAACAACAAGCCAACTAGGCCTAACAATGCTGCTCCTTACATCTATGTTGCTCTATTTAGATGATCAGGCAGGAAACTGAGGGGGAAATACTGAGACAAAGATGACAAACATCTCACTAGTGATTGGGCTCAGATAGTGCCGCACACTTTAGTGTAGTGTATCTGTTTAATTTCCTGAAGTCAGTATTGGTTATGGTCACACCCAGGGCTGCCATCAGAAATCACGGGGCCCCTCACAAAAAAAATTTCTGGGCCCCCCTCCCACCAGTACAAAGGACTCACAGATATGAGACATTGGTAGCCAGCAGGGCCCCCCTAATACATGGTAGCTAGCAGTGCCCCCCAGTACATTGGTAGCCAGCAGGGCCCCCCTAATACATTGGTAGCCAGCAGGGCCCCCCTAATACATTGGTAGCCAGCAGGGCCCCCCTAATACATTGGTAGCCAGCAGGGGCCCCCCCAGTACATTGGTAGCCAGTTGTGCCCCCCATCCCCCAGTACATTGGTAGCCAGCTGTACCCCCCTTCCCCCAGTACATTGGTAGCCAGCTGTAACCCCCTTCCCCCAGTACATTGGTAGCCAGCTGTACCCCCCTTCCCCCAGTACATTGGTAGCCAGCAGTGCCCCCCTTCCCCCAGTACATTGGTAGCCTGCTGTGCCCCCCAGTACATTGGTAGCCAGCTGTGCCCCCCTTCCCCCAGTACATTGGTATCCAGCTGTACCCCCCTTCCCCCAGTACATTGGTAGCCAGCTGTGCCCCCCAGTACATTGGTAGCCAGCTGTACCCCCCTTCCCCCAGTACATTGGTAGCCAGCTGTGCCCCCCTTCCCCCAGTACATTGGTAGCCAGCTGTGCCCTCCTTTCCCCAGTACATTGGTAGCCAGCTGTGCCCCCCTTCCCCCAGTACATTGGTAGCCAGCTGTGCCCCCCTTCCCCCAGTACATTGGTAGCCAGCAGGGCCCCCCTTCCCCCAGTACACTGGTAGCCAGCTGTGCCCCCCTTCCCCCAGTACACTGGTAGCCAGCTGTGCCCCCCTTCCCCCAGTACACTGGTAGCCAGCTGTGCCCCCCTTCCCCCAGTACACTGGTAGCCAGCTGTGCCCCCTTCCCCCAGTACACTGGTAGCCAGCTGTGCCCCCCTTCCCCCAGTACACTGGTAGCCAGCTGTGCCCCCCTTCCCCCAGTACACTGGTAGCCAGCTGTGCCCCCCTTCCCCCAGTACAGTGGTAGCCAGCTGTGCCCCCCTTCCCCCAGTACATTGGTAGCCAGCTGTGCCCCCCTTCCCCCAGTACACTGGTAGCCAGCTGTGCCCCCCTTCCCCCAGTACACTGGTAGCCAGCTGTGCCCCCCTTCCCCCAGTACATTGGTAGCCAGCTGTGCCCCCCTTCCCCCAGTACACTGGTAGCCAGCTGTGCCCCCCTTCCCCCAGTACACTGGTAGCTAGCGTCTTGTGCGGCGGCTCCTCCTATGTGGTGGCTCCTCATTGGCGGCGGCTTTGTGCTCCTCCGGCGAGGCCCTTCCTGTACAACACCTCGGCGCTTCTGAATGCCGAAAGAAGACAGGCCCTTTTATAAGGTTGCGCCCCGTGCGTACTGACGTGAATGTACGCACGGGACGTGACCAATAGGATCACCCACTGACCACCAATGACAGGGCCCGGAATTGATTTAAGGGGGCCCGAGCTACTAAGAAAACTTTAGCACAGCCGGGCCCCTTTTTTAAAGTTAAAATCGTCCAGGCCCGGGACGACTGTACCCCCTGTGCCCCCCTGATGGCGGCCCTGGTCACACCTATCCCTGGATTGAGGTGCTAATCCCAGCTATGCTGATTAATAAAATGTACTGCAGAGTTTCTCACCCTACCTCCCAACAATAAAGTGTTTTCCCTGTGTGGTCTCTTTTATATGTGTAACCCCTTCTTGGCTGTAACCAAGCCAACAGCATGGCTAGTGTATGTTTAGAGCACGGGGTACACGCGACTTAATCCTTCAGGATGGGCCTATGCTATGTGGAAGAAACCAAATGGAGCTATGGTGTAGTGCAACTACAATTCACTGTAGCTGTGTGCTGTGCAAAGTAACAAATGGGCACTAGAAGGTTCTTGCAGTTGAACAATAGAATCGGTTTATTGTCAGAGACAATCAATATGCAGGGTTAGTGCAATATACTCACATACAGCAGTTTAGCATAGCATTTCTCTGAGGACAGCACCAAAAGGGTGCACACCCGTTCCTCCCAACTCCTCTTGAGCCTCGGCAGGGTCAGTGCCACCGGTTCAGTTGTCCACCTTTTGGAACAGTCAGATTGAGTACCAAACTCCTCAGGTTGAACACCTCTAGCCCTCAGGGTCCCACTGCAACTCTGGATCAAGGTTCTGATACTGCCTGCCTCCTATGTCTAAACCGTGGCCCTACGCTAAGGCAATAGTGCCTGTCGAGAATGGTACTTCCAACTACTTTCCTGGGTGGAGCCAAACTGCTCTTGCTTCCTTCCCTCTCTATCTCACTTTCCTAGAAAGTGTTCAACACAACTTGCTATCTAACTGGTCCTCATTCACGGAGTCTCTGCCCCTGACTTCACTAGAGTAGATGCAGACTCTAGGGTACTCACTTTACTGGGGCCCTGTTGATCCCAGGCTCAGTGGAACTTCCACCTGGGTCATCAGATGCAGCCAAAGAGGAAGCCCCACCCCCCCACTAAACACTATATCAGAGTGCCAAGGGAGTGGTCTCCCTGTTAACCAATAAGACCCATATGTAAAACTCAAAACTGATACATGGGTCTTTGCCCAGTAACAGCACAGACTAAGGAAGTTGTAGGGTTTAAAGCTATAGGGACATGTTAACCCTATGGGTCCCTACATATGGTAACCAAAATGTGTTGGGTGTTGCAAACACCAAAGTGTAACGGCCATGGGTTACTGCAGAGGCCTGAGATGGTATCCAACCAAGACACGGGGGAGCAGAATAAGGTGGGTAAGGGGTGGGTACAGCGCACAGACAATGCAGCAAAGTAAGCTGGAAAAAAAAGCCTCTAAAAGTGTGTGGGATTTTCTAACTGGCAGAAGGGTTCAAATTATGAGTAGGAACAACTGTGAGTGTTTTTATAATTAGGTTAATTATTACCTCACAGTACCCCAAAACTTAAGCCTGTGTGAGTGTTATATAATTTGGGTCTCAGTAATCCTTTCACTTTCAGCACAAATACATATTATTCATTAATGGGTGCCCCTGTATGTTTTACCTTTTTGTATTAAGAGGGCTCTTTCCTTGTGAAGTCCTTTGCCCTCTAGGTGGGGATTTGTAAGAAATCGTGTATCTTGGGTGCCATTATTTGTGTTATATACATATGTGTCTGTGATATTTATGTGTTATACACAGTGTATGGGGGAGTTGTACTGATTACTATAAACCAGTTGTCCAAGTCACACCCGAAGCCAAATCTTCATATCAAAGGGTATTTCTGTGGATGGTGGTGGAGTGCCACCCTGGGTTCGCTATATATATATAAAATTACACTCCTGCCACAACTCTTCCACTGACAAATCTTCCTCTCTTGGGAAAACTGAGGATCCCTAATGTCAGTGCCCAATTTACAAGAAACCGCACCCACTTAAAAAATGTTGTGGGTTCAGGGCAAAGTCTTTACAGGAGCGCAAGGAGATTCTCCAGAAGTATGGCGTCTGCTATAAGTGCTTTCCTTCCTCAGACCGTTTTGCAAAGGACTGTTAGGCTGTTATTAAGTGTACAGAGTGTAATAGCAATAAGCATGTTGCAGCAACTCCTCCTCCTGATAATCTGCAGCCTCCAACCCCTGTCTCAAATCATGGCGGGGAGGAACAAGGGTATGTTCCAGCTTCAACAAACATTTCAACTTCATGCATTGAAGTCTCTGGGGTAGGTTGTAGTGCCAAATGCTGTGCCAAGGTATGCCTTGTACAAGTATATCCTAAAGGACAACTAGAGAAGGCAATCAGGACTTATGCCATCCTTGATGACCAAAGCAACAGATCTCTTGCAAGTCCACAGTTATTTGAGATATTCAACATCAAAGGAGATGCATCACCGTATACTCTCAATAACGGTGCCGGTCGCATAGTGACTCTGGGCAGAAGGACTAACGGGTATACCATACCCAGTGATCCACATACCCAGGTGCTACACTTCAACTTCCCTTGCCGAAAGTCAGAGGAGAGAAATTCATATTTTCTCAGATGCATCTACTGAGTCCATAGCAGTTGTGGCCTACCTGAAGGTAAGAGATGTCTGTGGTCAACCTCATATAGGTTTTCTGTTTGGCAAGGCTAAGTTAGCACCAAAACCTGAGCTCACCATCCCAAGACTTGAACTTTGTGGAGCTGTGTTAGCAGTCGAGATTGCAGACTTTATTTTGTATGAGCTGGATAGTCACATTGATGCTGTTCAATTCTTCACAGACAGTAAAGTTGTTCTAGGCTACATATATAATCAGACAAGACGCTTTTACGTGTATGTAAGCAATCGTGTAGGAAGAATCAGAAACTGATTCACTGAACTTTTGATTTGCTTTGAATTAGTTTAAAATAAAAGACTCCCACTGATAGCCAAGAGAACCTGCTATGGACATACAGTTATACACTGCCATGTTTGTTGCATCGCATGCTTGTTTCTTTTCTTTTGTCTTCCAGGTCACGTGAAGGATCTTCAAGCTAAATTGCACCAATGTTTATTTTGTATAACTGCTGTTATGTTTATAATATCGTGGTACCTAAAGATACCAGATAGGGAGTGTGCTGCCCCAGCAGTTAATATTTGTGTATTATGTTTAAAGTTAATGGTTTATATGCATATACATTGTTACACTGCCACCTAGCGACCAAGGACATATTGCAAGGTGTTTATTTCTAAGTCTGTATAGTGTGTACCCTCCCATTCCCCTTCCTTATATGTGATGTTAACTCCTTCCATCATGCCATTCCTGTTTCTGCTTTCCATGTGTGAGGAGCTATTCCAGGGGTTAGGAAAGCAATATTCCTTTTGGCCTCCAACATTAGTTCACCCACCCCAAATAAAGAACCTTTGTGGATTCCAAGTGTCTGGTGAGTTCTGCTATCTGGCACAGATTGTCCACGGTGGTTGTGCCCAGCTCCATACATTCCCAGGGAGAGGGCTCTCAGGGGAAACTCAGCCACTATCACAGAAATTGGAGCCAGAATACTGATAATAGGTTGTATGATGTAACTACGATCGTGGTTTAAGTCAGAAGAAGGATAGAGGGGTCTGGTACAGGGGCGGGGCCAAGACCAAAAAATGGGTGGGGCACCTGTTTTACCAGGAGTGGGTGGTTTGATAGAGGGCGTTGAGAGAACTGCACCAACAGTTTTTCCCCCAAAAAAATATGCTGTGCAAGATATAAAGATTGGGCACATATCAGAAGATGACAATCCTGCAGTCTCTAAATTGTTAATTATACAATTACTGCAAAGGGGAGCACCACCACAATGTCAAAGCCTAAAATTAATTAAAGAAGGTGTGCAAGATTAGAATCATATGAACCTGATTTGAAACTAAAGAAAGCTTTTTAGTTTCAAATCAGGCAGGTTCTCTCTCTTTTTTATTATTTACCTGATGGGGAGCTTCTCTCTGTAGGTACTGGGCACTGGGGAGTTGTTTGCATGAGGGGCAGGTTTGACCCATTCCTTACACTGAGACTCATTACTGGTGAGCGGGGTATTGGGTCACTGTATGGGATGTGTGTGGGTTTGGTGGGATTTCACACATTGATGGCTGGATCTTTCAGCCACTTTTTTAGATAGTGATATCATGGTTATAATGGTTCAGGAATCCAATATATAATCCAGCATTCCCCGTGAGTTATAACCCAGTAGTGCAATTGTTTACTGACTTTTTTCTCCCTTGGGAGTTTGACCCCCCTTACCAGGTATCCCTGTGCTGTTTTTGATAGTTTTAATATATTTTATATTTCAAAATTTCTGTTATTACACCTACTCATAGGGGCTGATTTACTTACCCACGAACGGGTCGAATGGAGTCCGATTGCGTTTTTTTCGTAATGATCGGTACTTTGCGATTTTTTCGTATGTTTTGCGATTTTTTCGGATTCTTTACGAATTTTTCGGATCCAATACGATTTTTGCGTAAAAACGCGAGTTTTCCTATCCATTACGAAAGTTGCGTAAAAAGTTGCGCATTTTGCGTAGCGTTAAAACTTACGCGAAAAGTTGCGCATTTTTCGTAGCGTTAAGTTTTAACGCTACGCAAAATGCGCAACTTTTCGCGTAAGTTTTAACGCTACGCAAAATGCGCAACTTTTTACGCAACTTTCGTAATGGATACGAAAAACTCGCGTTTTTACGCAAAAATCGTATTGGATCCGAAAAATTCGTACAGAATCCGAAAAAATCGCAAAACATACGAAAAAGTCGCAAAATATTCGTTTTCAAGTCGGAACTTTTCCAATTCGGGTCGGATTCGTGGGTTAGTAAATCAGCCCCATAGTGTGCATTTTATTTATAATGAATACTTTGTCTTGGACATCCAAGAAGGGGAGGTGCACCTTTATGGTCATACTTGTTCTTTTGCAAAATAATTGTCTCTAAATTGTTACCTACAGGCGAGGGTGCAGGCAGTTCCTTCTGGGGGAGCTGATATGAACTTTTGGATAATGACAAGTAACGATGTTCCTCCATCCTGGCCCTGGATCTGAGCTTTGAACAACAGACAATTTATTTTATTCCGAGCTGTAATATGGTGCCCTGTGGCCTCCTGGGATACTTGGCTGAGTAACACCCCCCCACAGTCACAGCTTAGGGACCTTGCAATATCCACTTGGTTTCCCAGGCCATTGGGCCAGCCTGATGCCTTCTTTAAAGTGTAAACCAATCTGATCTATTAACGGTCCATGTTATAATAATTTGGATCAGATTCCTGGTCATTAGCAACTCTCAATGTGATCGTTTGAGGGGGACTCGAGCCTCGGGCAGCTTCTTTTCTGCTTTCTGTCAGTATATCTGAAATGAAAGACAATTAGTTTCACCATCTTATCAAACATCAGTAGGGAGAATATTGTGCAATTCGGACGTCTCAAGCAAAGACTGGAGCAGTGATCCCCAACCTTTATTACTTGTGAGCCACACTCAGATGTAACAAGTGTTGGAGCAACACTGCTATGGAAGGTTTTTCCCCCTTAATTGAGTTGTTTGTATTGCTAGTTGCCAAAAGACAGTTTCTATCAATCTGAAACCTCAAAATACAGCAACATCTTATACACGTGTGAATGTAGTACAGGTAAATGATCTTACTTTTCATCTTTATATATCCCAGAATCCCACAGAGAATGATGATGCAGAATAGAACACAGCGGATGGTTATGATAACATTGAATCCTATAAATGAAAATAAAATGTAGGAAAGTGTGAATAAGCACATGGAGGAGGAGGTACAAGGGTGGGAGGGGAACATAGGCGGATTTTCAATAAGGCTTGGGGAGGCTAAGCCTCCCCAAACCTGATTTGGCACCTTAAAACCTGGCTCCATTTCTGCACTGCCCTGCAAATCTTCTCGGGGTTCTGCAGAAATCAGCTGTGCAAAATCCCCCGATCCCTGCCTGCACCTGCGCCTTGATTGGTCAATTTTACTGCCTGTCAAGAAACCTGTGCTCTGATTAGAGAATCCACAAGAAGAAAGATCCAATCAGAGCACAGCTTTCTTGACAGGCAGTAAAATTGACCAATCAAGGCGCAGATGCAGACAGGGATCGGGAGATTTTGCAAACTGGAGCCAGTGCACAACTTTGAACTTTTGCTGCAGTTTTCATCCCACAGGTACTATACACAAGTAACTATACTTTATATGTTCTAAAGACTGACCCACTAGCTGAAATTAAATTGTTTTTTGTCACCTGACATCTATAATATCCCTATCCCCTACCCTAACAGATGCGGGTAAGTTAACTTTCCCCCCTGACAAAGCTCATTGTGCTTTTATATATTTGTTATGGTTTTTTGCACTTTCTATTTTTCTTTTACTTTTGTCATTGTTTTTTTCATTCCTAGTTAGTTACAGTGGAGCCAATGTTGTGTATCAGTGCCAGTGTTATAGTGCCAGGGCCTGAATATCTGCCATCAGTACCCACTGCTTCTCATGGCATATAATGTGCTGGTTTTGTATATAAAGACTGCATCTCGCTGTATATAATGTGCCTGGGATGTCAGTACCTGCTGCCTCTCTCTCTGTAAAGCTAACTTAAACACATCTAAAGGGGAGGTTCACTTTTAAGTTAATTTGTAGTATGTTATAGAATGGCCTATTCCTAGCAACTTTGCAATTGGTCTTCCTAGTTAATTTTTTATAGTTTTTGAATAATTTGCCTTTTGCTTCTGCCTCTTTCCAGCTTTCAAATGAGGGTCACTGACCAAAAAGTATTGCTCTGTGAGGCTACAGTTTTATTTTTCCATGCAGGCCCCTTAACTATTCCTATTCCCATCTCTTGTTTAAACCACTACCTGGTAAATAAGACCCTAGCAACCAGATAGCAGCTGAAATACCAAATGGAGAGCTGCTGAACAATAAGCTAAATAACCGAAAAACTATTAAAAATAAAAGATGACCAACTGCAAATTGTCTCAGAATATCAATGTCTAGATCATGTTAAAGTTAATTTAAAGGTGAACTACCCCTTGAAGCTAACTGATCACAAACACAAATGTATAGAGAACCCCCAACAGAAGAGCACATATGAATACTTTTACATCCTAAGCATTTTAGGGTTAAAAGCACCCCCACCCGCACTTTTGCGCAGTATCCCTGGGAGTCAGTGGGAACGGCAAGAGGTAGTTGGGAGGTTAATTTTTTACACCAGCAGCGAATCCACTAAGTGTCACATTAGCTGTAGGTCGGACTGTGTACGGCCCATATTTAGCCTCCCCAAACAAAAAAGTCACCCTCCGCCTATGGAGGGGAATTGTACTGAAGTAAAGGGATACATACTCCCCCTACTGGAGATTGGCATAGTCTGGGGATATTTTATAGATGTAAAACTATGTGTAGTTGTTGCTATGACAATCATAAAATTATAAAGCTGGCCATTGAAGGGTTAAGTGTATCAGACTGATCTAATAAGGTGTATTGGGATATCCTCTAGTTATCCACTCAGAAAAAATGGTATAATATAATACATATAATAGAGCACATCCATAGCAGATTGGAATTAAAACATAAGTTTTATTAGATCTTTAAAATTCCCTTTAAAAATAAAAACCTAAGTTTCAATATCTAATTCCCTTCAGGTCAAGGGAGAGATCTATGAATCAGGTTCAATAACTGAGGCATATGGGGAACTTTAGGACTCAGTAGTTAGAGATTTCTGACATTTTTATCTTTTTAATAACTCTTTTATCTTCAAGTGTGGTACGGGGATGGGGGCAAAGTTCGGTTGGGGGGAGGAGCCTACTACGTACCATGAGGATGACCCCTTCCTGGAATGTAATTATTTTATGGTTGTTACATTGAGGATCTTATCTTGGTTTGGTCGGGGGATAATGATTCTTTTGAGAGATTATTGTAACTATAGGAATAACAACAATTTAAACCTATTATTTATAAAAAGTAGACATCCCACATCTATGGCCTTCCCAGGCCTCTATCTGACTATTGACACTGACTTAACATTTCTATTGGACAATTTTTGCTTATTAACATACAGTCCCATGTAAAAAAATAGTGTATTTTGCTAATTACTGTTATTTGTTATTTATCAAGTGTAAAAATCAGCAAAAACCACTAATACACAACGACTCCATCTAAAAGCTGCCGAGCTCATGTAGGAGCCAATGGAACCTCTCCCAGGCAAACTGGAACAATTGTTATGTATTTCTTGGTTTTAGAGGGTTTTTTTTGGTGCCCACAAATTCATGCAAAAATGAGGATTTCGAGGTTTTCATATTTTTATATGTATTTTTATCCCCTTGTGCTTTTTATATTTGGATCTTTTAACAAATAACTCAACATTTATGCTTTTTTTTATTTGCAAGTTTTTCCTGTGGAAAAATCCAGAAAAATTACAGAAATTCTAATCTTAATAAATCTGCCTCCCAAACAACATTAAATCTAACCATGAAACCAATGTTGCTAAATGTTTTCTTGAATGTGGTTTTGGCAACTTGGATACATTTTCTGCTGAAGAGAAAGAGGCAGTGATACCAACTACCCCCTTACCCTACTGCCCTGGTTTATCATAAAGGTCTATATAAATACAGCCATAAGCACTCACAGAAATGCTGCACTGAGTCCTCTGTCAAAAGAAACACAGGGTTTCTTGTCTTCTTTTATGTATACATATCATATCATATATCCTTCTCTCAGAAAACTCCTTCATGGCAAAGACATGAGTCTGCTCCTCTCTCCCCTTTCCTGCTCCCCATCAGAATTTGCTCCCCCTCCCTACTCTGTGTAATCTGAGATACCAGCAGCTAGAGCAGCAGCAGGAAGCTACTGAGACCAAGCTAAAATGGCAGCTGCTATCTTAAGAAAACAGAGGGAGCTTCTAGGGCTGTTACTCATCTATGGTAAAGCTTTCTGCAGAATAAATATAGCGTTCTAGGAGGCACTATTGTGGCTAATTTATTGGCAATAAAATACCAAAATGCCTTTCCTTTTCCTTTAGAAATTGTTACAGTCCATACTTTAGGAAACTAGAGATAATGGGAATTCTTATTGTGTATCTTTAGACTATGACTAAGCAGAGCATTTACTAAAACTAATTTTTTTCTGTTTGGGTGTTTTGAAGCCAAAACTCGATTTTGTCTATGAAAAAAACGTGATTTTGTTGCGATTTATCATGCAAAACTGCAACAAATCCGAACAGAAAAATACACCATGTAAAACCTGTCGAAATCATGTAGAAGTCAATGGCAGATGTGCCTCTTACAGCTGGAAGATCTTTCTTTGCTTTGTGGTTTTAGAGGTATTTGGGGGGGTCACTGCAGTAATCCTTTAACTAACAATACACATTGGTAAATCCACATGGCTAACAATCATTAACTAAACTGATTTACTAACATTTCAGATTATAAATGATACCAATTTGGGTTGTTGGGCCAACACCGTCTGCCTATGTGTGTGAGAATAAACAGATACAAAATGGTGGGGAAGGAGTTACACCCTGTATATATTCACAGCACAATGGTCATATCTCAAGTATTCACACCTAATAATGTAGAACAACACAGGGAGATTGGGGGGATGCTGCCTGTATGAGGCGGATATATTCTTACCTGTCACATCCAGTCTAGTCCCGTGCCCATGGTTTGTAACTGATTTGAGTATAGAATTGGCCACACAATACCGTAAGATCACTATGCAATAATATGTGGCTGAATCATTTCTCTGCACCCCCTCTATATGGAGATGTGCCGACCCTCTGAGCTCTGTTCTTCCCTTATAAGTGGAATGAACCATTTGTTTGTTGGGGTGATAGGCATAATCCCCTGAGGGGCTCCCCACTCTCCAGTAAATCCAGGCCCACAATGGTGTCTCTGTGGGATGAAATGTGCAGCTGAGGGTGACTGAGCCTCCTTCTGGCACTGTGGCATTATGGGACTGATGGACCTGCAATTCAGGTTGGGTGCTGGTATCTGAGAAGAAAAGAGCGACAGTTGAAATAGAGAAAACTTATTAAATGTGAGGTCACTAGAAGCTTCCCACATAGTAACCACATAGCATGTTTTTCTAGTATTTGAAAAAAAAGGAGAATTAAAGGAAAACAAAACAATTTAAGACATATTTGTAACTGAACTGTAACTGTGAATTGTATTTTAATTTGGGGGGATTTTCCCCTGGGTGAAATGCATAAAAAAAACTGGGCATAAGTTAGCTTCAACAGGGGTATGGGGGATAGCTCTCAGTACAAGTGAGGGAATACAGGGGTAGGGGAGATAGCTCTCAGTACAAGTGAGGGAATACAGGGGTAGGGGGGATAGCTCTCAGTACAAGTGAGGGAATACAGGGGTAGGGGAGATAGCTCTCAGTACAAGTGAGGGAATACAGGGGTAGGGGGGATAGCTCTCAGTACAAGTGAGGGAATAAAGGGGTAGGGGAGATAGCTCTCAGTACAAGTGAGGGAATACAGGGGTAGGGGAGATAGCTCTCAGTACAAGTGAGGGAATACAGGGGTAGGGGGATAGCTCTCAGTACAAGTGAGGGAATACAGGGGTAGGGGGGATAGCTCTCAGTACAAGTGAGGGAATACAGGGGTATGGGGGGATAGCTCTCAGTACAAGTGAGGGAATACAGGGGTAGGGGAGATAGCTCTCAGTACAAGTGAGGGAATACAGGAGTAGGGGGGATAGCTCTCAGTACAAGTGAGGGAATACAGGGGTATGGGGGGATAGCTCTCAGTACAAGTGAGGGAATACAGGGGTAGGGGAGATAGCTCTCAGTACAAGTGAGGGAATACAGGGGTAGGGGGATAGCTCTCAGTACAAGTGAGGGAATACAGGGGTAGGGGGGATAGCTCTCAGTACAAGTGAGGGAATACAGGAGTAGGGGGGATAGCTCTCAGTACAAGTGAGGGAATACAGGAGTAGGGGGGATAGCTCTCAGTACAAGTGAGTGAATACAGGGGTAGGGGGATAGCTCTCAGTACAAGTGAGGGAATACAGGGGTAGGGGGGATAGCTCTCAGTACAAGTGAGGGAATACAGGGGTAGGGGGGATAGCTCTCAGTACAAGTGAGGGAATACAGGGGTAGGGGAGATAGCTCTCAGTACAAGTGAGGGAATACAGGGGTAGGGGAGATAGCTCTCAGTACAAGTGAGGGAATACAGGGGTAGGGGGGATAGCTCTCAGTACAAGTGAGGGAATACAGGGGTAGGGGGATAGCTCTCAGTACAAGTGAGGGAATACAGGGGTAGGGGGGATAGCTCTCAGTACAAGTGAGGGAATACAGGGGTAGGGGGGATAGCTCTCAGTACAAGTGAGGGAATACAGGGGTAGGGGAGATAGCTCTCAGTACAAGTGAGGGAATACAGGGGTAGGGGAGATAGCTCTCAGTACAAGTGAGGGAATACAGGGGTAGGGGGGATAGCTCTCAGTACAAGTGAGGGAATACAGGGGTAGGGGAGATAGCTCTCAGTACAAGTGAGGGAATACAGGGGTAGGGGAGATAGCTCTCAGTACAAGTGAGGGAATACAGGGGTAGGGGAGATAGCTCTCAGTACAAGTGAGGGAATACAGGGGTAGGGGGGATAGCTCTCAGTACAAGTGAGGGAATACAGGGGTAGGGGAGATAGCTCTCAGTACAAGTGAGGGAATACAGGGGTAGGGGAGATAGCTCTCAGTACAAGTGAGGGAATACAGGGGTAGGGGGGATAGCTCTCAGTACAAGTGAGGGAATACAGGGGTAGGGGGGATAGCTCTCAGTACAAGTGAGGGAATACAGGGGTAGGGGAGATAGCTCTCAGTACAAGTGAGGGAATACAGGGGTAGGGGGGATAGCTCTCAGTACAAGTGAGGGAATACAGGGGTAGGGGGGATAGCTCTCAGTACAAGTGAGGGAATACAGGGGTAGGGGAGATAGCTCTCAGTACAAGTGAGGGAATACAGGGGTAGGGGAGATAGCTCTCAGTACAAGTGAGGGAATACAGGGGTAGGGGGGATAGCTCTCAGTACAAGTGAGGGAATACAGGGGTAGGGGGGATAGCTCTCAGTACAAGTGAGGGAATACAGGGGTAGGGGAGATAGCTCTCAGTACAAGTGAGGGAATACAGGGGTAGGGGAGATAGCTCTCAGTACAAGTGAGGGAATACAGGGGTAGGGGGGATAGCTCTCAGTACAAGTGAGGGAATACAGGGGTAGGGGAGATAGCTCTCAGTACAAGTGAGGGAATACAGGGGTAGGGGAGATAGCTCTCAGTACAAGTGAGGGAATACAGGGGTAGGGGGGATAGCTCTCAGTACAAGTGAGGGAATACAGGGGTAGGGGAGATAGCTCTCAGTACAAGTGAGGGAATACAGGGGTAGGGGGGATAGCTCTCAGTACAAGTGAGGGAATACAGGGGTAGGGGAGATAGCTCTCAGTACAAGTGAGGGAATACAGGGGTAGGGGGGATAGCTCTCAGTACAAGTGAGGGAATACAGGGGTAGGGGAGATAGCTCTCAGTACAAGTGAGGGAATACAGGGGTAGGGGAGATAGCTCTCAGTACAAGTGAGGGAATACAGGGGTAGGGGAGATAGCTCTCAGTACAAGTGAGGGAATACAGGGGTAGGGGAGATAGCTCTCAGTACAAGTGAGGGAATACAGGGGTAGGGGAGATAGCTCTCAGTACAAGTGAGGGAATACAGGGGTAGGGGGGATAGCTCTCAGTACAAGTGAGGGAATACAGGGGTAGGGGGGATAGCTCTCAGTACAAGTGAGGGAATACAGGGGTAGGGGAGATAGCTCTCAGTACAAGTGAGGGAATACAGGGGTAGGGGAGATAGCTCTCAGTACAAGTGAGGGAATACAGGGGTAGGGGAGATAGCTCTCAGTACAAGTGAGGGAATACAGGGGTAGGGGAGATAGCTCTCAGTACAAGTGAGGGAATACAGGGGTAGGGGGATAGCTCTCAGTACAAGTGAGGGAATACAGGGGTATGGGAGATAGCTCTCAGTACAAGTGAGGGAATACAGGGGTAGGGGAGATAGCTCTCAGTACAAGTGAGGGAATACAGGGGTAGGGGAGATAGCTCTCAGTACAAGTGAGGGAATACAGGGGTAGGGGGATAGCTCTCAGTACAAGTGAGGGAATACAGGGGTAGGGGGGATAGCTCTCAGTACAAGTGAGGGAATACAGGGGTAGGGGGGATAGCTCTCAGTACAAGTGAGGGAATACAGGGGTATGGGGGGATAGCTCTCAGTACAAGTGAGGGAATACAGGGGTAGGGGGGATAGCTCTCAGTACAAGTGAGGGAATACAGGGGTAGGGGAGATAGCTCTCAGTACAAGTGAGGGAATACAGGGGTAGGGGAGATAGCTCTCAGTACAAGTGAGGGAATACAGGGGTAGGGGGGATAGCTCTCAGTACAAGTGAGGGAATACAGGGGTATGGGAGATAGCTCTCAGTACAAGTGAGGGAATACAGGGGTATGGGAGATAGCTCTCAGTACAAGTGAGGGAATACAGGGGTAGGGGGATAGCTCTCAGTACAAGTGAGGGAATACAGGGGTAGGGGAGATAGCTCTCAGTACAAGTGAGGGAATACAGGGGTAGGGGAGATAGCTCTCAGTACAAGTGAGGGAATACAGGGGTAGGGGGATAGCTCTCAGTACAAGTGAGGGAATACAGGGGTAGGGGGGATAGCTCTCAGTACAAGTGAGTGAATACAGGGGTAGGGGGGATAGCTCTCAGTACAAGTGAGGGAATACAGGGGTAGGGGGGATAGCTCTCAGTACAAGTGAGGGAATTCAGGGGTAGGGGAGATAGCTCTCAGTACAAGTGAGGGAATACAGGGGTAGGGGGGATAGCTCTCAGTACAAGTGAGGGAATACAGGGGTAGGGGGGATAGCTCTCAGTACAAGTGAGGGAATACAGGGGTAGGGGAGATAGCTCTCAGTACAAGTGAGGGAATACAGGGGTAGGGGGATAGCTCTCAGTACAAGTGAGGAATACAGGGGTAGGGGAGATAGCTCTCAGTACAAGTGAGGGAATACAGGGGTAGGGGAGATAGCTCTCAGTACAAGTGAGGGAATACAGGGGTAGGGGAGATAGCTCTCAGTACAAGTGAGGGAATACAGGGGTAGGGGGGATAGCTCTCAGTACAAGTGAGGGAATACAGGAGTAGGGGGGATAGCTCTCAGTACAAGTGAGGGAATACAGGGGTAGGGGAGATAGCTCTCAGTACAAGTGAGGGAATACAGGGGTAGGGGAGATAGCTCTCAGTACAAGTGAGGGAATACAGGGGTAGGGGAGATAGCTCTCAGTACAAGTGAGGGAATACAGGGGTAGGGGAGATAGCTCTCAGTACAAGTGAGGGAATACAGGGGTAGGGGGGATAGCTCTCAGTACAAGTGAGGGAATACAGGGGTATGGGAGATAGCTCTCAGTACAAGTGAGGGAATACAGGGGTATGGGAGATAGCTCTCAGTACAAGTGAGGGAATACAGGGGTAGGGGATAGCTCTCAGTACAAGTGAGGGAATACAGGGGTAGGGGAGATAGCTCTCAGTACAAGTGAGGGAATACAGGGGTAGGGGAGATAGCTCTCAGTACAAGTGAGGGAATACAGGGGTAGGGGGGATAGCTCTCAGTACAAGTGAGGGAATACAGGGGTAGGGGGGATAGCTCTCAGTACAAGTGAGTGAATACAGGGGTAGGGGGGATAGCTCTCAGTACAAGTGAGGGAATACAGGGGTAGGGGGGATAGCTCTCAGTACAAGTGAGGGAATTCAGGGGTAGGGGAGATAGCTCTCAGTACAAGTGAGGGAATACAGGGGTAGGGGGGATAGCTCTCAGTACAAGTGAGGGAATACAGGGGTAGGGGGGATAGCTCTCAGTACAAGTGAGGGAATACAGGGGTAGGGGAGATAGCTCTCAGTACAAGTGAGGGAATACAGGGGTAGGGGGGATAGCTCTCAGTACAAGTGAGGGAATACAGGGGTAGGGGGGATAGCTCTCAGTACAAGTGAGGGAATACAGGGGTAGGGGGGATAGCTCTCAGTACAAGTGAGGGAATACAGGGGTAGGGGAGATAGCTCTCAGTACAAGTGAGGGAATACAGGGGTAGGGGAGATAGCTCTCAGTACAAGTGAGGGAATACAGGGGTAGGGGAGATAGCTCTCAGTACAAGTGAGGGAATACAGGGGTAGGGGGATAGCTCTCAGTACAAGTGAGGGAATACAGGAGTAGGGGGGATAGCTCTCAGTACAAGTGAGGGAATACAGGGGTAGGGGAGATAGCTCTCAGTACAAGTGAGGGAATACAGGGGTAGGGGAGATAGCTCTCAGTACAAGTGAGGGAATACAGGGGTAGGGGGGATAGCTCTCAGTACAAGTGAGGGAATACAGGGGTAGGGGGATAACTCTTAGTACAAGTGAGGGAATACAGGGGTAGGGGAGATAGCTCTCAGTACAAGTGAGGGAATACAGGGGTAGGGGGGATAGCTCTCAGTACAAGTGAGGGAATACAGGGGTAGGGGGGATAGCTCTTAGTACAAGTGAGGGAATACAGGGGTAGGGGGGATAGCTCTCAGTACAAGTGAGGGAATACAGGGGTAGGGGGGATAGCTCTTAGTACAAGTGAGGGAATACAGGGGTAGGGGGGATAGCTCTCAGTACAAGTGAGGGAATACAGGGGTAGGGGGGATAGCTCTCAGTACAAGTGAGGGAATACAGGGGTAGGGGAGATAGCTCTCAGTACAAGTGAGGGAATACAGGGGTAAGGGGGATAGCTCTCAGTACAAGTGAGGGAATACAGGGGTAGGGGAGATAGCTCTCAGTACAAGTGAGGGAATACAGGGGTAAGGGGGATAGCTCTCAGTACAAGTGAGGGAATACAGGGGTAGGGGAGATAGCTCTCAGTACAAGTGAGGGAATACAGGGGTAGGGGGGATAGCTCTCAGTACAAGTGAGGGAATACAGGGGTAGGGGAGATAGCTCTCAGTACAAGTGAGGGAATACAGGGGTAAGGGGGATAGCTCTCAGTACAAGTGAGGGAATACAGGGGTAGGGGAGATAGCTCTCAGTACAAGTGAGGGAATACAGGGGTAGGGGGGATAGCTCTCAGTACAAGTGAGGGAATACAGGGGTAGGGGAGATAGCTCTTAGTACAAGTTAGGGAATACAGGGTTATGGGAGAACTTATGGGAACTGTGGGAACCCTGGAAGTGCGTCACTAAAAATGTGTGGGCGTGGCCTATTGGGAGTCCCAAGTGATGTCACCACACATGCAGAGAGGCCCCATTTGTGTCACTGAATGAACACTGTGTAAATGCACACGGGGAAATCAATAAAAGGGCCCCCCATATTAGCATGACTGGAGTCTGGGAAGGGGGCAAAAACTGGGTAACTCCCGGGGAAACAGGGGAAGTTTTCCTTTCAGTTAAAAATTAAACACCTTGAGAAGAAATGACCCTTTAGCAAAACTTGAAAAACTTTGGTAAATTCTGCCCTGCATTAGGGTGGGGGGGGGGATTGTACCTTTGGGGCTTCCAGCAGACAGATGCTGATTATATTTGTAGTCGGTGTCTCTGGTTTGTCACTATGAGTATGGAATCCCCACCATATGTAATTTATAGAATAATAGTATGCCCATGTACAGTGACCCATACCAACCAATATAGTGTTTGCTTTTGCCTCCTGATTGGTTTCTATAGGCGAATAAACCTGTAGAAATTTTTGCAACTTTAATTACATTACCCCATGGTTTCCTGTAGGCCAGAACTCCCAGAATCCTTATTACCTTCAATAACCAGCTCAGTGCCAGAAACAATGTTTTCTGCCACAATGCAGCAGTAATATCCTGAATCTTCTCTCCGGACTCTGTTAATGCTCAGGGAGACATCAGTAGGGGAATCCATCACTGAGAAACGACCGGCTCCATCTTGTGTATCCAGTGTCTGAGAATATCTACAGAGTGCTCCTCGCCCCTTTCTCCAGGTAACGCTCTGCCCTCTCTCACTGGCACCGGGAGGGTAATGTACATAACAGGGGATAGTGATGGTTTCTCCTGGGAGGGCAGGAATCACATCCAACTGTTCCACAGAGATCCGGGCAGGTTCTACAGAGAGAGAAGTGGGGCAGGGATAGGGAAACAAATACTATCAATGTTCTCTTTATAATACACATTGGGGGGGCATTAGGACATTGTTCAATGTATATAGACAAATACAGGCAGAGACCATCTCTATAATGAATAAGAAGAATAGCAGCCCTAGTAGTTTAAAGTAGATAAAATTTAAAGCCTTTGCTTTTGTCTTTAGAATATGCCTTCTCTTGTACCATTAACTGTATATACCATTTATATTGTAGCTTCCACTTTCTATTTATATAAATGTACCTATAATTTCTAAGGAAAATAATACAGCAGCTCAAGCCAATATGTATAACTACACTGGATTGTGTTTAAACGCCCAAACGTTTGTAACTCTATTTGGCAGTGTCCTATCTTTTTCTACTTTGGCCAGTTCCATTCCCTCACTTGCTGATTGGCTGCTTTTATATATATATATATATATATATGTACAGGCCAATTATAAAAACCTTGGCAACTTCCAGTAGACCTTGCATTACAGAGGACCCTTAAAGGGGCAGATTTATCAAAATGTGAGATTAGGGCACATGTGCATTAGAGTTTAGCTGATCCAAGAAGTGACAATGTCCTGGGTAAGATGGTGACTGCTAAGAAATAGAATTTTTGAAAATTAATGTAGGGGATCAGAGAACCCTGTCCCTTGTTTCTCAGTCTGTGATCTCATCCAGCCTAGCTACAGCCTGGGGAGGGATCCGGTTGGCTGGCTGCCCCAGTGCACGTCTGGGAGAGGTGTGCCTAAGCTTTGGAGCCAAAAATCTAGGGGCAGGCCCAGCAGTTTATAAAGGGAGCCCCTGCTGTTGTTTGCCAGTTCAGAGGAAGACCCAGAGTGAGCAGTTAGCACAAACAGTGTGTGTTCAGACTGGAAAGGATAAAAGTCTGCTGGACTGCCTGGGAATATAAAGTCCTCTGTGGTACTCTGTGTGTGTGTCCCCTGGAGGAACAGGTATTGCAATTACCTGCTACGTGGGAGCAGCCACCCCTTTTCAACAGGGAAGGTACTCTGGGGCAGGTAGCGCTACCTGGGGGGACTAAAGAGCTCTTGGGGAAGGGACTGAACTGATTTAAGGGTTGGGGGTCTATCCGGATCTAAAGTGAGCTGGGCAAGTACAGAGACTGTGCCAGTGTGGATAGCCCTCCCAAGTTTCCTCAGGAAAGGATTATCAGTCGCCCAAAAGCTGTTCTTCTGTTTATGTCCAAAAGTTATATAAAGTTTAATATTGCTGCAAACCATGTGTGATTATTCCTAGTGGAAATCCCCTAGAGGTGTGTTCCTCAGTGTCCACTAGGTGGAGGCACTGCGCTGTTCCCAGTTCCCAGTATCAATATTCTTTGAAAACACACATCTCCTGTGAAAATACAGCCCATATTAAGTAAATTTGCCAAGAAAGGGTTACATTTTGGAGGCACTGCTGAGATTCTATTGGGAAGCTGGGAATGTTGGATGAAAGCATGGCTGCACATGAAACCCCACAAACTGTTCGCCAGTGGTGCAATGCTTTGGGAATTAACCCCCGGAAGGTTGCTGTTGTGGGGCCCATGATGCCAAGAGTGAAAGAAGATTTTATTTATGAAATCCTTGATGGGGAGCCCATATTTTTCCGCCCAAGAGTGGCTGCGTCACGGCGAGATTCTGCCGGGGTTCTGCTGAATGTCCTTATAGACAGCCCCAGAGAGATAGACCGTGAGAGGGTTCCCCCTGATATTGATACGGGAGATGAAGGGCCATGGAGGGTTGTTCTGCCAGATCTGTCTGATGACGCAGATGATTTAACTACTCATGTTGACACCCTTATTTCCCAGTTTGCAGTTACAGCACCGGGAGGTGTGCTGCCCAGTAAGAGACTGTTTGATTCGCCAGCTGAACAGAGTCAAGTAAAGCAAGGTCCATCCGGTGAGAGCGTGGTCTCCAAGGGGAGTCGACCCAGCTCGGGAGGCCAGCTGGATACCCCTGATATTGTGAGGGCGCTGGGACTACTGACTGACCAACTGACTCAGCTGGCGTGGAATGGTAATTTTAAAAGACTTAAAGTGTTTTCAGGTGCAGATCCGGTACCCTCGGGTGAGGAGTCCTTTGAGAGTTGGAGAGACTTCACTGTGGTGTCCGTGAGAGATTGGACCGGCCCTGAGGCAACCATGAGGAGGAAGATCCTTGAGAGCCTTCGCTGCCCTGCTGTGGATGTGGTAAAATCCTACCTAGTTAGTCACCCTGATGCTACTTCAGGCGACCTGATTGAAGTCCTGGAGGTGACGTTTGGCCCTGTAGAAAGTACTACAGAGATGCTCCACAACTTCCACTCTACCTTCCAGAAGGAGAAGGAAGCCCTGTCTGCCTATCTGGTGCGGGTGGAGCAAGGCCTGAGACTGCTGGTGAGTCGTAGGGTAATCCAAAGCTCTGAAATGGATTCCCTGAGGATTCGCCAAATGAGGAGAGGGACTTTAAATAGTGACCCTGTTGCCGTGACGATTAGAGCTTACTACCAGGATACACTAACCCCTGGCTATATGGCTCTGATGGAAAGAGTTCGGCGGGAGGAGGCTGATGCCTATGTGAGGGTGAGGAGGAGTTCCACCCAAGGGCATGCAGAGAAGTCCCCTGCTGATGCAAAGCTGCTGGAGGAAAATAAGAGACTTCGCAAAGAGTTGGAAAAGTTTAAAGCTCAAGTGTCTGAGAGAGCCAAAACCCCAACTGAGACGAGGAAACCTCCAACGTGCTACCGGTGTGGCAGGATAGGCCACATACAGCCAAACTGCCCTGTTCCTGATGAGGTTCAGGTCCAGTCTGCACTGTGTAAAGTACGCCGGCGGCGTAAGAGACTTCCAGGAAAATGTTACAAGTGCCATGTGATGGGTCATCAGGCCCGGAACTGTAAGACTTACAAAGGCCCAACAGTACAGAAGTCCTACTATGAGCCTTCCATATCTGAAAGTGACTCCCCTGAAGGAGATGAGGGGTTGAGTCAAAGGGAGACCACTGTGGAGAACCCTGTGGAGTGTTGTACTGTTTCTGAGTGTAAGGAGGTAAGGCAAGCGAGGCCGTTGACGGTTTTTCCTAGGGGAGAATGTAGGGGATCAGAGAACTCTGTCCCCTGTTTCTCAGTCTGTGATCTCATCCAGCCTAGCTACAGCCTGGGGAGGGATCCGGTTGGCTGGCTGCCCCAGTGCACGTCTGGGAGAGGTGTGCCTAAGCTTTGGAGCCAAAAATCTAGGGGAGGGCCCAGCAGTTTATAAAGGGAGCCCCTGCTGTTGTTTGCCAGTTCAGAGGAAGACCCAGAGTGAGCAGTTAGCACAAACAGTGTGTGTTCAGACTGGAAAGGATAAAAGTCTGCTGGACTGCCAGGGAATATAAAGTCCTCTGTGGTACTCTGTGTGTGTGTCCCCTGGAGGAACAGGTATTGCAATTACCTGCTACGTGGGAGCAGCCACCCCTTTTCAACAGGGAAGGTACTCTGGGGCAGGTAGCGCTACCTGGGGGGACTAAAGAGCTCTTGGGGAAGGGACTGAACTGATTTAAGGGTTGGGGGTCTATCCGGATCTAAAGTGAGCTGGGCAAGTACAGAGACTGTGCCAGTGTGGATAGCCCTCCCAAGATTCCTCAGGAAAGGATTATCAGTCGCCCAAAAGCTGTTCTTCTGTTTATGTCCAAAAGTTATATAAAGTTTAATATTGCTGCAAACCATGTGTGATTATTCCTAGTGGAAATCCCCTAGAGGTGTGTTCCTCAGTGTCCACTAGGTGGAGGCACTGCGCTGTTCCCAGTTCCCAGTATCAATATTCTTTGAAAACACACATCTCCTGTGAAAATACAGCCCATATTAAGTAAATTTGCCAAGAAAGGGTTACATTAATATAGTGGTTCAGTTGGGGCCAAATAGCTTAATATTTTGGGATCGGGTTGCATGAGTACCTTTTCCCCTCCTTTATCAATGATCAGTGGGTTTGGGTCAGGATCCAAATAAAGAATAAGGTATTTCCTCTTGTATAAACAGTTAGACTGATTATCTATGTAAAGTACATGGTGACATGATCTTAGTTTTTATTTAGTCAACCTACTTTGTTTGTCTGGCAGTGGGAGGTATAGTCCAACAACTCCCTCCATAATAATCCTTCCACATAGCAATGGTGCATCCTTTAATAGAAACTCCAATGTACCCCATGCTCTAACCCAGGGATCCCCAACCTTTTTTACTCGAGAGCCACACTCAGAGGTAAAAAGTATTGGGGAGCCACACAAGCATGAAAAAGGTTCTTGGGGATGCCAAATAAGGGCTGTGGTTGGCTGTTTGGTAGCCCCATGTGACTGCTGGCCTGCAGGAGGCTCTGCTTGGGGTAAAACTGTGTCTCTGGGCTTCCAAAACTTGTCTCCAAGCCAGAAATGTAAAAATGGCACCTACTTTGGGGTCACTGGGAGCAACATCAAAGGGGGTGGTGAGCAACATGTTGCCCCTGAGCCACTGGTTGGGGATCACTGCTGTAACCTATCACTAGCTGGACTTTGACTATTCTAGCCAAAAAGGGGTTACATACCCATAATAATACCCATAATACACCCTTGGGGCATAGATCACCCTCATGGGACTTCCTGTAAGGGGAAAGGTAATTATTTCACATCCCCTACACTTTAACAACAAAAATTACTATGTGTACAAACACAGTATTTATATCATTACAATTATTTTAAAAAAGACCACAGGAGGGGTCAGAAGCTGGTTTTGGTTTATCCCATTAGATACTGACAGGGAAGTACAGGGCTCTGAAGTCCAGCTGTGTTTCTTCCATATAAAAACACTTGTTTACATTACATTTCTCTAAATTAAAAATATATTATTTTAATGTATTTTTCTAGTAATGGTCTACTGGGTGGATAAAAGTTGCCCATGGAAATGCCCCTCAATGAAAGGGCACAAAATATTGAGAATGTACTTGACAACAAGTGGGCACATATGTGGAAAATCCCGTGGGCTGAAGGGGTGAAAGTGAGACCATTTCTAGGTGCCCGGGTGATACAGTTCCACTAAGGATCAGATACACAGGGGTAGAGGTATAAATACTGAAGTATTCTAAGCCATATTTGTAAATGTATTAATTAAATACAAGTTATTGAGGAGAAAAGTGACATTATTACCAGAAAAGAGCAGCAGGGTCCCATATCTACTGTTCCAGGGATAGGGGGGTAGACCTTCTCTATATGCCCGTACTCTGCAGCAGATCACTGGCCCATCAGTTGGGCGCAGCCTGTGGATAGTGATTGATGCTGAATTGTTCCCATAGGGAGGGTCCGACCTGGAGATTCTCCCAGAGTATTCACTTATGGATAATAAACCATAGCGAGTACCAGAATCTGCACAGTCCCTCCTGGTACCAACCCCCCACTCAGTTCTGATCTCTGACTTCTCATCTTCATATGTGGTCCTGTTATAAGTGAAAGTACAGGGGATGGTAACGGAACCTCCCTCAGTCACTCTGATGGTTCTGATCTGATGGGCACAGAAAGGATCTGATGAAGTTCTTCCAATTCCTGAAATGAAACACAAAACACAAATACAAGATCAATATGGTGGCTACAGAGATGCGCTTCAGTTAATAGAGTTGCATTACAGATTAGGTACAAAGCAAACCCGTCAGGGCTGTACACAGAACCAAACACACAGAAACCAGGACATGAGGGCAACGGTACCATCTGTGATAACTTGTGTTCTAGGAGATTGGGAGCAGAAATGACACATGACGTACTTTGTGGGGTTTTATTTAATTACATTAAGTGCAACACAATGCAGTCAGCCACAATAGCTTCACCCATTGCTTTTACTCATTACACTGTTAGTGATCATATGTGAGCATTTTACAAGTGAGGGAATACAGGGGTAGGGGGGATAGCTCTCAGTACAAGTGAGGGAATACAGGGGTAGGGAGATAGCTCTCAGTACAAGTGAGGGAATACAGGGGTATGGGGGATAGCTCTCAGTACAAGTGAGGGAATACAGGGGTAGGGGAGATAGCTCTCAGTACAAGTGAGGGAATACAGGGGTAGGGGAGATAGCTCTCAGTACAAGTGAGGGAATACAGGGGTAGGGGAGATAGCTCTCAGTACAAGTGAGGGAATACAGGGGTAGGGGAGATAGCTCTCAGTACAAGTGAGGGAATACAGGGGTAGGGGGGATAGCTCTCAGTACAAGTGAGGGAATACAGGGGTAGGGGGGATAGCTCTCAGTACAAGTGAGGGAATACAGGGGTAGGGAGATAGCTCTCAGTACAAGTGAGGGAATACAGGGGTAGGGGGATAGCTCTCAGTACAAGTGAGGGAATACAGGGGTAGGGGGGATAGCTCTCAGTACAAGTGAGGGAATACAGGGGTAGGGGGGATAGCTCTCAGTACAAGTGAGGGAATACAGGGGTAGGGGGGATAGCTCTCAGTACAAGTGAGGGAATACAGGGGTAGGGGGGATAGCTCTCAGTACAAGTGAGGGAATACAGGGGTAGGGGGGATAGCTCTCAGTACAAGTGAGGGAATACAGGGGTAGGGGGGATAGCTCTCAGTACAAGTGAGGGAATACAGGGGTAGGGGAGATAGCTCTCAGTACAAGTGAGGGAATACAGGGGTAGGGGAGATAGCTCTCAGTACAAGTGAGGGAATACAGGGGTAGGGGAGATAGCTCTCAGTACAAGTGAGGGAATACAGGGGTAGGGGGGATAGCTCTCAGTACAAGTGAGGGAATACAGGGGTATGGGAGATAGCTCTTAGCACAAGTTCCCCAGGGACTGGTCCGATTGCCATCTTGGAGTCAGGAAGGAATTGTTTCCCCTCTGGGGCAAATTAGAGAGGCTTCAGATGGGGTTTTCGCCTTCCTCGGGATCAACTGGCAGTTAGGCAGGTTATATATAGGCATTATGGTTGAACGTGATGGACGTATGTCTTTTTTCAACCCAACTTACTATGTTACTATGTTACTATGATATTTTAAAATGAGAGATTTGCAAAGTTTGGTTCAATTTAATACAATAACTGTTCAATCTGATGTAATAGTTGCAGATGAAATTTTTTTACAGACAGACCCAGTGTTAAAGAAGCTAAATTTCAAACCAGGTGTGGTGAGTCGAAAAGCTAGGTCAATAGCAGGTACTGTAGCCCCTAATAAATGAAAAGAAAAGAGAAAGAAAGGAATGTCCTGGCTAGGTGACATAAAGGCTTTTTTCCATGTAAACGCTGTAAATCCTGTAAACATTGTGGTAATGTAAAAAGTTTTTTGAGTAAAAATACAGATAAAGAATATAAAATTGATACTTATATATAATGTCAAACACACAAGGGCTGATTCACTAAAGTGCGATAAATTTTATTGCACACTTTTTTGCGTTAAATTAGACGCGATAATTAGCGCGCGATTCACTATAGTATTATCGCGTGCGTTAAGTCGCCATATCGCATGCGTTATTTTTCGGGTGACCGTACGCGGTAGTTTTAACGCATGCGTTAATTAGCGCACAGAAAAGAATACTAACGCATGATTCACAATCATTTAGGCGCACTAAATATTGCATTTGGCTATGAGAAAATTAACACCTACTTCAGGCAGGCGATAATTATAGAAAAGTACAGTAAATGAACTTTTTGCAATAAAATATGGACTTACAGTGTTATTTATTCAAGTCTGTGTTTCCCCCAGACTGACGCAGCCGCCAGTTTGCAGGGAAATGGTCATTTTTAATACAGTAATTTTCCGCAAGTATTGGCGTGTATGGCTAACATGGCGTGCGTTTATTCGCACAACTATTTATATGCGGCTACAAGTGATGAAATGTTTCGCCAGGCACGGATTCGCAGCGAATTTTTGGATGTGTGGCGGATTTTTCCGCTGTGAATTTTTTCATGCGTTTCGCAAAACAATCTGCCAATGGCAAAACGCATGAAAAAATTCGCCACGCAAAATTTCACCGCACGTCCAAAAATTAACACAGGCGTCAAAAAACAATAGTCGCGGACAACAATTTTTTTGCCCGCACAACATTTTTGCCGTTTCGTGGATCTTTCGAAAGATTTGCTAATTTTTCACCAAAGATAACCAGAACACATTTGCTCATCACTAGTGGCTACTATTTATAAGCATTTACTATTTATATGCTACCATTTATATGCTACTATTTATATGCTACCATTTATATGCTAACATTTATATGCTACTATTTATATGCTACCATTTATATGCTACTATTTATAAGCATTTACTATTTATATGCTACTATTTATATGCTACCATTTATATGCTACCATTTATATGCTACCATTTATATGCTACCATTTATATGCTACCATTTATATGCTACCATTTATATGCTACCATTTATATGCTACCATTTATATGCTACCATTTATATGCTACTATTTATAAGCATTTACTATTTATATGCTACTATTTATATGCTACCATTTATATGCTACTATTTATATGCTACCATTTATATGCTACCATTTATATGCTACTATTTATATGCTACCATTTATATGCTACTATTTATAAGCATTTACTATTTATATGCTACTATTTATATGCTACCATTTATATGCTACCATTTATATGCGGCTAATATTTATATACACTATTTATATGCGGCGACAATTTATATACACTATTTCTAAGCTACTATTTATATCCGGCGACTATTCACGTGCGTTATTTAGCGCATGTACCGTCAAATACCACACGAAAATAGTCTTCGAGAGTTAAATAACGCATGCAATATCGTGCGTAAAATAGCGCAAGTATGCTTATAGTGAATCGTGCGAAAAGTCGCGAAAATTAAGACGCAATAAAATTTTTAACGCAAGCTATAAATAGCGTACGTTTTATCGCACTTTAGTGAATTGGCCCTAATATGTAGTTTACTGTTTGCAATGTGAATGTGGCTCCCTGTATGTAGGACGAACTATAAGACTATAAGAACGAGACTAGGAGAACATCTGAGAGGGTTAAAAAATGAAGATACTGATAATCCCTTATATAAACATTTCGAGTATGCACATGAAGGAAAGCAGATGAAATTTAATATGTTTGGAATAGACAAGATAGATGAAAAAAGCGAAGGGAATCTTGTAACTAAGCTTTTAAGATTAGAGTCTAAGTCAGTGATCCCCAACCAGTGGCTCAGGGGCAACATGTTGCTCCCCAACCCCTTGGATGTTGCTCTCAGTGCCCCCAAACCAGGGAGTTATTTTTGAATTCCTGACTTGGGGGCAAGTTTTGGTTGAATAAAAAACAAGATTTCCTACCAAATAAAGCCCCTGTAAGCTGATAGGGTGCATAGAGGCCCCTAATAGCCAATCACAGCCCTTATTTGGCTCCTCCATGAACTTTTATGGTGCTTGTGTTGCTCCCCAAGTCTTTTTACATTTGAGTGTGGCTCCCGAGTAAGAAAGGTTGGGGATCCCTGGTCTAAGTGGATATTTACATTGGATACTGTGATACCAAAAGGCATGAACACAAAATTTGAATTGAAACCTTTTCTTGTGTCACCTTGGAAATAGAATACAAAAGAGATGTTTTCATTATATTGAACCGAACAAGAATTGTATAAGGTACACTGGTCTAGGTCCTTGAGAGAATATATGGTACATATTTGTTTTATTAAAAGGAAGGTTTTAACAACTATTTATTGCCTATTATATTAAACTGCTTTTTTGCGCTGTCATGCACTTTAGGTGTTAACATAAATGTATTGAAATTTTTAATGGGCAATATCAATATTGAATTGGCTAAATTATTTCAATTAAATTATTTTGCACTTTAATAATTATCTGGATAAGAGTAATCATTGATATGGTATGTACTTGAAGTTTTTCCACTGAATTTAACTTTGAAATTTGGTAATTAATGGTAAAATTTGGCATAATGTATGCTTCATATGTTTTATATGATTTGTGCTGGGTGCAGGGTTGCTTGAAGGTCCCTGGGGAGTGTATATTTTAAGTTTTGATATATTATGTGCCCATTACAGAGTTTGATTGCAACCCTGTATATTGTATAAATCATAGGTAGGGGGGTATATAAGGGAAATGACATGAAGATGCCACACCTCCTCTGATGAAGCACCCAGTGCTGCAAAACATGTTAGGAGAGTGGAGTATGGGTACCATGAGGCACTGATATGCACCTGTTTGTCGTTTGGTATAGTATGTTTGCTTTTTTTTTAATTGTTTTGTATAATTTTGAGCCAATAAATGGTTGTTTATTTCACTGAATAAATTGTTGATTGTTTAGTAACAGTAGCCCTGAGCCTTCCCACCCATCCTGGGGAAGTCATATGATTATAGATCAGATCCCTCCATTCTCCCACTGGGGTGAAACTCTTTCTGACCGAGTTAACAACATAAATATATAAACACAGCAAAAAACACCCATGAGTGAGGTGTGCAAGTGATACAGCCAATACAACTGACCCTGGCACAAGCATTGGCACGGGGGATAAAGTACTGGCAACGGGGCACAGTTTGTTCTGCCAGTCACTCCCCTGCATCTTTTCTCCTTCTGGGGTACAGTGGGGAAACTTACATTTAATGGGTTTATATTTTGTAACTAGTGAAAGGTTAGTTCTTCCCCTGGGATCACATATCAGATATGAAATCTCTTTCTCATTCACTCCTCTCCCCTGTGCATTTATTTCAGGAGTAAAATGATTCATTTGCCTCAATAAATCACATTTCTGGGCTTTATCTGAAACAAGACCTGGGTATGGATTTTAATTAGTATCCAACAGAACTCCCAGTGGGACTGGTTCTAGCCTGGCCCCCCATGCAGGGAATTATAGGTACGGATATAGGGAGCAAGAGAAGGAAACACTTACAGTAAATGTTCCATAGAGCAATAAGCTGTGTTACCCCAAGCACAAAGCAAAGGGCAATATTTGTACCAATAGGCTAAAGCCTGGGGGGTCTTACCTTGCAAGAACAGGAGAAGAAGAAGCCTCAGTATCATATTTCTCTTTATAAAGACTGACTGGTGGAGTTCTCCGCTCTCTCTCAGAATAAACATTGCCTGAATCCAAGTAACTGAATGTGATGCCACTTCCTAATTATCACTTAAAAAGAAAAGGGAAGTCGGTGCCATTGTGAAAGTAATGACGGGCGAGAAACAGGGACAGAAATGGTGAGAGAGGTTACACAGAACTTATTGCGGCTTGGCAGGCAACTTCCGCTTGTGTCTAATCATAGAAAGGCTTGTTGTGAGGTTTAGTGAGTAAGTAAAAATAATAATAAAAATAACAGCTAACTATGGCCTATGATTGGGAACAGTCCAGACATGTCCGGCACTAGGGACAAAGTGTGGCTTATACATAGGGATCCAGTGATTGGTGGTTTATAGAAACTAAAGCCTATAAATGGGCCTATGTGCCTGGATATGTACAGCACTAGGAAATGTGTAGCAAATGTGCAATGTACTTATAAATCCGGATACGTGACCCCATGAAAAACATTATGAGAAGGCAACAAATTGAAAGATTTAAGATTCTTTATTATATAACAAACACACACAGCATATTATAACAACTCATTAAGTAATCAACAAATAACAATTCACATTAGAGCATAGAAGACATGTATTTTACAATAAATAATAGTTCAATGTTAGCCAGACAGTCTGTAACTAAGGCTCTGCTCCTTGGCAATAAACTCACTTGAGTTGCTTCCCAGCGATGGAGGCACAAAGGATCTGTGTAACGTTAATGGGTTCTACAAGCAAATACCCATTAGCATTGGAACAGCTAAATAGCCATTTTTCAAATAAACTATCCCAGTATTAGACGGACCAGCTAAAATACAGGAGAGGGGCTATTGGAGTTGAGTATCCATGGTCTTTATTTAGTAACCAAAAGGTTGTAAACTCAGTTGTCTTTTTGTTTAACTACACTTTGGTTTAATATTGGAGACAAACACCACCGGTGATAATAGCAACCAATCAGCAATTAGATTTGAATGCTTGTCTACAAGTTAGAAAACAAAAGCAAAGATCTGATTTGCTTTGGGCGACATCACCAGTGATGTTTGCCTCCAATGTTAATAAATACACCCCTTTGTGTTTTGCATTGAGGTCCCCTCTCTATCTGCCAACTCTTCTTATTTCTGACAATTCCAGGTTATTCTATTCCTATTGTTTTCTGCATCTTTGGGCCAAAATGGCTCAGGAAATCCAACAGTAGGTCTTTCAAGCTGTCAAAATGAATGACTGGTGTATAAACAACATTCAGCGAGTGAATTTATTACTGTATTTCTAGTGTTATGTCCAGAACCAGAAGAACTGAAGCTCCGAAGACACTTTAATTTGAGTATCAACTTCACTGGTCAACTCTCCCAGATAATCACTCAGTATTGGGTTCCAATCCCCCTTTTTGCCTAGAAATATGACTGAATCCATCAATAAGGCATCTCTCCTGCAGTCTGTTACTATTATTATTATTAACATGTATTCATAAAGCACCAACATATTCCATAGCACTGTACAATAAATGGGTTTATACATTGGACATACAGAATTACATGCAAAGCAACCAATAACTGATACAAGAGTTGAAGAGGGCCCTGCCCATAAGCTTACAATCTATAAGGAGAAGGGGCCAAGACACATGGTGTGGGAATGGGCAAGATTAGAACTTTTAGCTGCACAATGAAGTCATGCTAAACTAAAAAAGAGGGGAAACTTCCCTTAATAAAGGTGTTTTTGGAGATCTTCTGAAAGCAGAAAGATTGTGAGACAGTTGGACAGAACATGGGAGTGAATTCCAGAGAACGGGGGCAGCCCTTCCATTTAGACATCTATATAGTCCTAGCTGGGCATAAGCTGTAGTAAAGAGGTTATAAAGATGTTTTTGTTTTTAATGCGCCTATAACTTTATTGTAGTATTGTCAATAGACAGCCGCTGTTTCATCATTTCTGATATTAAGCTCAGAAAGTTCATAGCTTAATATCAGAAACACTGGCATGAAATGTTTCAGTGACTATAAAAAATACGTGGTAGGTGGATCTCTGACCAAACCTACCCCAAAATGAATTCAGAAACAATATGGAAATTTGTTTGAAGCTGAATGTTCTTTGCATAAAAGGTGGCAATATATTGTTTCTTAGCATCATCTGTACCCCAGCCGGGGTAGCCTGAGGCCTATTGTTTGTCCCTGAGGTATAGGCTAATGAATGGGGCAAACAAGAAACTTGTATAGTGTAACAATGCTGTCCTGGTCCCCCCCCCAAAATAAAATCTTTGGAGGGGCCCGGCACACTCCCACCCCTCTCTGGGATCATGGGCTCTGCTACCTCTATAGTTATTCCACTGAATATCATGGATCTGCACTATTCTATAACCCTTTTCTATCTCTAGATCCAAGAGCCAGTGATGGAACATCAATTTTCTGTATGTCTGACAATGCTCAGCACATTGAAACGGAGAAGGAACATCATTTTTTTGTTCAGTT
The DNA here is from genome assembly GCF_000004195.4 of Xenopus tropicalis. Lineage (NCBI taxonomy): Eukaryota > Metazoa > Chordata > Amphibia > Anura > Pipidae > Xenopus > Xenopus tropicalis. The sequence continues at coordinate 145,341,793 of NC_030679.2, forward strand.
TCACAGGCGAGACCACAAATCCCATGGCCGATAGAGTTTTACCTTAGTGAGGCCAAAGTCTTTCTTTATGTAGCCAAAATGTTCAACAATATTTTTGGTTTTATTTACAAAGGGGTAGAGGCAAGTGAATCAGTCACCGATGGTCTCACTAGGAGCGGTTTGTGAGACAACTTGATGCCGTTTGTTCTTCCACCACAAAGAGCATTATGAGGGCCCAGAGGCACCGGATGCTACATATAAAGAAGAAATGCCTTGAGGGGAGCGTCATGACCCAGTAACACTCACACACCAATCTCAAAATCTAACAAATGTGTGTTAAATATATTAACACTTGAGCCACAAACACTACAAGCCAGGCTGCTGCACAAAACAGCGGCAGGAATCACAAAAGGTCTTAACCCTACACACGTTCATGCTCTGATCTGAACCACAAAACTCAGGACAGACAGGGCACCCAGACTGCGACCCAATTACCTCCCATCATTCCTCTCTCTGACAGGCTTTACAAAACTGCTGGCTGGAAGGATTATTCCTATGGTAATCGACACTGATGCACCTCTCGCCAATAAAACTCTTTATATCCTTAATACTGTACTATAATAATGGTCTTCATGGTGTAAAACATAGACAATCTTCTCTCTACCAACCCACCCCTAATGATAATGCTGCCAGTCCACATTGTAATGGTGGTGTAACATGTATAAATATATTTCAGATACAGCAAGATCATTAAACCCCAATGACTGATCCCCTGGCAGCTCCAAATCTCTGTGTAACTCTCTGGCACATACGAATATAACTGTATCACTAACATCAGCATCTTCCCAAAGTGCAAACCAGCACCAAACATTAAATAAAATAACATTATGGTCACTGTTACCCAGGGGTTCAACTACTTGCACATTTGCTATGGGTTCTGGGTTGTTAGAGATCACTAGATCCAGTATAGGATGATTTCTGGTTGGCTCCTTAGCAACCTGTGCCATAAACTTGTCATGCAACACATTATAAACTTGTTCCCATCTGTTGCTCCAGTCAATATCAGGGTAATTAATATCCCCCATTATCATTACTTACCCCAAACTAGCAGCCTTTTCTATTTGTACCAGGAGTCTGCTAAATGAACAGACATTGCCCTTGCCCTATCCCTCCAAAACAAAGTATAGCCCCCTCTAGTTACTGGCCAGTCATGTGACTTATTCGGCCATGGTTTCAGCAATGCCAATTACATCATATTTTGCCTCTAGCAACTCCAGCTCTCCCATTTTATTAGTCAGGTTTCTCCCATTTGTAAACATATATTAAATACTGGTACCAGCTTGTACATTGTGTGTGCCATCATTGATAACCCCAACCAAGTCCCCAATCTCCATTTTCCCTTACTATGACCTCTACCTCATCTACCCTCCCCAACTTTACTTACTGCACCCCCCCAACCCTCTAGCCATTCTCTCCCTCAGAGCTGCCCCATTATCATTGAGGTGCCCCCCATCCCTGCCAAAGAGCCTGTAGCTGAGAGAAAAATCAGCCCAATTCTCCAGAAACCCAAAGCCCTTCTCCCTACACCAATCTCTCAGCCACACATTAATCTCCCGCTGCCTCCTTAACATTACTTGTGGTACAGGGAATATCTGAGATAATCACCTAGGAAGCCCTACCCTAGTTTTTTTTATAATCAATCTTGAGGACTTCCCTCTCATCCAATGTTGTCATTGGTACCTATGTGTACCCTGACCGCTGGTTCAGCCCCCCAATAATCTGTCCACGTCTTCCATCACATAAATAACCCTAGCACCAGGCAAGCAGTTTGGCTTGTAGGGTCCTTGCGACAGATTACCCAACCCACCTTCCTAATTACGGAATCCCCTATAACTATAACCTGCCGTACCCTCCTAGCACTCCTCCCCCCCCCCAGGGTACTCTGAGTCAGCCTGCTCCATACATGCCAAGTCAGAGCTGTCCTCCCGCATCATAACCCAAAATAGGGGATCTGTTGGTTTGGTAAAGCTACGGAGCAGCCCCCCTGCCATTCCATCCCCTACTTCCCCTCTTGACTGTAACAAACCTATCTCCCTCATTATCCCCCACTGTTACTTCTTCACCCACTTTTCACTGCCCCCACCAGTGGTTGCTCCATGAGGCTCCTGTCCTCCCCATGTTTGTAGCCCCCCCAATGTTCCCCCCTTAGTTTCTGAAATTCAGATTCCAAGAGGAAACCCCACCTGCACCTCTCAAGTAAATGCTGTGAGGAACCGATGCTCCAATATCCAACACCACCATCACCCCCCCTACACTGGGTACTTACTGCTCCCTCCCAAGGGCAATTCCTTGTTATTTTCTTTGTATTTTCAAACACCTTATGGTTTTTAACGCCTGCTAAACACTTACTTCCCATGCAACACTCGCTGAGTAGCCCCCACACGTGTGACTTACTGAGGTTGAAACAAAAGAACACAAATTCCAGTGAGAATTTACCCGAGTAACTCACCCCCCTTAATTACTAGGCAAACAGAACAGAAAACAATTTTTTTTACCAGGACTAAAATTCAGCCCCCAGTTAACTTTAATAAATGTGCCCCTTAGTAACTTTCCCACCACAAAATAAATGGACTAAATTTATCCACCAGCTCCCCCCCACACACACAGAGCTCCCAGCATGCACAGCAAACCCCAACGCTGTCTGTACAGCTCTATTGCTGTCACTCTATCTATTTGTATCTCAGAGTCATATGTATTTGGTGTAACAGCCATTCTGGAGGGAATAGATGCATGTGATTGTGACTCACTAGTTGCAGTTGGTCCTGTTATACAAGTTTGCACGTTGCGCCCTGTATGATTTGGCAACTGTTGCAGTAAGCGTGGTTGCCCTGTAACCACAGTGCCGTCTATATTTCCTCTTGCTTTTTGCAACATCTTTATAGCCCTTTTTAAAGTCATAGACCTTTGCTTTACAGCTGATTTTACCATTATTTAAAAGTCGCCCTACCGACCATATCTAGTCATGCCGTTCCCACTGGCACTTTTTCCAAAACTTTGAGGATCCCACCCAGTCTAGGGTACTTTCTATTATCCATCCATTAGGTCACATTGTGTTCATCTTAAAGCTACGACGCCCCTTGCAAGGTCCCCTCAATAACTCCCTTGTAGCCTGGCCTCGCAGTCCTGTGTCCTGGAATGAGATCTGGAGCGGCTTATCCTTGTCCAGTGACTTTGGGGGGGTCTCATCTTGCGCTTCTGTTCCCTTTAGGTAGCAATAAAAAAAATCAAAATAATGACGTTCTTTACAGATCTGATCTACATTATGTTTTATAACAAACAATTTATTGCTAGTGTGGGGATTTAGCTGTTTCGGTAAAGGCGGCAGCTCCTTTCACACAGGTAAAAAACAGGGACACAGCGGTTCCAGCTGAATTCTGGGGTGAGTTTATGTAACACAGCAGGCTTGACAGAAATACATACAGCTGATATCCCCAATACAACCGAAAGTAGCAGTCTCACTGAAACTGAAAACTGCCCTTCCCAGGGGCACACACACAGCCACACTGGGGCAGAATAAGCCAATATAGGGAAATGCAGGTTACACTCACAGACTTTTGTAGGATTCCTGTCTCAGAAGCGGCTGCACTTCAGTCCCTCAGCCTTTGGGCAGCATACAGTAGCTGGGCCGGGCTACTAGGCCATCCACCTCTGGGGATAAATATTCCTCCGGCTCACAGAGGAAAACAGTTCCCAACACACTTTTCCCCAAACAGGATAAGTTCCACCCTTCAGCCCCAGTATCTCCCCTCTCCCCCAGCAGAGAGCAGCCCCCACACTACCCTTGGGGCACCTTTTATCTACAGGTGAGGCTAATCAGTCCTCCCAGCTGCACAGGCCCTTAATCTCAGTATCTCACAGCCCTTTGTGCTGCTTCATAGAGGATTCTGGGAGGGATATACTTTCCTTCTATGATTTTCCCAACCATGCTACATATCCCCCCTCTGCTCAAACATGGTGGGTTGAGCACACTTAGGCACCAGACAGTTTACTCTAGAGAGAGCCTCAGCATTTCCCTGCTGACTCCCTGGTCAGTGCTCTACCACAAACTTTTGAAGAGACAAAAACCATCTGGTTACCCCTTGGACTTCTCACTGAACACACTTCCAAGTGCCTTACTGCCCCAGCACTCCTTATAGGCTTCTAGTGACCTTGGCATTGCCGCATATACAGGACAGGTAGCAGTACCATGCCCAGTACCATAACAGTGGGTACATCTTTCCCTTACAATTAGCTCAGCCAATCTAGCCATAGCAGTTGACAGAGATTGCTCATTAGTACCTACATCCCCTTTAAGACCTTCAGGAGATGAGCTGCAGCCGGGCAACAAAGAGTTACTCTCAACACAGGGTTTTAACCCCTTGTTCACTGAAGAACTTGAGCACACTCTGCTTAGCAGTTCTACATGCAGACTCTCACTTGCATCAGTTGCAACATCTTTTTGCAACAAAGCTGCACAATCATTACCAATCACACTGGTAACATTTTGTTCTGTTTTACCAGACTCAGAGCAGTTTACACTCACTGCATCAGTCACACCTACTAGGGACACCGTTACATTGGGGGTCACACCTGCTAGGGACACAGTTACATTGGGGGTCACACCTGCTAGGGACACAGTTACATTGGGGGTCACACCTGCTAGGGACACAGTTACATTGGGGGTCACACCTGCTAGGGACACAGTTACATTGGGGGTCACACCTGCTAGGGACACAGTTACATTGGGGGTCACACCTGCTAGGGACACAGTTACATTGGGGGGCACACCTGCTAGGGACACATTTACATTGGGGGGCACACCTGCTAGGGACACATTTACATTGGGGGTCACACCTGCTAGGGACACAGTTACATTGGGGGGGCACCCCTACTCCCTTTACCTCAGGCACAACATTGGTATATTTCTTACTTAAGAAATCTTGCAGATACGCCTTCTCTGCATTCAGGTGTTTCTCACTGTGAATTCCCCCATTCACACTCTCTAGGGGAACATTAATACCAGGGGTCACCCCTAAACTTTGTACCATGGGCGTTACCTCCCACCCCACAGTCACACTTTTCACATTTGGACATTTTTCAGCAAAATTACAATTAACATTTTGCATAGTCAACCAGTATTAACCCATTGGTTTGATTGCTCCTCAACCAAAACTTTGTCATTTCCCCACAACTCCCAGAATAGGGGAAAGTCTGTTCCCAGTACCAACTCCTCATTACGGTTACTGGAAACCACAAGGGTGTGACCAACTGTCCCTTGTGTGGTTTCAAAAGTCAGACTCACAGTTCTCTTCTCACAGGCCTCTTGCATCTCGGGGCCCTCCTGCGGTGAAAGAACATAAAGCAGCAGTTCTTGCCCCACCACAGACACAGTGAAGTTGGCACCCAGTGTAACCCACAATGGAATCCCATTCGCTTTAACTTCCACCAATTTTTCAACCGTCCCTTTAAGAGACACAGTGCACTCTGCCCATGCACTTAACTCTTGCTGTACCTCAGCTCCCAGGACCTTGCCTTTAAGCACACAGTCCCAGTCTTTTACCCCACCAGCATACTGTTCCCTTTCCACCACCCCTTTAAGAACAGTCTTACCATTCCTGTAGGGCATACACTCTGGAACTGCTGTGGGCAAACTCTGGCCAACCTCTCCAGACCAGACTGTGAAACCAGCATTGCCTCTCTCTTTGGCATGCTGCACTTGTGCCAACTCCATGGGCTCCAACCTTTGGGCTCCATCTACTTGGCCTTTTCCAAAACCTCTTTGGAATGCTTTTCCTGGCTGCACCCAGATGAAGTGACCACCTTTGCCACTCGCGAAGTTTCCGTCTGTTGCACACACCTCTGTTGCAGAAACTTGGCATTAAACCGCTGCTGCCAGTCTCTCAGCTCCTGTATCACCCTGCTACGCTCACTTTTTGGCTGTGGGTGTCTCAACACACTTCCCCACATTCTTTTGCCTTCAGCAAACCAGTCACTCACTGGCGCCATTTTGTCTCAGTCTTTTAGGGAAACGCTCAGTAGCCCTTTACATGTGTATGTCACTTTAACAGCTCCTTAGTGTCTGCATCAGAACACCATATGTGACATGCTGAATGCCTGTACATGCAATTTTGGGGGAATTAGCAATGGTAGGCAGGCAGGCATGCAGAGGATCTGGAGCATAGAGACAGGGACACCAAGTCTTCAGGCAAAACTCAGGTTTATTTAGGGCCAATTCTTCCCAACAGAAACATAAGACATAAGTTCATAAACAGTTCAGGGTTATGATATGTCCCTTCTTCAGGGTTCTCACCTTCCAGGGTTGGTTCCACGCTCTGGAACACTCAGGCTTCACAGTAAGCCTTGCTGAGCCCTCTCAGCACTCATGCGTTCAGTCAGCACTCCCTCTGCTTCCTGCAGCGGCACCCCCAGCCCCTCTGGGAGTTCCTCACACAGGCAGCCCTCCTGCTCTGAGAGGGACCTTCACACAGTCAAGGTTCCAACTCTAACTCTCTCATACAGCCCTTTTATTGGCTGCTCACCTGCAGTCTAATCAGGCAGCTCCCTACAGCTGGCCAAATCAAACCTTAAAGGAGATTTACTCCAACACAGCATTACCTGCTGTAAAACCAGGTATTTTACCTTGGGCCCTTTGTATCCCACCTTAAACACTGGTGGAAATACACCAAATAATGACCTTTTCCATTGCATCTCTCACAGTCCTTATCTTTGCTTAATTTAATTGGCATATATCCCTTATCATGTGTATGTTTGAGGGGCCTGAGTTCTGTAGTATAAGTGTCTCCTGTACTTATCTATATGTGAGGCTGCTTTCTGAAGACTATCAAGACTGCAAGCAGAAATATTAGCTACAGGATCTAGATATTTAAACTTGTTTACAAAAGCTTTTATCATTTGCTGTGTAACTTCATCTTCTCCAATACCCATAACCAGTCTGTAAACTTGCTCGAACAAACCCAGAAATGTAAAGGGGTCCTCATCTATAGAGGTCTCGAGATTATTGAGCACCTCTATATCAAGCATAATTTCACCATTAATTATATAATCAAGCATTAATAGCCGGTCCCTTCTTGTGCCGTGTATTAGATTCCCATCTGTATCAGTGCCGGGAGCACTCACAGGGATTGATAACCTCTGGGAAATACGTGCCGGCACCCACAGTTTAACTGCTTTATTCTTCTGTTCTTCACTTCAATCATATCTCTCTATATGAGACTTGAACAGATCACAGTTCATTAAAACATTATTCTTTGGATTATTTATTTATTAACTTTTAATGGCAGTTTTGCCCTGTCATAATCTAATTCTGGATCGCTAAGATCCGGAATAAACGTAGATCTCTGTCCTTCTGTAATAACTGAAACCTGGTTATTCCTTTGCAAAACTGATTCTACTGCTGCCAATCTCAGTTCATGCTGAGCAATCCCCTTAGCCAGACAGTCAGTACTAATTGTGTCACATTCCACTTTTTCCTTATCAGAATGAGAATTAGTCTTTCCTACATCATTTCCCTTCCTACCTGAGCACATCAACATATTAAATGTTTTCACCATTAACATAACATTGTTAATCTTGTGCTTCATCTTAGAAAATGACATTCCTTCTTCTAACTTTAAATTTGCCCCCCACACACTGACTGTACATATCTGACCATATCTCTGCATCAGACATAATTCTATGAGGTCTTTTAAACTCAAATTTGCTTTTCCTAGCCAAATTGTCAAGAAAATCCATACTCACCGGAAAGCAGAATATTCCTCCTGCGCCCGCTATTAATACTTACACAAGTAACTTCTAGGTTCTTTTACTCATATAGACATCTGGGAGCTTCAGTTCAGCTGCACCCTTCTGCCCCCCTTTGAAGCTGACAGAGTGTGTATATGGGTAGTGTGCCGGTCTATATTTTGGCCATCTGTTATAAATATTCCTTCTCTTATATATTTGTGTAAGTACTATGGTCAACAAACACCACTCACCAAGGTGATATTGAAAGAATATTTAATGTGTGGAAAAGAGTTACAGAAGTTACATACAAATTACCAATTGTTTAGCCAGTCAGAAACAATATTGACAGCTACCCAATACAATACAAAGTATATGCATACTTTGTATTGTATTGGGAAGCTGTCAATATTGTTTTTGCATGTATTCATTTAAAGTATTAAATATGTATGCATGTGTGTGAGAGTGAATGTGTGTAAGAGAGAGCATGTGTGAGTGTAAGTGTGTAAGGGTAAGTGTGTGAGGATATATATAAGACCAGCCTTTTGTTGCTGATGTATATCCCTGTTGGAAAATCCTCCCCCACTGTATTACCCCTAAAACCATATGTTTCCAATCAATGGCAAGTCAGTTGCACACTTGAAACATGTTAACTCATTCAGGCCTGGTGTATAACTTATTTGCCAATACCCAATATTTAACATATAGTTAATCCGGGTACTCCAACTACCCCTAGAGCTATAATCTCAGATTTAGACATTAGGTGTAAGTCTGACTCACAATCTTGAGGAAGTATATATTTAGTGTTTTTGTGAATATATATGTTCAACTAATTGTATAGCCTTAATAATTACAATTGATGCAGAACTGACATTTTGATGATGATTAATGATCCAATTTAAAGGCAGATGGCACTTTTTATGACAGTTAAATATATTATGTAAAGGAGTTTATTATTCTAAGAACTGTATATAAACTGGCTGAAAGCTTGAGTAAAGGTGGCCATACACGCACCGATATTATCGTACGAAACCTCGTTTCGTACGATAATCGGTGCGTGTATGGCATGTCGGCGAGTCGACCGATATCGCAGGAAGCTGCCGATATCGGACGACTCGCCGATCGGACAAGTTTGAAAATTTTGATCGGGCACCATAGAAGGCGCCTGACCAAAATTCTCCCTTCAGAGCTGAATCGGCAGAAGGAGGTAGAAATCCTATTGTTTCTACCTCCTTACCTGCCGATTCAGCCCTGAATGGTGTGTGGCGGATCTTACGATGTTTCGTGCGACCGATGGTCGTACGAAACATCGTCGGATCGCCACGTGTATGGCCACCTTAAGAGAGCTCATTCCTTACTCCTACCACCGAGAAGGTCCGAACAACCAGAGCTCCAACTGTGCAGAAGGCTATCAGATTACCACCACTGAAGGACAAAGACTTTTTGTTAGCCTTTATCTGCCTTTCAGTGACTCTTCTGTTGAGGGTCATTTGTATCTGCGGACTCTGTAGGTTTTGCATCACTATTTTTTGCTGTTAGAAATAAATTCTTTTCCTAAGCTATAAGGCTTGGTGTTTGTGGACTGGGATAGAATTCAATTTATTTGGTCCAGAATTCTACAACTTCAGAATCCTTATTCTTGGCATGGAAAATGTCAGAACTTTAGTGGGAGTAGCAACAGCTACAAAACAAGTCTCAATTAGTTCTGTTGCACTAGTGACATCCTTTAGGCACATGTAACTAGTGTTTAAACAACTCGTGCCATGTATTCCCACAAATTATCATCTCGTATGTCTAATGCTCTTTTGCCTACCATCATATTCCTGTTGGGGCGGTCCGGAGACTGTTCACACAACCAGGGCATTTCCTCAGGATAATACACACATGTGGTGCTGAGAAAATGATGAAATAGACAATTCCTGCTAAAACAAGAATTTTCCAGACTCGACAGCCATTTCTGGGGATGAGGCAGGATAGGCCACAGGGGTGGTCGTCGTTGTCATCTTCCGAGGATGGAATAGCCCTTACGGGGTATCAGGACCGCGGAGAGTCGTTAGAGAAATTCATAGGGGAAGGACCTCTCCTACACCTCCCACTGAGGCGACAGCTGCTGAGGGTGGAAACAGGACTGGGCCTAGTGGAGGAGTGGCAGGAGTGCCAAACTGGAGCATCAAAACCAAATAATAATGCAGAAGCGAAGTCAGGCAGGCAGCGAGGGTTCAAAGTCAAGTCAGGCCAGGTCAAAAATCAGAATCTTGGCAGCAGAAAATAAGGCTTGGTGTTTTCCAATAGAAAAGATCACTTAGCAGTGATCCTAGGCCTCTGACGTGTCTTTATACACTCTGCGCATGCGCGTCCCCGAGCATGCATGAACGCGCGCGCCTCCATTCGTGTCATTACGGCGCATGCGTATTCGCCGGCAGAATACGCATGCACAGAAGGGCGCGCCGCGCGCCTGCAGCATTCGGCAGCGCCGCTTCGGGACCTGGCGGCCAGAAACAGCGAGCGGCCCCAGGTACCCTACACGGGGACCTTTTTTAGGTGAGTTGCGTGTATCCATTGATTGGTGCTAGATGTCAACATGGCTGTTGTGATGATGGTGATCACAATGGTGGAATCTCCGTAGGGGTGTTTCCACCTTTCCTTGGATGGAGTCTCCGTACGAGCACAATGTCTCCTGGTTGATACGGATGTGAAGGTTCCTGTGAAGGAATAGGAAATGAGAGAGAAACATCACCATAGTGACCATTCAAAACTTTTATCAATTCAGTTACATATTATTCCCGTATTTGATCCAAATTGCCTGGTACAATTACTATGGGAAACCTTGTCCACGGAGTGGGAAATGGTCTACCTATTAGAATTTAAAACGGGGGCAATTTAGTGCTAGCATGCAGAGTCATGCGTATCTCAGCTAGTACAGCAGGTAAGTATTGCTCCCATTTGTTCCATTTGTACATTTCCTTATTTTATTGTTCTATTCATCCTTTTGACTACCCCTGGATGGATTGTATGGGATGTGGAGCTTCCAAGTCACTTGTACCCATTTTACTAAATCCTGTATAACCCTGGGAGGTAAATGCCGGTCCCTGATCACTATCAATAGTGTCGGCACATCCCCATTGGGGAATTATTTCTTTGCAGAGGATTTTAGCAACTGTTTTTGAATCTTCCTTCCTCAGGGAGAGGCTTCAGGCCATCTACTGAATCTGTCTACTATGACAAGGAGGTATTGATACCCTCCAGTTGTTCTGGGCATGTGAGTAAAACCTATCTACAGCCATTGGAATGGCATTTGCAGTGGTGGTAAATGCTGATGTTTCACAGGACTGGGTGTAATGTTATTCTGTGTGCACATGATACATCTCTCAAGTTGCTCATTCACCATCTGATTCAAATCTAAAAAACAAAAACGTTTCAGTATTTCACTTATTACTTTTAAAGTGAATATTTAAAGCATTGCTTTTATCCTTGGGTGACTTCCCCTTAGTAGAGTTATACTCACCGGTCCAGCTGGTGACACCCCACTTCTGGTACCATGAAACTGTTAGGGTTCCTGAGCGCTCACTGCAAATGTAGGGACCTGTGGGAGCTCTCCTGCCAGGACAAAGGCGTATATACGGGAACAAGAAGGATGCAACCATGGAGGCAGGTCAAAATTGTTCAGTTTATTTCTGCATGCTGATAGCTTTTATACCTTTTGTGTATGTGCAAATACAAAGGAATGTATTATAACAAATAGAAAGAGACCAGCAGCACTACTCCAAGGCCGACCAACGCAGTAATGCAATGAGTACGCAGGGAGTATGGGATGCGCCAGCGAGCAGATAAGGTAAAGTTATTTTCATAACATGTATTTCATAAGGTACAAGCGTGCTAGGGTGCTATTTGGGAAAAACAACTATTATGGGATGTCAAGCCTTGCAGTCAGCAGTTACAAAATGGAGATACATTGTAAAATGGAGTATAATATGCTAAGTGCCAGAGTATATGATTATATGATTTCATGTTAAACCTCACAGCAACCATTTGGTTGTATATATAGTTTATGTATGTGAGTGTATAGATTGGTAGGTGTGGGTTGGGTGTCCTGGGTTTACTTGGATGGGTTGAACTTGATGGACTCTGGTCTTTTTTCAACCCTATGTAACTATGTAACTATGTAAGTGTAGGACTGGCTAGACCAGGGATGACTGTGGCAACTTGAAGTATATTGCAATATATGGACAAACAATCCCCATTTGGTTAAAGGGGAGGGCATTTCCTAGTAGCTTAATGAATAGAATGTCTTAATGCCCTATATATATTGATAATGGGTGAGTGCAGAGGATTTCTGGTTGTTGTACATAATGAATTTTGTGGTCACAACCCCGGCTAATGATTTAAAATGTAGAGATTGAGCACAACTTTCCCTTTTTTGCTACAGAAAGGATGTTCCTCCATATGAGCAGGAGGCCCTGGATCTGAGCTTTAAACAACAGAAAAATACAATTTGTTTTATTCAGAGCTGTAATGTGGTGCCCGTGGCCTCCTGGGATACTTGGCTGAGTAACAACCCCCCACAGTCACCGCTTAGAACTGATCTATTAACGGTCCATGTTATAATAATTTGGATCAGATTCCTGGTCATTAGCAACTCTCAATGTGATCGTTTGAGGGGGACTCGAGCCTCGGGCAGCTTTATTTCTGCTTTCTGTCAGTATATCTGAAATGAAAGACAATTAGTTTCACCATCTTATCAAACGTCAGTAGAGAGAATATTGTGCAGTTCAGGCATCCCAAGCAAAGACTGGAGCAGCGACCCCCAACCTTTATTACTTGTGAGCCACACTCAGATGTAAAAAGTGTCGGGGAGCCACATAAGCATTAAAAAGTTCATTGGGGTACCAAATAAGGGCTGTAATTGGCTTTTTGGTAGCACCATGTGACTGCTGGCCTGCAGGGGGCTCTGCTGGAGTAAAACTGTACGTTTGTGCTTCCAAAACTTGCCCACAAGCCAGAAATGTAAAAATGGCTCCTATTTTGAGGCCACTGGGAGCAACATCAAAGGGGGTGGTGAGCAACATGTTTTTTGGGAGCCACTGGTTGGGGACCCCCTGGCCAAGCCAACCCTGCACCACTGCCTCCATCTGTGCACCCTCCCCCCCACACAATCTTTTGGGATCAGGGTTGGACTGGACCGGTGAGCCATCCTGAAAAAACCTGGTGGGCCCCACCAGCCCAGACCCAATCCCTGCCAGGCACTCCTCATGGCCTCTAATAGCTCTCCCCCTGAGCGGACCCCATTCCCTCTAGTTTAAACCTGTTTGAAATTGCTGCAAGAGGGCCTGAGGGAGGAGGTATAAGGTGGGTAGGAGGGCATTTAGTGGAGTTGTTCACTCCAGGGGAAGGGTGGGCCCTTGAGGTGGCATCCAGAGACTGAATCACCAGACATTTCGGCTCGATGTTGGGTACGTTTTGATTTTATAATGGAAAATGCTGGAAGCTGTAGTCCTGCTACATTTCAGGGGAGCAACACTGCTATGAAAGGTTTATGTCCCCTTTAATAGAAAGGGTTGTTTATGTTGCTAGTTGCAAACATCACCATCTATAGACAGTTCCTATCTATCTGAAACCTCAAAATACAGCAACATCTTATACACGTGTGAATGTAGTACAGGTAAATGATCTTACTTTTCATCTTTATATATCCCAGAATCCCACAGAGAATGATGATGCAGAATAGAACACAGCGGATGGTTAGGATAACAATGAATGTTCCCTGGAAACTGGATTCTATACATGGAAATAAAATATAGGAAAGTGTGAATAAGCACATGGAGGGGGAGGTACAAGGGTGGGAGGGGAATTGTACGGAGGTAAAGGGATACATACTCCCCCTACTGGTGATTGGCATAGTCTGGGGATATTTTATAGCAGTGATCCCCAACCAGTGGCTCAGGGGCAACATGTTGCTCCCCAACCCCTTGGATGTTGCTCTCAGTGCCCCCAAACCAGGGAGTTATTTTTGAATTCCTGACTTGGGGGCAAGTTTTGGTTGAATAAAAACAAGATTCCCTACCAAATAAAGCCCCCTGTAAGCTGATAGGGTGCATAGAGGCTGCCTAATAGCCAATCACAGCCCTTATTTGGCACCTCCATGAACTTTTATGGTGCTTGTGTTGCTCCCCAAGTCTTTTTATATTTGACTGTGGCTCACGAGTAAGAAAGGTTGGGGACCCCTGTTTTATAGATTTAAAAACTATGGGGCACATTTACTAAGCAATTTTAAGATAAAGTCAGATTTTTTTCTTATTTCTAGATAATTTCAAGATAAATGAATGGGTTTTTACCAGAACTCGATTTTTACATTATTCTACCCAGAAAAATTCAAGTTTTTTTTAAAATAACTCCCATAATTCATGATTAATGTTTTATTAACTTTCTTTTGGAAAAAAAAAGTTTGAGAGGTTTGATCTGTCGAGTACCATTGAGTCCTATGGAGGCTCAGAATAGTAGAGGAATTGAACAGTGACAGCTGTTTATAAGCTGCTGGGTTTGCCCCTGATTTTTGGCTCCAAATCTAGGCACGCCTCCTCTCTCCCAACATGCACTGGAGCATCCAGCCAATCGAGTTCCTCCCCAGTCTGTAGCCGGGCAGCATGATCTCACAGGCAGAAAAACAGTGGAAAGAGTTCTCTGATCCCCTACATTAGTGACCCCTTTATATAGAAGACTTAGTACTGCTAACACTATTTCAAAAGAACCTCCCTCACATCCCCAACATCTCATTCACAACATTTCTATTGGACAATTTTTACTAATTAACATACAGTCCTCAATATGGGAATATAACAATTTTTTTAGTGCTAACAAGGTGTATTTTACTAATTACTCAAAAACACTAATTTTTTGTTATCAAACTGTAACTCTTTATGTAGTTGTTGGTTTTAGAGGGTTTCTGGATTTTTTCATTTGTAAGCGTCCACAAATTCTAAAATTAGGATTTAGAGGTTTTTGGATTCTTATTTGTATTCATTCTGCTTTTTATAGTCAGATCTTTTAATAAATAAAAAAATCAATCAGCATTTATGCTTTTTTTATTTGTTAGGTTTTTTTTGTATAAAAATCAAGAAAAATTACAGAAATTTGAATTTTAATAAATCTGCCTCCCAAACAACATTAAGTCTAAGGATAAAACCAATGTTGCTAAATGTTTTCTTAAATGTGGTTTTGGCCACTCGGATATCTTTTCTGCTGAAGAGAAAGAGTTTCTCTGAATAAAAGAGGTGGTGATACCAGCTACCCCCTTACCCTACTGCCCTGGTTTATCAGAAAACTCTATATAAATAAAGCCATAAGCACTCACAGAAAAGCTGCACTGAGTCCTCTATCAAAAGAAACACAGGATTTCTTGTCTCCTTTTGGGTACACATGTTCTTCTGTGTCAGACTTCCTGCTCTCAGAAAAATCCTTCAGGACACAGGCATGAGTCTGCGCAGTTTGCTCCTCTCTCCCTCTCCCTTTTCCTGCTCCCCCATCAGAATTCGCTCCCCCTCCCAACTCTGTGTAATCTGAGCTACCAGCAGCCAGAGCTGCAGCACGGAAGCTACTGAGACCAAGCTAAAATGGCAGCTGCTATCTTAAACAAACAGAGGGAGCTTCTAGGCCTGTTTACTCAGGTATGGTAAAGCTTTCTGCAGAATAAATATAGCGTTCTTGCTGGCACTATTGTGACTAATCTACTAGCAGTAAAATGCCAAAATGACTTTCCTTCTTTTTTTAGAAATTGCTACAGTCTATACTACAAGAAAGGGGGGACATTTGTGTTTTGATGCCAAAAGCGTTATTTTGTGATTTATTATGCAACAAAACTGCGACAAATCCAAAAGGAAAAATACACCAAGTAAAACCTGTTGAAATCATGTAGAAGTCAATGGCAGATGTCCCTTTTACAACTGGAAGATCTTTCTTTGCTTTGTGATTTTAAGGGTATTTGGGGGGGTCACTGCAGTAATCCTTTAACTAACAATACACATTGGTAAATCCACATGGCTAACAATCATTAACCAAACTGATTTACTAACATATCAGATAATAAATGATACCAATTTGGGTTGTTGGGCCAACACCGTCTGCTTATGTGTGTGAGAATAAACAGATACAAAATGGTGGGGAAGGAGTTACACCCTGTATATATTCACAGCACAATGGTCATATCTCAAGTATTCACACCTAATAATGTAGAACAACACAGGGAGATTGGGGGGCTGCTGCCTGTATGAGGCGGATATATTCTTACCTGTCACATCCAGTCTAGTCCCGTGCCCATGGCTTGTAACTGATTTGTGTTCAAAATAAGTAACACAATACTGTAAGATCACTATGCAATAATATGTGGCTGAATCATTTCTCTGCACCCCCTCTATATGGAGATGTGCCGACCCTCTGAGCTCTGTTCTTCCCTTATAACTGGAATGAACCATTTGTTTGTTGGGGTGATAGGCATAATCCCCTGAGGGGCTCCCCACTCTCCAGTAAATCCAGGCCCACAATGGTGTCTCTGTGGGATGAAATGAGCAGCTGAGGGTGACTGAGCCTCCTTCTGGCACTGTGGCATGATGGGACTGATGGATGTGTAATTCAGGTTGGGTGCAGGTAGCTAGAAAGAAAAGAGAAAGACTGGATAAGAGTAGAGTTGCTGGTGATATTTGCACAGTCCTGTGTCATGTGGCAAATGAATATGAAAGCTTTTTTATATTAACATATCACTTAATTAATGATAATGTATTTGTAACATTAATTATTTTACTAATATTATAATAGTATCATTTTGGGTTTTCATTTTGATTTTTTTTTTTGAGCCAATATAGAAATGTATACTCAATAACCTTTCCAAACCCCAATAATGTTAATTGCAGACTGGGTAGTGATGTTTTATGCCTGAGACTGGTTATTCCCAACTGCAGGACATGCTCTATATTTATCTTTTCCTAATAGCCGGTTGGTTTTATTGTTTCAAGATCACAGATTCCAAATAATTTGTCTAAGGGAGGGATTAAATTCATATATTTATGTTTTAGTTAAAATAGGGTGTATAAGGATCTGCTATTTATGTACTGTAGGTGGGGTTTCCTGTAACTCTGAATGTTGCATCACTCATTGCAGCACCGGCCATCCCATACAGACATCCCTGCTTTGTAGTAGGACATCTTTTCTGCTGAAGAGAAAGAGTCTCTCTGAATATTCTGAATAAAAGAGGTGGTGATACCAGCTACCCCCTTACCCTACTGCCCTGGTTTATCAGAAAACTCTATATAAATAAAGCCATAAGCACTCACAGAAAAGCTGCACTCAGTCCTCTATCAAAAGAAACACAGGATTTCTTGTCTCCTTTTGGGTACACATGTTCTTCTGTGTAAGACTTCCTGCTCTCAGAAAAATCCTTCAGGGCACAGGCATGAGTCTGCGCAGTTTGCTCCTCTCTCCCTCTCCCTTTTCCTGCTCCCCCATCAGAATTTGCTCCCCCTTCCTATCTCTGTGTAATCTGAGCTACCAGCAGCCAGAGTTGCAGCACGGAAGCTACTGAGACAAAGCTAAAATCTTATACAAACAGAGGGAGCTTCTAGGGCTCTTTACTCAGGTATGGTAAAGCTTTCTGCAGAATAAATATAGTGTTCTAGCTTGCACTACTGTGGCGAATCTACTAGCAGTAAAATGCCTTTCCTTCTTTTTCTAGAATTTGCTACAGTCTATACTACAAGAAACTAGAGATAAGGGGAATTCCTAGTGTGTGTATCGTTAGCCTGGGACTAAGGGGGGCATTTAAAAAAAACTAAATTTTTTCTGTTCAGGTGTTTTGATGCCAAAAGCGTTATGTTGCAATTTAATATGCAACAAAACTGCGACAAATCCAAAAGTAAAAAACACCAAGTAAAACCTGTTGAAATAATGTAGAAGTCAATGGCAGACGTCCCTTTTACAGGATATATTCTTACCTGTCACATCCAGTCTAGTCGCGTGCCCATGGTTTGTAACTGATTTAGGTTTATATTTGAAGCCACAATACTGTAAGATCACTATGCAATAATATGTGGCTGAATCATTTCTCTGCACCCCCTCTATATGGAGATGTGCCGACCCTCTGAGCTCTGTTCTTCCCTTATAACTGGAATGAACCATTTGTTTGTTGGGGAGATAGGCATAATCCCCTGAGGGGCTCCCCACTCTCCAGTAAATCCAGGCCCACAATGGTGTCTCTGTGGGATGAAATGAGCAGCTGAGGGTGACTGAGCCTCCTTCTGGCACTGTGGCATTATGGGACTGATGGATGTGTAATTTAGGTTGGGTGCTGGTATCTGAGAAAAAAAGAGAAGGATTTTATTAGAATTGATTTTGAGATTTGCATGGTCCATGTCATGTGGCAAATGAATATGAAAGTTTTTTTATATTAACATATCATTATATTATATTAAATATCATACATTTTTATCACTTAATTAATTATAGTTTATTTGTAAAAATATTATAATATTATCAATTTGGGTTCCAGGTTTTCATTTTAAATTTTTTTTGAGCCAATATAGAAATGTATACTCAATAACCTTTCCAAACCCCAATAATGTAAACCCCAATAATGTTAATTGCAGACTGGGTAGTGATGTTTTATGCCTGTGAGACTGGTTATTCCCAACTGCAGGACATGCTCTATATTTATCTTTTCCTAATAGCCGGTTGGTTTTATTGTTAATTTGTCTAAGGGAGGGAATAAATTCATATATTTTTATGTAAAACGTTCTTAGTTAAAATAGGGTGTATAAGGATCTGCTATTTATGTACTGTAGGTGGGGTTTCCTGTAACTCTGAATGTTGCATCACTCGTTGCAGGACCAGACATCCCATACAGACATCCCTGCTGTGTAGTTGGCCCCCATTGGCCATTGGTACCACAGTGCCGCCGTTCCCAAGCTGTGCTGGCTGAGGGACGTCATTGCCACAAAATAAGGGTTTCAGTTCTATTCATCTCTGACTTGTAAACAATTTAAGGGGTTTAAAAGAAAAACAAACTTATTTGCCCCATTTCAGACCTAGTTGCCCAATCATCCCCCCTGCAGTGCTATAGAAAACACATTTGACCCCTTACTTGCCCCTTTGGCCCCTCACCCTTGATACTTTAGACATAATTTCCAACAGACACAAAATGAGCCCTTTTTTCAGATGAGTTTCTGTGTGTGGGAACAAAACTCTCTCCAAAGCTTTTGGGCGCCAGTGGCTCTTACCCAATAGGAAACTTTATTGCCATTAAGTCATTGAGGGGGCCTCCCAAACTCCAATCTGCTTATAATGAAACTGCCTTTATTCACATAATTGGCACAGACCAGTACGGCAATGTTTCAGCTCTACAAGTCCCCTATGCCAGCTGTACTGTGTAACGCACGAGCAAAGTGCCAATAGCCATGGAGGGGGTCTCACATACATTAAACATTTCCCTGCTTTTCTGTTATGTACAGCATTACAGCTCACACATTTCTCACACTTGGGGGACAAAGTTGGGCAAGGAAGCTGGGCAGGGTGACTAGGGCACACGGCCTGCATAGTCCAACACTGACCCTCACTGCAACATCTACAGCACAACAACTAGGCCTCATGCACTTATTCCACCAACCCAGGCCTAATCTTTACTGGGGCCTCCAACTCCAGCCTCTAGTCCTACATCTTCCCCTCCCCTAATCCCTCCCCTACAGTATCTGCACCACCAGTGTGGCTGCCATAGGCATGCCCAGTATTTCTACCTCTGGGAAACACCCAGCACATAAGGTCCTTCCTCTCTTTATTGATCGGAGCAGGACTTCCCAACCTTTATTCACCCAGGTCTCACTTGCTTATCAACCAGTCTCCACTGATATGTAATCTCTATGGAAATAGGGTAGAGAAAGTTGTAATTGGAACAAATGGAGCCCAATATTTTGTACATATTCTGAGAAGAAGCAGTGATTTGAGCAATGTTTAAGGGATGAAGGGGTTACCCCTTAAAGGTGGGTCTGGCTTTACAGTTTAAAGATTACTGCACTGTGTGTCTATAAAGGGGGAATCACTATTTTTCTTCTGCCCATGTGAAAGGCAGATCATTTATCCCTGAGGGGATGGGTGCAGCAGGATCGACCTTCTCCATTTTGTATCATTCGCCTAATCCTGCACTGTTGTTTGGGTGGAGTTGCTTCTCCTTGTGCAATTTTTCTATTAACCCTTAAAAACACCTACCTGATTAGTTGCTATGGGTTGATAGATGTGGGCAAACTACATTATCCTTCTGTATTACATTATCCTATTAGTTTCCTGTAGGCCAGAACTCCCAGAATCCTTATTACCTTCAATAACCAGCTCAGTGTCAGATACAATGTTATTTCCCACAATGCAGCAGTAATATCCTGAATCTTCTCTCTGGACCCTGTTAATGCTCAGGGAGACATCAGTAGGGGAATCCATCCCTGAGAAACGACCGGCTCCATCTCGTGTATCCAGTGTCTGAGAATCACTACAGAGTGCATTTCGCCCCTTTCTCCAGGTAACGCTCTGCCCTCTCTCACTGGCACCGGGAGGGTAATGTACATAACAGGGGATAGCGATGGTTTCTCCTGGGAGGGCAGGAATCACATCCAACTGTTCCACAGAGATCTGGGCAGGTTCTACAGAGAGAGAAGAGGGGCAGGGATAGGGAAACAAATAATACAATCAAATTTCTGTTTAGGACAAAAAAATGGGGAAAATACTTCTATAGATCCTGAAATGTACATACAGCAGGGTTCTTGCCCAGACAGAGGAATCTGTTTACACAACAAGAGTAATGTCTTTGTTATTATCTTCTAGGCTAAATGTTCAGCTTATTTTAATTACAGTGGAGGAAATAATTATTTGACCCCTCACTGATTTTGTAAGTTTGTCCAATGACAAAGAAATGAAAAGTCTCAGAACAGTATCATTTCAATGGTAGGTTTATTTTAACAGTGGCACATAGCACATCAAAAGGAAAATCGAAAAAATAACTTTAAATAAAAGATAGCAACTGATTTGCATTTCATTGAGTGAAATAAGTTTTTGAACCCCTACCAACCATTAAGAGTTCTGGCTCCCACAGAGTGGTTAGACACTTCTACTCAATTAGTCAACCTCATTAAGGACACCTGTCTTAACTAGTCACCTGTATAAAAGACACCTGTCCACAGAATCAATCAATCAAGCAGACTCCAAACTCTCCAACATGGGAAAGACCAAAGAGCTGTCCAAGGATGTCAGAGACAAAATTGTAGACCTGCACAAGGCTGGAATGGGCTACAAAACCATTAGCAAGAAGCTGGGAGAGAAGGTAACAACTGTTGGTGCGATTGTTCAAAAATGGAAGGAGCACAAAATGACCATCAATCGACCTCGCTCTGGGGCTCCACGCAAGATCTCACCTCGTGGGGTGTCAATGATTCTGAGAAAGGTGAAAAAGCATCCTAGAACTACACGGGAGGAGTTAGTTAATGACCTCAAATTAGCAGGGACCACAGTCACCAAGAAAACCATTGGAAACACATTACACCGCAATGGATTAAAGTCCTGCAGGGCTCGCAAGGTCCCCCTGCTCAAGAAGGCACATGTGCAGGCCCGTCTGAAGTTTACCAATGAACACCTGAATGATTCTGTGAGTGACTGGGAGAAGGTGCTGTGGTCTGATGAGACCAAAATAGAGCTCTTTGGCATTAACTCAACTCGCTGTGTTTGGAGGAAGAAAAATGCTGCCTATGACCCCCAAAACACCGTCCCCACAGTCAAGCATGGGGGTGGAAACATTTTGCTTTGGGGGTGTTTTTCTGCTAAGGGCACAGGACAACTTATTCGCATTAACGGGAAAATGGACAGAGCCATGTATCGTGAAATCCTGAACGACAACCTCCTTCCCTCTGCCAGGAAACTGAAAATGGGTGGTGGATGGGTGTTCCAGCACGACAATGACCCAAAACATACAGCAAAGGCAACAAAGGAGTGGCTCAAGAAGAAGCACATTAAGGTCATGGAGTGGCCTAGTCAGTCTCCGGACCTTAATCCAATAGAAAACCTATGGAGGGAGCTCAAGCTCAGAGTTGCACAGAGACAGAAACCTTAGGGATTTAGAGATGATCTGCAAAGAGGAGTGGGACCAACATTCCTCCTAAAATGTGCGCAAACTTGCTCATCAATTACAAGAAACGTTTGGCCTCTGTGCTTGCAAACAAGGGGTTTTTCCACTAAGTATTAAGTCTTTTTTTGTTAGAGGGTTCAAAAACTTATTTCACTCAATGAAATGCAAATCAGTTGCTATCTTTTATTTAAAGTTCTTTTTTCCATTTTCCTTTTGATGTGCTATCTGCCACTGTTAAACCTACCATTGAAATGATACTGTTCTGAGACTTTTCATTTCTTTGTCATTGGACAAACTTACAAAATCAGTGAGGGGTCAAATAATTATTTCCTCCACTGTATATGTCGGCTTCTATTTCATATAAATGCACCATTATTTTAACTGAAACATATTTAAGATCAATTTCAGCATCTTATACCCGTGACACTGTATAATCAGGGAGCTCAGTCTGCACGTGGCAGTATCTTCCGTATAAGCGGAATTATATTGTTTCCGTTTGTGTTGGAATATACATTTGCTGTGGGTATCGGAACCTTCCCATCTGGAAATACAACAAATAGAAACAACCGTGTTCACTTTCTGCAGTATTTATATTGGCACTTTCACTCTTTCTACTACTACTACTACTATTATTACTATTACTGCTAATACTATTACTACTACTACATACAGTACCTCCCAACATTTTGAAAACAGAAAGAGGGACAAAAATAAATGCTGTGCACAGTGCAGCAATTTTTTGACCACGCCCATTTTTGCAACCGTACCCCTTAAATACCACTCCCATTTGACTAAATTTGGCAGGTTAATTAAGGTTTGAAGACATTTCTGGGGATTTTGTTGTCCTGTTCTATGTGTTATTACAGTTTTGCTGAAAAAGGTGAAATTGCCCTTTAAGCTACGAGTCTCAGTTCCCTCAAGAGTGCAGGGGGGGGCTTTTTAACTTTCTTGGCTCTCTGCCAAAAGCCAACTTATTTAATTAAAAGTGAGAAACACTGTATCTAAGTGCAGGTGACGCTCGTTAAGATTTCTGGGCTCTCTGCCAAAAGCTACTTTTTGATTAAATTTGTATCTTTTTTAGCTTCAGTGCAGGAGATCAAAGGGAAATGAGGGACTTTTCAGTGAGAATCCGGGACTGCGGGTTGAGCTGTCAAAAGAGGGACTGTCCCCGCGAAAATCGGGACAGTTTGGAGGTATGTTGCTACTGCTAATATTATTATTACTACTACTGCTGCTGCTACTATTATTACTACTACTACTAATCTAGTAGCCATCCCCTTCATGTTTACTTGTAGTTCTGCATTTAACACTTGAATTGTTGGTGTTTAATATTTGGGTGGAATAGGATGTAAACTGTAATTATCTGCACTTGTACTTTTCAATATTTATATCACGTGTGGGTCAAAAACTGGCAATTTTTAGAATTTAGTGTTGGTACCAATATATTCCACTATAAAGGATTTTTTTGCTCCCTCTTTCCTCCATAACCTCCCATCAGCGCTCAGATACTGATTACTCTACTGAATGGAGTTGGAACCTTCTGAAACATTGTCTTGAAGCTTTGCCCCTGTTCAAATAATCGCTTGTATGGGGAGTGAGGGGTTAATGGCAGCATGTTAGAAATGTTGTGTATAGTTTCCTAGGTAAACTAAAAGTTGCCCCCAGTAAATGCCCCTAAAGTAAAAGAGCACAGAATGTGCACAGAACATTCACACCCGTGGGAAATCCCCTGGCACCAAAGAGTTACAGTGAGACCAGTTCTAGGTGCCAGATGATTACAGTACCACTGAGTAATAGGCACCCGGTATAGAATCAGGGGCTACTCTTAACTTATTTATTAACTACAATATATTGAGTAGAAAAGTGACATTATTACCAGAAAAGAGCAGCAGGGTCCCATATGTACAGAGCCAGGTATAGCGGATTGGATGTTCTGTAGATACCCATATGGTGCAGCAGATCACTGGCCCATCAGTTGGGCGCAGCCTGTGGATAGTGATTGATGCTGAATTGTTCCCATAGGGTCCACCTTGGAGATTCTCCCAGAGTATTCACTTATGGATGATAAATAGCGATTGTCAGAATTTATACAGCTCCTCCCGGTACTGACTTCCCACTGAATCTTAATCTCTGGCTTCCCATCATCCCTAAATGTGTTCCTGCTATAAGTGAAAGTACAGGGGATGGTAACGGAACCTCCCTCAGTCACTCTGATGGTTCTGATCTGATGGACACAGTAAGGATCTGATGAAGTTCTTCCAATTCCTGCAATGAGACACAAATACAAGATGAATATGGCGGCTACACAGATGCGCTGCAGTTACTGCCTCACCTCAAGCTCAGAAAATATCTGTAGAATCCGGCAGCAAAAAATGGCTTCATTCTAACTTGGGCTGTAACATGCAGGCATGATAGGGTTAACTAATCTCTAACTGGGCCTGGCAGGGTATAAATATAACCCAAGTTGCTACAGGAACCAACGTCAGTGTGTGAGGATTGGGAATAGACACACGTAATGCATATCATTTATATCCCTCTCTCTCTCTCTTTGCTCAACATTCAAAGATCTGCAGAATCTAATTAAAGTTTAATATATGAGATAGAATGTAGCCCTAATATGTAACGTTTGTTTTTATGTTTCATGTTTATTTAATAAATGCTGTGTGTAACATCTACATTCAAACACATCTTTATGCAAAGTCAACTGGAAAATCCATTTCATGGTCTCGAGAGACATCGTGTATATTCCAAGTTATGGCAAGTTGATCATTTTTGGACCATTTATGGTATGGGGGAAATTGCCATTGGGGAGAAGGATGGACTATGGGGGTTCCAGAATAGAATCTATGGAACCTTATGGAAGAGTAAACACAATAGGCCTAGGTTAGACCTACATCCAAGCTTGAAGAACCACTGAAGGTCTCCTATGCTGTAAGATCTGTATGTATGTGTCTCCTCAGTAATCTGACAATGAATAAATATAATATCTTTCCAAGACACTAAATCTTTGCTCTGTGGGCATAATTTGTGCAGATGTCTTACACTATCTCTCTAATCTCCTGCAACTTGGACATATGACTGGTTCATCCCCCACAGTTCCATTGTCTTTAGCATATTAAAGCAAGTCTAGAAAAACAACCTAATTATATTAGCAGAGAACTAAATGCATTATGTGTAAAAGTATACAATAATGTAACAGAACTACGTTGGGGAGGAAGGCAGGTTCCACCATAAGACAGTAAATATTTGTTAACTGAATATGTCTATGAAGGTTTTCATTCATCCAGGTCATGGTAAATCTAGTAGAAGTAAATCTAGAACAGTGGTTCTCAACCTTCCTAATGCTGTGACACTTTACCATAGACCCAACCATAGAGGAGCCGTGTCTCGGTTTCTAATACCATTGGAAATATGTGTTTTCCGAAGGTCTTAGGCAACTCCTGTGAAAGGGTCATTCGACCCCAAAGGGGTCCTGACCCACAGGTTGAGAACTACTGATCTAGAACAATTGAACTTGCTGAGTAATCATTGAAGATGCTTCTTCAGTTCATCTGACAGGTATGGGAAATCCTCGGCATATAAACTCTTGCTGTAGGCTGGGTGTGAGTTCCTGGGCTGCTTTTACATGCAAAATGGTCTGAGAGAGCAGAAACAGAGCTCTATTGCATCTTGTGGCCTCCCATCCCAGAATTATAGTTGGTTATAGAGAGAAATACAGTAAGGGGCCCATTTACTAACATTCCCAGTTTTTTTCACTATTTGAATTTTTTTTGCACTAGACATCTGATTTTTTTCCCCATTAAAAACACAAAACTTTCACCATTTAGTATGCAACAATACCATAGTTACATAGTTACATAGTTACATAGGGTTGAAAAAAGACCAGAGTCCATCAAGTTCAACCCATCCGAGTAAACCCAGCACACCTAACCCACACCCACCAATCTATACACTCACATACATAAACTATAAATACAACCACTAGTACTAACTGTAGGTATTAGTATCACAATAGCCTTGGGTATTCTGATTGATCAAGAACTCATCCAGGCCCCTCTTATAGGCATTAACAGAGTCTGCCATTACCCCATCACTAGGAAGGGCATTCCACAGCCTCACTGCCCTCACTGTGAGGAACCCCCTACCCAACATCCCCGGCAGGGCATTCCTCAACCTCCTCACTGCCCTCACCATGAGGAACCCCCTACCCAACATCCCCCAGCAGGGCATTCCCCAACCTCCTCACTGCCCTCACCATGAGGAACCCCCTACCCAACATCCCCCGGCAGGGCATTCCCCAACCCCCTCACTGCCCTCACCGTGAGGAACCCCCTACCCAACATCCCCCAGCAGGGCATTCCCCAATCCCCTCACTGCCCTCACCGTGGGGAACCCCCTACCCAACATCCCCCGGCAGGGCATTCTCCAACCCCCTCACTGCCCTCACCGTGAGGAACCCCCTACCCAACATCCCCCGGCAGGGCATTCCCCAACCCCCTCACTGCCCTCACCGTGAGGAACCCCCTACCCAACATCCCCCGGCAGGGCATTCCCCAACCCCCTCACTGCCCTCACCGTGAGGAACCCCCTACCCAACATCCCCCGGCAGGGCATTCCCCAACCCCCTCACTGCCCTCACCGTGAGGAACCCCCTACCCAACATCCCCCGGCAGGGCATTCCCCAACCTCACTGCCCTCACCGTGAGGAACCCCCTACCCAACATCCCCCGGCAAGGCATTCCCCAACCCCCTCACTGCCCTCACTGTGAGAAACCACCTACGCTGCTTTAAATGGAAGCTCCATTCCTCTAATCTAAAGGGGTGACCTCTGGTGCGTTGATCGCTTTTATGGGAAAACACAACCCCCCTTTCTGCCTATAATCCCCTCTAATGAACTTTTACAGAGTAATCATGTCCCCTCACAAGCACCTCTTTTCCAGAGAAAACAACCCCAACCCTGACAGTGTAACCTCATAGTTTAACCCTTCCATCCCCTTTACCAGTTTAGTTACAGTCTCTGCACTCTCTCCAGCTCATTAATATCCTTATCCTTTCTGAATTAGAAAATGTTCCATTTACCACCACTCTCTGTAATCTATCCTTCAGCCAGTTCTCTATCCAATTACAAATATTATGTTCTAGGCCAATATTCCTCAATTTGATCATTAACCTTCTGTGAGGTACTGTATCAAACGCTTTAGCAAAGTCCAAGTAGATGACATCAACTGCCATTCCAGCATCGAGGTTCCTACTCACCTCCTCATAAAAGGCGACTAAATTAGTCTGGCAAGATCTGTTACGCATAAAACCATGCTGGCACAAACTAATAGTATTGTGAACTGCAATGTATTCAAGTACCCTATCCCTTATTACCCCTTCCAGAAGCTTTCCTACTACTGATGTCAGACTTACAGGCCTATAGTTTTCAGGCTGAGAACGAGATCCCTTTTTAAATTACGGCACCACATTAGCAATCCGCCAGTCTCTCGGCACCATGCCAAACCTCAATGAATCCTGAAAAATTAAGTGAAGAGGTTTGGCAATCACAGCGCTCAGCTCATTTAATACCCTGGGATGAATCCCATCCGGTCCTGGACCTTTGTTTACCTTTACATGTTCAAGTCTCTTTTGAATTCCCTCCCGAGTGACCCATGCGTCAGTAGCTAAATTACTAGAACTGGGCATATTACAAGGGAAGCCTTCATTATCTGGCTCCTCAGATGTATAGACAGATGAAAAATAAGAGTTCAAAATTTCTGCTTTTTCCCCATTCTCATCAACCAACTTACCCCCCCCGTGAAAAGAAAGTTCCCGCCCCTTCTTGCTTCATTTTTTTTCTATTTACATAATTTAAAAAATAACTTTTTTTTAATAATTCTTTTTACTCCTAGCTGCAATATCCCTTTCCATCTCTATTTTAGCTGCTTGATAGCTTTTTTGCTGCTTTATTTGCTTCCTTGTACCTGATGAAAGCCCCAGCTGCCCCAGCTAACTTGAATGCTTTAAAAGCAAGTCTTTTCTTAACAACCTGGACACTAACACTTTTATTCAGCCATAAAGGTTTTGCTTTGCGATGCCTCTCCTTGCTTACAAGGGGGATATACTGTTGTGTATACCTACAAAGCAATGTTTTAAAGATGTTCCATTTTCCTTCTGTGTCTAACCCCATGAAAAGCCTTTCCCAGTTGACACATTGCAGAGATGCCCTTATACTGGCAAAGTCTGCACGTCTAAAATTGAGCGTTTTAGTTTCTCCCTTATAGAGCTGTCTCTGCAGCATTATCTCAAAGGAGACCATGTTGTGATCACTGTTCCCCAAATGCTCACCCACACAAATGTTAGAGATAAGTTCATTATTATTAGAAATCACCAGGTCCAAAATAGAGTCATTCCTAGTAGGTTCTTGAACTGCCTGAAATAAAAAGTTGTGATTTAGCATATTTACAAACCTACTAGCTTTTTCTGACTTAGCCGCCCCATTACTCCAGTCAATGTCCGGATAATTAAAGTCCCCCATAATAACAACTTGACCCAGTTGTGAATCCTCCTCCATTTGCAACAGTAGCATAAAAAGAGAATGTAAAAATACGCTATATAAAAGTTGTCTATTCGATGTTCCCCCAAACACAAAGCAACGGGTGATGATTACACCAATAGGCTAAAGCCTGGGGACCTTACCTTGCAAGAACAGGACAAGAAGATCCAATATAGTATTTTCCTTCATGTCTAAAGGACGGCTGGTGCTGTACTGTTCCCTCTCAGAGCAGCCCCTGGGTTCAAATAACTGAATGTGTGATGTCACTTCCTAATGATCAAGTTAAAAAAAAGATGGAAGCTATAAAATTCTTGAAACTGAAGGCTGAGGGAAGGGGCAGAGATGCCCATAAAGGTTTCACAGAATTCACCTTAGCACGTCTGGTTAGTGATATTAGCAACTTCCTCTAGTTTCTAATCATAGAACGGCTTGTTGAGATGTTCAGTAACTAAATAAGGAGATCTCTGCAGAGATAACAGCTTGGGCCCTGGCACACAGGGTGTTTGTCTCTAGTGCAGGCAACATATACATCTCCCCTGCATCACCGCAGATTTGGCCTCAAATTAACTTAAAGTGATTTTAAATAAATCTATGTAATAATGGCATTAGGACTGTAAGGGAATCAGTGGCTGATTGATGAATAGTAGATCATCTACAAAAGCAGCAGTTTGATGTTGTATATCACCCACAGTGAATCCTATATATCTAGGTTTCCCTCCTGCTAGTAAAGAGTGACTCCATGACCAACACAAGAACGTTTGGGGATAAAGGGCACCTATTACAGCCTGAGAGGGTTCCACTGATCCAGGATTCCCTTCTCTCCCTAGAAGAGTCAATGAGAGGGTTCAGGATCTCATAAGAAAAGCAAAGAAAAGCAGCACCTTACACCCCCCCATCCATTTCTCTTCTTTAAAAGAAGTATTATTTTGTACATTTGTAACTCCCATATCCCATAGTGACACCCACGGGTTACAGAGGTACAAGTCACACTAAAGATCACAAGCAGTTTTACATTTGCTGATACAAACAGTAACACTTGAAGCTTTAACTCTGTATTCCCATCTGAAATGGAGACAATAAAATCTATTTAAACAGCAAATCAATATCCTTTTCATTATCTCTAAATAGGTTTAAGCTGTATATTTAATATTCAGAGCTAATGTAGCCTGTCTTACAGATCCATCGGGCTTCTTTCTATATCAGTTTGGGGGCTTTATCCAGATTCTGGAATTTAAGGTGACGTTCCCATGCCCAAACTCTAAAATGTTTGGATAATGGTGGAATTAACTTTTTGGCCCTTTACTCTCAGTTATAGACTGACCTCAAAAATCTACAAAGAGTAGAATAAAAGAAAAAGATGCCCCTTTCACTAAGACTCCATCATAATTTATATGATGTTTGGAGGATTTTTAATCCTAAAACTATGGATTATACATTTTACTCTCATTATCATGAAATGTATTCAAGAATTGTTTTTTTTAGTAGATAAAATACTGCTCCAATGCTTAAAGAAAGCTGCCATAGGTACTATAACGTGGTCAGATCACGCTCCGGTATCTATAAATATTAATGAACCCACAAAACAAATTCCAACAAGTACATGGAGACTAAATAAGGCTTTATTGAGTAATTTAAAAGACAGAGAGTTTTATTCTAAATGTCTACAAGAATATTTTGAACTTAATTCATCTAATGATACTTCTATGAATACTCAATGGCGTGCCCACAAAGCAACAATAAGACGGATTTTCATTCAAAAAGCATCCTATTATAAGAAAAAAAATAAAATGGAAAGATTAACATTGGAAAAAATCTGACTCAATTAGAGTCTCAAAATAAAATGAATCCTACTTAAACAAGATGCAAAGAAATTCAGTCCTTATGGGATAAACTCCATAAATTTAATTTACCGGTATCTAATTTTGAATTTCATATGAAGAAACGTAAAACTACTTATTACTACAGAGCAAAGAAATCGACAGATTTAATCAGGGCTGTGGAGTAGGAGTCGAGGAGTCGGAGTCGGAGGCAATTTTGGGTACCTGGAGTCGGAGTCGGCAAAAAATGAACCGACTCCTACTAAATTTAAATGGGAATAAAAAAAAAATAAAGCAAGTTTAAATGTCAAAATTCACAAACAGTCATAATTAATTACTTCTCTGCTATAAGAATAAAGCCCAATACACACAGTGCATAAACGAATACGTTGAGTGACCATGAAGCTTTTCATTGACTGTATGCTTCACTAAATGGGACATAACGCACAGTTACGGTGCGGCAGCTCCACTGCATCGGGTTCCTCTGTTACAGGGAACCCAATGCCCACTGGGAACCTAGCCTAACTCTCACTGATAACTAATTATGTAAAAAAAATTGCAGGACTAGAAATACCTGTATACATGAAGGGAATGGATAGTCAATAGTTTAAGACTGAAGCTTTAAAACATTTGAAAAACTGCTGTAATTCAGCCGTAATGTTAGCTTAAACTTTAAACATGACTATGGGATTCTGGGGAAATCATTAGGAGTAGGAGTATAGATATATAAATGTATAAAATACATTAGCATATTAAAAACAGAGGAGCCGGAGTCGGAGTCAGAAGTATCAGAAACTGAGGAGAATTTATCTACCGACTCCACAGCCCTGGATTTAATGGCAAAATATTTGAAAGCTAGACAAGTTAAATCTAAAATAAGAGGGATAAATCTTGATACTGGTACAATTATATCTAACCCCTTAGATATTGCAGAAGCTTTTGCTCAATATTATTACAGCTCTATCATTTAAAAGAGGATAATACAATAATTCAACCCAATCCTCAAGGCATAGATAAATATCTGTCAGAAATGAATCTGCCCCATTTAACTGCAGATCAAATAAATATCTTGAATTCATCCATTTCTCTACAAGAAGTAGAAGATGCCATAAAAACATCTTCTTGAAAAAAAAAACCCTGGACCAGATGGCTTACCAGTATTATAATACAAGGTATTTGCAAAATTACTAGTCCCAAAATTAACAGAATTATTTAATACTATACTATCAGGAGGCCATTTTCCTGAAGAAATGCTACAGGCTACAATAACAGTTATGCCAAAAGAGGGGAAAGACCCAACAAAGATACCAAATTATAGACCAATTTCTTTACTAAACTGTGATTTAAAATTTTATTCCAATTTTTTTTAAATAGGCTCCAAGATATTCTAACTGAGGTCTTGAATAGTGACCAAGTGAGTTTTATTAAAGGCAAGCAATCCCCTGATAATACTAGAAGATTTATAGATTAAATACATACAATTCACAAGTCTAAAACTCCAGCATTAATAATCTCATTGGATGCAGAAAAAGCATTTGATAGAATACATCATGAATTAATAAAAAAGGTTTAATTTAAATTAGGTTGTGATAACTCTACTATACATGCTATATCTGTACTAAATTATAATCCTACACCTAGAATAACCAATGAGGGTTTACTTTCCCATACATTTTCTCTTTCTAATGGTACATGTCAAGGGTGCCCCCTCTCCCCATTGATTTTTAACTTGGTAAAAAAAATCTTAGCTCAGAAAATAAGAGATACAGGTGAATTGTCTGGTATTCAAATCGGTTCTAAAGATCATTATATAGGTTTAGACGCTGAGGACATTATTATAGTACAGGTATAGGATCCATTATCCAGAATGCTTGGGACCAAGGGTATTTCGGTTAAGGGATCATTCCCTAATTTGGATCTCCATACCTTAAGTCTACTAAAAAATTAATAAAATATTAAATAAACCCAATAGGGCTGTTCTGCCCCCAATAAGGGGTAATTATATCTTAGTTGGGATCAAGTACAGGTACTGTTTTATTATTACAGAGAAAAGGGAATCATTTAACCATTAAATAAACCCAATAGGGCTGTTCTGCCCCAATAAGGGGTAATTATATCTTAGTTGGGATCAAGTACAGGTACTGTTTTATTATTACAGAGAAAAGGGAATCATTTAACCATTAAATAAACCCAATAGGGCTGTTCTGCCCCAATAAGGGGTAATTATATCTTAGTTGGGATCAAGTACAGGTACTGTTTTATTATTACAGAGAAAAGGGAATCATTTAACCATTAAATAAACCCAATAGGGCTGTTCTGCCCCAATAAGGGGTAATTATATCTTAGTTGGGATCGAGTACAGGTACTGTTTTATTATTACAGAGAAAAGGGAATCATTTAACCATTAAATAAACCCAATAGGGCTGTTCTGCCCCAATAAGGGGTAATTATATCTTAGTTGGGATCAAGTACAGGTACTGTTTTATTATTACAGAGAAAAGGGAATCATTTAACCATGAAATAAACCCAATAGGGCTGTTCTGCCCCAATAAGGGGTAATTATATCTTAGTTGGGATCAAGTACAGGTACTGTTTTATTATTACAGAGAAAAGGGAATCATTTAACCATGAAATAAACCCAATAGGGCTGTTCTGCCCCAATAAGGGGTAATTATATCTTAGTTGGGATCAAGTACAGGTACTGTTTTATTATTACAGAGAAAAGGGAATCATTTAACCATTAAATAAACCCAATAGGGCTGTTCTGCCCCCAATAAGGGGTAATTATATCTTAGTTGGGATCAAGTACAGGTACTGTTTTATTATTACAGAGAAAAGGGAATCATTTAACCATTAAATAAACCCAATAGGGCTGTTCTGCCCCAATAAGGGGTAATTATATCTTAGTTGGGATCAAGTACAGGTACTGTTTTATTATTACAGAGAAAAGGGAATCATTTAACCATTAAATAAACCTAATAGGGCTGTTCTGCCCCCAATAAGGGGTAATTATATCTTAGTTGGGATCAAGTACAGGTACTGTTTTATTATTACAGAGAAAAGGGAATCATTTAACCATGAAATAAACCCAATAGGACTGTTCTGCCCCCAATAAGGGTAATTATATCTTAGTTGGGATCAAGTACAGGTACTGTTTTATTATTACAGAGAAAAGGGAATCATTTAACCATTAAATAAACCCAATAGGGCTGTTCTGCCCCAATAAGGGGTAATTATATCTTAGTTGGGATCAAGTACAGGTACTGTTTTATTATTACAGAGAAAAGGGAATCATTTAACCATTAAATAAACCCAATAGGGCTGTTCTGCCCCCAATAAGGGGTAATTATATCTTAGTTGGGATCAAGTACAGGTACTGTTTTATTATTACAGAGAAAAGGGAATCATTTAACCATTAAATAAACCCAATAGGGCTGTTCTGCCCCAATAAGGGGTAATTATATCTTAGTTGGGATCAAGTACAGGTACTGTTTTATTATTACAGAGAAAAGGGAATCATTTAACCATGAAATAAACCCAATAGGGCTGTTCTGCCCCAATAAGGGGTAATTATATCTTAGTTGGGATCAAGTACAGGTACTGTTTTATTATTACAGAGAAAAGGGAATCATTTAACCATGAAATAAACCCAATAGGGCTGTTCTGCCCCAATAAGGGGTAATTATATCTTAGTTGGGATCAAGTACAGGTACTGTTTTATTATTACAGAGAAAAGGGAATCATTTAACCATGAAATAAACCCAATAGGGCTGTTCTGCCCCAATAAGGGGTAATTATATCTTAGTTGGGATCAAGTACAGGTACTGTTTTATTATTACAGAGAAAAGGGAATCATTTAACCATTAAATAAACCCAATAGGGCTGTTCTGCCCCCAATAAGGGGTAATTATATCTTAGTTGGGATCAAGTACAGGTACTGTTTTATTATTACAGAGAAAAGGGAATCATTTAACCATTAAATAAACCCAATAGGGCTGTTCTGCCCCAATAAGGGGTAATTATATCTTAGTTGGGATCAAGTACAGGTACTGTTTTATTATTACAGAGAAAAGGGAATCATTTAACCATTAAATAAACCTAATAGGGCTGTTCTGCCCCCAATAAGGGGTAATTATATCTTAGTTGGGATCAAGTACAGGTACTGTTTTATTATTACAGAGAAAAGGGAATCATTTAACCATGAAATAAACCCAATAGGACTGTTCTGCCCCCAATAAGGGGTAATTATATCTTAGTTGGGATCAAGTACAGGTACTGTTTTATTATTACAGAGAAAAGGGAATCATTTAACCATTAAATAAACCCAATAGGGCTGTTCTGCCCCAATAAGGGGTAATTATATCTTAGTTGGGATCAAGTACAGGTACTGTTTTATTATTACAGAGAAAAGGGAATCATTTAACCATTAAATAAACCCAATAGGGCTGTTCTGCCCCCAATAAGGGGTAATTATATCTTAGTTGGGATCAAGTACAGGTACTGTTTTATTATTACAGAGAAAAGGGAATCATTTAACCATGAAATAAACCCAATAGGGCTGTTCTGCCCCCAATAAGGGGTAATTATATCTTAGTTGGGATCAAGTACAGGTACTGTTTTATTATTACAGAGAAAAGGGAATCATTTAACCATGAAATAAACCCAATAGGACTGTTCTGCCCCCAATAAGGGGTAATTATATCTTAGTTGGGATCAAGTACAGGTACTGTTTTATTATTACAGAGAAAAGGGAATCATTTAACCATGAAATAAACCCAATAGGGCTGTTCTGCCCCAATAAGGGGTAATTATATCTTAGTTGGGATCAAGTACAGGTACTGTTTATTATTACAGAGAAAAGGGAATCATTTAACCATTAAATAAACCCAATAGGGCTGTTCTGCCCCCAATAAGGGGTAATTATATCTTAGTTGGGATCAAGTACAGGTACTGTTTTATTATTACAGAGAAAAGGGAATCATTTAACCATTAAATAAACCCAATAGGGCTGTTCTGCCCCAATAAGGGGTAATTATATCTTAGTTGGGATCAAGTACAGGTACTGTTTTATTATTACAGAGAAAAGGGAATCATTTAACCATTAAATAAACCCAATAGGGCTGTTCTGCCCCCAATAAGGGGTAATTATATCTTAGTTTGGATCAAGTACAGGTACTGTTTTATTATTACAGAGAAAAGGGAATCATTTAACCATTAAATAAACCCAATAGGGCTGTTCTGCCCCCAATAAGGGGTAATTATATCTTAGTTGGGATCAAGTACAGGTACTGTTTTATTATTACAGAGAAAAGGGAATCATTTAACCATGAAATAAACCCAATAGGGCTGTTCTGCCCCCAATAAGGGGTAATTATATCTTAGTTGGGATCAAGTACAGGTACTGTTTATTATTACAGAGAAAAGGGAATCATTTAACCATTAAATAAACCCAATAGGGCTGTTCTGCCCCAATAAGGGGTAATTATATCTTAGTTGGGATCAAGTACAGGTACTGTTTTATTATTACAGAGAAAAGGGAATCATTTAACCATTAAATAAACCCAATAGGGCTGTTCTGCCCCCAATAAGGGGTAATTATATCTTAGTTTGGATCAAGTACAGGTACTGTTTTATTATTACAGAGAAAAGGGAATCATTTAACCATTAAATAAACCCAATAGGGCTGTTCTGCCCCAATAAGGGGTAATTATATCTTAGTTTGGATCAAGTACAGGTACTGTTTTATTATTACAGAGAAAAGGGAATCATTTAACCATTAAATAAACCCAATAGGGCTGTTCTGCCCCAATAAGGGGTAATTATATCTTAGTTGGGATCAAGTACAGGTACTGTTTTATTATTACAGAGAAAAGGGAATCATTTAACCATGAAATAAACCCAATAGGGCTTTTCTGCCCCCACTAAGGGGTAATTATATCTTAGTTGGGATCAAGTACAGGTACTGTTTTATTATTACAGAGAAAAGGGAATCATTTAACCATGAAATAAACCCAATAGGGCTGTTCTGCCCCAATAAGGGGTAATTATATCTTAGTTGGGATCAAGTACAGGTACTGTTTTATTATTACAGAGAAAAGGGAATCATTTAACCATTAAATAAACCCAATAGGGCTGTTCTGCCCCCAATAAGGGGTAATTATATCTTAGTTGGGATCAAGTACAGGTACTGTTTTATTATTACAGAGAAAAGGGAATCATTTAACCATTAAATAAACCCAATAGGGCTGTTCTGCCCCAATAAGGGGTAATTATATCTTAGTTGGGATCAAGTACAGGTACTGTTTTATTATTATAGAGAAAAGGGAATCATTTAACCATTAAATAAACCCAATAGGGCTGTTCTGCCCCCAATAAGGGGTAATTATATCTTAGTTGGGATCAAATACAGGTACTGTTTTATTATTACAGAGAAAAGGGAATCATTTAACCATGAAATAAACCCAATAGGGCTGTTCTGCCCCAATAAGGGGTAATTATATCTTAGTTGGGATCAAGTACAGGTACTGTTTTATTATTACAGAGAAAAGGGAATCATTTAACCATTAAATAAACCCAATAGGGCTGTTCTGCCCCCAATAAGGGGTAATTATATCTTAGTTTGGATCAAGTACAGGTACTGTTTTATTATTACAGAGAAAAGGGAATCATTTAACCATTAAATAAACCCAATAGGGCTGTTCTGCCCCCAATAAGGGGTAATTATATCTTAGTTGGGATCAAGTACAGGTACTGTTTTATTATTACAGAGAAAAGGGAATCATTTAACCATGAAATAAACCCAATAGGGCTGTTCTGCCCCAATAAGGGGTAATTATATCTTAGTTGGGATCAAGTACAGGTACTGTTTTATTATTACAGAGAAAAGGGAATCATTTAACCATTAAATAAACCCAATAGGGCTGTTCTGCCCCAATAAGGGGTAATTATATCTTAGTTGGGATCAAGTACAGGTACTGTTTATTATTACAGAGAAAAGGGAATCATTTAACCATGAAATAAACCCAATAGGGCTGTTCTGCCCCCAATAAGGGGTAATTATATCTTAGTTGGGATCAAGTACAGGTACTGTTTTATTATTACAGAGAAAAGGGAATCATTTAACCATTAAATAAACCCAATAGGGCTGTTCTGCCCCCAATAAGGGGTAATTATATCTTAGTTGGGATCAAGTACAGGTACTGTTTTATTATTACAGAGAAAAGGGAATCATTTAACCATTAAATAAACCCAATAGGGCTGTTCTGCCCCAATAAGGGGTAATTATATCTTAGTTGGGATCAAGTACAGGTACTGTTTTATTATTACAGAGAAAAGGGAATCATTTAACCATGAAATAAACCCAATAGGGCTGTTCTGCCCCAATAAGGGGTAATGATATCTTAGTTGGGATCAAGTACAGGTACTGTTTTATTACTACAGAGTAAAAGGAAATTAGTTTTAAAATTCTGTCTTATTTGATTAAAATGGAGTCTATGGGAGATGGGCTTTCTGTAATTTGGAGCTTTCTGGATAATGGGTTTCTGGATAAGGGATCCCATACCTGTACTATCTAATCCTAAAGAGAGATTATCTAATGTTAAACAAATATTACAAGTATTTGAAGACATTTCTTACTATAAAATAAATGAGAATAAATCACAAGCTATGATGCCATTAGAATGTCAGTTTAAGTTTGACTGGCAGAAAGATTATGGGTCTGATTCACTAAAGTGCGATAAAAATTATCGCACGCTTTTTTGCGTTAAAAAACGCAAAATAATTTGCGCGCGATTCACCATAGTATTATCGTGTGTGAAAGATTGCCATTTTCGCATGGGTTATTTCTCGCACTAGTTTTACCGCATGCGTTAATTTCCGCGCTGAAAATAATACGATCGCATGATTAACTATAACTTTTGCGCGCTAAATATCGCATTCGGCTATGCGAAAATTAACACCTACTACAGGCAGGCGAAAAATTATACAAAAGTACAGTAAATGAGTTTTTGGCAATAAAATATGGACTTACAGTGTTATTTATTCAAGTATGTGTTTCCCCCAGAGTGACGCAGCCGCCAGTTTGCAGGGAAATGGTCATTTTTAATACAGTAATTTTGTGCAAGTATTGGCGTGTATGGCTAACATGGCGTGCGTTCATTTGCGCGACTATTTATATTTGGCTACAAGTGATGAAATGTTTCGCCAGGCATGGATTCGCAGCGAATTTTTGGACCTGCGTTGAATTTTTTTGCGGCGGATTTTTTCATGCGTTTCACAAAACAATCCGCCAATGGCAAAACGCATGAAAAAATTGGCCACGCAAAAATTCACCGCACATGCAAAAATTTATACAAGCGTCAAAAAATAATAGTCACAGCAACAATTTTTTTGCCCGCACAACATTTTTGCCGTTTCGTGGATCTTTCGAAAGATTTGCTAATTTTTCACTAAAGAAACCAGAACACATTTGCTCATCACTAGTGGCTACTATTTATAAGCATCTACTATTTATATGCTACTATTTATATGCTACCATTTATATGTGGCTAATATTTATATACACCATTTATATGCGGCAACAATTTTTATACACTATTTCTAAGCTACCATTCATATGCGGCGACTATTCGCGGGCGTAATTTAGCGCATGTACCAGCAAATACTGCATTGAAATAGTCTTCGTGAGTTAAATAACGCATGCAATATCGCGCGTAAAAAAGCGCGAGTATGCTTATAGTGAATCATGGGAAAAATCGCCAAAATTAAGCCGCAGTAAAAATTTTAGCGTACAATAAAAATAGCGCACGTTTTATCGCCCTTTAGTGAATCAGGCCCTATATATCTTAACAAAACAATTAACAAAACATCCAGAAAATTTTTTAATATTAATTTTCTCCCATTGATATAAGTTTTTAAAGATGAAACAATTACATGGAAGCCCTTATTTATTTCTTGGATGGGAAGAATTGCTGCCATAAAAATGTTGTTGTTACCTAAACTACTATATGTGTTTCATACTATCCCTATTTCAATACCCTCCCATTTTCTTTGTAAGATTACTAATGTGTTTTACCAATTTATCTGTAATAAGAAAGCTCCTAGAGTATCCAAATCTATTCTTCAAAGAAATAAAGATGAAGCAGGTCTTGGAGATCCAGATCTTAAGAAATACTTTAAAGCCAATGTTTTGAATCAATCTATAGACTTATTATCCATACAGTCACAAAAAATGGGTAGAAATTGAAAATACTCTTCTGAAGCCATTTTCATTGGATAAACTACTATGGTCAGATAGTGAAGGTGTTAAGAATAATTACATATAATTACATTTGCCTCCTACATTGAAAGTTGCAGTCAAAATTTGGAGAGAAAGCATTATTGATCCATTATACTCTCCTTTTCCTTCTCCATTGGCACCAATTTCTATTTTGGAACCCATTCTGAAAACAGATCTCAAAGGTTGGAGTAAAGAAATGTCTACCAATTTAAAAGACATATAATATGGAAGAACTTAAAACATTTACTTCTCTGAAGGAAGAATACAAATTAGAGAAATCTGAATTTCGCAAATATTTACAAATATGTACATACTTAACATCTCTTCCCTAAAGCAAATTAAGATTAGTTTAGATTAGATTAAGATTAATGATTTAAAATGTAGAGGTTGAGCACAACGTTCCCTTTTTTGCTACAGAAAGGATGTTCCTCCATATGAGCAGGAAGCCCTGGATCTGAGCTTTAAACAACAGAAAAATACAATTTATTTTTTCAGAGCTGTAATGTGGTGCCCCGTGGCCTCCTGGGATACTTGGCTGAGTAACACCCCCCCCCCACAGTCACAGCTTAGGGACCTTGCAATATTCACTTGGTTTCCCAGGCCACTGGGCCCCAGCCTGATGCCTTCTTTAAAGTGTAAGCTAATCTAATCTATTAACGGTCCATGTTATAATTATTTGGATCAGATTCCTGGTCATTAGCAACTCTCAATGTGATCGTTTGAGGGGGACTCGAGTCTCGAGCAGCTTTATTTCTGCTTTCTGTCAGTATATCTGAAATGAAAGACAATTAGTTTCACCATCTTATCAAACATCAGTAGGGAGAATATTGTGCAGTTCAGGTGTCTCAAGCAAAGACTGGAGCAGAGATGAAAAAAAATTAATCGGGGGTGCCAAATAAGGGCTGTGATTGGCTGTTTGGTAGCACCATGTGACTGCTGGCCTGCAGGAGGCTCTGGTTTGGGGTAAAACTGTAGCTCCTCAACTCCTCTCTCATTCCCCCCTCACACACTCGCATTCAAGACTTTGCAAGGGCTGCCCCCCTTCTCTGGAATTCGTTCCCCCAATCTTTCAGACTTTCTCCCAATCTCTCTGCCTTCAAGAGATCTCTAAAAACACATTTATTCAGAGGAGCCTACCCTAATCTAGTTTAGCAATACCCTGTGCCCCACCTCTCACAACTCTGGTCATGCCCATTCCCTCACCTTGTGTCTCAACCCTTTCTCCTTGTAGAGTGTAAGCTCTTTTGGGCAGGGCCCTCTTCACCTTTTGTATCGGTTATTGATTGCTTTATATGTTACTCCTTGTAGAGTGTAAGCTCTTTTGGGCAGGGCTCTCTTCACCTTTTGTATCGGTTATTGGTTGCTTTATATGTTACTCTGTATGTCCAATGTATGTAACCCACTTATTGTACAGCGCTGCGGAATATGTTGGCGCTTTATAAATAAATGTTAATAATAATAATCTGTGCTTCCAAAACTTGCCTCCAAGCCAGAAATGTAAAAATGGCACCTACTTTGAGGCCACTGGGGGCAACATCAAAGGGGTTGGTGAGCAACATGTTGCTTGGGAGCCACTGGTTGGGGACCCCCTGGCCAAGCCAACCCTGGACTACTGCCTCCCTGGGATCTTTGTACCCCCCCAATCTTTTGGAAACAGGGTCAGACTGGACTGGTGGGCCACCCAGAAACCTGGTATGTCCCAGGCCCTGGTGGGCCCTGCCAGCCCAGACCCAATCTCTGCCAGGTGCTCCCCAGGGCCTC
Organism: Xenopus tropicalis; assembly: GCF_000004195.4. Classification (NCBI taxonomy): domain Eukaryota; kingdom Metazoa; phylum Chordata; class Amphibia; order Anura; family Pipidae; genus Xenopus; species Xenopus tropicalis. The sequence goes on from NC_030679.2 coordinate 145,383,081, forward strand.
TAATAGCTCTCCCGTGAGCGCACATAGCTACACATTTTTACACTCGGGGGAGGGGGTTAGGTGGCTGAAAGGGGCCTCTTTTTGGGTGGCAGCCCTGGTGGACCCTATGCCCCTCCAGTTTGAACTTGTTTGAAATTCCTGGAAGAGGGCCTGAGGGAGGAGGTATAAGGTGGGTGGGAGGGCATGTAGTGGAGTCATTCGAGGGGAAGGGTGGACTTGAGGTGGCATCCTTAGTGGGCCCTGGACACCCCAGTCTGAGACTGAATCACCATGACATTTCTGCTTGGTGTTGGGCATGTTTTGATGTTATACTGGAGAATGCTGGAAGCTGTAGTTCTGCTGGATTTCAGTGGAGCAACACTGCTATGAAAGGTTTTAACCCCCCCATTTATATTGGTAGTTGCCAACATTAACATCTAAATAAGAGACAGTTCCTATCAATCTGAGACCTCAAAATACAGCAACACCTTATACACGTGTGAATGTAGTACAGGTAAATGATCTTACTTTTCATCTTTATATATCCCAGAATCCCACAGAGAATGATGATGCAGAATAGAACACAGCGGACGGTTAGGATAACACTGGATCCTATACATGGAAATAAAATAGGAAAATGTGAATAAGAACATGGAGGAGGAGGAACAAGGGTGGGAGAGGAATTGTACTGAAGTATACAGGACACTACTGACCTTCTAAACAAACTGGCTACCATAGGTCCACTTCCAAAGGGCACCATCCTAGCTACCATGGATGTGGAGTCTCTTTATACCAACATCCCACATGAAGATGGTATTGCAGCCTGCCAGTATTTCCTTGAAAAATCTCATATGTCCACAATGCCAACTCTACAACTAATCAGATTTATACTAACACACAACTACTTCTCATTTGGAGATGCCAAATACCTCCAACTGATGGGAAGTGCTATGGGAAGCAAAATGGCACCTCAGTATGCAAACTTGTTTATGGCCCATTTAGAAGAAAATTTCCTGGCTTCCTGCAACACCAGACCGTTGACCTATTTACGGTATATAGATGACATACTTATAATATGGACAGCATCAGAAAAGGAACTATTGACATTCCACCAAAGATTCAACCAATTTCATCCCACGATTAACCTTACGCTCAACCACTCCTCTTCACACATCAATTTCCTGGATACCACTATCTACATCAAGAATGGAATCATACAGACATCCCTATACCAAAAACCAACAGGCTGTCCAGCATATCTTAGGTGGGACAGTTTCCATCCACATCACATTAAAAAATCAATTGTTTTTAGCCAGGCTCTTAGATACAACCGGATTTGCTCAAATCCTGATGAAAGAAATAAACATCTCCATTCCTTACGGAAAACTTTTGTTAATCAGGGCTACCATCCACAGGTTATTGATGATCAGATCCACAGAGCAACTCAAATACCCAGAGACACACTCTTGGATTACAAACAAAAAATAGAAATCACCAGGGTACCAATTGTAGTCACCTACAACCCACAACCCCTGAACTACCCCTTCTGTCCTATAAACAACCACCCAGTCTGAGGAAAATGATTGTTAGAAGTGCTTTTCCCCATACAACTAAAGCAGCGACATTTCCCTGCAACAGCAAAAGATGTGAGACTTGCAAATACATCCTGTGCAAAGATCAAATTGCAATACCGAATACACAAAAAGTCTACACCATTCGGGACTGCTATTCATGTGCTTCCTCCAATGGGCTGTACATGATCATATGTACTAAGTGCCCTACAGGAGGAATGTACATTGGAGAAACAGGGCAAAAACTGCGCACAAGGATGAACCATCACAGACATAAGATCAAGACCAAAGCGTGTGATACACCAGTGGGACAACACTTCTGCAATCAGGAGCACAGGCTTCAGGACATGAAGGTGTTAATTCTAAAAGGGAACTTTGGATCTGAACGAGAAAGGAAGATCTATGAATTCAAATGTATGGAGTTATTTAACACATTAAGACAGGGCCTTAATTTGGGGTCAGGTTTCATGTCACACTATCTGATCTGACTGAATCCAGACCCCTGGACTATTTACAACCCACCCTAATAAACCTTAATTACTTTCACTATCTTCACAAGTTATCTCTATCTATCTGTAACTTCCTAATTTATTGCTTGTAAACACTTCTCTCTGATCTATCAGTATAAAGCTGGCCATACACGTGGTGATCCGACGATGTTTCGTACGACCATCGGTCGCACGAAACATCGTCAGATCCGCCACACACCATTCAGGGCTGAATCGGCAGGTAAGGAGGTAGAAACAATAGGATTTCTACCTCCTTCTGCCGATTCAGCTCTGAAGGGAGAATTTTGGTCAGGCGCCTTCTATGGCGCCCGATCAAAATTTTCTAACCTGGCCGATCGGCGAGCCGACCGATTTCAGCAGCTTCCTGCGACATCGGTCGGCTCGCTGACATACCATACACGCACCGATTATCGTACGAAACGAGGTTTCGTACGATAATATCGGTGCGTGTATGGCCACCTTAAATGTTGTGCCATTTCAGTTCTCATTTGTATTTTGCCTGATGGAGGGGCCTTAGAGCTCCGAAAGCTTGCAATGTATTTTTATTGTTAGCCAATATAGGTATCATTTCTACAATACTCTTGTATTTGTGTTTTGTTGTTTTTTTATTATTATTTTTGACACTGGCTAACACGGTACTACAGTTTTTGTACTGAAGTAAAGGGATATATGCAGCTCCTACTGGTGATTGGCATAGTCTGGGGATATTTAAAGATGTAAAAACTATGGGGCACATTTACTAAACAATTCTGAGATAAAGGGGCTGATTCACAAAAGGACATTATCACTTAATGCATAGTTTTATGCATTAAAAAGTGATCTTTAATTAAGTAATGATTCATCAGAGTCATTTCGCGTGCACAAAAATCTGTCCATCCCATTGCGATAATTATCTAATAGAAATAATACTAGCGCATAATTCACAGACATATTTTAAGCTTTAAAAAACATAAAATGTGGAGAAAATTACTGTGAAACTTAACCCCTCCCAGGAGTGGGCGTTACTAAACAACATTGCAGGTGGTGATTGTCTGTGGTGATAAGATGGAGTTTGCAGTGGGATTTTTTCTGGAATCTGAAGAAGAGACTCAAGTATGTGTTGACCCTAGAGTGATGCATCCTCGAGTTTTCAGGGAAATGCTAATTTTCAGAAAGTAACGGTTACCTGGGTAATAGTGTATGATAATGTCACGTGCTATAAAATAACGCATAAATTTATTGAATATCGATTAAAATATCGATTACAATAACATCGCTTCTTAAGTCAGGCAAGTGTCCTCTTGGTGAATCGATCGTTAATTCTCTAAGTATAAGAAGTGATACTATTTATAAAGCATGTTAAAAATAAGCATGCTCGTTTTTTCGACCTTTTGTGAATCGGCTCCAAAGTCGGATTTTTACTTACTTCTAGATAATTTTGAGATAAATGAATGGGTTTTTCGTTGTTGTTCCCCTAAAAATTCAAGTGTTTTGAAAATAACTCCCATAATTCGTGATTTACGGTGGTACAGGGATGGAGACAAAGTTGGGTTGGTGGGAGGAGCCTACTACATACCATGAGGATGACCCCTTCCCGGAATCTAATCATTATATGGTTGTTACACTGAGGATCTTATCTTGGTTTGGTCGGGGGATAATGATTCTTTTGAGAGATTTTTGTAACTATAGGAATAACAACAATTTAAACCTATTATTTACAAAAAGTAGACATCCCACATCTATGGCCTTCCCACACCTCTATCTGACTATTGACACTGACTCAACATTTCTATTGGACAATTTTTGCTTATTAACATACAGACCTCAATATGGGAGTATAACGATTTTTTTAGCACTAAAAATTGTGAATTTTACCAATTACTCAAAAACAGAATTTTTTTGTTATCAAGTGTAAAATCCACAAAAACCACTAATACACAACGACTCCATCTAAAAGCTGCCGAGCTCATGTAGGAGCCAATGGAACCTCTCCCAGGCAAACTGGAACAGTCTTTATGTATTTCTTGGTTTTAGAGTTTTCCTGGAGTTTTTCATTTGTAATCGCCCACAAATTATTACAAAAATTAGGATTTTGAGGTTTTTGGATTCTTATTTGTATTCATTCTGTGTATATAACCCTTTTGTGCTTTCTATAGTCAGATCTTTTAACAATAAATTAACATTTATGCTTTTTTAGTTTGTGAGTTTTTCTTGTAGAAATATCCACAAAAATTACAGAAATTCGAATTGTATTAAATCTGCCTTCCGAACAACATTAAGTCTAAACATGAAGCCAATGTTGCTAAATGTTTTTTTTTTTGTAACTTCTTTTTATTAAACATAATCAGTAATGGCAGTTTTTGCTTAATGTTTTTTTGAATGTGGTTTTGGCCATTTGGATATCTTTTCTGCTGAAGAGAGTCTCTCTGACTAAAAGAGGTGGTGATACCAGCAACCCCCTTACCCTACTGCCCTGGTTTAACTCTATATAAATACTCTATATAAATAACGCCATAAGCACTCACGTAAAAGCTGCACTGAGTCCTCTATCAAAAGAAACACAGGATTTCTTGTCTCCTTTTGGGTACACATGTTCTTCAGTGTCAGACTCCCTGCTCTCAGAAAAATCCTTCAGGGCACAGGCATGAGCCTGCTCAGTTTGCTCTTCTCTCCCTCTTCCTTTTCCTGCTCCCCCATCAGAATTCTACCAACCCTGTGTAATCCAAGCTACCAGCAGCCAGAGCTGCAGCACAGAAGCTACTGAGACCAAGCTAAAATAGCAGCTGCTATCTTAAACAAACAGAGAGAGCACCTTGGCCTGCTTACTCAGGTATGGTAAAGCTTTCTGCAGGATAAATTTAGCATTGTAACTTGCACTATTTACTACTAGCAGTAAAATGCCAAAATGCCTTTCCTTCTTCTTTAGAAATTGTCTATGACTAAGGGGGGCATTTAATTTTTTTTTCTGTTCAGGTGTTTTGATGCTAAAAGTGTGATTTTGTTGCAAATTAATATGCAACAAAACTGCAACAAATCCGAAAGGAAAAATACACCATGTAAATCCTGTTGAAATCATGTAGAAGTCAATGGCAGATGTCCCTTTTACAACTGGAAGATCTTTCTTTGCTTTGTGGTTTTAGAAGTATTTGGGGGGGTTGCTGCAGTAATCCTTTAACTAACAATACACATTGGTAAATCCACATGGCTAACAATCATTAACCAAACTGATTTACTAACATTTCAGATTATAAATGATACCAATTTGGGTTGTTGGGCCAACACCGTCTGCCTATGTGTGTGAGAATAAACAGATACAAAATGGTGGGGAAGGAGTTACACCCTGTATATATTCACAACACAATGGTCATATCTCAAGTATTCACACCTAATAATGTAGAACACAGGGAGATTGGGGGGCTGCTGCCTGTATGAGGTGGATATATTCTTACCTGTCACATCCAGGCTAGTCCCGTGCCCATGGTTTGTAACTGATTTGTGTTCAAAATAAGTAACACAATACTGTAAGATCACTATGCAATAATATGTGGCTGAATCACTTCTCTGCACCCCCTCTATATGGAGATGTGCCGGCCCTCTGAGCTCTGTTCTTCCCTTATAACTGGAATGAACCATTTGTTTGTTGGGGTGATAGGCATAATCCCCTGAGGGGCTCCCCACTCTCCAGTAAATCCAGGCCCACAATGGTGTCTCTGTGGGATGGAATGAGCAGCTGAGGGTGACTGAGCCTCCTTCTGGCACTGTGGCATGATGGGACTGATGGATGTGGAATTCTGACTGGGTGCTGGTATCTAGAAAGAAAAGAAAAGGACTGGATAAGAGTAGAGTTGCTGGTGAGATTTGCACGGTCCCGTGTCATCTGGCAAATGAATATGAAAGCTTTTTTATATTAACATATCACTTAATTCATGATAATTTATTTCTAACATTAATTATTTTATTAATATTATAATAATCATTTTGGGTCCCAAAAACTCAGAGACTTTACTGCAATGAACCAAAGCACAGACTTGGCAGGTTGGGAACAGCTGGTAATACTGGCAGCCTAACTCTCCCTTATACTTACAATAAGCCCTTCTCCTTCTCACTCACACGTAGCACACTGCCCTCTTACACAGTCCCCTATGTCAGCTGTACTGTGTAACGCACGAGCAAAGTGCCAATAGCCATTGAGGGGGTCTCACATACATTAAACGTTTCCCTACTTTTCTGTTATGTACAGCATTACAGCTCACACATTTCTCACACTTGGGGGACAAAGTTGGGCAAGGAAGCTGGGCAGGGTGACTAGGGCACACGTCCTGCTTGGTCCAACACTGACCCTCACTGCAACATCTACAGCACAACAACTAGGCCTCATGCACTTATTCCACCAACCCAGGCCTAATCTTTACTGGGGCCTCCAACTCCAGCCTCTAGTCCTACATCTTCCCCTCCCCTAATCCCTCCCCTACAGTATCTGCACCACCAGTGTGGCTGCCATAGGCATGCCCAGTATTTCTACCTCTGGGAAACACCCAGCACATAAGGTCCTTCCTCTCCTTATTGATCGGAGCAGGACTTCCCAACCTTTATTCACCCAGGTCTCACTTGCTTATCAACCAGTCTCCACTGATATGTAATCTCTATGGAAATAGCATTAGAAGTGTCTGAAAATGTTACTGTTATATAGATTTGTACATCCTGTGAACAGAGAAAGTTTTAATTGGAACAAATATACAGAATATATATTCTGAGAAGAAGCAGTGATTAGAGCAATGTCTAAGGGATGAAGGGGTTACCCCTTAAAGGTGGGTCACAGTTTAAGGGTTACTGCACCTTCTGTGTGTCTATAAAGGGAGGAATCTATCATTATTTTTATTCTCCCCATGTGACAGGCAGATCATTTATCCCTGAGGGGATGGGTGCAGGCAGGATCGACCTTCTCCATTTTGTATCATTAGCCTAATCCTGCACTGTTGTTTGGGTGGAGTTGCTTCTGCCTGACAGATACTGATTATATTTGCGATCGCTGTTTGTAGTTTGTCACTATGAATAGGTAGGGGGTGATAATAAATGGTCTAAAATTTCTACTTGTCTAGTAACCCATAGCAATCAATTATCAACAAGTAGCATTTACTGTTTAAAAACACCAACCTGGTTAGTTGCTTTGGATTAATAGATGTGGGCAAACTACATTATCCTACTGTATTACATGGCCCTATTAGTTTCCTGTAGGTAAAAAATCCCAGAATCCTTATTACCTTCAATAACCAGCTCAGTGCCAAGTACAGTGTTATTTCCCACAATGCAGCAGTAATATCCTGAATCTTCTCTCCGGACTCTGTTAATGCTCAGGGAGACATCAGTAGGGGAATCCATCACTGAGAAACGACCGGCTCCATCTCGTGTATCCAGTGTCGGAGAATTACTACAGACTGCATCTCGCCCCTTTCTCCAGGTAACTCTCTGCCCTCTCTCACTGGCACCGGGAGGGTAATGTACATAACAGGGGATAGCGATGGTTTCTCCTGGGAGGGCAGGAATCACATCCAACTGTTCCACAGAGATCTGGGCAGGTTCTACAGAGAGAGAAGGGGGGCAGGGATAGGGAAACAATATGTAATATTTCTCTGTAGGATAAAAACAGGGGGAAATAATCCATCTATAGATCCTGGGTTCTTGCCCAGACAGAGGAATCTCTTTACACAACAAGAAGAGTAACAACCGCGGTGGTTGTTATTTTCTAGGCTAAGGGGAACATTTACTAAGACACGAATCTGAACCGAATTGGAAAAAATTCCGATTTGAAAACGAACATTTTGCGACTTTTTCGTATTTTTTGCGATTTTTTCGGCGTCTTTACGACTTTTTCGTTACCAATACGATTTGCGCGAAAAAACGCGAGTTTTTCGTAGCCATTCCGAAAGTTGCGCAAAATCTGGCGATTTTTTTCGTAGCGTTAAAACTTGCGCAAAAAGTTGCGCTTTTTTTCGTAGCGTTAAAACTTGCGCGAAACGTCGCACCTTTTAAGTTTTAACGCTACGAAAAAGGCGCAACTTTTCGCGCAAGTTTTAACGCTACGAAAAATCGGGCGATTTTGCGCAACTTTCGGAATGGCTACGAAAAACTCGCGTTTTTTCGCACAAATCGTATTAGTAACGAAAAAGTCGCGACATTTTTCCGAAAAAATCGCAAAATACCGATCATTACGAAAAAACCGCAATCGGACGCATTCGGCCCGTTCGTGGCTTAGTAAATGTGCCCCTAAGTGTTCAGCTTATTTTAATTATATGGCAGCTTCTATTTCATATAAATGCACCATTATTTTAACTGAAACATATTTATGATCAATTTCAGCATCTTATACCCGTGACACTGTATAATCAGGGAGCTCAGTTTGCAGTATCTTCCGTATAAGCGGAATTATATTGTTTCCGTTTGTGTTGGAATATACATTTGCTGTGGGTATCGGAACCTTCCCATCTGGAAATATAGCAATAGTAATAGTAATAGAAACAACTGTGTTCACTTTCAGCAGTATTTACTACTGCTGCTACTATTACTGATAATACTATTACTACTACTGCTGCTATTACTATTACTACTACTGCTGCTATTACTATTACTACTACTACTGCTATTACTACTGCTGCTGCTACTACTACTACTATTACTACTATGAGGACTAATGCTACTACTATTATTACTACTATTACTATTATTACTACTAATATGCCATCCCCTTCATGTTTACTTGTAGTTCTGCATTTAACACTTGAATTGTTGGCGTTTAATATTTGGGTGGAATAGGATGTAAACTGTAATTATCTGCACTTGTACCTTTCAATATTTATATCACATGTGGGTCAAAAACTGGAAGCTTTTAGAAATTTAAGAATTTAGTGTTGGTATCAATATATTCCACTATAAAGGATTTTTTTTTTTGTTTTTTTTTTTCATTTCTTCGTAACCTCCCATCAGCATCAGATACTGATTACACTACTGAATGGAGTTGGAACCTTCTGAAACATTGTCTTGGAGATTTGCTCCTGTTAATGGGGTTAATGGAAGCAACCTATGGTTTCCCCCAGGTAATGCCCCTAAAGTAAATGAGAACAACCAGTTCTAGGTGCCAGATGATTACAGTACCACTGAATTATAGACACCCCAGTATAGAATCAGGGGCTACTCTATTCTATCCCATCCTTATAAACTTATTTATTAACTACAATATATTGAGTAGAAAAGTGACATTATTACCAGAAAAGAGCAGCAGGGTCCCATAACTGTACCAGGTATAGGTAGTTAGACCTTCTCCAGATACCCGTACTCTGCAGCAGATCAGTGGCCCATCAGTTGGGCGCAGCCTGTGGATAGTGATTGATACTGGATTCTTCCAATCGGGAGGGTCCGGCCTGGAGATTCTCCCAGAGTATTCACTCATGGATAATAATTCATAGCGAGTGTCAGAATCTGCACAGTACCTCCTGGTACTGACTCCCCACTCAATCCTGATCTCTGACTCCCCATCTCTATATAAGTTCCTGTTATAAGTGAAAGTACAGGGGATGGTAACGGAACCTCCCTCAGTCACTCTGATGGTTCTGATCTGATGGGCACAGGAAAGATCTGACCCTGATGAAGTTCTTCCAATTCCTGCAATGAGACGCAAATAGTGATGGGCGAAAAGTTTCGCCAGGCATGGATTCGCGGCGAATTTCCGCGTTTCGGCATTGGCGGATTGTTTCGCGAAACGGATGAAAAATTTCGCCGCGGAAAAATTCGCCGCACGTCAAAAAATTGTCGCCGGCGTCAAAAAAGAATAGCCGCGGGCGACGAAACAATAGCGCGCGACAAAATAATAGCCGCGCGCGACGAAACAAGAGCCGCGCGACGAAACAAGAGCCGCGCGCGACGAAACAAGAGCCGTGCGACAAAATAATAGCTGCGGGTGACGAAATAATAGCCGTGCGACAAAATAATAGCTGCGGGCGACGAAACAAGAGCCGCGGGCGACGAAACAAGAGCCGCGGGCGACGAAACAAGAGCCGCGGGCGACGAAACAAGAGCCGCGGGCGACGAAACAATTGCCGCGGGAGACGAAACAATAACCGCGCGACAAAATAATTGCCGCTGGCGACAATTTTTTTTTGTCGCACGACATTTTCGCCGTTTCGCGGATCTTTTCAAAGATTCGCGAATTTTTCGGCGAAGCGAAACGGAACAGATTCGCTCATCACTAGACGCAAATACAAGATGAATATGGCGGCTACACAGATGCGCTGCAGTTACTGCCTCACCTCAAGCTCAGAAAATATCTGTAGAATCCGGCAGCAAAAATGGCTTCATTCTAACTTGGGCTGTAACATGCAGGCATGATAGGGTTAACTAATCTCTAACTGGGCCTGGCAGGGTATAAATATAACCCAAGTTGCTAGCAGATTATGCTTGCTACAGGAATCAATTAGTGATGAACACATTTTTTTGGCAGGCGTAGAGTCGTGGCAAATTTCCGCATTTTGCCATTGGTGGATTTTTTTGCAAAAAAAATTGTTGTGGAAAAATGTGTGCATGGCGAAAAAATTGTTGAGGGCATAAAAAAACTGACATGTGTCAAAAAAATGGTCACACACGTCAATTTTTGAACGCACATCATTTTTGTTATTTTGTGAACTTTTCTGATTCGCTCATCACTAGAACCAACGTCAGTGTGTGAGGATTGGGAATAGACACACGTAATGCATATGATTTATACCCCTCTCTCTCTCTATTTGCTCAACATTCAAAGATCTGCGGAATCTAATTAAACTCATGGTCTAGAGAGACATTGTGTATATTCCAAGTTATGGCAAGTTGATCTTATTTGGACCCTTTATGGTATGGGGGAAGTTGCCATTGGGGAGAAGGATGGACTATGGGGGTTCCAGAATAGAATCTATGGAACCTTATGGGAGCACAGGGTATTTAAGAGTAAACTCAATAGGCCTAGGTTAGACCTACATCCAAGCTTGAAGAACCACTGAAGGTCTCCTATGCTGTAAGATCTGTATGTATGTTTCTCCTCAGTAATCTGACAATGAATAAATCTAATATCTTTCCAAGAGAAGAAATCTTTGCTCTGTGGACATAATTTGTGCAGATGTCTTACACTCTCTCTCTAATCTCCTGCAACTTGGACATATGATTGGTTGACCCCCCAAAGTCCCCTTGTCTCTAGCATATTAAAGCAAGTCTAGAAAAACCTTCTAATTATATTAGCAAAGAACTGTTTTAGGGAACTGATAGTTTGCGCTATGCAGAAAGCCCATAATGCATTATGTGTAAATGTATACAATAACGTAACAGAACTATGTTGGGGAGGAAGGCAGGTTCCACCATAAGCACAGTAAATGTTTGTTAACTGAATATGTCTATGAAGGTTTTCATTCATTCATCTAGTAAATCTAGTAAATCTAGAGCAACTGGTAATCATTGAAGATGTTTCACTCGTCATCTGAGCAGCTTCTTCAGTCACCAACTGACAGGTATGGGAAATCCTCGGCATATAAACCCTTGCTGTAGGCTGGGTGTGAGTTCCTGGGCTGCTTTTTCATGCAAAGTGGTCTGAGAGAGCAGAAACAGAGCTCTATTGCATCTTGTGGCCTCATATCCCCCCATCCCAGAATTATAGTTGGTTGTAGTGAGAAATACAACACAGTAAGGGGCCCATTAACTAACATTCTCTATTTTTTTCCCCATTGAAAAACACAACAACTTTTTATTATGCGACAATAACATGACAAAAGGGAATACGTAAATAAGTAAAAATACGCCATCTAAAACTTGCTTATTCTATGTTCTCCTAAACACAAAGCAACGGGTGATGATTACACCAATAGGCTAAAGCCTGGGGACCTTACCTTGCAAGAACAGGACAAGAAGAAGACCCAATATGGTATTTTCCTTCATGTCTAAAGGACGACTGGTGCCGTACTGTTCCCTCTCAGAGCAGCCCCTGGGTTCAAATAACTCAATGTGTGATGTCGCTTCCTAATGATTAAAAAAAGGTGAAGCTATAAAAATCTTGAAACTGAAAGCTGAAGTAAGGGGGCAGAGATGTAATTCACCTTAGCACGTCTGGTTAGTGGTATTGCCACTTCCTCTTGTTTCTAATCATAGAACGGCTTGTTGAGATGTTCAGTAACTAAATAAGGAGATCTCTGCAGAAATAACAGCTTGGGCCCTGGCACACAGGGTGTTTGTCTCTAGTGCCTGCACCATCCAAATCTGGTTCCTACCTGTGACAATGTAAATTGCTAGTGGGAAAAAATATACATCACCCCTGCATCACCCCAGAGTTGGTGTTACGAGTGGGAGATGGGAAGGTGAGTCTCTATGGCATGATAGAATGAGTGTAGACTTGATAGGACAGGAGTGTGAGCGTAGACTTGACAAGACAGGATGGAGTGGGTATAGACTTGATAGGACAGGAGTGTGAGCGTAGACTTGACAAGACAGGATGGAGTGGGTATAGACTTGATAGGACAGGAGTGTGAGCGTAGACTTGACAAGACAGGATGGAGTGGGCATAGACTTGATAGGACAGAGCGAGCGTAGACTTGACAGAATGGAGTGGGCATAGACTTGACAGGACTGGACAGGACAGAGTGGGCAAATCCTATATATCTAGGTTTCCCTCATGCTAGTAAAGAGTGACTCCATGACCAACACAAGAACGTTTGGGGATAAAGGGCACCTATTACAGCCTGAGAGGGTTCCACTGATCCAGGATACCCTTCTCTCCCTAGAAGAGTCAATGAGAGGGTTCAGGATCTCATAAGAAAAGCAAAGACAAGCAGAACCATACACCCCCCATCACACTAATGATCACAAGCAGTTTTACATTTGCTGATACAAACAGTAACACTTGAAGCTTTAACTCTGTATTCCCATCTGAAATGGAGACAATAAAACCTATTTAAACAGCAAATCAATATCCTTTTCATTATCTCTAAATAGGTTTAGGCCGTATATTTAATATTCAGAGCTAATGTAGCCTGTCTTACAGATCCATCGGGCTTCTTTCTATATCACTTTGCGGGCTTTATCCAGTTTCTGGAAGGACAAATCAGCCCAAAATATACTTTTTTGCCTAATAAAAGAAAACAAAATTCTAAGCAACTTTGCAATATACATTGATTGGAAATTTGCAATGGTTTTTGAGTCATTTGTATATATAATTGCTATTAGATGCAGTGTTTGTCTGTCCTTTTCTATTCTTTGCCCTGGGGGCTCTGGTATATGAAACAATTTAACACAAAGCGACAGACCTGACTCGCTGAAGGAGACTCCTGAAACAATGTAACACAAGGCAGCAGCCTGTTTTCTATTTAACCTAGTTTCAAGGGGAAGTTAATCCCATCATTGTTTTCTATTTAACCCAGTTTCAAGGGGAAGTTAATCCCATCATTGTTTTCTATTTAACCCAGTTTCAAGGGGAAGTTAATCCCATCATTGTTTTCTATTTCACCCAGTTTCAAGGGGAAGTTAATCCCATCATTGTTTTCTATTTAACCCAGTTTCAAGGGGAAGTTAATCCCATCATTGTTTTCTATTTCACCCAGTTTCAAGGGGAAGTTAATCCCATCATTGTTTTCTATTTAACCCAGTTTCAAGGGGAAGTTAATCCCATCATTGTTTTCTATTTAACCCAGTTTCAAGGGGAAGTTAATCCCATCATTGTTTTCTATTTCACCCAGTTTCAAAGGGAAGTTAATCCCATCATTGTTTTCTATTTCACCCTGTTTCAAAGGGAAGTTAATCCCATCATTGTTTTCTATTTAACCCAGTTTCAAGGGGAAGTTAATCCCATCATTGTTTTCTATTTAATCCAGTTTCAAGGGGAAGTTAATCCCATCATTGTTTTCTATTTAACCCAGTTTCAAGGGGAAGTTAATCCCATCATTGTTTTCTATTTAACCCAGTTTCAAGGGGAAGTTAATCCCATCATTGTTTTCTATTTCACCCAGTTTCAAGGGGAAGTTAATCCCATCATTGTTTTCTATTTAACCCAGTTTCAAGGGGAAGTTAATCCCATCATTGTTTTCTATTTCACCCAGTTTCAAGGGGAAGTTAATCCCATCATTGTTTTCTATTTAACCCAGTTTCAAGGGGAAGTTAATCCCATCATTGTTTTCTATTTAACCCAGTTTCAAGGGGAAGTTAATCCCATCATTGTTTTCTATTTCACCCAGTTTCAAAGGGAAGTTAATCCCATCATTGTTTTCTATTTCACCCTGTTTCAAAGGGAAGTTAATCCCATCATTGTTTTCTATTTAACCCAGTTTCAAGGGGAAGTTAATCCCATCATTGTTTTCTATTTAACCCAGTTTCAAGGGGAAGTTAATCCCATCATTGTTTTCTATTTAACCTAGTTTCAAGGGGAAGTTCATCACATCATTGTTTTCTATTTAACCCAGTTTCAAGGGGAAGTTAATCCCATCATTGTTTTCTATTTAACCCAGTTTCAAGGGGAAATTAATCCCATCATTGTTTTCTATTTCACCCAGTTTCAAGGGGAAGTTAATCCCATCATTGTTTTCTATTTAACCCAGTTTCAAGGGGAAATTAATCCCATCATTGTTTTCTATTTAACCCAGTTTCAAGGGGAAGTTAATCCCATCATTGTTTTCTATTTAACCTAGTTTCAAGGGGAAGTTCATCGCATCATTGTTTTCCTATTTCACCCAGTTTCAAGGGGAAGTTAATCCCATCATTGTTTTCTATTTCACCCAGTTTCAAGGGGAAGTTAATCCCATCATTGTTTTCTATTTAACCCAGTTTCAAGGGGAAGTTAATCGCATCATTGTTTTCTATTTCACCCAGTTTCAAGGGGAAGTTAATCCCATCATTGTTTTCTATTTAACCCAGTTTCAAGGGGAAGTTAATCGCATCATTGTTTTCTATTTAACCTAGTTTCAAGGGGAAGTTCATCGCATCATTGTTTTCCTATTTCACCCAGTTTCAAGGGGAAGTTAATCCCATCATTGTTTTCTATTTCACCCAGTTTCAAGGGGAAGTTCATCACATCATTGTTTTCTATTTAACCTAGTTTCAAGGGGAAGTTCATCGCATCATTGTTTTCTATTTCACCCAGTTTCAAGGGGAAGTTAATCCCATCATTGTTTTCTATTTAACCCAGTTTCAAGGGGAAGTTAATCCCATCATTGTTTTCTATTTAACCTAGTTTCAAGGGGAAGTTAATCCCCTCATTGTTTTCTATTTAACCTAGTTTCAAGGGGAAGTTAATCCCATCATTGTTTTCTATTTAACCTAGTTTCAAGGGGAAGTTCATTGCATCATTGTTTTCTATTTCACCCAGTTTCAAGGGGAAGTTCATCGCATCATTGTTTTCTATTTCACCCAGTTTCAAGGGGAAGTTCATCACATCATTGTTTTCTATTTTACCCAGTTTCAAGGGGAAGTTAATCCCATCATTGTTTTCTATTTAACCTAGTTTCAAGGGGAAGTTCATCACATCATTGTTTTCTATTTCACCCAGTTTCAAGGGGAAGTTAATCCCATCATTGTTTTCTATTTAACCTAGTTTCAAGGGGAAGTTAATCGCATCATTGTTTTCTATTTAACCCAGTTTCAAGGGGAAGTTAATCGCATCATTGTTTTCTATTTAACCTAGTTTCAAGGAGAAGTTAATTCTATTTAACCTAGTTTCAAGGGGAAGTTCATTGCATCATTGTTTTCTATTTCACCCAGTTTCAAGGGGAAGTTAATCCCATCATTGTTTTCTATTTAACCTAGTTTCAAGGGGAAGTTCATCGCATCATTGTTTTCTATTTAACCTAGTTTCAAGGGGAAGTTAATCGCATCATTGTTTTCTATTTCACCCAGTTTCAAGGGGAAGTTAATCCCATCATTGTTTTCTATTTAACCTAGTTTCAAGGGGAAGTTCATCACATCATTGTTTTCTATTTAACCCAGTTTCAAGGAGAAGTTAATCCCATCATTTTTTTCTATTTAACCTAGTTTCAAGGGGAAGTTCATCGCATCATTGTTTTCTATTTCACCCAGTTTCAAGGGGAAGTTCATCACATCATTGTTTTCTATTTCACCCAGTTTCAAGGGGAAGTTAATCCCATCATTGTTTTCTATTTAACCCAGTTTCAAGGGGAAGTTAATCGCATCATTGTTTTCTATTTCACCCAGTTTCAAGGGTAAATTAATCTCATCACTGTTTTCTATTTAACCCAGTTTCAAGGGGAAGTTAATCCCCTCATTGTTTTCTATTTAACCTAGTTTCAAGGGGAAGTTAATCCCCTCATTGTTTTCTATTTAACCTAGTTTCAAGGGGAAGTTCATCGCATCATTGTTTTCTATTTAACCTAGTTTCAAGGGGAAGTTAATCGCATCATTGTTTTCTATTTCACCCAGTTTCAAGGGGAAGTTAATCCCATCATTGTTTTCTATTTAACCTAGTTTCAAGGGGAAGTTCATCACATCATTGTTTTCTATTTAACCCAGTTTCAAGGGGAAGTTAATCCCATCATTGTTTTCTATTTAACCTAGTTTCAAGGGGAAGTTCATCACATCATTGTTTTCTATTTAACCCAGTTTCAAGGAGAAGTTAATCCCATCATTTTTTTCTATTTAACCTAGTTTCAAGGGGAAGTTCATCGCATCATTGTTTTCTATTTCACCCAGTTTCAAGGGGAAGTTCATCACATCATTGTTTTCTATTTCACCCAGTTTCAAGGGGAAGTTAATCCCATCATTGTTTTCTATTTAACCCAGTTTCAAGGGGAAGTTAATCGCATCATTGTTTTCTATTTCACCCAGTTTCAAGGGTAAATTAATCTCATCACTGTTTTCTATTTAACCCAGTTTCAAGGGGAAGTTAATCCCCTCATTGTTTTCTATTTAACCTAGTTTCAAGGGGAAGTTAATCCCCTCATTGTTTTCTATTTAACCTAGTTTCAAGGGGAAGTTAATCCCATCATTGTTTTCTATTTCACCCAGTTTCAAGGAGAAGTTAATCCCGTCATTGTTTTCTATTTCACCCAGTTTCAAGGAGAAGTTAATCCCATCATTGTTTTCTATTTCACCCAGTTTCAAGGGGAAGTTAATCCCATCATTGTTTTCTATTTAACCTAGTTTCAAGGGGAAGTTAATCCCATCATTGTTTTCTATTTAACCTAGTTTCAAGGGGAAGTTCATCGCATCATTGTTTTCTATTTCACCCAGTTTCAAGGGGAAGTTCATCACATCATTGTTTTCTATTTCACCCAGTTTCAAGGGGAAGTTCATCACATCATTGTTTTCTGTTTCACCCAGTTTCAAGGGGAAGTTAATCCCATCATTGTTTTCTATTTAACCTAGTTTCAAGGGGAAGTTCATCGCATCATTGTTTTCTATTTTGCCCAGTTTCAAGTGAAACTTAAACACATCATTGTTTTCCAAGAATGAGCGCCAATGCTCCTAAAATGGCCGTTGGAGCAATTCCTGTATGGGAAAAATAAAGAGGACACATGGAAAAGAACCATTGTCATTGAAATTTCACGAATCTCTCAAATGTTTCACATTTTTCTGCTGGAAAGATCAGCAAGTTATGGGATTGTGCTTAAAATATCTGAAAATGTAAAGATATGTGAGAAAAGAGGAGTAAAGTATATTTAATTTGACCTTTTCAGATCGGATGCCCTGTGTCAAGACCTTACCTGTCCTGCTCCAGCGGCGCGCCGGTTCTCCTTGCGTCGGTCCAAGATGGCGGTGCGTTCCAGCATGCACAAACAGCTTGGTTGACGCAGAATTGTGACCTTTCGACGCAGATGCTGTGACATAGGCGGAAGAGCACTATTTAGACTGGCTTCTGATTTTGGTAAGTGCTCGGACATTGTTTTTCCTAGCTCTACTTGTTTTTGGACTTTGCTATTGTTAAATTGAACTTTTGCCTGCCTGACCATTCTCTCGGATACGCCCTGCTGCGCTTGTACCTTGCTTGCTTATTGTTGCTGACCCTTGGCCTGGCTGATTTTCTCTGTGATCATCCTTATCTGTACCCGCTTGTGCCTCCGATACCCGTTGCTGACTTCGCTGTGCCTATTTCTACGTGAGCCTACGCCTCGCAGTCCACTCTGCTTAGACCTTCGCTGGACCTTTTCTGGGCTCTCGTACCTCGCCTCACTTCTCTCTCATCTCAGCCTGAGAGTACCAGTGGGGAGCTGTAAGAGCAGTCCTCCTCAGCATACCTGGTTCCTGCATCCGGTAAGCCTGACACCCTGCTTCTCCATTTTATCATTATGTTCTGGCCAATTTACAATTTCATGTTACAGTTGGAAATAAGAATTACAAATGGGTGAATGTTGCCCCAGGCTTTCAGTGTAGCCCATATATTGGCCAGTGTTCTGATTGGCTGATTGATATGACTTCCTTTTTCGAATTTGTGGGGAACAATACACAGGACAGGCAGGCAGAGCCTTGAGAGACAGAATACGTGAGAATATTAATAACATAGAATGTAATCAGAGAGTGTTCTCTCTCTAAGGATGAAGACACACTGAGCTACTACAGGTATGGGATCCCTTATCCGGAAACCCATTATCCAGAAAGTTCCAAATTACAGAAAGGCCATCTCCCATAGATTCCATTATAAGCAAATAATTCTAATTTAAAAAAAATATTTTCCTTTTCTCTGTAATAATAAAACAGTACCTGTACTTGATCCCAACTAAGATATAATTACCCCTTATTGGGGGCAGAACAGCCCTATTGGGTTTATTTAATGGTTAAATAATTCCCCTTTCTCTGTAATAATAAAACAGTACCTGTACTTGATCCCAACTAAGATATAATTACCCCTTATTGGGGGCAGAACAGCCCTATTGGGTTTATTTAATGGTTAAATGATTCCCCTTTCTCTGTAATAATAAAACAGTACCTGTACTTAATCCCAACTAAGATATAATTACCCCTTATTGGGGGCAGAACAGCCCTATTGGGTTTATTTCATGGTTAAATGATTCCCTTTTCTCTGTAATAATAAAACAGTACCTGTACTTGATCCCAACTAAGATATAATTACCCCTTATTGGGGCAGAACAGCCCTATTGGGTTTATTTAATGGTTAAATGATTCCCTTTTCTCTGTAATAATAAAACAGTACCTGTACTTGATCCCAACTAAGATATAATTACCCCTTATTGGGGGCAGAACAGCCCTATTGGGTTTATTTCATGGTTAAATGATTCCCCTTTCTCTGTAATAATAAAACAGTACCTGTACTTAATCCCAACTAAGATATAATTACCCCTTATTGGGGGCAGAACAGCCCTATTGGGTTTATTTCATGGTTAAATGATTCCCTTTTCTCTGTAATAATAAAACAGTACCTGTACTTGATCCCAACTAAGATATAATTACCCCTTATTGGGGCAGAACAGCCCTATTGGGTTTATTTAATGGTTAAATGATTCCCTTTTCTCTGTAATAATAAAACAGTACCTGTACTTGATCCCAACTAAGATATAATTAATCCTTATTGGAGGCAAAACAAGCCTATTGGGTCTATTTAATATTTAAATGATTTTTTGCAGATTTAAGTTATGGAAATCCTAATTATAGAAAGTTCCCTTATCCAGAAAACCCCAGGTCCCAAGCATTCTGTACAACATGTCCCATACCTGTAGTAGCAGATACTTGTCATGGCTACTAAAATAGACAATGCTGATCATTTACTGATAATTGTCTCTATGTGTGTTTTAGCAGAGGTAATTCTCAGTATTTTCTATGGCAGGGGATTTTCTGGAGTTTTGTAGCCATGAAAAGTAGCTGCTACAAGTAGCTCAGTGTGTCTTCACCCTAACTTGGATTTATTTATGGTTCATGGTATTGAGAGGATTCCCTTGGGTAGGAGAGGAGGTGCTGTAACTAAGAAACTATTATTCCATGAAACAAAATGGATTTTTACTCTCGCTAATAGGTATCCATTTGGCATGAATAGTGAGTATGATATTTTGTGTTATTTTGGATACTGCTCTTATCATAATGACTCTAATTGGGATTGCCTGTAGATAGTCTAAAAGACTTACTTTAAAGGTTTTGTACTAATAAAGTTTTTTGCTATTTGTATTAGCTTCAAATGAGAGCACCAATATGGGGGATTGGGTTTGCTTGTTTTATGTTTTGTAAAGTTTCCTATGCTTTGAATAGAGTTCACTTATTAGAGTACTAATATGGTGGGCTGGGGGTACCTTGATATGCATTTTAAATTGAAGCCTTTTACGACCGGTGAAATAATTAACTTGTGTGCTTTGATTGGTGAGACCTCCTTTATATATCTTGTGATTATTGTTACATCTTTGCCTATGATTAAGTGTCTGTGAACACGAAATGCGTAAGGCGGTACTCTGATAATAATAAAATAAATGGATAACCACTCTGCCATCCTGGCCAGTTGCGGCCCCCATGAGACTCTATATTAATCCCTTATTTTAATATTTAGTGTTGAGCTCAAACTTCAAAATTGAGCAAGACTTGTAAATAAATAGATGTTTTCAACTATCCCGTCCTTGAAATTTTTCATGAGTTTTATATATATATATATATATTAAAATATATATAATATTGCCTAACCTCCGGAGGCTTCAACCGATGGCGCTGTGGCTTAGCTGGTTAAAGTGCCTGTCTTGTAAACAGGAGATCCTGAGTTCGACTCTCAGCAGTGCCTGCCTTCTTCCTTTAAAGCTTGCGGGGAGCGGCTAGAGCGTGCCTTTGGCTCTCTCGCCCATGTCTGTTCTCTGAATGTATCTGCCCGTTAAAGCATGGTTCCTCTGAAAACTCCCAGCCTGTTTTACATGCAGATACAATCTTCTGCATGTGCCCATTTTTCAATTTTATGCCCTTGAAAGGGGCAGCAGTCTGGCGCTGTGGCTTAGTTGGTTAAAGCGCCTGTCTAGTAAACAGGAGATCCTGAGTTCGACTCTCAGCAGTGCCTGCCCTTTTTCGTTTCCCCCAACCTCAAACTTGGAAGTACGAGCTTCCCGCCTGTGTGCAATATCTCTCACTAGCAGCCTTACAAAAGATGATGTCGGTATGGTAGGCAAAAGAAAGGAGTCAAACTAAAATGGCCACTGGGAAATTTCAAAGCGACATGCAAATAAGCAGAAGCGTGACTCCTTTGGCGATACGAAGGGAATAACGGAGGGGCTTTTAGCTGTCCCTTTAGCTGCCCTTGTAGAAAGGTGCACACTTGTAGCTCACTGAATTTACAGGCAAGGGAGAAAGAAGTTGCGGAATGGGGCATCAGTGTGCTTATTTCTCTTTCTGTCCGCGGGCTCTGCCCCAAACGGTTGGCGCTGTGGCTTAGTTGGTTAAAGCGCCTGTCTTGTAAACAGGAGATCCTGAGTTTGACTCTCAGCAGTGCCTGCCTTCTTCCTTTAAAGCTTGCGGGGAGCGGCTAGAGCGTGCCTTTGGCTCTCTTGCCCATGTCTGTTCTCTGAACTTATCTGCCCGTTAAAGCATGGTTCCTCTGAAAACTCCCAGCCTGTTTTACATGCAGATGTCAGTCTCCTGGCAAGTGTATGCCTACCAACCAAGCAACGGCCGCTTCCTATCAAAGTGTGGAACTGTGTCTTGGGTCAATTAGACACATCTTTTCATGCTTAGCCCGAATAATGTTCCTGTCAAGATTGCAAAGTAGCTAGGCTTACTGAGCTTCAAGCTACAGACTGGGGACGAAAGGTATTGGTGGTTGGAGGTAAAACATGTGCGTTGGGGGGAAATTCCTTGGTAATAAAGGATGTGTTCAGGTTGTTGATTTGGTTTTGCTAATAAGCGCTGCTCACGCCTGCCAAGGAGCAAGGCTCACACCTGAATCAAGACTTTGTCATGAGTTTTAAGGCAGAGCTGACAAATATGTTTCAATCAAGGCCTTCTTCTTCTTAATTATCCGCCTGTCTAACAGATATCTCTAGAGTTTAACAGCAAGTAATACTTGCCCAATAATCCTGATCTTGGTGCAATCTTCTGCATGTGCCCATTTTTTATTTTTATGCCCTTGACAGAGGCTGAAGCCTGGCGCTGTGGCTTAGTTGGTTAAAGCGCCTGTCTAGTAAACAGGAGATCCTGAGTTCAACTCTCAGCAGTGCCTGCCTTTAGTGGGTTGTTTCATTTACAAATGCCCCACCCTGTGCTGCTAATGTGATTATAGGTATAAGGTGACATGTGAGTGTCAGAAGCTTCGGCAGGAAAAATTGAAGCCAGAGCTGCTGGAACAGGTAAAAGAACTGCCATGTTGAAACGGAGTGGACACAGGAAAGACCAGGAAGTCACATTCTCCATAACGTTTGGGGAGTTATTATTTCACGTTAAAATCTTTTGTCTCAGGACTCTGCTGTTTCTCTAAAGCAGTGAGCTTCCCTGCACAGTGGCTTCTTGTTATAATGTCCGGTGTTGGAGAACTCCTTCAGTCTATCCGGGCAGCAGTTGACCAGCATGGCTGTCAGTGGCTTTAAGTTTGTTCCCCAGCTCAGATAATCCTGTAACCTGTGTATTGACCTTTAGCCCACAATATAACGAGGCAGTGAGGATTATTGAGAAAAATATCCTTTATTGGATAGGGTTTTACAAATGGGCTGTAAATAGGGTAAGCTCCCCAGCTGAAATTTTGCTTGAGTGCAGTCTCTATTTCTGCTTTGTTCAGAGAACGAGCGCAAGATAAATAACAATATGCTCCTACGTGCTTGGCGTTTAATATCTTTTTATGCTAGCACGTAGGAGCTACGTCATTGGCAGGGAAAGGGTTAATAGCACTCTTTTATTCCCTAGTCAGATTAGAGGGCGTCTGCCTTGTCATATCTTCATGTCCGCGCTTTGTTGATAAACCTCTATTAGAGGCCCCCTAAAGTGAGTAGGGTAGAAGGTGCTCCTGTTCTTAAATTTGATGGTATTTATGATAGCACACTGTCTAATCTTTACTTCAGTCTCTGGTTCGAAATGTGTATTATCCTTTTCCTGTAAAAAATACCTTTTAAGGACAATTAACTGATTGACATCAAGTACTTTTTCAAATATATCAAAGTTTCTGCTAGTAGAGAAAGAGAGACCCATAGTGAACCCAAGTCAATACTTTAGATGACAAATTCAAAACTTTTTCTGTGGCCTTCTCCTCAGTGTGTATCAGTTGTGTTCTCTCCCTTTGTTCCATTGGAGTTTCTTGATCCTGCCTTGTTTTCCATAGGGATCTGTTGGTCTTTTTGCGATTCCATTGTCTGTTTGGGGATTTGTTGCTGTCTTGTTCCCCTAAAAAACTTCCTGAGCCTTTTCCATTCAGATAATCTGTGAAGAAACAGGAGAAGAACCAGAAAAAGAGCCTTCTGAAAACTCATCCCATTCCATACTTGAGAAACTCACTTTCTTAGGGGTATTTTTTAAAATTGATCTGTAATCTTGTCTCCGGGGTTTCTCTAATTTCCCTTTTCTCCTGTGCCCAATTATACACTTGTCCTTGGTTATAATCTATGGTGTCTCGGATAAATGTTCTCTTTTTATTATCCATAACTTCTGTCTCAACCTTTTTAACTCTTTTTTGCTCTTTTTTTAACAATGTCATCAAAATGTCCAGATTCCCTAAATGTGTCAATGTCTTTCTCTGCCCTTTTAAGTTCAACCTCTAATTGATCATGTGCTTTACTTTTAAATTCTATCGTCTATCACAGTGCTGTCCAACATCTGTGGCACCGAGGGCCGGAATTTTTCCGGCCTCCGTGGTGGAGGGCCGATAATGGAAGCTAGTTTTGACCACTCCCCTTTTTAAAACCACACCCACTTGAAACCACACCCATGTTATTACATGACCATAGCCATATTACTGGTGGTAGTACAGCAAAAACCTGCCATACTCTGCCTGCCCCACCCTGCCTGTGTGTGCCATACTCTGCCTTCCCTACCCTGCCTGTGTGTGCCATACTCTGTCTGCCCTATGCTGCCTGTGTGTGCCATACTCTGCCTTCCCTACCCTGCCTGTGTGTGCCATACTCTGCTTTCCCTACCCTGCCTGTGTGAGCCACACTCTGCCTGCCCCACCCTGCCTGTGTGTGCCATACTCTGCCTTCCCTACCCTGCCTGTGTGTGCCATACTCTGTCTGCCCTATGCTGCCTGTGTGCCATACTCTGCCTTCCCTACCCTGCCTATGTGTGCCATACTCTGCCTTCCCTACCCTGCCTGTGTGTGCCATACTCTGCCTTCCCTACCCTGCCTGTGTGTATGGCACACACAGGCAGCATAGGGCAGGCAGAGTATGGCACACACAGGCAGTCTGCAGTGACACAATGCTGGCACTGCTCCTACAGTCTGCACAATACCTATATATTAAAAAAACTTTTTAATTGCAGTATATGTTCTTTTTATAGTGTGCAGGGTTTATTTTTGGGTTTCTACTGCTCCTACAATCTGAGGTGTGAACAGTTGAACAATGGGGGTGATTACAGCCTGAGCCTAAGGTGTGAACACTGCAGGGGATGAACAATGCAGAGGTGTGAACAACACAGGGGATTACATTTTTAAACAATACAGGGGGTTTACAGCCTGAATCTGAGGTGTTAACCATGCAGGGGGCCAGTATTGATACCATTTAAAGCTTAAACATAGGTAAGCCATCAAAGCAGCCAGACAGGTGGGGGGCCACGGCCCGCGGGCTGCCAGTTGGACAGCACTGGTCTATCATTTAAAACCGCAGTCTGAAAGTATCCTGTTCCAACTTGTAATAAAGACTTCATCTCCCTCTATAAACGATGGAAATTTCTTCATTCTTTGACCACGAGGAATCATTTGGGTTTCTGCCTATTTCTCCAAAGATGCTCTATCCCACCAAGTGTATAATTCTAAGTCAACATTCATTCATATTCTTTAAAAGACATTCATTCATTTGTAATAAATCCGAATTGGAACCAAATACTTGACTAGCCGTACATAATCTTATGTTATTTTCATAAAGTTCCTCCATGATCAACAGTGCAAATAATAAATTACACCAAGTGATAAAGCAACGCTGCCTAATGTGAAAAAAATTTTAAAAAATATTTTTTTTGTGAAATATGTGTTAAAAAATTACTAAGCGAACCAGAGACCTTCCTCTCACACCCTTAGCTCTCCAACTTAAGTTATGTGCCCGGTGCACACTGCTGGGGGATCGGCACCCTCCAAAAATCCAAAGTAACCACAAATGCAATGGCACTCACAGCTGCAATAGGGACAAGCCCTTAAGTTCAAACTTTATTGCGGAAGTGCAACGTTTCGGGGCAAAGTGATTTCAATAATTTATATTATTTCCTGATTAACCGAGTATACAGCCCAAGAAGTGAGTGTGCCAAGAAAGGGTTACACATGTTATATCCTTTCTTGTACAAACGATCCGGAACAGCACCTCTTATCTTTTAAATTAAAATGCCTTTATTGCAAATTTCAGGGGCAAACAACAGCAACGTTTCAGGCCATGTATGGCCTTTTATCAAGCTAATTGGCAATTACACACATCTCCTTTTATACCCTGTGCGCCACCTAGTGGATATAGTTTCAAATACAATAGAGTAGCAAACAACAATGTATCCGAATAAACATTTATGTGTTACAATCAAGTGATTGTTACATATTATATATCCTCAAGTGTTAGTTAAAATGCAACATTGCACAAATCTACATCTTAAAATCTCAATCATTTAAAACATAAAAACCATGTAAAGAAAAAATCATGTAAGGAAAAAACACATAAAAAAGGAGAGGAGGAATAAAATCTTTTTATCTAAATTGGTCTCAGATCATATTCTTTATTTAGGCTGATGCCACACCAGGCGTAGGGCTGATTTTTTCGGCAAGCGGAAAAACGCTTGCCGAAAATTCAGCCCTACGCCTGCTACTTGTGCCTGCACCCGAATGAATGGAATACGCTCGGGTGCAGGCACATGTAGCCGATATACGCACGAAAACGCGAGACTTTGGATTCTCTCGCATTTTCGTGCGTATATCGGCTACATGTGCCTGCACCCGAGCGTATCCCATTCATTCGGGTGCAGGCACAAGTAGCAGGCGTAGGGCTGAATTTTCGGCAAGCGTTTTTCCGCTTGCCGAAAAAATCAGCCCTACGCCTGGTGTGGCATCAGCCTTAGTCCAAAAGGACTTAATGTTTCCAATTTACTTATCCAAAAGGCCTCCCTGTACAGCAATTCCTTCAGTCTATTTCCTCCTCTCCTTTTTAACTCAACCGTTTCAACAACTTAATTTAAGTTGATTCACTCTGCGTCCGCATTCAATAAAATGGCCTGCAACAGCCTGATCAGTTTTACCTGTGTTTATTGCTGACTTATGTTCCCATATTCACTCATGGACCAATCTCATTGTTTGCCCAACATATGCCAGCCCACATGGACATACACTGCATACATTGAGTAACATGAGTATCTTCCGCGTATCTTAATCGCATTACCTTTTCTAGGGTGGTAAAGCACCTCTCCCACTTGTACATTCGAACAGCAATTATAATTGAATGTGACCTGAGACCGATATTTAGATATCGATTGTACCTGGATATGCCGATGGGGAACCTGCACTGCTATAAACTAAATACAAAGTGTTGTGCTGACTACTATTTCTATAACATCCTTTCTTGTACAAACATTTTCTGCCTCTAGTTCCCCTTCTGGGGAGTGTAACTTCTCATGAGCTTTCTATAGCTCCAGAAACTCTTTTTTCTCCCTTCTGTTTGCTATAATTCACACTCTAAAGCAGAACTTGGTAACACTCTGCTCCACTCTGCCCACCCTGCATAATACTCCGGAAATCAGGGACCTCAGTTTGTTACTGACTAACGACTTCTTCTCAGAGAATAAACATCAGGGCTGATATCAATTACAAACTTCAACAACAAGCGATGAAGCAGCTTCTTTTTCTGCTGCTCCTATGGACTTGCCAAGGTAAGATATGTACGGTGGTGAGAATTGCATCTGTCAGGCCGTTTATATTCTATTTTGGTTGTGACTCCTGAAACAATAAGGCAGAAACCAACTGCAACAAAAGTCTTGTCTTCTTCTTTGCTACAAGCTAATGTTTGTACTTTTATCATGAAATATTGCCTGCACTTATCTGGAGATACATGAGATTTGGATTTACAGTCTGTGACTTTTATCATAAATGACTGGATGTTGAGTGAAGTAAGTGGAGATGAGAAACTTGTGCCCCACTGAGCCCATGTAGATGGTACTATCAGCAATAAGGACAGGGATGAGAATGGGGGAATGGGCTGGGCACTGTATTATTGAATCCAGTCTGCTACACTCTGGTTTAATGAGTAAATACATTGTACTGAGGCAGCTTTGTTGGACTCAACTCTTCTTTTTTCTCTCTGTGCAGGAGGAATCCATAGCCAAGGAAAGAAGCCATACTGTATTATACAGAATGAGTCGGTGCGAGTGAGGGAGGGGGGCAGTGTCACTATCCCGTGTTGGTTCAGTTACCCCAGGAATCAGTGGGACAGCTCCGTCAGTCTGAGAGTCTATTGGAGAGCAGCAAGAGAGCGCCCATGTGGGAGCAATCCTTTCATTTATAATCACACAGAGAACTGGGTCCATGGGGATTACACAGGGAGAATCAGCCTGGAGGGAAACCCAAAGGAACAGAATGTGGTGTCTCTCCGAATCCAGGGGATCAGGCGCTCGGATGGGCCGATGTTCTGCTGCCGCCTGGAACCAGAAAGCAAAACATTAAAATCATGGCAAAATATTCAGGGAACATTCATACATTTTTCAGGTAGCCTGGAGTGATATAAGATATAAGAGTCCTTCTGTCTGTGTCACTGTGTCACCCTGCAGGGGGAGGGGCCGACTCACGGCTCCTGTCTGTGTCAGTGTGTCACCCTGCAGGGGGAGGGGCAGACTCACAGCTCCTTCTGTCTGTGTCACTGTGTCACCCTGCAGGGGGAGGGGCAGACTCACAGCTCCTTCTGTCTGTGTCACTGTGTCACCCTGCAGGGGGTGGGGCCGACTCACGGCTCCTTCTGTCTGTGTCACTGTGTCACCCTGCAGGGGGAGGGGCCGACTCACAGCTCCTTCTGTCTGTGTCACTGTGTCACCCTGCAGGGGGAGGGGCAGACTCACAGCTCCTTCTGTCTGTGTCACTGTGTCACCCTGCAGGGGGAGGGGCCGACTCACGGCTCCTTCTGTCTGTGTCACTGTGTCACCCTGCAGGGGGAGGGGCAGACTCACAGCTCCTTCTGTCTGTGTCACTGTGTCACCCTGCAGGGGGTGGGGCCGACTCACGGCTCCTTCTGTCTGTGTCACTGTGTCACCCTGCAGGGGGAGGGGCAGACTCACAGCTCCTTCTGTCTGTGTCACTGTGTCACCCTGCAGGGGGTGGGGCCGACTCACGGCTCCTTCTGTCTGTGTCACTGTGTCACCCTGCAGGGGGTGGGGCCGACTCACGGCTCCTTCTGTCTGTGTCACTGTGTCACCCTGCAGGGGGAGGGGCAGACTCACGGCTCCTGTCTGTGTCACTGTGTCACCCTGCAGGGGGAGGGGCCGACTCACAGCTCCTTCTGTCTGTGTCACTGTGTCACCCTGCAGGGGGAGGGGCCGACTCACAGCTCCTTCTGTCTGTGTCACTGTGTCACCCTGCAGGGGGAGGGGCAGACTCACAGCTCCTTCTGTCTGTGTCACTGTGTCACCCTGCAGGGGGAGGGGCAGACTCACAGCTCCTTCTGTCTGTGTCACTGTGTCACCCTGCAGGGGGAGGGGCCGACTCACAGCTCCTTCTGTCTGTGTCACTGTGTCACCCTGCAGGGGGAGGGGCCGACTCACAGCTCCTTCTGTCTGTGTCACTGTGTCACCCTGCAGGGGGAGGGGCAGACTCACAGCTCCTTCTGTCTGTGTCACTGTGTCACCCTGCAGGGGGAGGGGCACACTCACAGCTCCTTCTGTCTGTGTCACTGTGTCACCCTGCAGGGGGAGGGGCAGACTCACAGCTCCTCCTTCTGTCTGTGTCACTGTGCCACCCTGCAGGGGGAGGGGCCGACTCACAGCTCCTTCTGTCTGTGTCACCCTGCAGGGGGAGGGGCAGACTCACAGCTCCTTCTGTCTGTGTCACTGTGTCACCCTGCAGGGGGAGGGGCAGACTCACAGCTCCTTCTGTCTGTGTCACTGTGTCACCCTGCAGGGGGAGGGGCAGACTCACAGCTCCTCCTTCTGTCTGTGTCACTGTGCCACCCTGCAGGGGGAGGGGCCGACTCACAGCTCCTTCTGTCTGTGTCACCCTGCAGGGGGAGGGGCCGACTCACAGCTCCTCCTTCTGTCTGTGTCACTGTGCCACCCTGCAGGGGGAGGGGCAGACTCACAGCTCCTCCTTCTGTCTGTGTCACTGTGCCACCCTGCAGGGGGAGGGGCAGACTCACAGCTCCTTCTGTCTGTGTCACTGTGTCACCCTGCAGGGGGAGGGGCAGACTCACAGCTCCTTCTGTCTGTGTCACTGTGTCACCCTGCAGGGGGAGGGGCAGACTCACAGCTCCTCCTTCTGTCTGTGTCACTGTGTCACCCTGCAGGGGGAGGGGCCGACTCACAGCTCCTCCTTCTGTCTGTGTCACTGTGCCACCCTGCAGGGGGAGGGGCAGACTCACAGCTCCTCCTTCTGTCTGTGTCACTGTGCCACCCTGCAGGGGGAGGGGCCGACTCACAGCTCCTTCTGTCTGTGTTACTGTGTCACCCTGCAGGGGGAGGGGCCGACTCCCAGCTCCTTCTGTCTGTGTCACTGTGTCACCCTGCAGGGGGAGGGGCACACTCACAGCTCCTTCTGTCTGTGTCACTGTGCCACCCTGCAGGGGGAGGGGCAGACTCACAGCTCCTCCTTCTGTCTGTGTCACCCTGCAGGGGGAGGGGCAGACTCACGGCTCCTTCTGTCTGTGTCACCCTGCAGGGGGAGGGGCAGACTCACAGCTCCTTCTGTCTGTGTCACCCTGCAGGGGGAGGGGCAGACTCACGGCTCCTTCTGTCTGTGTCACTGTGTCACCCTGCAGGGGGAGGGGCAGACTCACAGCTCCTTCTGTCTGTGTCACTGTGTCACCCTGCAGGGGGAGGGGCAGACTCACAGCTCCTTCTGTCTGTGTCACTGTGTCACCCTGCAGGGGGAGGGGCAGACTCACAGCTCCTTCTGTCTGTGTCACTGTGTCACCCTGCAGGGGGAGGGGCAGACTCACAGCTCCTTCTGTCTGTGTCACTGTGTCACCCTGCAGGGGGAGGGGCAGACTCACAGCTCCTTCTGTCTGTGTCACTGTGTCACCCTGCAGGGGGAGGGGCAGACTCACAGCTCCTCCTTCTGTCTGTGTCACTGTGTCACCCTGCAGGGGGAGGGGCAGACTCACAGCTCCTTCTGTCTGTCACTGAGGGTCATTTATAAAGTTCATGCAGAGAATTTTTTTTCACAAATGGTTGTTTTGCGCATGTTTCCCCTAAATGGTTACATTTTGCACTGCTGTGCTGTCTTTCCTAAAATGAAAATGTGCCCCAAAATTTGCGGTTTGCATGAGGAGGCTCTCTGTGCGCGTTTATTGTGTGCAAATAAAGTGGCGATTTTGACTTTTTGAAAAGAATTTCACAATTTTTAGAATCAGTTTAGTGAACATTTTTTCCGGCACCAAAGTCGCGGTGTAAGTTGGACACAGAGTGTCCACAGACATGTTTGCAGTTTTCAAATAAACCATATTTAAAAACTTTCACACTATGATTAAAAAATTCACAATTATGTTTGGACACTAAATGCACCAGTCATGTCCAGCTTTATAAATATAAACACCGGCAGGGCAAATATGTTCCCTGTGCGAATCTGTCACCGTGTCACCCTTTAACCCTTTCCCTGCCAAGCATGTAGCTCCTACATGCTGGCATAAAAAGATGTTTAACGCCAAGCACGTAGGAGCTATGTTTTCTTTATCTTGCGCTCGTTCTCTGCACTCACTGCTTAATCTGAGTGCAGAGAATGAGTGCAAGGTAAAGAACCTCCTAGGGAATGAGCAGAGAGCAGTTACTAGAGGCCCCTGGAGCGCGATCGCCCAGGGGCCCCATGGGAAAAGCCTGACACGTGGATTATATGTGTCAGGCTTTTGCAGCTCTCCCCCCCCCTTCCTGCACTCCCCCTTCATATCCTGTGCCGCCCACAAATGGACTCGACTGCTGCTGTGCCTGCTTCTCTCCTGTCTCCCTCCTGCGATCTTCAGCTTCTCGACCCCAGGTTAGTGCCAGATACACACACAAACACACAATCACACACTTATTACACTAATACACACTTATTCTTACACTTACATTCTTACATTTTGCCATGTGTTACACACAAACTTACACACTTATGCAATTTTGTATTTTTTTTTATCCTCTCTTTCTTGCCTAAAAAAAATATTTTATTGCCATTGAGGATAGCATATTCCCTAACTGCACTGCGCAATACCTTTGATAAATTATGATGGTGTTTTTATTACATTTTTTGTGATTTTGGCGCATTTTTAGTCATTTTATTGCATTTTCAGTTATGCATAGTTGATGTTCGCTTGACTTTGTCTGAAAAACTAATTTGCTCTAGCCAAAATACTCAAATTGTGATTCTGACTTCAGATATCACTAGGAAAACTGTATTTCAATTTGGGTGCCCTTGTACCCCACATTGTTTGGTAAATCTATGCATATAGGGCATCAAACTGTTCAGTAGACCCCTGGCATTCATATTTGGAGTGTTTTATGTGGGTACATTATGAAATGTGGGGGTACATAATGGGGCAAAATGCAAGCTTTGTGACAATTTTCAGAAATGTTATAAAACCGTTCTGTTTAGCATAGCTTTGTAGTTTGGTAGTCTGCAGTAGAAAGATGTATTTACCCATTTTTGTTTTCTCAGAATGTGTATTTTTGGAAAATATATGGTTTTCTAGGGTCTCCGTACTGTTAGTGGCTTATGGCACATAACACACATAGCGGGTGCAAAAACTGCACGAGCCGAAGTGCCATTTATGAAAATACATATGTACTATTTTTATTTGGGTGCCCCTGTACCCCTCATAGTTTGGTAAATCTATGCATATAGGGCATCAATCTGTTCAGTAGACCCCTGGCGTTCATATTTAGAGTGTTTTATGTTGATAAGTTACAAATTGTGGGGGTACATAATAAGGTAAAATGCAAGCTTTGTGACGATTTTCAGAAATGTCATAAAAACCATTCTGTTTAGCATAGCTTTGTAGTTTGGTAGTTTGCAGTCGAAAGTTGTAGTTACCCATTTTTGTTCTGTCAGAATGTGTACTTTTGGAAAGTGTATGGTTTTCTAGGATCTCCATACTGTTAGGGGGTCTTATGGCACATAATACACATACCGGGTGCAAAAACTGCACGAGCCGGAGCGTCATATGTGAAAATTCATATGCACTATTTTTACTTGGGTGCCCCTGTACCCCACATAGTTTGTTAAATCTATGCATACAGGGCATCAAACTGTTCAGTAGACCTTTGGTGTTCCTATTTGGGGTGATTTGCCTTTTTATGTAAGAAATTGTGTGAGATAAATGCGGCAAATTGCAACATTTTTAGGCAATTTTCTGAAATGTCATAGAAACCACTAACTAAAAACTTTGCAGATTGGTACTTTGCTGTAGAAAGGACTATTTACCCATGTTGGATTTGTCATATTGTGTACTTTGCAAAAATATATGGTTTTCAGGGGTCACCCTACATTTCTGCAGTTTCTATCCCACATAAAACTGCCATGTGGTTATGAATTAGGTAAAGGTAAGCCATGAAATTAGTGGCACAAGGTATATTTTGGGGTCTCTAAGGGTCATGTGCTTTGATAAACTTATGTACAGTGGGCATCAAACTGTTCAGTAGACCTCTGTGGTTCATATTTAGGCTGTTTTATCTTGGTTCTTAATGACCTATAGAAAATAAGATGCTGCATATTGGAAGTTTTGAGGTGATTTTTGGAAATGTCATAAAATCGGCAAACTTAGGAAACCTTTGCGGCTTGGTACTTTGGAGTAGAAGGACAGGGGTACCCATTTTAGATTCGGGGGAATGTGTACTTTCCAAAAATATATGGCTTTCTTGGGTGAGTGTACTTTTTACTAACTTTATCCCACATAAAATAATGTAAATGTGTTGATTTTGCAGAAGCTGAAATGACAGAAATGATAGATCATATGGGGGTATGTTCATATTGGGACCCCTACATGCCACATACTTAGGTAAACCTATACATTTTGGGCATCATACTGTTCAGTGGACCCCTGGCGTTCAAATTCATGGTGTTTTATCTGGTTACTTTATGACCTGATACATGGGAGATAAGATGCTGCAAACTGGAAGCTCTGAGAGGATTTTTGGAAATATTATCAAAATTGCCAACTTTAGGAAAGCTTTGCAACTTGGTACTTTGGAGTAGAAAGATATGGGTACCCATTTTAGATTCGGGGGAATGTGTACTTTACAAAAATATATGGCTTTCTGGGGTGAGCGTACTTTTTTGTAGCATTGTCCCACACAAAATGATGTAAATGCAGAAGCTGAAATGACAGAAATGACAGTACATATGGGGGTATGTTCCCATTGGGGCCCCTACATGCCACATACTTAGGTAAACCTATACATATTGGGCATCATACTGTTCAGTGGACCCCTGGCATTCATATTTAGGGTGTTTTATGTGGTTACTTTATGACCTGTAGGAGATAAGATACTATAGACAAGAAGCTTTGAAGTGATTTTTAAGAAATTTCATAAATTTTGATAAAAACCAAGAAATTTAGGAAAGCATTGCAACTTGATAGTTTGGAGCAGACAGACAGTTGTGCCTATTCTGGATTCCCCAGAATCTGTTCTTTCCAAAAATGCATAATTTTCTTGGATAAACCTTCTGTTAGTGGAATTTTTGACCTTGAAATTTAAAGTATGCAGCTTTCTGGGGCAGTGCTTTGGGAATTTGGTAGTTTACTCCTGGGAGTTTTTGACCTAAACAAGTGACAAATCTCCATAAAACTATATATATTTGGTATTGGCACATTCAGGAGACATGGGACTTTCCAAATAAGTTGTATTTTCATACATAAAATAATTTTTGTTTCTGGTGTATGTGTTCATATTATGGAAAATATTTTTTTTAAAATTTTTTAGACATTTAGAAGCCTATATCTTGTTACAGAATTGAAATTACAGAAACATTCCACCACATTTTGAAGGCTTAGGTTGTCCTGAAGAAAACGATATATTGTTTTCCTGGGTAAACTAAAAGTCCCCCCGAGGAAAGGCCCCTAAAGTGAAACAAAATGTTCAAAACTGTCTGGCAGTAGAAGTTCCACTTTGTTCAAAACGGCTGGCAGTGAAAGGGTTAAAGGCTAAAAACACAGATATATTAATATAGCTGTAAGCTATGACCTAGGTAGTTGTGGTTGCCCTGTGTATATAACTGTATATCTCTCCTGTCTGTAGGTGAATTCTCTGTAGAACAGGCAGATGCAGTTCCTGCCATTGAGGGAGAAACCGCCATTATCCCCTGTATTGTTCATTCTGCTCCTGGGGAGATATGGGAAGTAATATGGCACTGGGGGGGCAGTTACACATGTGTAAATAACCCCACTGTTATGAGATGGATGGCAGACAACAAATCAGAGAGGCACAGAGAGTTCTCCCTGGTGGATTTCCCTAGAGACGTCTCATTACGGATAGAAGGAGTCACCTTTTCCCATAGGAAACATTACTGCTGTCTGGTGAAAGTTGAAGATAAAACTGCACAAAGAGTTCATGGCACTGAGCTGGGAGTTGCAGGAAGAGTTCATGGCACAGAGCTGGGAGTTGCAGGAAGAGTTCATGGCACAGAGCTGGGAGTTGCAGGAAGAGTTCATGGCACAGAGCTGGGAGTTGCAGGAAGTGTTCATGGCACAGAGCTGGGAGTTGCAGGTTACATAGTTACATAGTTACATAGTTACATAGGGTTGAAAAAAGACCAGTGTCCATCAAGTTCAACCCATCCAAGTAAACCCAGCACACCTAACCCACACCTACCAATCTATACACTCACATACATAAACTATAAATACAACCACTAGTACTAAATGTAGATATTAGTATCACAATAGCCTTGGATATTCTGATTGATCAAGAACTCATCCAGGCCCCTCTTAAAGGCATTAACAGAATCTGCCATTACCACATCACTAGGAAGGGCATTCCACAACCTCACTGCCCTCACCGTGAAAAACCACCTACGCTGCTTCAAATGGAAGCTCCTTTCCTCTAATCTAAAGGGGGGGCCTCTGGTGCGTTGATTGTTTTTATGGGAAAAACATCCCCCAACTGCCTATAATCCCCTCTAATGTACTTGTACAGAGTAATCATGTCCCCTCGCAAGCGCCTCTTTTCCAGAGAAAACAACCCCAACCTCGACAGTCTCACCTCATAGTAAAAATCTTCCATCCCCTTTACCAGTTTAGTTGCAGTCTCTGCACTCTCTCCAGCTCATTAATATCCTTCTTAAGGACTGGAGCCCAAAACTGCACTGCATACTCAAGGTGAGGCCTTACCAGGGACCTATAAAGCGGCAAAAATATGTTCTCATCCCTTGAGTCAATGCCCTTTTTTATACAAGACAGCACTTTATTTGCTTTAGTAGCCACAGAATGACACTGCCTGGCATTAGACAACTTGTTATCAACAAAAACCCCTAGATCCTTCTCCATTAAGGAAACCCCCAACACACTACCATTCAGTAGATAGTTTGCGTTTATATTATTTCTACCAAAGTGCATAACTTTGCACTTATCAACATTGAACCTCATTTTCCAGTTTGCTGCCCAGTTATCTAATTTTGTCAAATCGCTCTGCAAAGCGGCAGCATCCTGCATGGAACTTATAGTTTTGCACAATTTAGTGTCATCAGCAAAAATAGACACAGTACTGTCTATGCCCCCCTCCAGGTCATTAATAAACAAGTTAAACAGCAAAGGCCCAAGGACTGACCCCTGCGGTACTCCACTAACCACACTGGTCCAATTAGAAAATGTTCCATTTACAACCACTCTTTGTACTCTATCCTTCAGCCAGTTCTCTATCCAATTACAAATATTATGTTCTAGGCCAATATTCCTTAATTTGATCATTAACCTTCTGTGAGGTACTGTATCAAACGCTTTAGCAAAGTCCAAGTAGATGACATCAACTGCCATTCCAGCATCAAGGTTCCTGCTCACCTCCTCATAAAAGGCGACTAAATTAGTCTGGCAAGATCTGTTATGCATAAAACCATGCTGGCACAAACTAATAGTATTGTGAACTGCAATGTATTCAAGTACCCTATCCCTTATTACCCCTTCCAAAAGTTTTCCTACTACTGATGTCAGACTAACAGGCCTATAGTTTTCACAACTTACTTACCTTATTGAGAAGATCTGAGAAAGTTCTCAATGCTCAGTGTGTCAATTATATTCCCACTAGCAGCTATAATGTCTCTTTAGGGGGCACAAGAGTCAAGTGAAACCATTATGAGCCCCTAAGTGCATTGAGGGGATCCTTAATTTTTGTAGATCACAAGTTGTCTAATGCCAGGCAGTGTCATTCTGTGGCTACTAAAGCAAATAAAGTGCTGTCTTGTATAAAAAAGGGCATTGACTCAAGGGATGAAAACATAATTTTACCCCTTTACAGGTCCCTGGTAAGGCCTCACCTTGAATAAATTTAGTGTATAAATTGACCAGGTATTTTGGGTTATCTCATTTTGTCAGAAGCAGAGGCCTACCATAAGAGTGAGGGCACACTGTGCGTATGGCCCACCTCTCTCTGCCTGTGTATTGTAGAGAGATGAAGAGTAGTGATGAGCGAATCTGTTACGTTTCGTTTCGCCGAAACGAAAACGCCGCGAAACGGCGAAAATGTCGTACGTCAAAGAAAATTGTCTACCGCGGCTATTATTTTGTCACGCGGCTATTGTTTCGTCGCCCGCGGCTATTATTTTGTCGTGCGGCTATTGTTTCATCGCGTGCGGCTATTATTTTGTCACGCAGCTATTGTTTTGTCGCCCGCAGCTATTGTTTTGTCGCACGGCTATTGTTTTGTCGCACGCGGCTATTATTTTGTCGCACGCGGCTATTATTTTGTCGCACGGCTATTGTTTCGTCGCCCGCGGCTATTGTTTTGTCGCACGGCTATTGTTTCGTCGCCCGCGGGTATTGTTTTGTCGCACGGCTATTGTTTCGTCACACGCGGCTATTATTTTGTCGCGCGGCTATTGTTTCGTCGCCCGCGGCTATTGTTTTGTCGCACGGCTATTGTTTTGTCGCACGCGGCTATTATTTCGTCGCCCGCGGCTATTCTTTTTTGACGCCGGCGACAATTTTTTGACGTGTGGCGAATTTTTTCACAGCAAAATATTTCATCCATTTTGTGAAACAATCCGCCAATGGCGAAACACGGAAATTCGCCGCGAATCCATGCCTGGTGAAACTTTTCGCCCATCACTAATGAAGAGAATCAGATCTGCCCCTCTAGGCTCCTTTATAGCTGCACTGAAAGGCACAGTGTTGTACTACATATTCTAGTTGTTACTTCCTACTAGTAATATATGGGTTACAAAAAGTCAACCTGCACCCAACCCTACCCTCCTAACCTGAACCCAGCCCAGCGGCACCAGCAAATGGCCAGAGCAGTGGCATATGTCACTGGCATGAAGAGCCGTGGGCCGAGTTTGAGCCACAACCTGCCAACACTACTTCTCTCCCCCAATGGCAGCCCTGGATTCTATCTTGAGGGGTGGGATAGAGTTGTTGGAAAACTGAAGCAGAATTTTGACCTGACACATTAAAGTAGAGTTGTCCTAGATCATAATAAGCCTTTACAGTGGTGCAATTACAGAGGAAGCAGACCCCACAGCTGTGGGGGGGGGGCTGGGTCTGCTCCCTCTGTAGGGGGCCCATGGGGGACTGGGGAACATGTGAAATAGTGGGTCACCTGCAATGTTTTTGCACATAGCGGGTGAAACATTTTGTTGGGGGCACTATTAGGTATGCCACCTATGCATCGATGGCTTTTCCATAGGAAATTGTTGAATAAAAAATAAAATAAGCATTTTAAATAGGCCAGAATAGTACAGAAGCTCTTATAAACCATTTGTTTTAGAGAAATATAAAAATGAATGTCTTTCTGTTTCTTTCTTTTCAGCCTCGGAGCCCAGTGTTGGTTTCTTTGTTTCCCAGAGTCTGGAACTCACAGCTCAGTCCGGAGGCTCAGCCTCCATCAGCTGCACCTTCTCTTATCCTCCCCACAGAGCCCCCTTGTGGGTGGGAGTTTACTGGCGCGTGGGGAACCTCACAGGACCATTTGCCTTTCACCCCTCCCAGGAGATGGTCCATCCTATGTACAAGGGGAGGACAGAGCTGAGGGGGGAGGCAGATCTCTATATAAGGAACGTGCAGGAGGCTGATAATAACACCTCATATTATTGCTTCGTTATACTCAGATTTTGTGAGGACAGTAACAGCTTCACTACCGAGACCATTTATGGGACAGGGACCAGCCTACATGTGACAGGTAAGAGATGTTTCTCTCTCTATGGGGCCCTCAGTATGGCAGTAATTTGGGGCTCTATCATTCCCCTGCCAGTGTCACATCTCTCCCCAGTAGAGTCCATCACATAGCGACATGGGCTATAAGTATAAGTGAGAGATCATAGGAGTATGTAGTAACATTACGTTTAATATTGATTGTAGGGCAATAATGAGACAGGAGGAGACTTAAGTGATTTGGCAGGAAACAAGGACGTTTTATACCATCATCCCAATCTGCAGGGCCAGTTGGGCACTAATTGGATTCTGTAATGATACCAGCCATATATTTAGTCCTCACTTCTAATCTCATATCAGCAATGTCTTTATTTCCCACTTCTTTCAGATTCTTCCCAATGGAAACTGCACATTATTCTCACTGTCCGCTGTGTCCTTCTCTGCATCATCATCACCTGTGGGATTCTGGGATATCGGAAGGTAAAAGGTTAGTGGCTTTGTAAATATATTTCGACCTAAATGTTTCTTCTTTTCCCCCCGGTAAAACTTTGTAGGGTGTACTCATAGAATTATGGAAATTCACAAAACCCCACAATTTAGACCCCCACCTCTGCTATGGGCCCAGCCTGAAGGCCAGTTAGGGGGGATTTGGGGTGAGTGCTTATTTGTGCCCTGGGTACCCCTGGAACTATAGCGGGGTGACTGTTACCCCAATGTTTCTATATATCTGTAACCTTGTTATGGGCTAAGGGGGCCCAGCCTGAAGGCCAGTTAGGGGGGGATTTGGGGTGAGTGCTTATTTGTGCCCTGGGTACCCCTGGAACTATAGCGGGGTGACTGTTACCCCAATGTTTCTATATATCTGTAACCTTGTTATGGGCTAAGGGGGCCCAGCCTGAAGGCCAGTTAGGGGGGGATTTGGGGTGAGTGCTTATTTGTGCCCTGGGTACCCCTGGAACTATAGCGGGGTGACTGTTACCCCAATGTTTCTATATATCTGTAACCTTGTTATGGGCTAAGGGGGCCCAGCCTGAAGGCCAGTTAGGGGGGGATTTGGGGTGAGTGCTTATTTGTGCCCTGGGTACCCCTGGAACTATAGCAGGGTGACTGTTACCCCAATGTTTCTATATATCTGTAACCTTGCTATGGGCTAAGGGGGCCCAGCCTGAAGGCCAGTTAGGGGGGGATTTGGGGTGAGTGCTTATTTGTGCCCTGGGTACCCCTGGAACTATAGCAGGGTGACTGTTACCCCAATGTTTCTATATATCTGTAACCTTGTTATGAGCTAAGGGGGCCCAGCCTGAAGGCCAGTTAGGGGGGGATTTGGGGTGAGTGCTTATTTGTGCCCTGGGTACCCCTGGAACTATAGCAGGGTGACTGTTACCCCAATGTTTCTATATATCTGTAACCTTGTTATGAGCTAAGGGGGCCCAGCCTGAAGGCCAGTTAGGGGGGGATTTGGGGTGAGTGCTTATTTGTGCCCTGGGTACCCCTGGAACTATAGCAGGGTGACTGTTACCCCAATGTTTCTATATATCTGTAACCTTGTTATGAGCTAAGGGGGCCCAGCCTGAAGGCCAGTTAGGGGGGGATTTGGGGTGAGTGCTTATTCCTAAAGTCACAATTCCTATTCACCTTTAAGTCTATCATTCAAACCGCTGCCTGGTTAAATGGAACCAGATAATGGCTAAAATCAATTTAAAAAGAATACCAATTTCAAATTATCTAAAAAGATATAATTGTCTGCATGAGATGAGCTACATCTTTAACCTGGTTCATGGCATTATTACTGGTTCTAATTAATAGTTTAGCAACATTTTAAAAGGAAAGATTTCCAAATGAATAACGTTCTGCACCATCTCTTTTGACAGGGGCTGTTGGTCTCCTGAAATTGGGGACCCCGCAGTGAGTATATTTCATTACAGGTACCTTTATATGTCAATGCAGGAACTTGTAGAAGTTTCTTTTAACTCTTCTGAAGACTGAGGGAGAAATAGCTGGTAGAAGCAGGTAGAGGACTGGAACCTCAGCTCCGCAGATGGGACAGGCCACTCCGGTTTGCAACAAAATTGCAAATTATATATCTGCCATCAAACAAGGGCTGGCAGCTGTCCATTTTTGACCAGGACAGCCCAGTTTTCAGAAGAGCTGGTCGGGTCAAAACCTCCTGCCTGGTTTCCCAATTAGGAAAACTAGGCAGGACTCGCTAACATGTATGAGGCAATCGGCCAATTGCTGTGTCATAGCCCCACCCCATGATGGCATGGCACCATCACTGTCCCACCTCTTCCACGCCCCCATGACATCACCCCACCCCCTGCCTGGCTAAGAAAGCCAGCAGAGGTGGAAACCCTACATCAAACATAAAATGCCTACTGAGACAACCCTTTTTGTCACAAGACAGATAGATTTATAGCAAATCAGCAGCCCTGAATAGATAAAGATACATGGAGGTTGGTTTGTTGCACACAAATTACTTTGGCAGAATCCATGCCCAGACAGGACTGAGACCCTAATTTAGGGGACTGGTAAAATGGTTGCCCCTTTCCCTGGCAGTCCCCTAGTAATTTAGATGACTAAGGGGGTCCATATTTTAGATGGGAAGTAAGTCCCTTTCATGGGTCAAAGTTTGACCAATGTAGTTCTGTAGTTTGGCCACAAGTGTAATATATATATATTGTAGAGCAGCCATGTGGTCTATTTTGTGTAGATGCCCACC
Source organism: Xenopus tropicalis (assembly GCF_000004195.4). NCBI lineage: Eukaryota > Metazoa > Chordata > Amphibia > Anura > Pipidae > Xenopus > Xenopus tropicalis. Next base: position 145,424,392 of record NC_030679.2, read on the forward strand.
TGAGCAGGCAAGTGGGACACCATGGAACCTAAGCCTAGGTTTAGGTGTAGATAGATGTGGATATACTCTGTAACAGATCACTCTAGGTGCGACAGATATTTAGAGTTAGCTAGAGAGCAGCTTTGGCTCTGACAAGGATTGTTAGTGGAATTAAAACTCCAGGTGTACTGTTATCCAGGAGTATTGAACAAGTCTACAGACTCAGGGCTAGATAGAGGAATTGCCTTGGTTCCCCTTGGAAGGAAAAGCTGCGGTTAACCCATTGTTCTTGTGTTGCTAAATATTTTTCCTGTTTGAATATGCGAGGATAGAGTCTTATTGAGCAAGTATCAGGAGTATATACCTGATCTGTGCTATGAGCGAATGCTGCATTATTGTTTTTACTCCTATGTGGCTCAAGATAAATAAATAGTTCATGGTTGAGTTCAAGAACCACTGCCCCCCCTCTTTGTGACAGTTACAGTTGCACAACACCTTGGCTTCCACCATGTGCGAAGGCTCATGCCTCAGGGAAAAGTTAGGGTGTAGCTTATAGTTGTGTGAGTACCAATTCACCATAAATGTACACTATCATGCAATGTATAAGTGACTGTTTGTCTTACAGGCCTATGGTTTCCAGTAGAAGACAACGCCATTAAGAATTGCCCGCTGTGCTGCTGTTTCCGGATGTATAAGAGGCCGAGCCCAGGATTTATATGGACGGTTATGTTCCTTGTAGGATGAATTACAAATAACTGTGCCACATTCTGCCATATTAAATCTTATTCTCATAAACGCGATTAGGGGCTCGTGTTATGAACTCTATGTACCTTTACTTTGCCTTTGCTTTCCACCACTGCCAAAACCAACTCTTTTTATTTAATTTTCTCCCTGGAGTTCATAGCTTTTAATTGGAACCATCTATAGATACAGATAAAGAAGTGCAGACTCTGTGCTCCTCTGGGATATACAGTATTCATCTGGTCAGGCCAATAACCATGGGGAAGAGTTTGATACGTGCTTTTCTGGCTTCTTCTGATTTACAGGTTTATGGGGTGGTTGTGAGAGACTTAAGGTGGCCATATTGGTGGCCAATATCAGTCCTTTAGACTAATTCGGCAGCTTAACTAACGTGTACAGGCACGAACGACAGGCCTGAAATCGAGCAGATCTCGATTGGAAAGGTTTGATTTCCACTGGATTGGGGACCACATCGGCTTGGTGATGTGGTCTACAAACCAATGGCACCTATACCAGTCATTCTAATTTGATCGTTTGGCCCCCTCAGCTTCTGAGGAAGTGGCTAAGGGCAATGAAACGTGTCAAGCCAAGCAGGGTATGTTATGCGGTTGAGCCCATTATGTCTCTTTGATGCTTTTACAATATTAATAAAGACTTTTGTATTTTTAAATGGACTGGCTTTTGCTCCATGCTTGGGGCTAGTATTGTGAGAGATGACGCCCATCCGGGGGTGGTGCATGTGTAGCGCGCTCTACCGGTGAGTGCTCCTGTGTATATTTTTCTTGCCAAATGACTGAATTAGCCTGATATCGCCCACCTGTAGTCTTGGCGAGTTTGCCAACCAAGTGGATCTTGGCATGTATGGCCACCTTTAGAACACATCTAAAAAAACAAAAACCAGGCTATCTGGGTCAAAACTGGACAGGTAGCGACCCAACCTCGTAACCATCTGTAATCCAGAGTTATCTTTTATCTCATGCAACTCCTCAAGGTCAGAAACAGTAAGAAAATGGATATCCAACTTGCTTGAATTAAATACATAGCAGTTAGGGTACCCAAAGTATAAACAGTAAGGGGCACATTTACTAAGCAATTTTGAGATAAAGTTGGATTTTTTACTAGACTTCTAGATAAATTGAAGATTTATGAATGGGTTTTCGCCAGAACTTGATTTTTTTTCTATTAAATTTTATTATAATAATCTATTCATTTTATTAATTTTTGGTTAATTTTTTTGGCAAAAAAAAAAATTGCCAAGTTTGATCTGTCGAGTACCATTGAGTCCTATGGAGGCTTATCCCCTCATCGTTGTCTATTTCACCCAGTTTCAAGGAGAAGTTAACCTCTCATTGTTTTCTGTTTAACCCAGCTTCAAGGGGAACTTGATTCCCTCATTGTGTCAATTTCACACATTTTCAAGGGGAAGTTAATCACCTCACTTTTTTCTGTTTCACCCAATTTCAAATGAAACTTAAACACATCATTGTTTTCCAAGAATGAGCGCCAATGCTCCTAAAATGGCTGCTGGAGCACTTCCTGTTTGGGAAAAATCAAGAGGATTCATGGAAATGAACATCTGTTTACACTCAAATGTTACAATTTTTAACAATACTTTTGCGATTTTTGAATGTAAAATCGGAATTTTCATGCGAATGATTCAAGCATTATTGTGACATTTTATAAATACAGCAATGATCAAGTTTAATTCGAATTTATACCATGTCGAGTTTATACCACTTTCAAGGCCTAAATTATAAAAAATAAAATGTAAAGAAGAAAATGTTTAATAATTATTGTTTATTGTTTAAATCTTTTTACAGCTATTATTTCATTATGTCATTATATATACTGTGAACTGGTATCTAGAGAAGAGTGTGGAGGCAGATATATTCCCCCAGGTTCATCTCTTACTCCCTCATGTACTGAAGTCCTGAGTGGGTTAATTGCCCCAAAAACTCTCACTTGGGGACAGGGATAGAGCTAGAGGTAGGCATAAGGGCACGTGCTTATAACAAAATGATGGTGGGGGCACTAGGCACGTACCTCTTCTGTCTCCCTACCCCTGCTTCGGGCTTCTGAACCCAAGAAACTGGGTTTGGTGCATCCCCAATAAATAGTGATGAGTGTATCTGTCCCGTTCTGCTTCATAGAAAAATTCTCAAAACTACGAAAAAAATGTGTGATTGGGCGAGCGCCTTTATTTACGTGACTGCGCCGTTTTGGCACAACCGTGAACTTTTGCTGCAAAATTCTGCGAAAGATTCGCTTAACAATTTGCAAATGGCGACATGCAGAATTTCGCTGCAAATCCAAGCCTGGCAAAAAAATTTGCTCATCACTACATATAAACCTGCAAACTAGGAGAGCTGTACAACAACTTATAATGTAAAAATGAAAAGGATCTAAAATATAAGGTTTAGTTTGGGCAAAGCAGGCAGCCTAGGAATTTAGAAAGGTGTATGTGGCATCCGCTCTGGTTATTAGTAACGCATGATCAAGCTGATAGATAAGAGTTACTGCAATGAGTCTGAGCCACAAGAGCTGGGAGCCTTCCAACAGGCGGCTGGTATTTCAGTGAGTTTGATTTTGTGGTTACAGCTTTGTGGTTTTTCAGAAAATAACAAATTCACTTCCTTGTCTTAGTGTCTGCTGCTGAGAATAAAGATGTTGCAGTTGGCCTTTATTGTTAACAGCTCAAGGCCAAGCAGCCTGAGCAGTTACAGGCAATTACGGGGCCAGAGGATACTATTCCCCCTGCCAACTCTGTGGCTTGCTGCACTGCACATTCTACCTTTCCTGCAGCACCTTGGGTTCCTGTGATCAACCTGAGCCCCACATGCTGTGCCCCAGACTAACCTCCTTACTGGATTCCAATATCTAGGGGAAACTATGCGTTCACTCCAAAATTTACCCCAATTAACCTTAAAGAAGGGCTTCTGGGAGTCTCTGTAATGAGTGGTTTCCCCAAATCTTACCCTTAGTGACCTTTACCCCGAGACTCCCAAAACCACTGCCATGTTCCCCCAAGTGGCCCAACCCCACAGTTTGAGAAGCACTGAACTAACCTGTCTCTTATTCATCCTTCATGTCAGTCTGGATCTGTGGGGCTGTGCCCCCACCTTGGGGAACCGGGAATAGTGGCAGAGCTGTCTGTGTCCAACTTGAGAGGTTGCTGCCATCTATTGACAAAAATATAAATAACATTTATCTAGAAACCTCAAAATATATTCCACCTCAATACGGGCTAACTGAAATAGAGCATCTCCACATAAACATCTCAAGCTTTAGTGCCATTCCAATAAAAGATCAATGGGATTTCTCTAAACAATGGGTAAAAGTGGAGGTTTGTTGGTGGTGGTGAGATAATAAAAATCTCACAGTGCTGCTATACACTGCCATTAAGGAAAAGCATGAGCTATGCTGAACCCCATCATTTGCTATCAAGGGCTGAACTCTTGCCATTCACATCATCTCTAAAGGGGTATTCCAAAGGGACAATTATTGTGTTCCTGCATATTCTCTGATTGTTGTGGTCTTCGAGTGATTACGGTGTGTGCTGCTGTATTTGGATATACACTTCCCAATAACCCCTTCCCAATATTTCTGTCCATGGTTCTAACTTTTGTTGGAATGTGATCTGTCCATGGTTCTAACTTAGGTTGGAATGTGATCTGTCCATGGTTCTAACTTAGGTTGGAATGTGATCTGTCCATGGTTCTAACTTAGGTTGGAATGTGATCTGTCCATGGTTCGAACTATTATTGGAATGTGATCTGTCCATGGTTCTAACTTAGGCTGGAATGGGATCTGTCCATGGTTCTGGCTTAGGTTGGAATGTGATCTGTCCATTGTTCTGGCTTAGGTTGGAATGTGATCTATCCATTGTTCTGGCTTAGGTTGGAATGTGATCTGTCCATGGTTCTGGCTTAGGTTGGATTTTGATCTGTCCATGGTTCTAACTTTTGTTGGAATGTGATCTGTCCATGGTTCGAACTATTATTGGAATGGGATCTGTCCATGGTTCTAACTTAGGCTGGAATGCGATCTGTTCATGGTTCTAACTTAGGTTGGAATGTGATCTGTCCATAGTTCTGGCTTAGGTTGCAATGTGATCTGTCCATGGTTCTAACTTAGGTTGGAATGTGATCTGTCCATGGTTCTAACTTTTGTTGGAATGTGATCTGTCCATGGTTCTAAATTAGGTTGGAATGTGATCTGTCCATGGTTCTAACTTAGGTTGGAATGTGATCTGTCCATGGTTCGAACTATTATTGGAATGTGATCTGTCCATGGTTCTAACTTAGGCTGGAATGGGATCTGTCCATGGTTCTGGCTTAGGTTGGAATGTGATCTGTCCATTGTTCTGGCTTAGGTTGGAATGTGATCTATATATTGTTCTGGCTTAGGTTGGAATGTGATCTGTCCATGGTTCTGGCTTAGGTTGGATTTTGATCTGTCCATGGTTCTAACTTTTGTTGGAATGTGATCTGTCCATGGTTCGAACTATTATTGGAATGGGATCTGTCCATGGTTCTAACTTAGGCTGGAATGCGATCTGTTCATGGTTCTAACTTAGGTTGGAATGTGATCTGTCCATAGTTCTGGCTTAGGTTGGAATGTGATCTGTCCATGGTTCTAACTTTTGTTGGAATGTGATCTGTCCATGGTTCTAACTATTGTTGGAATGTGATCTGTCCATAGTTCTAACTTAGGCTGGAATGCGATCTGTTCATGGTTCTAACTTAGGCTGGAATGCGATCTGTTCATGGTTCTAACTTAGGTTGGAATGTGATCTGTCCATGGTTCTAACTATTGTTGGAATGTGATCTGTTCATGGTTCTAACTTAGGCTGGAATGCGATCTGTTCATGGTTCTAACTTAGGCTGGAATGTGATCTGTCCATGGTTCTAACTATTGTTGGAATGTGATCTGTCCATGGTTCTAACTTAGGCTGGAATGCGATCTGTTCATGGTTCTAACTTAGGTTGGAAAGTGATCTGTCCATGGTTCTAACTTAGGTTGGAATGTGATCTGTTCATGGTTCTAACTTAGGTTGGAATGTGATCTGTCCATGGTTCTAACTTAGGTTGGAATGTGATCTGTCCATGGTTCTAACTTAGGTTGGAAAGTGATCTGTCCATGGTTCTAACTTACTGGAGGTCATTTGAGTTAGAAATATGAAGTTTATTTGACACAGGCTCCATGGATTCTGCACTTTCAGAAGTTAGAATTGGAAAAACAAAAGATGGGTGGGTTTCCTACAAAAGAATACAAATGCACATTAAACCAAAACTCTGCAACTGTCCATGGTTCTAACTTAGGCTGGAATGTGATCTGTCCATGGTTCTGGCTTAGGTTGGAATGTGATCTGTCCATTGTTCTGGCTTAGGTTGGATTTTGATCCATCCATGGTTCTAACTTAGGTTGGAATGTGATCTGTCCATGGTTCTGGCTTAGGTTGGAATGTGATCTGTCCATGGTTCTAACTTGGGCTAGAATGCGATCTGTTCATGGTTCTAACTTAGGCTGGAATGCGATCTGTTCATGGTTCTAACTTAGGTTGGAATGTGATCTGTCCATGGTTCTAACTTAGGTTGGAATGTGATCTGTCCATGGTTCTAACTTAGGTTGGAAAGTGATCTGTCCATGGTTCTAACTTACTGGAGGTCATTTGAGTTAGAAATATGAAGTTTATTTGACACAAGCTCCATGGATTCTGCACTTTCAGAAGTTAGAATTGGAAAAACAAAAGATGGGTGGGTTTCCTACAAAAGAATACAAATGCACATTAAACCAAAACTCTGCAACTGTCCATGGTTCTAACTTAGGCTGGAATGTGATCTGTCCATGGTTCTGGCTTAGGTTGGAATGTGATCTGTCCATTGTTCTGGCTTAGGTTGGAATGTGATCTGTCCATGGTTCTGGCTTAAGTTGTAATGGGATCTGTCCATGGTTCTGGCTTAGGTTGGATTTTGATCCATCCATGGTTCTAACTTAGGTTGGAATATGATCTGTCCATGGTTCTAACTTTTGTTGGAATGTGATCTGTCCATGGTTCGAACTATTGTTGGAATGTGATCTGTCCATCGTTCTAACTTTTGTTGGAATGTGATCTGTCCATGGTTCGAACTATTGTTGGAATGTGATCTGTCCATGGTTCTAACTTAGGCTGGAATGGGATCTGTCCATGGTTCTAACTTAGGCTGGAATGCAATCTGTTCATGGTTCTAACTTAGGTTGGAATGCGATCTGTTCATGGTTCTAACTTAGGCTGGAATGCGATCTGTTCATGGTTCTAACTTAGGTTGGAATGTGATCTGTCCATGGTTCTAACTTAGGTTGGAATGTGATCTGTCCATGGTTCTAACTTAGGTTGGAAAGTGATCTGTCCATGGTTCTAACTTACTGGAGGTCATTTGAGTTAGAAATATGAAGTTTATTTGACACAGGCTCCATGGATTCTGCACTTTCAGAAGTTAGAATTGGAAAAACAAAAGATGGGTGGGTTTCCTACAAAAGAATACAAATGCACATTAAACCAAAACTCTGCAACTGTCCATGGTTCTAACTTAGGCTGGAATGTGATCTGTCCATGGTTCTGGCTTAGGTTGGAATGTGATCTTTCCATTGTTCTGGCTTAGGTTGGAATGTGATCTATCCATTGTTCTGGCTTAGGTTGGAATGTGATCTGTCCATGGTTCTGGCTTAGGTTGGATTTTGATCTGTCCATGGTTCTAACTTTTGTTGGAATGTGATCTGTCCATGGTTCAAACTATTATTGGAATGTGATCTGTCCATGGTTCTAACTTAGGCTGGAATGGGATCTGTCCATGGTTCTGGCTTAGGTTGGAATGTGATCTGTCCATTGTTCTGGCTTAGGTTGGAATGTGATCTATCCATTGTTCTGGCTTAGGTTGGAATGTGATCTGTCCATGGTTCTAACTTTTGTTGGAATGTGATCTGTCCATGGTTCGAACTATTATTGGAATGGGATCTGTCCATGGTTCTAACTTAGGCTGGAATGCAATCTGTTCATGGTTCTAACTTAGGTTGGAATGTGATCTGTCCATAGTTCTGGCTTAGGTTGGAATGTGATCTGTCCATGGTTCTAACTTTTGTTGGAATGTGATCTGTCCATGGTTCTAACTATTGTTGGAATGTGATCTGTCCATAGTTCTAACTTAGGCTGGAATGCGATCTGTCCATGGTTCTAACTTAGGCTGGAATGCGATCTGTTCATGGTTCTAACTTAGGTTGGAATGTGATCTGTCCATGGTTCTAACTATTGTTGGAATGTGATCTGTTCATGGTTCTAACTTAGGCTGGAATGTGATCTGTCCATGGTTCTAACTATTGTTGGAATGTGATCTGTTCATGGTTCTAACTTAGGCTGGAATGCGATCTGTTCATGGTTCTAACTTAGGCTGGAATGTGATCTGTCCATGGTTCTAACTATTGTTGGAATGTGATCTGTCCATGGTTCTAACTTAGGCTGGAATGCGATCTGTTCATGGTTCTAACTTAGGTTGGAATGTGATCTGTCCATGGTTCTAACTTAGGTTGGAAAGTGATCTGTCCATGGTTCTAACTTAGGTTGGAATGTGATCTGTTCATGGTTCTAACTTAGGTTGGAATGTGATCTGTCCATGGTTCTAACTTAGGTTGGAATGTGATCTGTCCATGGTTCTAACTTAGGTTGGAAAGTGATCTGTCCATGGTTCTAACTTACTGGAGGTCATTTGAGTTAGAAATATGAAGTTTATTTGACACAGGCTCCATGGATTCTGCACTTTCAGAAGTTAGAATTGGAAAAACAAAAGATGGGTGGGTTTCCTACAAAAGAATACAAATGCACATTAAACCAAAACTCTGCAACTGTCCATGTTTCTAACTTAGGCTGGAATGTGATCTGTCCATGGTTCTGGCTTAGGTTGGAATGTGATCTTTCCATTGTTCTGACTTAGGTTGGAATGTGATCTTTCCATTGTTCTGACTTAGGTTGGATTGTGATCTATCCATTGTTCTGGCTTAGGTTGGAATGTGATCTGTCCATGGTTCTGGCTTAGATTGGATTTTGATCTGTCCATGGTTGTAACTTTTGTTGGAATGTGATCTGTCCATGGTTCGAACTATTATTGGAATGTGATCTGTCCATGGTTCTAACTTAGGCTGGAATGGGATCTGTCCATGGTTCTGGCTTAGGTTGGAATGGGATCTGTCCATTGTTCTGGCTTAGGTTGGAATGTGATCTATCCATTGTTCTGGCTTAGGTTGGAATGTGATCTGTCCATGGTTCTGGCTTAGGTTGGATTTTGATCTGTCCATGGTTCTAACTTTTGTTGGAATGTGATCTGTCCATGGTTCGAACTATTATTGGAATGGGATCTGTCCATGGTTCAAACTTAGGCTGGAATGCGATCTGTTCATGGTTCTAACTTAGGTTGGAATGTGATCTGTCCATAGTTCTGGCTTAGGTTGGAATGTGATCTGTCCATGGTTCTAACTTAGGTTGGAAAGTGATCTGTCCATGGTTCTAACTTACTGGAGGTCATTTGAGTTAGAAATATGAAGTTTATTTGACACAGGCTCCATGGATTCTGCACTTTCAGAAGTTAGAATTGGAAAAACAAAAGATGTGTGGGTTTCCTACAAAAGAATACAAATGCACATTAAACCAAAACTCTGCAACTGTCCATGGTTCTAACTTAGGCTGGAATGTGATCTGTCCATGGTTCTGGCTTAGGTTGGAATGTGATCTTTCCATTGTTCTGGCTTAGGTTGGAATGTGATCTATCCATTGTTCTGGCTTAGGTTGGAATGTGATCTGTCCATGGTTCTGGCTTAGGTTGGATTTTGATCTGTCCATGGTTCTAACTTTTGTTGGAATGTGATCTGTCCATGGTTCGAACTATTATTGGAATGTGATCTGTCCATGGTTCTAACTTAGGCTGGAATGGGATCTGTCCATGGTTCTGGCTTAGGTTGGAATGTGATCTGTCCATTGTTCTGGCTTAGGTTGGAATGTGATCTATCCATTGTTCTGGCTTAGGTTGGAATGTGATCTGTCCATGGTTCTGGCTTAGGTTGGATTTTGATCTGTCCATGGTTCTAACTTTTGTTGGAATGTGATCTGTCCATGGTTCGAACTATTGTTGGAATGGGATCTGTCCATGGTTCGAACTATTATTGGAATGGGATCTGTCCATGGTTCTAACTTAGGCTGGAATGCGATCTGTTCATGGTTCTAACTTAGGTTGGAATGTGATCTGTCCATAGTTCTGGCTTAGGTTGCAATGTGATCTGTCCATGGTTCTAACTTAGGTTGGAAAGTGATCTGTCCATGGTTCTAACTTACTGGAGGTCATTTGAGTTAGAAATATGAAGTTTATTTGACACAGGCTCCATGGATTCTGCACTTTCAGAAGTTAGAATTGGAAAAACAAAATATGTGTGGGTTTCCTACAAAAGAATACAAATGCACATTAAACCAAAACTCTGCAACTGTAGGTGTACACACAAGGTCTTGAGAAAGGACAAAAAAATATAATTGGGGGAGGGACAAGCGCTTACAGATATGGCTCCAAGCCAGGGCTCACACCGCTTGCCCAGAACAAAATAAAGCAACACATTTTTATGGAAAAGAACTGATACTCAATGTCATTTAAATGGTGGGACAGAGGGAGCTATAAGAGCAGAGCCTAATATTTTAAAGGAGCAGTTCAGTGTAAAAATGAAGTGACTTGATGGGGAGGCCATATGGGACATATTAAGTTAGTTTGCATTTTAATCTGACCTGCATGCTCACAAACTAACTGACAGTTATGTCCCATGTGCTCCCCCTAAAGTCACTGACTAACTAAGAGGTTAGAGAGCTGAAAGCAGGAAGTAGTGTTCTGGCTATTATGTTAGACATCTGCTTACTCCACAGTCTATCCAGTCTACTCAGTTTCATTTTTACACTGAACCTGAACCTTTAAGCTTGCTTGATTGGTATACCATAAGTCATAAATGTATCTTGTGCTCCTTAGCTTCATGGTTTAATAATCTGGAGAAGGGGCGTGGAAAGAAAAGTGCATGTGTTTGATGCAGTAAGCTCACTAATGTAAGGCAGTGATACCAACCACAGGGCAATTGATTGAGAGTCAAAGATTCCTGATTATAAATTATAATGATAAAAAACAAGTCAGATAGACAATCAACCAAATTAATACAGACAAGTAGCCAGTTACTTTCTCCAACCACTCTGCCTTGTTCTCTTTCTACTCCCCTCTCCTTTCTCTCTTATGTCTATTTACCCATTTCCACATTATCTTTGTGCTTTTACATTGGTTTTAAAAGCTAAAATGATTACACCAGCAGCCACCGCAGTTTGTGAACCAAGATAAGAAAGTTACACAATCCTTCCCTGACTTTAGTTCCCCTTTAATTCTGCTGGATAAGGCAATAAGTTCCTGCCTGACTCTGACTTTCATGAGCTTTTTATACCCCTTGAAGCTCTTTCTCTTTTCTTCCTCTTTGCTATATTTCACACCATAAAGCAGAACTTGGTAAAAGAGTGACCCATTCTTCTCACAAGCCATCGTGTTCAGGAAATTGACTCCTCTCAGTGTTACTGACTCACAGTTTTTGCTCAGAGAATAAGCATTACATCAAGTCAGACCATCCAACAACCAGCAATGAATCTACTCCTTATGCTCTTTCTGCTATGGACTTGCCAAGGTAAGATACTATGTGTAGTGATATAGGCGCTACTGGGTCTCGCTCGTTCATTCTCACTTCTTCTGGTGAATGTTCATCGAGGAATTTTGAGTGATAGGCGGGAAGGGGAATATAAGAGTGACTGAAAAATAGTTGGTATGAACTGTAGTTTGTGTTGGGGGGGGCGCAGTCTCAATATCAATACTGGGATACTGATTAAACTATGGCTGTATCTCACAATATCTACCTTATGTGCAAAGGAGCCCTAACCAAATGTTGGGCCACAATGGAGTCTGAATGCCACTGATCTAGCCGCAGAATGAATTTGTCTGGGATTCCAATTTTTTTATCATATAATGAAGCCATAGATATTTTAAAGGGCAGTTCACCTTTAACTTAACTCAACTTTTGTCTGTTATAGAATCTCCTATTTGCTTTTCTCTACATCATTCCAGCTTTCAAATGGGGGTCGGTGACCCTGTCAGCTAAAAAAAACTATTGCTCAACGAGGCTACAATTTTATTATTGTTACTTACCAGTCTCCCATTTGAACCACTTAATATGGTATATGGTTACTAAGGTAAACAGGGCCCTAGCAACCTATAGAAACTGAAACTTCACACTCCCAATCAATAACCAATGGGTTCCAATGGCCAAGAACATGTTCAACAGGAATATCAGCATCTGGAAAAGAAGCCCCTACTCTTTTACACTTTAGTCGATTATTTGTATATATATTTTGTTCTGCTTGGTCACATTTGTTTATAAGTATATGCGCCCATTGTATCACAAACTCTTGTAGTGATCAAAATCAATTGAACCCACCTAGAACACTATATTTATTCTGCAGAAAGCTTTACCATACCTGAGTAAACAGCCCTAGAAGCTTCCTGTGTTTGTTTAAGATAGCAGCTGCCATTTTAGCTTGGTCTCAGTAGCTTCCGTTAGCTGGTAGCGAATTCTGATGGGAGGAAAAGGTAGGGGAAGAAAGGAGCAAACGGAGCAGACTCGAGCCGTGCCCTGAAGGATCTTTCCTGAGGAAGTCTGATACCAAATAACATGTTTACACAAAAGAAGACAAGAAATCTTTTGCTTCTTTTGATAGAGGACTCACAGATTACTGTGAGTGCTTATGGCTGTATTTACATAGACCTTTCTGATAAAGCTTACTGAGTTTTTAGCTTTCCTTCTCCTTTAAGCCATCTCTTCTTCTTTTATATTGTAAGACTGCTGAGTAACTATGCTGTGATATTTATACAGAGTGTGTAACATACAGAGAAGTAATTCAGTTCAGTATTTTCAGTTGCAATGTAGTTTAGAAGAAACTGCTTTCCTTCCCTTCCCATATCTGTTGTTTCTCCTTTTTGGAGTCTGATTAGAGTGGCGATTCCTCCTCCTCCTCCTCCTCCTCTACCGAAAACAAATCATTTAAATTCAGTTGTTTGGATCCAAATGATTTTGTATTTCTAACATGAACCATGCACTCATTGTGCTGATTGATATCAAACCCTGCCTCCCTCTCATATTGGGTTTTGTATCCTCAAGCAAGCAATAACTTGAGGTGCACAGTGCTGCATGAGAAATTAACTAATCAGTTAATAATAATAATAACTGGGGGTTAATAACCCAGATTTTGACTTGAGTAAACAGTCAGCACTTCTCATAGAAGAATTTTATATATAATTGTATTATGCCACAGACTGTTACACCCAACCAGAACAGGAAAGGTGTACTCACCGCTACATTTTAAACCTTTAGGCTGGGCAGTGGCCAGCTCCTTGTTGTAGTTCCTGCCCCTACAATCAGGTGACCCTAGTGGTGGCCAATAAAAAGAGCAATCATTTTGTAGTTGCTGGTGAAACTCAGTCCCCGTGTAAAATGTATAATGAAGCAATAGAATTTTTAATGAATCAGATGAAAGTGAGTGTTGGACTGGCCAGACCGGGGGTGAGTGTAGGACTGGCCAGACTGGGGGTGAGTGAGTGTAGGAGAGGCCAGACCGGGGATGAGTGAGTGAGTGTAGGACAGGCCAGACCGGGAATGAGTGAGTTAGTGTAGGACAGGCCAGACCGGGGGTGAGTGAGTGTAGGACTGGCCAGACCGGGGGTGAGTGAGTGTAGGACTGGCCAGACCGGGGGTGAGTGAGTGAGTGTAGGACGGGCCAGACCGGGGGTGAGTGAGTGTAGGACGGGCCAGACCGGGGATGAGTGAGTGAGTGTAGGACAGGCCAGACCGGGGGTGAGTGAGTGTAGGACAGACCGGGGGTGAGTGAGTGTAGGACTGGCCAGACCGGGGGTGAGTGAGTGTAGGATAGGCCAGACCGGGGGTGAGTGAGTGTGGGACTGGCCAGACCGGGGATGAGTGAGTGAGTGTAGGACAGGCCAGACCGGGGATGAGTGAGTGAGTGTAGGACAGGCCAGACCGGGGATGAGTGAGTGAGTGTAGGACAGGCCAGACCGGGGGTGAGTGAGTGTAGGACAGACCGGGGGTGAGTGAGTGTAGGACTGGCCAGACCGGGGGTGAGTGAGTGTAGGATAGGCCAGACCGGGGGTGAGTGAGTGTGGGACTGGCCAGACCGGGGATGAGTGAGTGAGTGTAGGACAGGCCAGACCGGGGATGAGTGAGTGAGTGTAGGACAGGCCAGACCGGGGATGAGTGAGTGAGTGTAGGACAGGCCAGACCGGGGATGAGTGAGTGAGTGTAGGACAGGCCAGACCGGGGGTGTGAGTGTAGGACAGGCCAGACCGGGGGGTGAGTGAGTGTAGGACAGGCCAGACCAAGGGTGAGTGAGTGTAGGACAGACCGGGGGTGAGTGAGTGTGGGACTGGCCAGACCGGGGGTGAGTGAGTGTAGGACAGGCCAGACCGGGGGTGAGTGAGTGTAGGACAGGCCAGACCAAGGGTGAGTGAGTGTAGGACAGGCCAGACCAAGGGTGAGTGAGTGTAGGCCAGACCGGGGGTGAGTGAGTGTGGGACTGGCCAGACCGGGGGTGAGTGAGTGTAGGACAGGCCAGACCGGGGGTGAGTGAGTGTAGGACAGGCCAGACCGGGGGTGAGTGAGTGTAGGACAGGCCAGACTGGGGGTGAGTAAGTGTAGGACTGGCCAGACCGGGGGTGAGTGAGTGTAGGACAGGCCAGACCGGGGGTGAGTGAGTGTAGGACGGGCCAGACCGGGGATGAGTGAGTGAGTGTAGGACAGGCCAGACCGGGGGTGAGTGAGTGTAGGACAGGCCAGACCGGGGGTGAGTGTAGGACTGGCCAGACTGGGGTGAGTGAGTGTAGGACAGGCCAGACCGGGGATGAGTGAGTGAGTGTAGGACAGGCCAGACCGGGGATGAGTGAGTGAGTGTAGGACAGGCCAGACCGGGGGTGAGTGAGTGTAGGACTGGCCAGACCGGGGGTGAGTGTAGGACTGGCCAGACTGGGGGTGAGTGAGTGTAGGACAGGCCAGACCGGGGATGAGTGAGTGAGTGTAGGACAGGCCAGACCGGGGATGAGTGAGTGAGTGTAGGACAGGCCAGACCGGGGGTGAGTGAGTGTAGGACTGGCCAGACCGGGGGTGAGTGAGTGTAGGACAGGCCAGACCGGGGGTGAGTGAGTGTAGGACGGGCCAGACCGGGGATGAGTGAGTGAGTGTAGGACAGGCCAGACCGGGGTGAGTGAGTGTAGGACAGACCGGGGGTGAGTGAGTGTAGGACTGGCCAGACCGGGGGTGAGTGAGTGTAGGATAGGCCAGACCGGGGGTGAGTGAGTGTGGGACTGGCCAGACCGGGGATGAGTGAGTGAGTGTAGGACAGGCCAGACCGGGGATGAGTGAGTGAGTGTAGGACAGGCCAGACCGGGGATGAGTGAGTGAGTGTAGGACAGGCCAGACCGGGGATGAGTGAGTGAGTGTAGGACAGGCCAGACCAGGGGTGAGTGAGTGTAGGACAGGCCAGACCGGGGATGAGTGAGTGAGTGTAGGACAGGCCAGACCGGGGGTGTGAGTGTAGGACAGGCCAGACCGGGGGTGAGTGAGTGTAGGACAGGCCAGACCAAGGGTGAGTGAGTGTAGGACAGACCGGGGGTGAGTGAGTGTGGGACTGGCCAGACCGGGGGTGAGTGAGTGTAGGACAGGCCAGACCAAGGGTGAGTGAGTGTAGGACAGACCGGGGGTGAGTGAGTGTGGGACTGGCCAGACCGGGGGTGAGTGAGTGTAGGACAGGCCAGACCGGGGGTGACTGAGTGTAGGACAGGCCAGACCAAGGGTGAGTGAGTGTAGGACAGGCCAGACCAAGGGTGAGTGAGTGTAGGCCAGACCGGGGGTGAGTGAGTGTGGGACTGGCCAGACCGGGGGTGAGTGAGTGTAGGACAGGCCAGACCGGGGGTGAGTGAGTGTAGGACGGGCCAGACCGGGGGTGAGTGAGTGTAGGACGGGCCAGACCGGGGGTGAGTGAGTGTAGGACGGGCCAGACCGGGGGTGAGTGAGTGTAGGACGGGCCAGACCAAGGGTGAGTGAGTGTAGGACTGGCCAGACCGGGGGTGAGTGAGTGTAGGACAGGCCAGACCGGGGGTGAGTGAGTGTAGGACAGGCCAGACCGGGGGTGAGTGAGTGTAGGACAGGCCAGACCAAGGGTGAGTGAGTGTAGGACTGGCCAGACCGGGGGTGAGTGAGTGTAGGACAGGCCAGACCGGGGGTGAGTGAGTGTAGGACTGGCCAGACCAGGGGTGAGTGAGTGTAGGACAGGCCAGACCGGGGGTGAGTGAGTGTAGGACAGGCCAGACCGGGGGTGAGTGAGTGTAGGACTGGCCAGACCAGGGGTGAGTGAGTGTAGGACTGGCCAGACCGGGGGTGAGTTTTGCTTAAAGGGGAGGGCATTGCTTGGTAGTTTAATGCACAGAATGGGTTAATGCCCCTATATATATTGATAATGGGGGAGTGCAGGGGGGTCTTGTTTCTGTCTCAGAACAGGAATAGGACAGAGGCAAGATTGAGTCAAGAGTAGAGAAAAGTGAGCAGAGCTAGCTGAATTACTGTCCCAATCATTTTCGTGCCATGGGGATCAGTTGTTTAGTCGATGGGACAGGGTAGAACATTTCAGTCGCAAAATGATAAAATCTGTGCAGTATTGTGTATCTGCCGATATCCTTGGGGACCTACAATGGAAGCCACTTTCCTCTGATTGGTGCTGCTAACTATTTCATGTTCTCCTATTTGTATTTTAGTACTTTATCCTACAATTTCAGGCTGAATGTGAGCTTTAGACCGTTGCATTTAAACATATGACTGATATCCAAATGTCCATCAGTAGAAGACTAAAATCTGAAGGTGTATGGCCGGCTTAACTGGTTGTCCTCAAATAGGGCCCCTGGGCTGCAGTGGAAAAGGTAGAACTATTTCTTTATCTCGTTCCTCTGGACCAGGCAGAAGTTGGACAGGATTTAAACCTGATGGATGGGTGCCTGTATGTAATAGGGAATATGAAGTTTCACCCTCCGCACTTGTTGGGTTCTACTCCGTTACCGTTACACTGCTCCCTGCCTGTTCCCTTTGACTTCCAAGCACAACAGAATAGTTCCTTCCTACAGTGCTGGGGGCTGGTTTCAGGGAAGTATTCAGTTTCCATATCTGATACATGTATGGCATCTTTTTACTATCTTGCTATTTTCACTTCACGTTATCCAGTAATCTCTTTGACCTCCTATTTTGCCCACTCTTATTATCTGTTTATTGTGCTAGAGTGTACATTTCTATGTATGTCTTGTGTCCTTGCGCTGATAAGATTGAGCCCCTGTTCATTTTCTGTTGTGTTCTATTACCCAAGGGCATCATGTGACCATGGAAGCAGCGGCCAATGGACTCATTTCTCTTTTTCTATGTCTCCTTTCCATCTCTCTCTGTGCAGGAGGAATCCATAGCAAAGGAAAGAAGCCATACTGTTCTATCCAGAATGAGTCGGTGCGAGTGAGGGAGGGGGACAGTGTCACTATCCCGTGTTGGTTCAGTTACCCCAGGAATCAGTGGGACAGCTCCATCAGTCTGAGAGTCTATTGGAGAGCAGCAAGAGAGCGCCCATGTGGGAGCAATCCTTTCATTTATAATCACACAGAGAACTGGGTCCATGGGGATTACAGAGGGAGAATCAGCCTGAAGAGAAACCCAAAGGAACAGAATGTGGTGTCTCTCCGAATCCAGGGGATCAGGCGCTCGGATGGGCCGATGTTCTGCTGCCGCCTGGAACCAGAAGGCAAAACATTAAAACCATGGCAAAATATCCAGGGAACATTCATACATTTTTCAGGTAGCCTGGAGTGATATAAGATATAAATGGGGTTATGCAATAAAAAGTAATGTTTGCCAGGAGCAGTAACCCATAGCAACCAATCAGCAGGTAGAATTCAGTGGTCACCTGTTTAAAAGCAAATATCTCATTGGCTGCTATGGGTTACTGTTCCTGGGCAAACTTAGTGCCATTTATTACATATGGGAGAAAGAATCCTGTGTCTGTGTCACCCTGCAGGGGGAGGGACAGAGATATCAACTAACCCTATGTCATTAAGTTGTTCATAATATATTCTGGGTATTTATGAGACTGTAGAGCTCATATACAATGTCCCATGAAGTGGGCAAAGTGCAAAAAAGACTCTTTTATTTCACTTATTTACCATTCAGAGAGGAGAGGAATTAGATTAAAAAGAAAATAAAAGAACAATCTTGGATCATTATCTCCATAATGGTTTGGAGTTAGTTGACATCTCTGTGCAGGAGAGGGACAGATAACTAAACTTAAATGACTAAACCTGCAGGTATATTTATACTACTCTTTGTTTATATTATTCTCCTGTGCAGGGTTGGACTGGGCCAATGGAACACTGGAAAAAAACCCAGTGGGCCCCACTGTTCCAGAACCTCTCCCCCAGATGTACTTAAGTATGCACATTTGGGGGAAGGATTAGGTGGGCGGAGGTTGTGGGGACCACGGTAGGGTTCCCTTGGGATGGTGTGGGACCCCTGTCATGGCAGCCCCAGTGGGCTCTGCACCCCCAGCTCCTGTGTATCTATACAAGGGGTATGAGTCTGAGTGTGGCACACTAAACCAGAAGCAAAGAAATATACTCGCACTCACTCCATGCACTTCTGCATATTTTGCACTAAAAGCCATTCTATCCATCCTGCCCCTTCTGACAAATTGTGTGCATGGGCCCCTATTGATTCTCTGGAACCCTGGAATTAGTGTCCCTCTGGATACGGTGGTAATTACAGGGTTGTGTCTATAGCAACAACAGGCTTCCACCAAAAGAACTGCACACATACAGTGTGCCATTATCACTGCATTGGCACGATGAAAGTGACACAGTCAGCACTCTAAAAACGTCAGCTGCTAATTGCACCCTATTCTTTGAATCAAATACACTATAGTACTTCCATGTTTTTTATGAATTGGGCACGATCACGATTAGGGGCAACTCCGAACACAACTGTATTGATGCTGGGAAAAAATGGCAAAAAAAACCCCACTGCATTGTGGAAAAAATGGCATTTTGTGTCCAAAAATTGCACTTTACATGCTGCACTGCAGTCATAAATGACCTTTTATATCTCTCCTGTCTGTAGGTGAATTCTCTGTAGAACAGGCAGATGCAGTTCCTGCCATTGAGGGAGAAACCGTCATTATCCCCTGTATTGTTCATTCTGCTCCTGGGGGGGATACGGGAAGTAACATGGCGCTGGGGGGACAAACACACATGTATTGATAACCCTAACATTAAGACATGGACGGCAGAAAACAAATCAGAGAAGGACAAAAATTTCTCCCTGGTGGATTTCCCTAGAGACGTCTCATTACAGATAGAAGGAGTCACCTTTTCCCATGGGAAACATTACTGCTGTCTGGTGCGAGTTGGAAATAAAACTGCACAAAGTGTTCATGGCACAGAGCTGGGAGTTGCAGGTAACACAACTTACTGATGTTACTGAGTGTATCCTAGAGGTACTGACTGCACAGTGTGTATTTTTGTGATAGCAGCTATAATAGGCAAACAGGGGGTAACCCACCCCCTTAGAACATGGGATGGTTGCATGGGGAGCCACCCTTAGTTGGTTAATTTACTTACCATCTTCATGATCATCTATAGCCTTGCCAGAACCCAAGAGTGTAACAGATGATTGATGTTCCTATACCCCTCATTGTCATGGCACGCCCAGTGATAGAACCCTCAGGTTGGGGGTATTGCACTCGAGCAAGCCCAGAAAAATTGCTTGCTAAAGACCAACGGTATTTTTGGGGGAGCAGAAGAGCAATTTTGTATTAATTTGTTTTGGATGGTTTAGTTTACCTTTAATAAAGGACTGCTACTCACCAAGGTATGTAGGTGGATCCTTTAGAAAAGTTGAAATAGAATAGAGGGAAACTCACGTATTGCCAGTCGAGCTGACTCTCTGTTGTCAAGTAGGATATAATTATAGAGAGGCAGATTCATGTGTCCCCTAAGCACTGATGGGCCAGGGAGGGTACATGCACAAACAGCTGATCTTTGTACAGGTATGGGATCCTTTATCTGGAAACATGTTATCCAGAATGTTATTCCGAATTATGGAAAGGCCATCTCCCATAGACTCCATTATAAGCAAATAATCCTAATTTTTAGAAATGATTCCCTTTTCTCTGTAATAATAAAACAGTACCTGTACTTGATCCCAACTAAGATATAATTACCCCTTATTGGGGCAGAACAGCCCTATTGGGTTTATTTAATGGTTAAATGATTCCCTTTTCTCTGTAATAATAAAACAGTACCTGTACTTGATCCCAACTAAGATATAATTACCCCTTATTGGGGCAGAACAGCCCTATTGGGTTTATTTCATGGTTAAATGATTCCCTTTTCTCTGTAATAATAAAACAGTACCTGTACTTGATCCCAACTAAGATATAATTACCCCTTATTGGTGGCAGAACAGCCCTATTGGGTTTATTTCATGGTTAAATGATTCCCTTTTCTCTGTAATAATAAAACAGTACCTGTACTTGATCCCAACTAAGATATAATTACCCCTTATTGGGGGCAGAACAGCCCTATTGGGTTTATTTAATGGTTAAATGATTCCCTTTTCTCTGTAATAATAAAACAGTACCTGTACTTGATCCCAACTAAGATATAATTACCCCTTATTGGGGCAGAACAGCCCTATTGGGTTTATTTAATGGTTAAATGATTCCCTTTTCTCTGTAATAATAAAACAGTACCTGTACTTGATCCCAACTAAGATATAATTACCCCTTATTGGGGCAGAACAGCCCTATTGGGTTTATTTAATGGTTAAATGATTCCCTTTTCTCTGTAATAATAAAACAGTACCTGTACTTGATCCCAACTAAGATATAATTACCCCTTATTGGGGGCAGAACAAGCCTATTAAGTTTATTCAATATTTGAATGATTTTTAGCAGACTTAAGTTATGGAGATCCAAATTACGGAAAGACCCCTTATCCAGAAAACCCCAGGTCCTGACTATTCTGGACCTATAACAGGTCCCATACCTGTAGTATAGATGGAATTTGTCACCTGTGCATGTACCCATAAAAAACACTGTAATTCGCTGAGGGATATTTTTTGCTATTATAGAAATGCACAGAATTGCATACAATCCCCAGTATCCATAGGGTGCAAAAACTAATTCTGCACTCCAATATAGTATTAAAATACAAAAATCTTTATTATACCATAGTATAAAACATACAAGCCCCATTGTTACATAGGCCTTACGCGTTTAATGCCAAAATGGCAGAAAGTAGCACTAGATACACACAGAGTATGTAAAACCTCGATCCCCTCCCAACAATTAAAAAATCAGCCAATCAGTACTCATTGTATCATTAATGACTCATGATTATTATTTACAAAGCATATCCATGGGACAATTCAGTTGTCTTTATACATATTACAGGGTTTCAACTCTTACCTTTTTCTCATCTAATACACAATTGTTTTCAATATTGTATAACATGTGATTAAATGCTAAAACCTACCATATAACTACCTAAACATCAGGAAAATAAACAATATCTCATTTGGTATATGTGGCTTGTTAAACTAAATGGGACGGTGTATCCTCTGTGGAAATGGTTGAAAAGACAAAATAAATTCTCTATAAAACAAATATAAGCATTCAGCAATGACCTCTTGTAGCGCCACAATACTGAATATAAACGTACAGGAATGCTCAAAGGTACAGAAATTAACACTGCAATATAAGTAATAATTATTTCTCTTCTTTTCAGCCTCGGAGCCCAGTGTTGGTTTCTTTGTTTCCCAGAGTCTGGAAGTCACAGCTCAGTCCGGAGGCTCAGCCTCCATCAACTGCACCTTCTCTTATCCTCCCCACAGAGCCCCCTTGTGGGTGGGAGTTTACTGGCGCGTGGGGAACCTCACAGGACCATTTGCCTATCACCCCTCCCAGGAGATGGTCCATCCTATGTACAAGGGGAGGACAGAGCTGAGGGGGGAGGCAGATCTCTATATAAGGAACGTGCAGGAGGCTGATAATAACACCTCATATTATTGCTTCGTTATACTCAGATTTTGTGAGGACAGTAACAGCTTCACTACTGAGACCCTTTATGGGACAGGGACCAGCCTACATGTGACAGGTAGGAGACGTTCTGAATGGTTACACAATTATCCAGGACACTAGAGCATCTTGATTAAAAACTACAATGTAAGTAATAATTATTTGTCTTTGTTGCAACCTCTGAGCCCAGTGTTGCTTTCTCTGGAACTTACAGTTCAGTCAAGAGGCTCAGTATACCCAATTACATCACAAACTGCCACCAATGATTTTAAAACATCGAAGTCCCTCTCCAATTCATATACCAGTCTCTCATTCAAACCAATCCCAGGTTGTTAAGGTAATGTCAACCCTAGCAACCAGATAACTGCTGAAATTCCAAACTGGAGAGCTGCTGAATGAAAAGTAAAATAAATTAAAAAAAACCCACAAATAATAAGAAATGAAAACCAGTTGCATATTATCTTACAATGTATACATGTTCTTCTCTGTCAGACTTCTTTCTCTTAGAAAAATCCTTCAGGGCATGACACGAGTCTGCTCAGTTTGCTCTCCTCTCTCCCCTTCTGTGCTGTCCTGCTCCTCTCTCTCCCCCTCCCAGCTCTCCTGTCATCCCCTCCCTTCTGCTCTCTCCCCCTCCCAGCTCTCCTGTCATCCCCTCCCTTCTGCTCTCTCCCCCTCCCAGCTCTCCTGTCATCTCCTCCCTTCTGCTCTCTCCCCCTCCCAGCTCTCCTGTCATCTCCTCCCTTCTGCTCTCTCCCCCTCCCAGCTCTCCTGTCATCTCTTCCCTTCTGCTCTCTCCCCCTCCCAGCTCTCCTGTCATCTCCTCCCTTCTGCTCTCTCCCCCTCCCAGCTCTCCTGTCATCTCCTCCCTTCTGCTCTCTCCCCCTCCCAGCTCTCCTGTCATCTCCTCCCTTCTGCTCTCTCCCCCTCCCAGCTCTCCTGTCATCTCCTCCCTTCTGCTCTCTCCCCCTCCCAGCTCTCCTGTCATCTCCTCCCTTCTGCTCTCTCCCCCTCCCAGCTCTCCTGTCATCTCCTCCCTTCTGCTCTCTCCCCCTCCCAGCTCTCCTGTCATCTCCTCCCTTCTGCTCTCTCCCCCTCCCAGCTCTCCTGTCATCTCCTCCCTTCTGCTCTCTCCCCCTCCCAGTTCTCCTCTCATCCCTTGTCCATCTCATCACTTGATGATAACTAAGCCATGTTAACAGAAAAAAAACCTCAGTATTTAAATGTTTTTCATTTATTGTACAGATTATTGTTTGGGCTGAAAACGGAACAAACAGTTGAGACCCAAACCGGCCTAAGGAAAACAGAACTGTTTGAGTCAAAACCAGGGGGGCAACCCTAGTTTCCCAAAAAATTGCCAATGGCGAAATTCAGAATTTCACTGCAAATCCATGTAGAGATAGGGATGAGCGAATTTTTTCAGCAGGCATGGATTCACAGCAAAATTCCGCATTTCACCATCAGCGAATTTTTTCGTGAAATGGGTGCAAATTTTGACGCGGAAAATTTGCAGTCACAAAAAAAAAAATTAGACTCTTCATTATGGGTGCAGTAGCAAAAAAGTCGTGAATGTTAAAAAATGTTGCGTTTCACGGATTTTTCTGAAGTTTCGCAGTTTTTCTGGTGAAATGGGATGGATTCGCTCATCACTAGTTCTGTAATTAGCATCCCAGCGAGCCAATAAAGGTATCACTTTTCCACCTCTTTCTTATGCTTCATATCAAAAGTTTTACCCTATAACTTTTTGAACTGGCGAACACGGTACAGAACACTTCCAAAAGAACTTTAAAAAATTAGCGAAACATAATTTTTTTTGACACGCATGAGATTTTTTTGCTGTGTATTTTTTCCATGCCAAATTTTTGTGCCCATTTTGTGAAAAAATCAGCCAATGGCGAAATGCAGAAATTCACCACAAATCCATGTCAGGCAAAAAATTTTGTTCATCGCTACTGGTGGGCGTTGCATGGTATTGGTGTTATATTGGTGTTATATTGGTTATATTGGTTATATTGGTGTTATATTGGTGCTTGGCAGTGATGTGAAACTAATAAATCTATGTAGGATGAATGATCTATTTAAGGTTTTAGTGCAAAGTGTGTGGAGATAATGCTGTTTGTCATTGCAATGAAAACAACCTTCTACTAATTGTTTATGAATCAATTGTACAATATAAAAGTGCTGGCGCTAGAATATAATTATATTAAATTAAGAGTTAATTGATATTAGTTTCACAAAAAAATGCCATAAATGTGTGTCAGACTTGCTGGTCTGTAGTTTCCTACCTGAGCCCTCATAGTTACTGATACTTAACTACTTAACAATCTGTGGTCTGCGGTGCTGAGAAACAAGGAAACACAACTACCGCAGCCACAAAACAGGATTCCTCTTTGATTAATTATGATGCTTGTGGTTTAGTATCACGTGCCTTACTTTGTGGTGGAACTACCCCAAGGTTTTCTGTAACTCTTCTCTGTACCCTAAATAGCTGACTCTGTACCTCTTCCATTTGCAGAATCTGAGAAAGGATGGGTGGTTCCAGTGGTAACTCTCATTGCGCTCCTTGTCCTTCTCCTGGTTGGAACCTTGACCTACCTGAGGATGAAAGGTGAGATTCAGTTTCCCCTATTAAGGCTCCATCTTATACGAACTGCCATTCTACTAAATGTCAGTCCATGCTGTTCGGCTATTTCTGGTTTCATGCCCATCTTCTCTCATATTTTCCTTTCAAAAAATCAAAATAATTACATATATTGTATATTAGTCAGTGTCTAGGGGGCGGTATTACTCCATGGCCAGCACTTAATGGAGACATAGAATACATGAGAAAACCTCTAATCTTGTAGGGAATTATGAATAATATATGGTGCCGGTTTCACTTTGGGCTAAAAATTATAGATCCTATCAGGTCCCTGTCTGTGTTTCAAATAGGGGTGGGCATTCATATAATTCATATAAATATACTTTTTTAGCAGTATGTGCCATTGGGTAATCCTAAATAGGAAACTGCCATTTTAGGTACTAAGGGCCGCCCCCTGGGATCATAGGAGTCACAGTGCACACAAACAAGCCAAGGCACACATACATGCTAGGCCCCATCAGCCAATGAATGGGCAGAGTTCTGCCTTTTGCTCCCACACTACTTCCTGTTACAGTCAGAGCTGCATCACTTCCTGTCAGCTGATCTCTGAGGGAGCACACAGCCCAGCACAAAATGGCGGCTCAAGGGAAAGGATGTAAAAGGGCAATATTTACTGATATATATATTCCAGTTTGGGGAGACTCTTTAATAGGCCACTTAATATAATATAAATATAATAACTATCTGTTGGTTAAGTGTTCATTCTGGGGGTGTATCACCCCTATTCATTTGATAGCAGTATATTAAACTATTGATGCTTATTTGATGGCGTCTCATTCATTTTACAAATAGGAAAAGCCATCAGTGCAGCTGTAAAATAGGAAAAAAGACTAAAAAAAAACTTCATTGTATTCTATCCTTTATTTTAAGGCAAAATGTGTATGAATCCGAGCAAAGGGTAAGTATTCCTATATACCTCAAAACAATATACAGCTATTAGTTTCACAATATGTAATATTAATATCTCTAAATCTTTATCTCTCTCTCTATAAGATACACAGCTATCTCTCACTCTGTCCCTCTCTCTCTCTCTCTCTCTCTCTCTATAAGATACACAGCTATCTCTCACTCTGTCTCTCTGTCTCTCTCTCTCTCTCTCTCTCTCTCTCTCTCTCTCTCTATAAGATACACAGCTATCTCTCACTCTGTCCCTCTCTCTCTCTCTCTCTCTCTCTCTCTATAAGATACACAGCTATCTCTCACTCTGTCCCTCTCTCTCTCTCTCTCTCTCTCTCTCTCTATAAGATACACAGCTATCTCTCACTCTGTCTCTCTCTCTCTATAAGATACACAGCTATCTCTCACTCTTTCCCTCTCTCTCTATAAGATACACAGCTATCTTTCACTCTGTCCCTCTCTCTCTATAAGATACACAGCTATCTCTCACTCTGTCCCTCTCTCTCTATAAGATACACAGCTATCTCTCACTCTGTCCCTCTCTCTCTATAAGATACACAGCTATCTCTCACTCTGTCCCTCTCTCTCTATAAGATACACAGCTATCTCTCACTCTGTCCCTCTCTCTCTCTATAAGATACACAGCTATCTCTCACTCTGTCCCTCTCTCTCTATAAGATACACAACTATCTCTCACTCTGTCCCTCTCTCTCTATAAGATACACAGCTATCTCTCACTCTGTCCCTCTCTCTCTCTATAAGATACACAGCTATCTCTCACTCTGTCCCTCTCTCTCTATAAGATACACAGCTATCTCTCACTCTGTCCTCTCTCTCTCTCTATAAGATACACAGCTATCTCTCACTCTGTCCCTCTCTCTCTATAAGATACACAGCTATCTCTCACTCTGTCCCTCTCTCTATAAGACACACAGCTATCTCTCACTCTGTCCCTCTCTCTCGATAAGATACACAGCTATCTCTCACTCTGTCCCTCTTTCTCTATAAGACACACAGCTATCTCTCACTCTGTCCCTCTCTCTCGATAAGATACACAGCTATCTCTCACTCTGTCCCTCTCTCTCTATAAGATACACAACTATCTCTCACTCTGTCCCTCTCTCTCTATAAGATACACAGCTATCTCTCACTCTGTCCTCTCTCTCTATAAGACACACAGCTATCTCTCACTCTGTCCCTCTCTCTCGATAAGATACACAGCTATCTCTCACTCTGTCCCTCTCTCTCGATAAGATACACAGCTATCTCTCACTCTGTCCCTCTCTCTCTATAAGATACACAGCTATCTCTCACCCTGTCCCTCTCTCTCTATAAGATACACAGCTATCTCACACTCTGTCCCTCTCTCTCTCTATTATATACACAGGTATCACTCACTCTGTCCCTCTCTCTCTCTATAAGATACACAGCTATCTCTCACTCTGTCTCTCTCTCTCTCTATAAGACACACAGCTATCTCTCACTCTGTCCCTCTCTCTCGATAAGATACACAGCTATCTCTCACTCTGTCCCTCTCTCTCTCTATAAGACACACAGCTATCTCTCACTCTGTCCCTCTCTCTCGATAAGATACACAGCTATCTCTCACTCTGTCCCTCTCTCTCGATAAGATACACAGCTATCTCTCACTCTGTCCCTCTCTCTCTATAAGATACACAGCTATCTCTCACTCTGTCCCTCTCTCTCTATAAGATACACAGCTATCTCACACTCTGTCCCTCTCTCTCTCTATAAGATACACAGCTATCTCTCACTCTGTCTCTCTGTCTCTCTCTCTCTCTCTCTCTCTCTCTCTCTATAAGATACACAGCTATCTCTCACTCTGTCCCTCTCTCTCTCTCTCTCTCTCTCTCTATAAGATACACAGCTATCTCTCACTCTGTCCCTCTCTCTCTCTCTCTCTCTCTCTCTCTCTCTCTCTATAAGATACACAGCTATCTCTCACTCTGTCTCTCTCTCTCTATAAGATACACAGCTATCTCTCACTCTTTCCCTCTCTCTCTATAAGATACACAGCTATCTTTCACTCTGTCCCTCTCTCTCTATAAGATACACAGCTATCTCTCACTCTGTCCCTCTCTCTCTATAAGATACACAGCTATCTCTCACTCTGTCCCTCTCTCTCTATAAGATACACAGCTATCTCTCACTCTGTCCCTCTCTCTCTCTATAAGATACACAGCTATCTCTCACTCTGTCCCTCTCTCTCTATAAGATACACAGCTATCTCTCACTCTGTCCCTCTCTCTCTCTCTATAAGATACACAGCTATCTCTCACTCTGTCCCTCTCTCTCTATAAGATACACAGCTATCTCTCACTCTGTCCCTCTCTCTATAAGACACACAGCTATCTCTCACTCTGTCCCTCTCTCTCTCTATAAGATACACAGCTATCTCTCACTCTGTCCCTCTCTCTCTATAAGATACACAGCTATCTCTCACTCTGTCCCTCTCTCTCTCTCTATAAGATACACAGCTATCTCTCACTCTGTCCCTCTCTCTATAAGACACACAGCTATCTCTCACTCTTTCCCTCTCTCTCGATAAGATACACAGCTATCTCTCACTCTGTCCCTCTTTCTCTATAAGACACACAGCTATCTCTCACTCTGTCCCTCTCTCTCGATAAGATACACAGCTATCTCTCACTCTGTCCCTCTCTCTCTATAAGATACACAACTATCTCTCACTCTGTCCCTCTCTCTCTATAAGATACACAGCTATCTCTCACTCTGTCCCTCTCTCTCTATAAGACACACAGCTATCTCTCACTCTGTCCCTCTCTCTCGATAAGATACACAGCTATCTCTCACTCTGTCCCTCTCTCTCGATAAGATACACAGCTATCTCTCACTCTGTCCCTCTCTCTCTATAAGATACACAGCTATCTCTCACCCTGTCCCTCTCTCTCTATAAGATACACAGCTATCTCACACTCTGTCCCTCTCTCTCTCTATTATATACACAGGTATCACTCACTCTGTCCCTCTCTCTCTCTATAAGATACACAGCTATCTCTCACTCTGTCTCTCTCTCTCTCTATAAGACACACAGCTATCTCTCACTCTGTCCCTCTCTCTCGATAAGATACACAGCTATCTCTCACTCTGTCCCTCTCTCTCTCTATAAGACACACAGCTATCTCTCACTCTGTCCCTCTCTCTCGATAAGATACACAGCTATCTCTCACTCTGTCCCTCTCTCTCGATAAGATACACAGCTATCTCTCACTCTGTCCCTCTCTCTCTATAAGATACACAGCTATCTCTCACTCTGTCCCTCTCTCTCTATAAGATACACAGCTATCTCACACTCTGTCCCTCTCTCTCTCTATAAGATACACAGCTATCTCTCACTCTGTCTCTCTATCTCTATAAGATACACAGCTATCTCTCACTCTTTCCCTCTCTCTCTATAAGATACACAGCTATCTCTCACTCTGTCCCTCTCTCTCTATAAGATACACAGCTATCTCTCACTCTGTCCCTCTCTCTCTCTATTATATACACAGGTATCACTCACTCTGTCCCTCTCTCTCTCTATAAGATACACAGCTATCTCTCACTCTGTCTCTCTCTCTCTATAAGATACACAGCTATCTCTCACTCTGTCCCTCTCTCTCTATAAGATACACAGCTATCTCTCACTCTGTCCCTCTCTCTCTATAAGATACACAGCTATCTCTCACTCTGTCCCTCTCTCTCTATAAGATACACAGCTATCTCTCACTCTGTCCCTCTCTCTCTATAAGATACACAGCTATCTCTCACTCTTTCCCTCTCTCTCTATAAGATACACAGCTATCTCTCACTCTGTCCCTCTCTCTCTATAAGATACACAGCTATCTCTCACTCTGTCCCTCTCTCTCTATAAGATACACAGCTATCTCACACTCTGTCCCTCTCTCTCTCTATTATATACACAGGTATCACTCACTCTGTCCCTCTCTCTCTCTATAAGATACACAGCTATCTCTCACTCTGTCTCTCTCTCTCTATAAGATACACAGCTATCTCTCACTCTTTCCCTCTCTCTCTATAAGATACACAGCTATCTCTCACTCTGTCCCTCTCTCTCTATAAGATACACAGCTATCTCTCACTCTGTCCCTCTCTCTCTATAAGATACACAGCTATCTCTCACTCTGTCCCTCTCTCTCTATAAGATACACAGCTATCTCTCACTCTGTCCCTCTCTCTCTATTATATACACAGGTATCACTCACTCTGTCCCTCTCTCTCTCTATAAGATACACAGCTATCTCTCACTCTGTCCCTCTCTCTCTATAAGATACACAGCTATCTCTCACTCTGTCCCTCTCTCTCTATAAGATACACAGCTATCTCTCACTCTGTCCCTCTCTCTCTATAAGATACACAGCTATCTCTCACTCTGTCCCTCTCTCTCTCTCTATAAGATACACAGCTATCTCTCACTCTGTCCCTCTCTCTCTATAAGATACACAGCTATCTCTCACTCTTTCCCTCTCTCTCTATAAGATACACAGCTATCTCTCACTCTGTCCCTCTCTCTCTATAAGATACACAGCTATCTCTCACTCTGTCCCTCTCTCTCTATAAGATACACAGCTATCTCTCACTCTTTCCCTCTCTCTCTATAAGATACACAGCTATCTCTCACTCTGTCCCTCTCTCTCTATAAGATACACAGCTATCTCTCACTCTGTCCCTCTCTCTCTATAAGATACACAGCTATCTCTCACTCTGTCCCTCTCTCTCTATAAGATACACAGCTATCTCTCACTCTGTCCCTCTCTCTCTCTCTATAAGATACACAGCTATCTCTCACTCTGTCCCTCTCTCTCTATAAGATACACAACTATCTCTCACTCTGTCCCTCTCTCTCTATAAGATACACAGCTATCTCTCACTCTGTCCCTCTCTCTCTCTATAAGATACACATCTATCTCTCACTCTGTCCCTCTCTCTCTCTATAAGATACACATCTATCTCTCACTCTGTCCCTCTCTCTCTATAAGATACACAGCTATCTCTCACTCTGTCCCTCTCTCTCTCTATAAGATACACAGCTATCTCTCACTCTTTCCCTCTCTCTCTATAAGATACACAGCTATCTCTCACTCTGTCCCTCTCTCTCTATAAGATACACAGCTATCTCTCACTCTGTCCCTCTCTCTCTATAAGATACACAACTATCTCTCACTCTGTCCCTCTCTCTCTATAAGATACACATCTATCTCTCACTCTGTCCCTCTCTCTCTATAAGATACACAACTATCTCTCACTCTGTCCCTCTCTCTCTATAAGATACACAGCTATCTCTCACTCTGTCCCTCTCTCTCTATAAGATACACAACTATCTCTCACTCTGTCCCTCTCTCTCTATAAGATACACAGCTATCTCTCACTCTGTCCCTCTCTCTCTATAAGATACACAGCTATCTCTCACTCTGTCCCTCTCTCTCTATAAGATACACAGGTATCTCTCACTCTGTCCCTCTCTCTCTCTCTATAAGATACACATCTATCTCTCACTCTGTCCCTCTCTCTCTATAAGATACACAGCTATCTCTCACTCTGTCCCTCTCTCTCTCTATAAGATACACAACTATCTCTCACTCTGTCCCTCTCTCTCTATAAGATACACAGCTAACTCTCACTCTGTCCCTCTCTCTCTCTATAAGATACACATCTATCTCTCACTCTGTCCCTCTCTCTCTCTATAAGATACACAGCTATCTCTCACTCTTTCCCTCTCTCTCTATAAGATACACAGCTATCTCTCACTCTGTCCCTCTCTCTCTATAAGATACACAGCTATCTCTCACTCTGTCCCTCTCTCTCTATAAGATACACAGCTATCTCTCACTCTGTCCCTCTCTCTCTATAAGATACACAGCTATCTCTCACTCTGTCCCTCTCTCTCTATAAGATACACAGCTAACTCTCACTCTGTCCCTCTCTCTCTCTATAAGATACACATCTATCTCTCACTCTGTCCCTCTCTCTCTCTATAAGATACACAGCTATCTCTCACTCTTTCCCTCTCTCTCTATAAGATACACAGCTATCTCTCACTCTGTCCCTCTCTCTCTATAAGATACACAGCTATCTCTCACTCTGTCCCTCTCTCTCTATAAGATATACAGCTATCTCTCACTCTGTCCCTCTCTCTCTATAAGATACACAGCTATCTCTCACTCTGTCCCTCTCTCTCTATAAGATACACAGCTATCTCTCACTCTGTCCCTCTCTCTCTATAAGATACACAGCTATCTCTCACTCTGTCCCTCTCTCTCTATAAGATACACAGCTATCTC
This sequence comes from Xenopus tropicalis, assembly GCF_000004195.4. Taxonomy (NCBI): domain Eukaryota; kingdom Metazoa; phylum Chordata; class Amphibia; order Anura; family Pipidae; genus Xenopus; species Xenopus tropicalis. The sequence goes on from NC_030679.2 coordinate 145,456,223, forward strand.
TCACTCTGTCCCTCTCTCTCTATAAGATACACAACTATCTCTCACTCTGTCCCTCTCTCTCTATAAGATACACAACTATCTCTCACTCTGTCCCTCTCTCTCTATAAGATACACAGCTATCTCTCACTCTGTCCCTCTCTCTCTATAAGATACACAACTATCTCTCACTCTGTCCCTCTCTCTCTATAAGATACACAACTATCTCTCACTCTGTCCCTCTCTCTCTATAAGATACACAACTATCTCTCACTCTGTCCCTCTCTCTCTATAAGATACACAGCTATCTCTCACTCTGTCCCTCTCTCTCTATAAGATACACAACTATCTCTCACTCTGTCCCTCTCTCTCTATAAGATACACAGCTATCTCTCACTCTGTCCCTCTCTCTCTATAAGATACACAGCTATCTCTCACTCTGTCCCTCTCTCCCTCTCTATAAGATACACAGGTATCTCTCACTCTGTCCCTCTCTCTCTCTATAAGATACACATCTATCTCTCACTCTGTCCCTCTCTCTCTATAAGATACACAGCTATCTCTCACTCTGTCCCTCTCTCTCTCTATAAGATACACAACTATCTCTCACTCTGTCCCTCTCTCTCTATAAGATACACAGCTATCTCTCACTCTGTCCCTCTCTCTCTCTATAAGATACACATCTATCTCTCACTCTGTCCCTCTCTCTCTCTATAAGATACACAGCTATCTCTCACTCTTTCCCTCTCTCTCTATAAGATATACAGCTATCTCTCACTCTGTCCCCCTCTCTCTCTATAAGATACACAGCTATCTCTCACTCTTTCCCTCTCTCTCTATAAGATACACAACTATCTCTCACTCTGTCCCTCTCTCTCTATAAGATACACAGCTATCTCTCACTCTGTCCCCCTCTCTCTCTATAAGATACACAGCTATCTCTCACTCTTTCCCTCTCTCTCTATAAGATACACAACTATCTCTCACTCTGTCCCTCTCTCTCTATAAGATACACAGCTATCTCTCACTCTTTCCCTCTCTCTCTATAAGATACACAACTATCTCTCACTCTTTCCCTCTCTCTCTATAAGATATACAGCTATCTCTCACTCTGTCCCCCTCTCTCTCTATAAGATACACAGCTATCTCTCACTCTTTCCCTCTCTCTCTATAAGATACACAACTATCTCTCACTCTGTCCCTCTCTCTCTATAAGATACACAGCTATCTCTCACTCTGTCCCTCTCTCTCTATAAGATACACAGCTATCTCTCACTCTGTCCCTCTCTCTCTATAAGATACACAGCTATCTCTCACTCTGTCCCTCTCTCTCTATAAGATACACAGCTATCTCTCACTCTGTCCCTCTCTCTCTATAAGATACACATCTATCTCTCACTCTGTCCCTCTCTCTCTATAAGATACACAGCTATCTCTCACTCTGTCCCTCTCTCCCTCTCTATAAGATACACAGCTATCTCTCACTCTGTCCCTCTCTCTCTATAAGATACACAGCTATCTCTCACTCTGTCCCTCTCTCCCTCTCTATAAGATACACAGCTATCTCTCACTCTGTCCCTCTCTCTCTATAAGATACACAACTATCTCTCACTCTGTCCCTCTCTCTCTATAAGATACACAGCTATCTCTCACTCTGTCCCTCTCTCTCGATAAGATACACAGCTATCTCTCACTCTGTCCCTCTTTCTCTATAAGACACACAGCTATCTCTCACTCTGTCCCTCTCTCTCGATAAGATACACAGCTATCTCTCACTCTGTCCCTCTCTCTCTATAAGATACACAACTATCTCTCACTCTGTCCCTCTCTCTCTATAAGATACACAGCTATCTCTCACTCTGTCCCTCTCTCTCTATAAGACACACAGCTATCTCTCACTCTGTCCCTCTCTCTCGATAAGATACACAGCTATCTCTCACTCTGTCCCTCTCTCTCGATAAGATACACAGCTATCTCTCACTCTGTCCCTCTCTCTCTATAAGATACACAGCTATCTCTCACCCTGTCCCTCTCTCTCTATAAGATACACAGCTATCTCACACTCTGTCCCTCTCTCTCTCTATTATATACACAGGTATCACTCACTCTGTCCCTCTCTCTCTCTATAAGATACACAGCTATCTCTCACTCTGTCTCTCTCTCTCTCTATAAGACACACAGCTATCTCTCACTCTGTCCCTCTCTCTCGATAAGATACACAGCTATCTCTCACTCTGTCCCTCTCTCTCTCTATAAGACACACAGCTATCTCTCACTCTGTCCCTCTCTCTCGATAAGATACACAGCTATCTCTCACTCTGTCCCTCTCTCTCGATAAGATACACAGCTATCTCTCACTCTGTCCCTCTCTCTCTATAAGATACACAGCTATCTCTCACTCTGTCCCTCTCTCTCTATAAGATACACAGCTATCTCACACTCTGTCCCTCTCTCTCTCTATAAGATACACAGCTATCTCTCACTCTGTCTCTCTATCTCTATAAGATACACAGCTATCTCTCACTCTTTCCCTCTCTCTCTATAAGATACACAGCTATCTCTCACTCTGTCCCTCTCTCTCTATAAGATACACAGCTATCTCTCACTCTGTCCCTCTCTCTCTCTATTATATACACAGGTATCACTCACTCTGTCCCTCTCTCTCTCTATAAGATACACAGCTATCTCTCACTCTGTCTCTCTCTCTCTATAAGATACACAGCTATCTCTCACTCTGTCCCTCTCTCTCTATAAGATACACAGCTATCTCTCACTCTGTCCCTCTCTCTCTATAAGATACACAGCTATCTCTCACTCTGTCCCTCTCTCTCTATAAGATACACAGCTATCTCTCACTCTGTCCCTCTCTCTCTATAAGATACACAGCTATCTCTCACTCTTTCCCTCTCTCTCTATAAGATACACAGCTATCTCTCACTCTGTCCCTCTCTCTCTATAAGATACACAGCTATCTCTCACTCTGTCCCTCTCTCTCTATAAGATACACAGCTATCTCACACTCTGTCCCTCTCTCTCTCTATTATATACACAGGTATCACTCACTCTGTCCCTCTCTCTCTCTATAAGATACACAGCTATCTCTCACTCTGTCTCTCTCTCTCTATAAGATACACAGCTATCTCTCACTCTTTCCCTCTCTCTCTATAAGATACACAGCTATCTCTCACTCTGTCCCTCTCTCTCTATAAGATACACAGCTATCTCTCACTCTGTCCCTCTCTCTCTATAAGATACACAGCTATCTCTCACTCTGTCCCTCTCTCTCTATAAGATACACAGCTATCTCTCACTCTGTCCCTCTCTCTCTATTATATACACAGGTATCACTCACTCTGTCCCTCTCTCTCTCTATAAGATACACAGCTATCTCTCACTCTGTCCCTCTCTCTCTATAAGATACACAGCTATCTCTCACTCTGTCCCTCTCTCTCTCTCTATAAGATACACAACTATCTCTCACTCTGTCCCTCTCTCTCTATAAGATACACAGCTATCTCTCACTCTGTCCCTCTCTCTCTATAAGATACACAGCTATCTCTCACTCTGTCCCTCTCTCTCTATAAGATACACAGCTATCTCTCACTCTGTCCCTCTCTCTCTCTCTATAAGATACACAGCTATCTCTCACTCTGTCCCTCTCTCTCTATAAGATACACAGCTATCTCTCACTCTTTCCCTCTCTCTCTATAAGATACACAGCTATCTCTCACTCTGTCCCTCTCTCTCTATAAGATACACAGCTATCTCTCACTCTGTCCCTCTCTCTCTATAAGATACACAGCTATCTCTCACTCTTTCCCTCTCTCTCTATAAGATACACAGCTATCTCTCACTCTGTCCCTCTCTCTCTATAAGATACACAGCTATCTCTCACTCTGTCCCTCTCTCTCTATAAGATACACAGCTATCTCTCACTCTGTCCCTCTCTCTCTATAAGATACACAGCTATCTCTCACTCTGTCCCTCTCTCTCTCTCTATAAGATACACAGCTATCTCTCACTCTGTCCCTCTCTCTCTATAAGATACACAACTATCTCTCACTCTGTCCCTCTCTCTCTATAAGATACACAGCTATCTCTCACTCTGTCCCTCTCTCTCTCTATAAGATACACATCTATCTCTCACTCTGTCCCTCTCTCTCTCTATAAGATACACATCTATCTCTCACTCTGTCCCTCTCTCTCTATAAGATACACAGCTATCTCTCACTCTGTCCCTCTCTCTCTCTATAAGATACACAGCTATCTCTCACTCTTTCCCTCTCTCTCTATAAGATACACAGCTATCTCTCACTCTGTCCCTCTCTCTCTATAAGATACACAGCTATCTCTCACTCTGTCCCTCTCTCTCTATAAGATACACAACTATCTCTCACTCTGTCCCTCTCTCTCTATAAGATACACAGCTATCTCTCACTCTGTCCCTCTCTCTCTATAAGATACACAACTATCTCTCACTCTGTCCCTCTCTCTCTATAAGATACACAGCTATCTCTCACTCTGTCCCTCTCTCTCTATAAGATACACAACTATCTCTCACTCTGTCCCTCTCTCTCTATAAGATACACAGCTATCTCTCACTCTGTCCCTCTCTCTCTATAAGATACACAGCTATCTCTCACTCTGTCCCTCTCTCTCTATAAGATACACAGGTATCTCTCACTCTGTCCCTCTCTCTCTCTATAAGATACACATCTATCTCTCACTCTGTCCCTCTCTCTCTATAAGATACACAGCTATCTCTCACTCTGTCCCTCTCTCTCTCTATAAGATACACAACTATCTCTCACTCTGTCCCTCTCTCTCTATAAGATACACAGCTAACTCTCACTCTGTCCCTCTCTCTCTCTATAAGATACACATCTATCTCTCACTCTGTCCCTCTCTCTCTCTATAAGATACACAGCTATCTCTCACTCTTTCCCTCTCTCTCTATAAGATACACAGCTATCTCTCACTCTGTCCCTCTCTCTCTATAAGATACACAGCTATCTCTCACTCTGTCCCTCTCTCTCTATAAGATACACAGCTATCTCTCACTCTGTCCCTCTCTCTCTATAAGATACACAGCTATCTCTCACTCTGTCCCTCTCTCTCTATAAGATACACAGCTAACTCTCACTCTGTCCCTCTCTCTCTCTATAAGATACACATCTATCTCTCACTCTGTCCCTCTCTCTCTCTATAAGATACACAGCTATCTCTCACTCTTTCCCTCTCTCTCTATAAGATACACAGCTATCTCTCACTCTGTCCCTCTCTCTCTATAAGATACACAACTATCTCTCACTCTGTCCCTCTCTCTCTATAAGATACACAACTATCTCTCACTCTGTCCCTCTCTCTCTATAAGATACACAGCTATCTCTCACTCTGTCCCTCTCTCTCTATAAGATACACAACTATCTCTCACTCTGTCCCTCTCTCTCTATAAGATACACAGCTATCTCTCACTCTGTCCCTCTCTCTCTATAAGATACACAGCTATCTCTCACTCTGTCCCTCTCTCCCTCTCTATAAGATACACAGGTATCTCTCACTCTGTCCCTCTCTCTCTCTATAAGATACACATCTATCTCTCACTCTGTCCCTCTCTCTCTATAAGATACACAGCTATCTCTCACTCTGTCCCTCTCTCTCTCTATAAGATACACAACTATCTCTCACTCTGTCCCTCTCTCTCTATAAGATACACAGCTATCTCTCACTCTGTCCCTCTCTCTCTCTATAAGATACACATCTATCTCTCACTCTGTCCCTCTCTCTCTCTATAAGATACACAGCTATCTCTCACTCTTTCCCTCTCTCTCTATAAGATATACAGCTATCTCTCACTCTGTCCCCCTCTCTCTCTATAAGATACACAGCTATCTCTCACTCTTTCCCTCTCTCTCTATAAGATACACAACTATCTCTCACTCTGTCCCTCTCTCTCTATAAGATACACAGCTATCTCTCACTCTGTCCCCCTCTCTCTCTATAAGATACACAGCTATCTCTCACTCTTTCCCTCTCTCTCTATAAGATACACAACTATCTCTCACTCTGTCCCTCTCTCTCTATAAGATACACAGCTATCTCTCACTCTTTCCCTCTCTCTCTATAAGATACACAACTATCTCTCACTCTTTCCCTCTCTCTCTATAAGATATACAGCTATCTCTCACTCTGTCCCCCTCTCTCTCTATAAGATACACAGCTATCTCTCACTCTTTCCCTCTCTCTCTATAAGATACACAACTATCTCTCACTCTGTCCCTCTCTCTCTATAAGATACACAGCTATCTCTCACTCTGTCCCTCTCTCTCTATAAGATACACAGCTATCTCTCACTCTGTCCCTCTCTCTCTATAAGATACACAGCTATCTCTCACTCTGTCCCTCTCTCTCTATAAGATACACAGCTATCTCTCACTCTGTCCCTCTCTCTCTATAAGATACACATCTATCTCTCACTCTGTCCCTCTCTCTCTATAAGATACACAGCTATCTCTCACTCTGTCCCTCTCTCTCTCTCTATAAGATACACAGCTATCTCTCACTCTGTCCCTCTCTCTCTATAAGATACACAGCTATCTCTCACTCTGTCCCTCTCTCTCTATAAGATACACAGCTATCTCTCACTCTGTCCCTCTCTCTCTATAAGATACACAACTATCTCTCACTCTGTCCCTCTCTCTCTATAAGATACACAACTATCTCTCACTCTGTCCCTCTCTCTCTATAAGATACACAGCTATCTCTCACTCTGTCCCTCTCTCTCTATAAGATACACAACTATCTCTCACTCTGTCCCTCTCTCTCTATAAGATACACAACTATCTCTCACTCTGTCCCTCTCTCTCTATAAGATACACAGCTATCTCTCACTCTGTCCCTCTCTCTCTATAAGATACACAACTATCTCTCACTCTGTCCCTCTCTCTCTATAAGATACACAACTATCTCTCACTCTGTCCCTCTCTCTCTATAAGATACACAACTATCTCTCACTCTGTCCCTCTCTCTCTATAAGATACACAACTATCTCTCACTCTGTCCCTCTCTCTCTATAAGATACACAGCTATCTCTCACTCTGTCCCTTTCTCTCTATAAGATACACAGCTATCTCTCACTCTGTCCCTCTCTCTCTCTATAAGATACACAGCTATCTCTCACTCTGTCCCTCTCTCTCTCTATAAGATACACAGCTATCTCTCACTCTGTCCCTCTCTCTCTCTATAAGATACACAGCTATCTCTCACTCTGTCCCTCTCTCTCTCTATAAGATACACAGCTATCTCTCACTCTGTCCCTCTCTCTCTCTATAAGATACACAGCTATCTCTCACTCTGTCCCTCTCTCTCTCTATAAGATACACAACTATCTCTCACTCTGTCCCTCTCTCTCTATAAGATACACAGCTATCTCTCACTCTGTCCCTCTCTCTCTCTATAAGATACACAACTATCTCTCACTCTGTCCCTCTCTCTCTATAAGATACACAGCTATCTCTCACTCTGTCCCTCTCTCTCTCTATAAGATACACAGCTATCTCTCACTCTGTCCCTCTCTCTCTATAAGATACACAGCTATCTCTCACTCTGTCCCTCTCTCTCTATAAGATACACAGCTATCTCTCACTCTGTCCCTCTCTCTCTCTATAAGATACACAGCTATCTCTCACTCTGTCTCTCTCTCTATAAGATACACATCTATCTCTCACTCTGTCCCTCTCTCTCTATAAGATACACAGCTATCTCTCACTCTGTCCCTCTCTCTCTCTATAAGATACACAGCTATCTCTCACTCTGTCCCTCTCTCTCTCTATAAGATACACAGCTATCTCTCACTCTGTCCCTCTCTCTCTATAAGATACACAGCTATCTCTCACTCTTTCCCTCTCTCTCTATAAGATACACAGCTATCTCTCACTCTTTCCCTCTCTCTCTATAAGATACACAGCTATCTCTCACTCTGTCCCTCTCTCTCTATAAGATACACAGCTATCTCTCACTCTGTCCCTCTCTCTATAAGATACACAGCTATCTCTCACTCTGTCCCTCTCTCTATAAGATACACAGCTATCTCTCACTGTGTCCCTCTCTTTATATAAAACAAAGCTCTCCCTCTTTCTGTTTATCACCCCTATGTATAACTATATCTCCTGATTATCGATTTTTCAGCCAGGAATTGAGTCTCCCACTCTCCCCTAATGTTTCCAATAAATCCCAAACAAATCCCCCTTGTGACCTTGGTACCGTGTATCTGGAACAAGACAGAAATCCACAAACCCAGAATGGGCCAGAGGTGAGCCAATCATCAGCTATTGCTTTTGGTCGGGTTATACATGGAAAGATTGCAATGCCGTGATTTATAATGTTTATTTCTCATATCCCTCACCCTGTAGGAGTCGTTGGGGGTTCTTTATTCTCAGATTAACCACAGGCCTCATAGAAAGAAAGACAAAAAGGAGGATGTAAGTGCCGAGAGCGAGGGCAGCCCGGCGGTACTATACGCAGTCGTAGGAGCCACAGAACATCAACCTGTTTATGCAACTGTCCAAAAGAAATAAATCCTGTTGTGTTATCCCCCTACATAACAAATGAGCAGTCGCAGGCCTCACAGCGCAGAATTTCATCTTTCTACTTCCACTTTGTGCTTCACCGGAAATAGTTCCACCTCTCGGCTCCACAGAGAAGAGTGTAAGGACTCGGCGGAATATCTCTGGATAAGGCAAAGCTGGTACATATGTTATAACTACCTACAGCCGGATAATGGACTTTAACTGGGAAATAAAACAATTAAATAAATGTTACAAGGAAGGTCGATGGAAATGTTTCTCCTGTGAAGATACTGAGAGCTAAGGAATACTGCCATGGGAAAACCTTTTTGTTACAAAACCCATTAGTTAATAGAGCTTCTCCAGCAGAATCCTGCATTGTAATCTGTTTTTCCCATGGGGCTAGCCATAATCTTCATTTCCCAGGGTGCCCCAGGCATGACTAATGTATCTAAAACATTTATATGTACATATACATGATGTATCTATGATATTCCTCAATAGGTATAATGTATCTAGCTACCTGCGAATGTGGGGCTCAATATGTAGGCAAGACGATTCGGAAAGCTGGAACTTCGTTCCTTGAACATCTATCATCTGCGGAAAGGAAGGATTTTCAGTCGGCAATAGCCAAACATTTAGTTGAGAAACATGATAATAGTGGGCGTGTAACATTTCAGATTATAGTTAAACCCAAGATGAATACAGGTATAGGAGCCGTTATCCAGAATGCTTGGGACCAAGGGTATTCCGGATAAGGGGTCTTTCCATACCTTAAGTCTACTAAAAAAATCAATAAACCATTAATTAAACCCAATAGGAGTGTTTTGCATCCAATAAGGGGTAATTATATCTTAGTTGGGATCAAGTACAGGTACTGTTTTATTATTACAGAGAAAAGGGAATCATTTAACCATGAAATAAACCCAATAGGGCTGTTCTGCCCCCAATAAGGGGTAATTATATCTTAGTTGGGATCAAGTACAGGTACTGTTTTATTATTACAGAGAAAAGGGAATCATTTAACCATTAAATAAACCCAATAGGGCTGTTCTGCCCCAATAAGGGGTAATTATATCTTAGTTGGGATCAAGTACAGGTACTGTTTTATTATTACAGAGAAAAGGGAATCATTTAACCATGAAATAAACCCAATAGGGCTGTTCTGCCCCCAATAAGGGGTAATTATATCTTAGTTGGGATCAAGTACAGGTACTGTTTTATTATTACAGAGAAAAGGGAATCATTTAACCATGAAATAAACCCAATAGGGCTGTTCTGCCCCAATAAGGGGTAATTATATCTTAGTTGGGATCAAGTACAGGTACTGTTTTATTATTACAGAGAAAAGGGAATCATTTAACCATTAAATAAACCCAATAGGGCTGTTCTGCCCCAATAAGGGGTAATTATATCTTAGTTGGGATCAAGTACAGGTACTGTTTTATTATTACAGAGAAAAGGGAATCATTTAACCATTAAATAAACCCAATAGGACTGTTCTGCCCCCAATAAGGGGTAATTATATCTTAGTTGGGATCAAGTACAGGTACTGTTTTATTATTACAGAGAAAAGGGAATCATTTAACCATGAAATAAACCCAATAGAGCTGTTCTGCCCCAATAAGGGGTAATTATATCTTAGTTGGGATTAAGTACAGGTACTGTTTTATTATTACAGAGAAAAGGGAATCATTTAACCATTTAAATAAACCCAATAGGGCTGTTCTGCCCCAATAAGGGGTAATTATATCTTAGTTGGGATCAAGTACAGGTACTGTTTTATTATTACAGAGAAAAGGGAATCATTTAACCATGAAATAAACCCAATAGGGCTGTTCTGCCCCCAATAAGGGGTAATTATATCTTAGTTGGGATCAAGTACAGGTACTGTTTTATTATTACAGAGAAAAGGGAATCATTTAACCATTAAATAAACCCAATAGGGCTGTTCTGCCCCCAATAAGGGGTAATTATATCTTAGTTGGGATCAAGTACAGGTACTGTTTTATTATTACAGAGAAAAGAGAATCAGTTTTAAAATTCTGTATTATATGATTAAAATGGAGTCTATGGGAGATTGGCTTTCCGTAGTTCAGAGCTTTCTGGATAATGGGTTTCCGGATAAGGGATCCGATACCTGTTTTATGAAAGGTGATGAGGGTAAGAAGCTGTTGGAAAGGAGGTATATTGGATCTATCATCTTAAAACTACGGAACAATATGGGGGACATAACAGGGAATGGGAGGTCTCATGTTATTGTAAATAGTTTTTGGTGTAAATAATCTGAATGCTGCTATATATATATATATATGAATGATCTTAGCTTATAAATATATGGTGAAATCCCTTTGAATGTAATTGTATGCGCAACATGTACTACATTTGGTGATGCTATGATATCTAAAATTTAAAAGGTATGAAAAACCTTGGATTCTTATATGATTTGTTATACATAATTGTATTTAAATTGGACACACACTCTAGAGCTTAATTACTGTTATGGCTGGGGTCTTTTTTATCCCATGTTTGATGTATGCTGTTTTTATATATTTTTTGGCACTGACGGGGTTAATTGTTATAGTGGGTGTGAGTTGCTGTGCCTATTTAAGTATGGTTGACTTGGGACACCGTAGCAGCTTCTGAGGAAGAAGCATGAAGCTGTTTAAGGTGATTTTAAAAATGGAAATAAAATGGAAATAAAAGTTTTTATTAAGAAGTGATACAGTGCTCCACTTCCATTTCTCTTTTGTTGTAAAGTTCGCCTGTATCGGGGGCGCTGGGAGGCATGGCAGCACAGCTTGCTATCCTGGTGAGTGCTCCCCTGTGTTGATCAATGTATTTGCCACAGCCAGGTATCAGAATTGCACTCAATAGTAAGAAATCCAAGTCCGGCTTGGGACTCCTCCAGTTACATGGGAGTAGGAGAAACAATAGGTTAGCTGAAAGCAGTTCTAATGTGTAGCGCTGGCTGAAAGCTCAGACTCAGGCACACTTTACTGCTACGCTGCAAGTTGGAGTGATATCCCCCCCCCTCACCCCCAGCAGCCGATCAGCAGAACAATGGGAAGGGAGCAAGATAGCAGCTCCCAGTAGGTATCAGAATAGCACTCAATAGTAAGAAATCCAAGTCCGGCTTGGGACTCCTCCAGTTACATGGGAGTAGGAGAAACAATAGGTTAGCTGAAAGCAGTTCTAATGTGTAGCGCTGGCTGAAAGCTCAGACTCAGGCACAAGGCACTGAGATGGCGCCTACACACCAATATTACAGCTACAAATACATTTGTTGGTTCAAGAATAAAAGGTTAAATGGCAGAGGGAATTATTTGCTGTGTAACAGTGTCATTTAGAAATAAAAAGTGCCCCATAAATATCATGACAGTGTCCTTTTAAATCCTGGTCCCTTTGTGCTGCTGGGGCTGTGCCAGATTTCTTTCCAAGGGGCAAGCACGGTGTCACTGGGATTTGGGGTCAAAGCACCCCGATAACTGGACTACTTTGGATTTTGTGTTGTCAGATCTGTGCCACTGTGACAGAATGCTCTGTTATACAGATAGCTAGAATCTCAGCCATAAAGCAGGGCAGGACTGCTGCTTACAATGGGGGGATCAGATAGGATCTGTGCCACTGTGACAGAATGCTCTGTTATACAGATAGCTAGAATCTCAGCCATAAAGCAGGGCAGGACTGCTGCTTACAATGGGGGGGGATCAGATAGGATCTGTGCCACTGTGACAGAATGCTCTGTTATACAGATAGCTAGAATCTCAGCCATAAAGCAGGGCAGGACTGCTGCTTACAATGGGGGGGGATCAGATAGGATCTGTGCCACTGTGACAGAATGCTCTGTTATACAGATAGCTAGAATCTCAGCCATAAAGCAGGGCAGGACTGCTGCTTACAATGGGGGGATCAGATAGGATCTGTGCCACTGTGACAGAATGCTCTGTTATACAGATAGCTAGAATCTCAGCCATAAAGCAGGGCAGGACTGCTGCTTACAATGGGGGGATCAGATAGGATCTGTGCCACTGTGACAGAATGCTCTGTTATACAGATAGCTAGAATCTCAGCCATAAAGCAGGGCAGGACTGCTGCTTACAATGGGGGGGGGGGATCAGATAGGATCTGTGCCACTGTGACAGAATGCTCTGTTATACAGATAGCTAGAATCTCAGCCATAAAGCAGGGCAGGACTGCTGCTTACAATGGGGGGGGTCAGATAGGGATTTTTATTAAGAAATTAAAACATAAAACAGAAAATCAAACTTTCAATTACATATCAAAATGAAAATTCAATTACATAACATCAAAATGACATTTTAATTAAATAACATCCGAAGATTGCACCCATGTGAAATCCACCTCCCTCCACAGTTTAGCATTGTCCTTGTTAATGCCAATTTCTTTGAAACGGATGAAAAACAGTTCCCTCAAGATTCTTTTAACTGTTGGATCAATAGTTCCATCCTCCCCCCCGAAAGATTTACTGCACCTCATTATCCACAAAAAGTATCTAATGACAGTGAAAATCACAAAAAAGGTCTCATTATCCAAAGGATGCTTTCCCCTTACCAGCCCATACGCCCTTTCCCCATACGTGTGCCGACAGAACCTTCCAATTTTCAAAACTGACAGGACTTCATTATACAGAGCCCGAGATACCGAGCACTCTAATAAAAAGTGATTTGTGGTCTCTTCCACTTGGCACCCCCAGGGGCAGAGCCTGTTTACCACACTCAGATAGCTCAGATTGCCCCTAAGGAAGAGTTTCCCCTGGAAAGCCAGCCAGGCGTTATCCAGGAACTTGCCCGGGAGCCTATGGCCATTCAGGAACTTCAGGCAAGTTTTCATCTGTTCAGTTGTACAGTCTTTCAGGACTGGGGCAGAGATAAAAAAGGAATTCAATACAGACTCATATAACTGCTTCCTGGTAAGATTCCCTATTGCCCCAAAGTCCAAATTCCACTTCTTTATCAGCTTTAAGCCTAAAACTAAATGCTGTGGAAAGTACCCCCCCCCTAATCCGGACCCCCTTCACTCTACCGCCCTCCATCCAGTCTCTGATAAAAGGCGAAACCCAGGACCTGACACAGTTCTCCCACAGAGAACACGTCCTTTGGCCCAGATTCCCAAAATTAAATTTCAGGAAAATGGTGCCAAAGAACGCGATTGGACAAACCATCCCTAACCCCCCCTCTTTCTCTGCAGGAAAGTGACCCCTCTTTTAACTGGGTTCAGTCTGCTCCCCCAGAGCATCTGAAAGAACAGACTGTAGAGCCGAGCAGAGAGAGATTCTGGCAGGGGAAACACATAGGCAACAAAAAGAAACAACGGGATCAGAAAAGTCTTAATCAAATTAACCCTTTCTCTATAGGTCAGCTTCCAAGATTTCCAGCGCTGAACTTTTGCCAAACCAGCATCCAGTTTCTCTTCCCAATTTAACAGACCATTATCATTCCTCCCGAATTTAACTCCCAAGATTTTTACCTGCTCTGGGGCTACTGGGAAATTACCAACCTGAAAAGCTGGTTCCCCTTCTAGAACCCAAAAAGCTTCCGACTTTTCCCGATTGACAGAGGAGCCAGAGGCCCCCGAGTAACTTCTGATGCAATCAGTGACCACCTCAACCTCCGCCTGCTTAGAAACGATCACTGACACATCATCCGCATAGGCAACAAACCTGAGGGGCTGCCCGCCGGGCACACAGACCCCCTCCAAGCCTTTCCTCTCCAGCATCCTCAGGAAGGGATCCAGAGTGAATACATAGAGAAGAGGACTCAGAGGGCAGCCCTGCCGCACCCCGGCCCCAACCTCAAAGTCTTCACCTTGCCAACCGTTAATCAATGGGAAGCTTTTTGCCCCTTCATACAAAACTTTAATCCAACTAATGAATCTGCCCGGGATGCCGTATTTAGACAAAACAGCCCATAGATAATCATGGTTAACATTATCAAAAGCTTTTGTCTGATCCAGAGACAACAGATACTTACCCCAACCATGAGCTTTGCATGACTCCAAGGCTTCCCTTATAGTAAGGATCGCCCCAAAGATGCTCCGCCCCTTCACCGTGCAGAACTGACAGGACGATAATAAAGTGCCTGAAAATAAAATTAACCGGGAAAAAAGGATCTTTGCCAGAATCTTTCTATCGGAGTTGAGAAGGGCAATCGGCCTCCAGTTCTCAATCCTCTCATCATCCTTCCCCTTTGACAGCAGAATCAGGGCAGAGCACCTCATTGACTCACACAACCCACTCCCCAGACATCCATTAAAGATCTTTGTTAACACCGGGACTAACAGCTCCTTAAAGGTCTTATAGAATTCTGCTGTAAGCCCATCAGGCCCAGGAGCTTTCTTGTTGTTTAACTTATCAATCGCACCCTCCACCTCCTCTTCCCCAATATCTGCTGTCAAAGGGGAGAAATCCAAATTAGCTGTATCAGGTCCTGGGGTCGCCCTTAAGAAGCTTTCAGTCCTTTCCCTCTCCAAAGCCTTACGTCTGAACAAGCCGGCATAGTACGACCTTACAACTCTGAGGATACCCTCCCTGGATTTCTGCAAACTTCCCTCAGAATCAATAAGGCCAGTCACCTGCTTTTTCTTAAAGGTCTCTCTACAGTTCTGGAAAGGGTCCGGGGAGTTTTTTGCCCCAAAATCCCTTTCCAGAACCATAGAGTCCTGGCGACTGTACTGATGCTGCTTCATCAGAGTTTTCAACTGGGCAATTTTCTCCCCCACCACCCTGGCCGAAATTAAGGTTTCCAACTTCTTTCTCAGAGACTGGTATGTTCTAGATCTTATACCCTCCCTTTTAACAGATAGTTTTGTGAAGAAGGTTCGGATTTCTTCTTTCGTACCCTCCCACCACTGTTGGATTGAATCAAAGAAGTCCAGCTTTGACCACTGGGCCTCAAAAAAACTCTTAAAAGAGCCATTCCTTGCAGCTTCCTTCAATGACTCAAATCCAAGTCTCCACAACCCTCTACCCCTTCTCGGGAGCTCTGACATCCCATATTTAAAGGAAACCATTAAATGGTCTGAAAAATCTACCAATGTTTCCTTTACATCTGAAAAAGTATCTCTCTCTTTAACAAAAACCAAATCTATGCGACTACTACGGTTTGCACAAAAATAAGTATGGACACCCTTCCTCCCATTCCAGGTCGCCACATCCACCAGCCCCGCCTGCCTGATAATATTAGACAAAAAGGCCCCTTCATATTTATTATATTTACCTGTCCTGTCCCCCGGCTTCAGGACTTCATTAAAATCCCCAGCCAGAATGACAGGACAAGAAACACACAAAAAAGGTTTAATTTCGCCCAACAGTTCTTTCCTCTCTGCTATCGTATGTGGCCCATAAACATTAATCAGCCTAAACGTCTCACCCTGAAAATGAACATCTAGGAGTATACAGCGTCCTATTCTGATCTCCAAAAAACGTTTGATTTTAAGATCAAAATGACCTTTAAAAAGAATTCCCACCCCCCCTGCAGATTCCTCTGCAATAGACCAAAAAGAGGGTCCAAACTGCCATTCTCTTTTAGCATTAAATATTTCTGTCCTATCAGTTAACCTTGTTTCTTGTAAGAAAAGAACATCAAAATTAGATTTCCCTAAAAAATCATAAACTTCAGCCCTTGTTTTATGGTTCTTTATACTACACACATTGATAGTACAAAAATGAATCACTTGTTTTGACATTTTGGAGATTTAGCCAGCCTTCCCTCCTTCCCCTCTCCAAATCTTTTATACTGAGGCTTCCCTAATCCACTTGAAGGGCCACCGTCTTTCTCAAAAAACCCATTCCCATCTATAGATTCCCTTTCCTCATCACTTTCTGTCCGACCTTTCCTTTTCTTCCCCTGATCCTCAGTTATCTCCATTTCTACATGGGAAGGGACCTGTTCTTCAATTTCACAATTCATTTCTTCTGTCACAAGAGGCAAAGAAGCCTTGGATTTCTTTTTCGCCTTCTTCTTTTTCTGCTTCTTCCCTGTTTCTTTCCCATGCTCCCTCTCTTCATCCTCCAACCTGTTTAACTCTTCCTCTTCTTCCTCAGCCATATCCCCCCAAGATTTCCCATCAGGGAGTTCAAACCTATTAGAGGTTTCAATATTTGTTTGGAAAACCATCTTGCCTACCCTCTTCCTTGTTTTTCTTCCTACCTCCTCCCATCCTTCTTTCTCAACCTCCACTTCCCTTCTTATCCCTTCTCCCCCATCCTTCTCAATAGTCTGGGACAAAACTTCCCCACCTCCCTTCCTGTTAGTGATTTCCTCACATACACCCACCTCCACCCTGGGTACCTCCTCCTGAAAAAACTCTTTTTCGATTCTAGGGCATTTCCTTACAATATTGTGCCAGGCTTCTGGGCATTCCCGGTGCGTATGTCCCAAATCATTACAAAGGTTGCACCTTACCTTATTGCATTCCTTACTAACATGCCCCTGAGCCCCACATAATGCACAAACTTTGAGAGTGCAATCATTGGCCAGATGACGCTTTGAACCACACTTGAAACACTGCTTGGGTTGTCCTGGATAAAAACAAACACCCCTCTCCTTTCCGATAAAGAAAGAGTTTGGGAGATGCTTAGTAACATTATTGGATACATCCAATCTCACTTGTACTTTCCATCCCACAATCCAGAAACCCTCCTCATTATATAACCTTGTCAGTGGCGCCAGGACCTTACATTGGCGCTTAAGCCAGACCAAAACATCTTCCGGGGGAATGGATTCATTTTTAAAAATGACAGTGACGTTCTTAACTTCTGGCTTTGAAACAGGTATGGCCCTGAAACCTTCCCACTCTGGGGATCTTCCCTTCTCCTGATAGAGACTCCAAAATCTATCCAAACCTTGTGGTAATTTAAAACTTACTTCAAATTCCACATCGGACACTGTTATGAAAGCATTAACATCAGAAGGTGTAAAACCCATTGACTCCTTTATCAAATTCCTGCAGATATACCTACTGCCTGGCATCTTTTCCTTCTCCCCATCCCATTTAATCTTAACTACATTTATCCTTTTAAACACAGGCCCATCAAAAAGAGTCTCTTGTTGTCTTGCAAAAAATCTTCTTTTTTCCCAAAACCCTTTACTTCCTTGATCCTCTCCCCCTGCATTTGACATTTCCATTGACTTAGTAGGATTTGCCACTTCATTTGCTTTACCCAAAACATCAGGAGTTACCAGCATATTATTCCCATTATCCACAGAACATGCAGAAACAATGGGGTTAGAAGGGTTAGAGGTAGGGGGGTTGGAGGTAGAGGGGTTAAGAGTGGATGGGTTAGAGGTAGGGGGGTTAGAGGTAGGGGGGTACAGGTAGGGGGATTAGAGGTAGAAATAGAATCAGAGGGTTTAGGTACAGACATAACAGCAGATTGCCCTTTCCCTGTTCCCTCCTCCTCCCCCCTAAGCACAAAATCCATATACATTGCTTCAAATGATTTCCCCCCTTTACCAGCCTGTTGCATTTCATCAAAACGAGTTCTGTTTTTAAACACCTCTTCCCAGGGTTTAATTAACAGCATAGTTTGCTCAATTTCCCCATCAGCCTCCTCCAACTCTTTATTTATTATAGCAAGCTTTCTTATTCCTAAAGCTCTAGCTTCCCCTTTAGCAAACTTAATGTTAGCAATCCCCCTCTCAATATCCCTCTCCAAAGCTCTCTTTTTGTCTTTAAGAAAGTTCACAGTCCTTAGAGCTTTAGCAATCACCATAGGGTCAGGATTCTCTCCAGCAGCAAGTGCCTCGTTAGCACAATTAGTATCAGTCTCTTTACTCACAGCAGCAACAGTCTCTATACAGGCTGAAAATGTCTCTTTAGCAGCAGCACAAACAGTCTTTAAATCAGCAGAAATAACATTATTATCAGCAGCAGAAAGTGAGTCAGTAACAGTCAGTGGATCAGCAGGAATAGCGGCCCCACCAGTAGCAGGAGAAGCCACAGCAGCAGAATAAGACATTTTAGCTTTCGCTATAGTAGCAGTTGGATTCCCAGCAGTAACACAGTCCTTGCTCACCTGCCCAAAGCCCCCTTCCCCCACCTCCACTCCAGGCTCCTCTGCACAATCCAAAGCCCCCTCTGCCACCGCCATAGCCAGATTCTCACAGGCGCAATTAGCAGCATTTTCAGCAGCCGCATCAGCATTATGCGTGCCCTCCGCAGGACACAACTCCCAGCATGCACTGCTAGCCTCCCGATGCTTTAGCTCCACACAGACAGGCCCCGCAGGCACATTGCTGGATCTCTCTGCTCTCCCAGCTGCCATTACTTTACTTGCACCAAACTCCCCGCTCCTCCCGGGGGTCTCAGGTTCCACACTGTCACCCCCCAACAGGTCACTGGAGGATAATTGCGCAGGGGTCTCACACAACTGACTATTGGTGGCACTTTGAGGGGTTTCAGAGCCAGACATAGGGATGGGAGGCATACTCGGGGGGGGACATGCTTGTTTGTGGGTCAGGCTCATCAGGCAACAAAACTGGAGTTCTTTCCAAATCTTCTGATATTGTTTGTGAAAAGGATTCATTCATATCCTCCTCCTCCATGCTGCTTCCACTATCTTCCCTTCCTCCCACCTTCTTTCTCTTGGGCTTAGCTTTACTTACTTCACTTTCTGCCGCCATTTTCTGGCTTGAGCCTTTCCTTCCAGAAACAACAGCTTTCTTTTCATTCCTCACACGAAGAGAAAATCTTCTTTTCATTTTCCACAACAATAAAGAAAGTCAGTTTTTTGTTTTTCTTTTTAAGCCCCAAACCGGGAAACAAACAGCCCCCCAGACCCTTACAGGGCCTGGGGAAAGTTCACCTCACAGGAGCTCCCTCACAGCACCTCCACTCAGCACGAGAGTGTGGCTTACACTGAGGGATCAGATAGGATCTGTGCCACTGTGACAGAATGCTCTGTTATACAGATAGCTAGAATCTCAGCCATAAAGCAGGGCAGGACTGCTGGTTACAATGGGGGGGATCAGATAGGATCTGTGCCACTGTGACAGAATGCTCTGTTATACAGATAGCTAGAATCTCAGCCATAAAGCAGGGCAGGACTGCTGCTTACAATGGGGGGATCAGATAGGATCTGTGCCACTGTGACAGAATGCTCTGTTATACAGATAGCTAGAATCTCAGCCATAAAGCAGGGCAGGACTGCTGCTTACAATGGGGGGATCAGATAGGATCTGTGCCACTGTGACAGAATGCTCTGTTATACAGATAGCTAGAATCTCAGCCATAAAGCAGGGCAGGACTGCTGCTTACAATGGGGGGGATCAGATAGGATCTGTGCCACTGTGACAGAATGCTCTGTTATACAGATAGCTAGAATCTCAGCCATAAAGCAGGGCAGGACTGCTGCTTACAATGGGGGGATCAGATAGGATCTGTGCCACTGTGACAGAATGCTCTGTTATACAGATAGCTAGAATCTCAGCCATAAAGCAGGGCAGGACTGCTGCTTACAATGGGGGGATCAGATAGGATCTGTGCCACTGTGACAGAATGCTCTGTTATACAGATAGCTAGAATCTCAGCCATAAAGCAGGGCAGGACTGCTGCTTACAATGGGGGGATCAGATAGGATCTGTGCCACTGTGACAGAATGCTCTGTTATACAGATAGCTAGAATCTCAGCCATAAAGCAGGGCAGGACTGCTGCTTACAATGGGGGGATCAGATAGGATCTGTGCCACTGTGACAGAAGGCTCTGTTATACAGATAGCTAGAATCTCAGCCATAAAGCAGGGCAGGACTGCTGCTTACAATGGGGGGATCAGATAGGATCTGTGCCACTGTGACAGAATGCTCTGTTATACAGATAGCTAGAATCTCAGCCATAAAGCAGGGCAGGACTGCTGCTTACAATGGGGGGATCAGATAGGATCTGTGCCACTGTGACAGAATGCTCTGTTATACAGATAGCTAGAATCTCAGCCATAAAGCAGGGCAGGACTGCTGCTTACAATGGGGGGGTCAGATAGGATCTGTGCCACTGTGACAGAAGGCTCTGTTATACAGATAGCTAGAATCTCAGCCATAAAGCAGGGCAGGACTGCTGCTTACAATGGGGGGGGTCAGATAGGATCTGTGCCACTGTGACAGAATGCTCTGTTATACAGATAGCTAGAATCTCAGCCATAAAGCAGGGCAGGACTGCTGCTTACAATGGGGGGATCAGATAGGATCTGTGCCACTGTGACAGAATGCTCTGTTATACAGATAGCTAGAATCTCAGCCATAAAGCAGGGCAGGACTGCTGCTTACAATGGGGGGATCAGATAGGATCTGTGCCACTGTGACAGAATGCTCTGTTATACAGATAGCTAGAATCTCAGCCATAAAGCAGGGCAGGACTGCTGCTTACAATGGGGGGATCAGATAGGATCTGTGCCACTGTGACAGAATGCTCTGTTATACAGATAGCTAGAATCTCAGCCATAAAGCAGGGCAGGACTGCTGCTTACAATGGGGGGGTCAGATAGGATCTGTGCCACTGTGACAGAAGGCTCTGTTATACAGATAGCTAGAATCTCAGCCATAAAGCAGGGCAGGACTGCTGCTTACAATGGGGGGGGGTCAGATAGGATCTGTGCCACTGTGACAGAATGCTCTGTTATACAGATAGCTAGAATCTCAGCCATAAAGCAGGGCAGGACTGCTGCTTACAATGGGGGGATCAGATAGGATCTGTGCCACTGTGACAGAATGCTCTGTTATACAGATAGCTAGAATCTCAGCCATAAAGCAGGGCAGGACTGTTGCTTACAATGGGGGGGATCAGATAGGATCTGTGCCACTGTGACAGAATGCTCTGTTATACAGATAGCTAGAATCTCAGCCATAAAGCAGGGCAGGACTGCTGCTTACAATGGGGGGGGGTCAGATAGGATCTGTGCCACTGTGACAGAAGGCTCTGTTATACAGATAGCTAGAATCTCAGCCATAAAGCAGGGCAGGACTGCTGCTTACAATGGGGGGGGGGGTCAGATAGGATCTGTGCCACTGTGACAGAAGGCTCTGTTATACAGATAGCTAGAATCTCAGCCATAAAGCAGGGCAGGACTGCTGCTTACAATGGGGGGATCAGATAGGATCTGTGCCACTGTGACAGAATGCTCTGTTATACAGATAGCTAGAATCTCAGCCATAAAGCAGGGCAGGACTGCTGCTTACAATGGGGGGGGTCAGATAGGATCTGTGCCACTGTGACAGAAGGCTCTGTTATACAGATAGCTAGAATCTCAGCCATAAAGCAGGGCAGGACTGCTGCTTACAATGGGGGGGGGAGGATCAGATAGGATCTGTGCCACTGTGACAGAAGGCTCTGTTATACAGATAGCTAGAATCTCAGCCATAAAGCAGGGCAGGACTGCTGCTTACAATGGGGGGATCAGATAGGATCTGTGCCACTGTGACAGAATGCTCTGTTATACAGATAGCTAGAATCTCAGCCATAAAGCAGGGCAGGACTGCTGCTTACAATGGGGGGATCAGATAGGATCTGTGCCACTGTGACAGAATGCTCTGTTATACAGATAGCTAGAATCTCAGCCATAAAGCAGGGCAGGACTGCTGCTTACAATGGGGGGGGTCAGATAGGATCTGTGCCACTGTGACAGAAGGCTCTGTTATACAGATAGCTAGAATCTCAGCCATAAAGCAGGGCAGGACTGCTGCTTACAATGGGGGGGGGAGGATCAGATAGGATCTGTGCCACTGTGACAGAAGGCTCTGTTATACAGATAGCTAGAGTCTATATGATTCTACAACATTAGCACCGTGAGTGAATTCTTCTCATGTGGATGCACCCTAGGTTGCAACAGTGTAACCACCGGATGGTGTAACTTCCCCTTGACAGAGCTGACTTGTGGGAACTTGTGAAATTCTGATATGGTTTGTGGGTATTGGCAGCTTTGCCTACATGTTAGTTATTGCCCTGTAAAGAAGATGCACCAGTATTTCCTATAAAAACATTAATTGTGGCCATTTAATTGGTTTTTATTAATTGAGTGGGGCTCTGTATATCAGGGCGCAATAAAGGCTGGGTCACCCCTAGGCCTGATTACTATACACAGGAGCTACTATCTATTGTAGTCAGTGGTCACTGCATGCAGTCTATTGGGCCAAACCAAGTACTGGGCAGCTATAGGGGGACACAACCCCTGCTCTTAGTCAGCAGAGGCCGTTAAAGGAACAGTTACACCAACAAGTGAAAGTGTATAAAAGTAACTAGAAAGGGAAGTTTGAGAACAAACCTCATGTTGGTTTGAAAAACATGAATTCACGGAATGAAATCTGATTGGCTGTTGTTGGCTCCGCCCACTTTTCTAAACTTGGTACGTAATTACTTCCTGACGAACTGTGAAAAGTTCTAACCTTGGACACACAGTTATATAGCAAAAACCACTGTGCAAAGTGTGGGGACCCTGGTTTTAATAGTATCTGAGTGGACTGAAAGTCAGTAGCTGACATCTGATTGGTGGTTTGTGGCTCCACCCACTTTTTCTAACCTGGAACTGCAGTTACCCAATGACTAACTCAGGACACTAGGATTAATAGTTAAAGAACAGCAACATAAATTTAAACCAATAAAAGTCAATAGGCGAATTGTGATTGGTGGGTGTGCCCACTTCAAAGTAAAAGTCACCCAGTTACTTCCTCTGCAAAGTTTGGGGACTCAAGCGTATGCAACCCCATGCATTTGAGGAGCCTGTGCTCTTATTACTAAGCGACAATGCATACCCGTCTTCTATCAGCAAGACTGGCACAAAGATGGCACGGTCTGTGCACCCAAAGAAGCGCTTTGGCCGTCGCGAGTTCTCGCGAGAGGACTAACTCCTACTAAAGGACTACTACAAAGAAGTTATTTCACAGATACAAAGGTCTTTATGAGAAAAAAATATAAAAAAAAATTTTCCTCAAGGAGCAGATGCATCCATCACCAGGGTAACATGCAGAAGTACCATTCTGGTGGATGAAAGGCATAAAAGATGCAATGTGGAAAGAAGACAAGACTCTGGTTTACAACAGGCATATTCAGTGAGGGGTACATGGTGCAGTCTTGTGATTTCAATCATGTTGCTGGGCCGTGCATCTCAGGGCTGGTTCATCCCCAAAAGTGCAACGTCTGGCTCGTTGGTCTAGGGGTATGATTCTCGCTTCGGGTGCGAGAGGTCCCGGGTTCAAATCCCGGACGAGCCCTAGGCATTTTAAGGATACCACAACATCTCACTGAAGTTCTGCAAGGATTCATGCAGGTGCAAGTCCAAAAAAATGCTCCCGCGACCCCTAACAACAGAAGGTGCTTGGAATTCAAAGAACAGTTGCTGAAAATGGCAATGCATTGGCAGATTAATTCAGCACTTTGGACTGACCCACCACGATCCAAAAGGAACGCTCGAGGGTCTGTGAAAATGCACCCATGCTGTCCCATACCTTCCCAAGTGGTCAGGCAATACCTACAACATGGTTGAAATTGCACAACCCAACCCGGGAAAAATCAAATCCAGCACCACTGGAATACAGCATGGTTTTATTGTAGGCATGTACGTGGTTACGTAGCATAGAAATTAGAAGGGGTCTTGGGACAAGTCAGCTTTTTTTGTGCCCAAGCGCCGCAAGACGACAATGGCAACATTTTATAAACAAATAATCTTCCATTTGCTACTTACCAGCTTACTTGCTGTTTGTCCGCAAGTGGTCCAAAAATGCTCCCATCCACCTGAAGCACTCCTCCCCACTGGAGGAAAAAAACACAGCCTGAAGGAGAAGAGCTCAGATTTTTTTCATAGAGGGGGAAAAGGTCGCCATACCGGCAGGAAATTAGTAAGGGCCCAACAGCACTTTTCAAAGAAAGTTGTCGGGACCCAGCTCGCTTGTGACAGGTGTTTGGTTAATGGCATTATGGGTGGGATTTTGTCAGCCACCTAATAAATAACCTTGCTTAACATATCTAAATATTTTATTTTGCAAAGCTTTGCGCATCAATTAAACAAACATCCATGGCTAGCACCTCCCCTCAATTTGCCTTGCATGCCAAAACCAGCTGGGACACCTTAGTAGCAGGCATGTACAACTGGCTAGTTATCTAAACAGTCGGGCTTTGTAAAACTCCACGCTGTGAACAGGATTCGAACCTGTGCAGGGTAACCCCATTGGATTTCGAACCCAACGCCTTAACCACTCGGCCATCACAGCCATTCCGGGCGCGGGCCTTTGTCGGCGGCCACTGCACGCAATACATCATATTACGAGCACCAATTTTCCCCCTCCGTCCAAAACACGTAAAAGCGCAGCATCCCGTGGGCGCTGTGGCTTAACTGTTTAAAGCACCTGTCTCGTAAACAGGAGATCCTGAGTTCAAATCTCAGCAGTGCCTTTGTTTAAGTGACTGGCCCTACATCCTCCCCCAGGTATGAGACAGCCCCCTAAAAACCCCAGTGCCCTTCCCATACAAATTTCATCCTCAGGCTGGAAAAGCAGGTCCCTCCCATACAAAAGGCGGGCGTACATCGACCCCTTCCCCCACCTGGTTCAAGTAGTCTAATAAACTAGTCGTAGGAAGTATAAGTATGAAAGCAAGGTCCGCTATTTCTGGGCACTGTATGTCAACATAGACCCTGGGATGTACCCATTAACCCTTTAAGTGCCACATGACGTAGAATCTACGTCCTGCTGCACTTCTGGGTTTGGGAGCGGAGGAGTGGTTTTTCAGACCACTCCTTTGCTCCTCACTTGTTCCCCAGCCCCTAGACAACAGTCAGAGGGGGGAACAAGTGGCCCCTGGAGCACAATCACCCAGGGGCCCCATAGCACATACCTGCAATCCAAGGCTTTCTCTGCAACTGCATCGTTTTTATTCTTGCCTGAAAATATGTTTTATTGCCATTGTGGATAGCGTATTCGCTAACTGCACTGCGCAATACCTTTTGTGTATTATTTTGGAGTTTTTACTACATTTTCTGTGATTTTAGTGCATTTTTAGGTATTTTATTGCATTTTAAGCCATTTTATTGCATTTTCAGTTATGCATAGTTGTTGTTTGCTTGTGGGGTACATAATGGGGTAAAATGCAAGCTTTGTGATGATTTTCAGAAATGTCATAAAAACCGTTCTGTTTAGCATAGCTTTGTAGTTTGGTAGTTTGCAGTAGAAAGATGTATTTACCCATTTTTGTTTTGTCAGAATGTGTACTTTCGGAAAATGTATGGTTTGCTAGGGTCTCTGTACTGTTAGGACGTCTTATGGCACATAATACACATACCGGGTGCAAAAACTGCACGAGCCGGAGCGTCATATGTGAAAATTCATATGCACTATTTTTATTTGGGTGCCCCTGTACCCCACATAGTTTGGTAAATCTATGCATATAGGGCATCAAACTGTTCAGTAGACCCCTGGCATTCATATTTAGAATGTTTTATGTTGATATGGTACAAAATGTGGTGGTACATAATGGGGTAAAATGAAGCATTGTGACACTTTTCAGAAATGACCTAAAAACTGTTCTGTTTATGTTTCACTGCATTTATAGCAAACAGCCAGCAGAGGGCGGTCACTGCTAATGAGTAACAATAAACAAAAAGATGATGGAAGCTATGCTGGAGACATGACAGACAATGCATACCAGTCTTCTATCGGCAAGACTGGCACAAAGATGGCACGGTCTGTGCACCCAAAGAAGCGCTTTGGCCGTCGCGAGTTCTCGCGAGAGGACAAACTCCTACTAAAGGACTACTACAAAGAAGTTATTTCACAGATAAAAAGGACTTTATGTGAAAAAATATAGGAGAAATGTTCTCCTGCAAAAGGAATTTTCTAAAACTTTTTTCCTCAAGGAGCAGATGCATCCATCACCAGGGTAACATGCAGAAGTACCATTCTGGTGGATGAAAGGCATAAAAGATGCAATGTGGAAAGAAGACAAGACTCTGGTTTACAACAGGCATATTCAGTGAGGGGTACATGGTGCAGTCTTGTGATTTCAATCATGTTGCTGGGCCGTGCATCTCAGGGCTGGTTCATCCCCAAAAGGGCAACGTCTGGCTCGTTGGTCTAGGGGTATGATTCTCGCTTCGGGTGCGAGAGGTCCCGGGTTCAAATCCCGGACGAGCCCTAGGCATTTTAAGGATACCACAACATCTCACTGAAGTTCTGCAAGGATTCATGCAGGTGCAAGTCCAAAAAAATGCTCCCGCGACCCCTAACAACAGAAGGTGCTTGGAATTCAAAGAACAGTTGCTGAAAATGGCAATGCATTGGCAGATTAATTCAGCACTTTGGACTGACCCACCACGATCCAAAAGGAACGCTCGAGGGTCTGTGAAAATGCACCCACGCTGTCCCATACCTTCCCAAGTGGTCAGGCAATACCTACAACATGGTTGAAATTGCACAACCCAACCCGGGAAAAATCAAATCCAGCACCACTGGAATACAGCATGGTTTTATTGTAGGCATGTACGTGGTTACGTAGCATAGAAATTAGAAGGGGTCTTGGGACAAGTCACCGCTTTTTTTGAGCCCAAGCGCCGCAAGACGACAATGGCAACATTTTATAAACAAATAATCTTCCATTTGCTACTTACCAGCTTACTTGCTGTTTGTCCCCAAGTGGTCCAAAAATGCTCCCATCCACCTGAAGCACTCCTCCCCACTGGGGGAAAAAACACAGCCTGAAGGAGAAGAGCTCAGATTTTTTTCATAGAGGGGGAAAAGGTCGCCATACCGGCAGGAAATTAGTAAGGGCCCAACAGCATTTGTCAGCGACCACTACACGCAATATATCATATTACGAGCACCAATTTTCCCCCTCCATCCAAAACACGTAAAAGCGCAGCATCCCAGGGGCGCTGTGGCTTAGCTGGTTAAAGCGCCTGTCTCGTAAACAGGAGATCCTGAGTTCAAATCTCAGCAGTGCCTTTGTTTAAGTGACTGGCCCTACATCCTCCACCAGGTATGAGACAGCCCCCTAAAAACCCCAGTGCCCTTCCCATGCAAATCTCATCCTCAGGCTGGAAAAGCAGGTCCCTCCCATACAAAAGGCGGGCGTACATCGACCCCTTCCCCCACCTGGTTCAAGTAGTCTAATAAACTAGTCATAGGAAGTATAAGTATGAAAGCAAGGTCCGCTATTTCTGGGCACTGTATGTCAACATAGACCCTGGGATGTACCCATTAATGAAGAAGAAATAGGGTGGGCAACATAACAAATGCAATGGCTGGCACCCTGTCTCTCCCCTGAGCAGAAGAGGCTCCTCTGCATGAGTTTGAGAGATCGCTTCCCGGATGCTCAAGCCAAGACGAGGTGGCCGAGTGGTTAAGGCGATGGACTGCTAATCCATTGTGCTCTGCACGCGTGGGTTCGAATCCCATCCTCGTCGACTGCTTTATTTTTATTGCTAAAACAGTGAATGATACGTAAGCAAGCTTTCTCAAAGCCACGTTTGATGGCATAGCATGGAAAATCTAAGTGACGATGCATAACAGTCTTCTATCAGCAAGACTGGCACAAAGATGGCACGGTCTGTGCACCCAAAGAAGCGCTTTGGCCGTCACAGGTTCTCGCGAGGACTTACTCCTACTAAAGGACTACTACAAAGAAGTCATTTCACAGATAAAAAGGTCTTTATGTGAAAAAAATATAGAGAAAATGTATGGAGAAACAACAGAAAACTCAGTGTAACCACAAGATCAGATTACACAGGGTGTCTACCGCCCTAGCTCAATATACTTCAAACAGGCAAAAATTTTGTGCTTCATCTGATTAATAAATTAATACATAACTTTTAATTCATGTTACATTAAAAGGTAATAATTGATGTAGACGCTAATAAATAAAGATCCTAATTCTTTAATCCATGTCAACCTGTGGCATGGATAAATCAAGTTAAGTTAAAAACACACAAACTGTGCACATATAAATGCTCTGAGTTAATCTAATCACATGATTTATTTCATCAAGATGTCAATTTCAGAGCATAATTACGAGGGATAGAAAACACGTGGGTCAATTCCATATATTTACACTTATTTACACTGTTTAGGGTGTGCCCGTTGGTATAAACCCGGGGGAGGTTCAAGCCAAACTCAGTACCAAGTGATAACAATCAATTAGTATTTACATGCAATAAAGAAGAGGTACTGATGTTATGACCGATTCGGACAAACAATCTAAAGTCACATGTATGTAGTAAGGGTTGTGCGGGATCTTTAGAGAGGGAAGGCAGGAAGCCAATTAGTGCAGATGTCAAAAAAACACACTGCAGCATTGGATCAGAAGCCGTTACTTCTTAGGCTGATGCCACACGTGGCGTTTTTACGCTGCGTTTTTACTCAGCCTAAAAACGCTGCACAAGCCACACAGCCCCTGACTATGGCATTTTTCAGCCTAGTACTGGTGTCGTAGCAAATCCCGTTTCCCATGGTGCTAATAGTGCAAACTAGTGAAAAACACTGTGTATTTCCGCTAGGTCTGGCAGCTGCCTTTGTATATACATAGGAATAGCTTGCTGTGCTGCACCTGGGCTGCACCTGGGCTGCACCTCAATGATGATGGGGCAGCTGCTTTGGGGGAAAAGATGGCTAGAGGGTTGGAGGAGATTTTAAACTAGGAGTGGGGGGGGAGGGTGCAGCGGGAAATTCTGTGGTAGACAGGATAGATGAGGTAGTGGGCATAGTAAGGAAAATTGGGGGAGGAGACTTGCTTCGGGATACTGATAATGGCAGGGAGGCCCATAAGTTGTTTACACGTCATTCTCACGCCGGAACCAGTATTAAATGTATGTTTACCAATGCAAGGAGTCTGACTGGTAAAATGGGAGAGCTGGAGGTACTGGCGTTGGAGCGGAAATATGATGTGATTGGTGTTGCTGAAACTTGGTTGAATGAGTCTCATGACTGGGCTGTTAATATTGGGGGGTATACATTGTTTCGGAGGGACAGGGGCAATAGGAAAGGAGGAGGAGTGTGTCTGTTCATTAAGCACGACTTAAAAGCAAATATTAAGGAGGAAGTGATGGGGGTAACAGAGGGAGCTGAATCCTTATGGGTTGAGCTTCTCACAGATAGTAAAGAATCTACCAAGCTAATTGTAGGGGTATGCTATAGACCCCCTAATGTAAGCGAAGAGGAGGAGGCCCAGCTCCTGTTGCAAATAGAAAAGGCTGCTAGTTTGGGGCAAGTGATAATAATGGGGGATTTTAATTACCCTGATATTGACTGGGGCAATAGTACTGCCAGGACAGTAAATGGGAACAAGTTTATAAACTTGCTGCACGACAACTTTATGTCACAGGTTGTTGAGGAGCCAACCAGGAACAATGCTATACTAGATCTAGTGATCTCTAATGTCCCAGAACGTATAGCAAATGTGCAAGTGGTTGAACCCCTGGGTAATAGTGACCATAATGTTATTTCATTTGATGTTTGGTGCAGGAAACAAATTTACACGGGGGCAACAAAGACACTGAATTTTAGGAAGGCAAATTTTAGCTCCTTAAGGGCAGCGCTTCAGGGCATAGATTGGGGCATTATGTTTTCTGATAAAAATACAGAGCAGAAATGGTTGTCATTTAAAATGATATTAAATCATTACTGTTCTCAATTCATTCCATTAATAAGAAAAAGTAGAAGTGTTAAGAATCACCCTATGTGGCTTAACTCTGAGGTAAAGAAGTTAATAGGGAGAAAAAGGAAAGCTTTTAAGAAATATAAGTCAGAGGGGACAGTAGCTGCGTTTAATGAATATAAACACTATAACAAGTGTTGTAAAACAGCAATCCGGAAGGCAAAGATAGAAAATGAGGAGCGCATCGCAGCCGAGGCCAAGACTAACCCCAAAAAGTTTTTTAAGTATATTAATAGTAAAAAGATGCAGGTTGAGGGTGTGGCCCCATTGAGTTATAATAACAATATGGTTACAGCGGATACAGAAAAGGCAGATGTGCTTAACCAGTTCTTTTCTTCTGTGTATACAGTAGAGGAGCCAGTGGGCCAAGTCCCACCCAATAGCTTCACTGTTGCCTCAGCTCCAACTACACAGTGGTTGGCACAGGATATGGTGCTTAAAGGGTTACACACGATAAATGTAAACAAGGCACCTGGGCCAGATGGAATACACCCTCGGGTACTGAGAGAGCTAGGGGCAGAATTGCAGTGGCCCTTGTTTCTGATATTCTCAGACTCTCTTTCATCAGGTATGGTACCTAGTGATTGGAAGAAGGCGAATGTCACTCCCATATTTAAAAAGGGAATAAGATCTCAGCCTGGCAATTATAGGCCTGTAAGTTTGACATCCGTGGTGGGCAAGTTATTTGAAGGCTTGTTAAGGGATCACATTCAAAATTATGTAGTGGAGAATGGCATTATGAGCAGTAATCAGCATGGCTTTATGAAGGACAGGTCATGTCAGACCAATTTAATTGCTTTTTATGATGAGGTAAGTAAGAAGCTGGACAGTGGGGATGCAGTAGATATAATCTATTTGGATTTTGCCAAAGCATTTGATACCGTTCCCCACAAACGACTGCTTTCTAAGCTAAGGTCTATTGGTCTTAGTGAAGTCGTTTGCACATGGATAGAAAACTGGCTACAGGATCGGGTACAGAGGGTGGTTGTTAATGGTACATTCTCTACTTGGAGTAAGGTTCTCAGTGGGGTCCCTCAGGGTTCTGTACTGGGTCCACTTTTGTTTAATTTGTTCATAAATGACTTAGGGGAGGGTATTATGAGTAATGTATCAGTGTTTGCAGATGACACAAAACTCTGCAGACCAGTCAATTCTATCCAGGATGTGACATCCCTGCAGCAGGATCTTGACCAACTGGCAATCTGGGCAGCTAAGTGGCAGATGAGATTTAATGTGGATAAATGTAAGGTCATGCACCTGGGATGTAAAAATATGCAAGCCCTGTATAACCTTAATGGGACTGCACTAGGCAAATCCATAATGGAGAAGGATCTTGGAGTCCTTGTAGATAATAAACTTGGCTGTAGCAAGCAATGCCAGGCAGCAGCTGCAAGGGCAAACAAGGTTCTGAGCTGTATTAAAAGGGGTATAGATTCACGGGAGGAGGGGGTTATTCTTCCCCTTTACAGAGCACTGGTAAGGCCCCATCTAGAATATGCTGTTCAGTTTTGGTCTCCAGTGCTCAAACGGGACATTATTGAGCTAGAGAGGGTCCAGAGAAGGGCAACTAAGCTGGTAAAGGGTATGGAAAGTCTCAGTTATGAAGAAAGACTGGCCAAGTTGGGTCTGTTTACACTGGAGAAGAGGCGCTTAAGAGGTGACATGATAACTATGTATAAATATATAAGGGGATCATATAATAACCTCTCTAATGTTTTATTCACCAGTAGGTCCTTCCAACGGACACGAGGGCACCCACTCCGGTTAGAAGAAGGGAGGTTCCATTTAAATATTCGGAAAGGATTTTTTACAGTGAGAGCTGTGAAGTTGTGGAATTCCCTCCCCGAATCAGTCGTACTGGCTGATACATTATATAGCTTTAAGAAGGGGCTGGATGGATTCTTAGCAAGTGAGGGAATACACGGTTATGGGAGATAGCTCTTAGTACAAGTGAGGGAATACAGGGTTATGGGAGATAGCTCTTAGTACAAGTGAGGGAATACAGGGGTAGGGGAGATAGCTCTCAGTACAAGTGAGGGAATACAGGGGTAGGGGGGATAGCTCTCAGTACAAGTGAGGGAATACAGGGGTAGGGGGGATAGCTCTCAGTACAAGTGAGGGAATACAGGGGTAGGGGAGATAGCTCTCAGTACAAGTGAGGGAATACAGGGGTAGGGGAGATAGCTCTCAGTACAAGTGAGGGAATACAGGGGTAGGGGGGATAGCTCTCAGTACAAGTGAGGGAATACAGGGGTAGGGGAGATAGCTCTCAGTACAAGTGAGGGAATACAGGGGTAGGGGAGATAGCTCTCAGTACAAGTGAGGGAATACAGGGGTAGGGGAGATAGCTCTCAGTACAAGTGAGGGAATACAGGGGTACGGGGGATAGCTCTCAGTACAAGTGAGGGAATACAGGGGTAGGGGAGATAGCTCTCAGTACAAGTGAGGGAATACAGGGGTACGGGGGATAGCTCTCAGTACAAGTGAGGGAATACAGGGGTAGGGGGATAGCTCTCAGTACAAGTGAGGGAATACAGGGGTAGGGGAGATAGCTCTCAGTACAAGTGAGGGAATACAGGGGTAGGGGGATAGCTCTCAGTACAAGTGAGGGAATACAGGGGTAGGGGAGATAGCTCTCAGTACAAGTGAGGGAATACAGGGGTAGGGGGGATAGCTCTCAGTACAAGTTGATACAGGGACTGGTCCGATTGCCATCTTGGAGTCAGGAAGGAATTTTTTCCCCTCTGAGGCAAATTAGAGAGGCTTCAGATGGGGTTTTTTGCCTTCCTCTGGATCAACTTGTAGTTAGGCAGGTTAGGTATAGGCATTATGGTTGAACTTGATGGACGTATGTCTTTTTTCAACCCAACTTACTATGTTACTATGTTACTATGTTACTATGTAAATACTGGCGTATTTCGGCCAACGCTTGAAAACTCCGTGCTAAGGCGTTTTCTAGTGTATTTACGCATTGTGTGGTTTTTAGTTACATAGTTACATAGGGTTGAAAAAAGACCAGAGTCCATCAAGTTCAACCCTTCCAAGTAAACCCAGCACACCTAACCCACACCTACCAATCTATACACTCACATACATAAACTATATATACAACCACTAGTACTAACTGTAGATATTAGTATCACAATAGCCTTGGATATTCTGCTTGTTCAAGAACTCATCCAGGCCCCTCTTAAAGGCACTAACAGAATCTGCCATTACCCCATCACTAGGAAGGGCATTCCCCAACCTCACTGCCCTCACCGTGAAAAACCACCATCACCATGAAAAAGTTATTGCTATGGATGATGATATCAGGCGTTTTTTAGCCGCTGAGAGAATTAGAAATTACGCAGCATAAAAACGCCACATGTGGCATCAGCCTTTAGATAAGCCTTGCGGACACAGGCCACCAGTTCCCAATTCACCAAGGCTATTTAAAGCTATTTGCTTAATTCAACAACTAGGGCAGGTGCTTAATAACTAATCCCATTGAGCGTTGTGCACTCTCCTCGCACCAACCACCATCCCCAATCTGGCCACGGCTATCACGAGCCACTCAAATATTCCGGCTTCACTTAACAACCTGCACTCACCTCACACCGACCGCCACCCCACACATCCCACGGCTATCAAGAGCCACCTATTTGGTTCCCAACCGGTCGCACAAACCCCTTACTCCCGTACCCAGGCAACTCCCTCTACTGCCTGCGGCTATCAAGAGCCACCTATTCTCAATGCGTGCAGCTAGCAGACTGACTAAACTGGCTCCTACGTGTTTGCACCCCCACCTGCCCTACGCATTTCATCATGAAAATGACTTCATCAGGGGAAATCAATGAAACAGTCACGGATCCTCATGTCCTTAAATGGTCAATTAGTAATGACGTATATTGTGTATAAAGCACTATCTAAGCGCCAAAGATTATAATTGCATGCTATTGAATCCCACACATAGCCAAAAATATAAAATGTAATGATTAAATAATAAATGAATAAACCCAAAAGGGGTAGAGTGATCGTAATAATAATAGCATGACTGAAGAGAAGATCAAAATCCATATTGTAAATGATCAAACAAGGAGAAGAATAAGGGTAAGTATTCAAAAGAGTTGCTGATAATAAATATACCTTAAAATCAAGGCAAGGGGAGAAATGAAAAGGATCTTCCAAAGGACATTGGTTGAATGCTACTTATCTTACAATGAACGGGGTATAAGTGAAGCCTTCATTGAGACCCAATGGGGTGTTAGTTTGTAGCCTGTATATCCATTGGCACTCCTTTCTCAAGAGGGTTCTATCAATGTCTCCCTTTCTGATACCTAGCTTTACTCTCTCAATACCGAAAAAAGGAAATCTCCCGTACATCTGATTGATGAAAATCTCTGATGTGTCTCGCCAATGGAGTGTGCTTTTTATGTATGATCATACCGATGTGTTCTAAGACCCTTTTTCTAAATTCCCTGAAAGTTTTACCTACATAGAACCTGGGGCAGGTACAGTCTCCAACATAAATCACACCAGATGTCCGACAATTGATAAATTGTCTTATTTCATAAGTCCGTGCGGAGTGTGGACTGCAAAAGACCTTCGTAGGCCTCATATACTGGCAAGCTTCCCAATTATTACACTTATAGGACCCTATAGTTGAGCTCAAGAAGTGTTTCTTTGCAGTTTTGGTTTCAGAGTAATGACTATGTACCAAGATGTCGGAGAGACTCTCGGATCTCCTGGCTACCAAAATAGGTCTGTCTGGTAAAATTTTTGCTAGATCACAGTCACCTTTTAAGACATTCCAGAAATTTCCAAGAATCAAATTTATATTGCCCCATTGGTTATTAAAAGTGCCAATGTACCTGAGCTGTTGAGATTGTTGTGTTATTTCAGTCTTTGTCTCTACACAGAGTGTGTCCCGTTCCACAAAAAGGGCTCTATGGTACACTCTTTTCAAACACCGTTTTGGATATCTTCTTTGTAAGAATCTATTGCATTAATCCAGTGCCTGCTTCTTAAATTCATCAAGACTAGAGCAATTTCTTCTCAGTCTCAGATACTGGCCAACGGGGATGCCTTGCTTTAGAGGTACCGGGTGAAAATGTATCCCTGCAAAAGGAAGGTTATAAAATGTTTTCCTTCAAGGAGCAGATGCATCCATCACCAGGGTAACATGCAGAAGTACCATTCTGGTGGATGAAAGGCATAAAAGATGCAATGTGGAAAGAAGACAAGACTCGGGTTTACAACAGGCATATTCAGTGAGGGGTACATGGTGCAGTCTTGTGATTTCAATCATGTTGCTGGGCCGTGCATCTCAGGGCTGGTTCATCCCCAAAAGTGCAACGTCTGGCTCGTTGGTCTAGGGGTATGATTCTCGCTTCGGGTGTGAGAGGTCCCGGGTTCAAATCCCAGACGAGCCCTAGACATTTAGAATGAGCGGCATCAGTCTGCCACCGACGAGTGATGGGCATGGAAACCCGAGGATCACAAATGGTCAACAGAGGCAAGAACTAGGACAGCTTATATGACCTGGCCTTGCCTTCCCTCGTGCAGTCCTTTGAAATCCTCATGAAAGGAAAGCTGTGCCAGAAGAGCTCTGGTATCCGTAAAGAGTCAAAAGCCCCTCTTTTGGAGGTAGCTGAACAGGCGCTCGGTGTATTTGGAGAGCAGCATGTCATTGGAGAGAAATGGCCAAGCTATTAGGGACCTGCGTGAGACCCATAACGGCATGCTCGGGAAAGCAGACTTTTTGAAAATAAGGCCCGAAGGCTGTTAGCGACAAACACCAGAGTGACATGGGATAGCAGAGCCCACTGCTGGCTCGTTGGTCTAGGGGTTTGGTTCTTGCTTAGGGTGTGAGAGGTTCTAGGTTCAAATCCTGGACAAGGCCTGGTTTCTGCAACAATAGCACCATGCAGTTCTGGCCTGTCCATGGATGCTGTCTGTGGACAGCAGTGGTGTCAGTGCTTCCTCTGGTATGGTTAGAGTGGCAACAGTTGCCCTGAGGCCACTTTTGCCCAGCGCTTTCTCAAAACTGCCCTGCAAAGAGCTCTTTGTCATCCCCAAGGCGGCGCAGGGTTTCCATGCTCTTTAGAGTGTTGGAACTCTTGCGGGGTTAATGCCCAGAACTGAGACTTTGCCCCATTCAGTTCTTTCAGCGAGTGAAGAAAAGTTTGAGCCTGATGACCCTCACCATAGAGTCATATATAGATGCACACATGCATAAACACCTCTCTAAGCATATAAGACATGTAGGCTTCATGACATGCTGACTTTTGAAGCTCTGGTTTTTCTGCCAACATGTGAGCAACTCCTTTCATTTCTGTACTTGATTTGAAACTCTGTATTTGGTGATGGGGGGCGTAACCTCCTTTCTTACAGGAAAGCACCTAGACGGCTGACCATGCATATGGCGAAACTAACCAAGATGTAAAAGAGCCAGCTGTGCTCCAGGTGAGGCTTGAACTCACAACCTCGGCATTGCCCAACAGTTACTGCCATATAAGTACTGCGCGCTAACCGATTGTGCCACTGGGGCCTGCCCTGGCTTTGGGGGCCAGGACATTGTTTGATGGGCAGCATGGCACAAATGTAGGTTTGGCAAAGCAGCTGGGCCCAGAGCCAGGCCGCAGGCTCCCAGAACAGGCTCGTTGGTCTAGGGGTATGATTCTCGCTTTGGGTGCGAGAGATCCTGGACGAGCCCAAGGCTTTTTAAGGATACTGCTGGTTTGAAGCGTAAAGGAGCTTAAAGAATATGTTTTTGGAAATTTTGGCCAATTGAACCCAATAAAAGATATGATTTTGTAAAAACCCAGTGCGTTTGTATCCTTCATTCTTTTATCATGTTATATCATGGACTTCTATGAAAGGACCAGATACACCTCAATGTTGGGGGCCCCTCATGGTACATTACAGATGCATCACATGGTGCAGATAGAGAGAAAGGTACAGGGCCCCTTTCCCATCATTTGTAGAGTCTGCTTATAGCTAATTACACTTTTGCCTAAAACATTTTTTCCGTGTGAGTTAATGCAATTGTTTGCATTTCAGGTATTTAGAGATATCTCCATTGTGGCTGGTTGGGTTCGGTTGCACACTGTACCAGAAAGGGGAACCAGTTACTAAATTCAATCTATGACTCAAAGGAAATGGTGCAAGTTATGTTGTTATTCAGTGTAATCAGACCCTTTATATTCACACATTCACCAGAAAGCAATGGACTTGTTCCCACTCCTCTTTTTCGGGGCTCTTCATGGTAAGTGCTTCCATCGCCTTCTTCTCGCTCAGGCTGTGTATTGTACTTTTGGGTAAGACCGAGATGTTTTGTTGCATTTGGTTGGTCTCTAAGGAATTTTCTAGTGTGATGCTGAAGTAGTTATTGGCCTCCTCCTGAATATGAAGACAGTTCCAGAAGAGATTTGTTATATTCCATGTTTGTATATATGTATATCTTTATTGATAAAGCGCTACTTATGTACACAACACTGTACAGTAGAATAGATTAATATAAACAGGGGGTTAATAAGATAATAATAGATAAATACAAAGTATAACAATAAATACAAGATAAATACAGCTGCAATAAGTTAAGAGTCGAGGACACAAGAGGATGGAGGTCCCTGCCCCATAGAGCTTACAATCTATATGGGAGGGTAACTTACAGACATAAATAGGCTGTAGGTCATGAATTATATGCATGTAACCCTTTCTCGGCCCCAGGGTCGGTCTGGGGGTGCAGGGCCCACCGGGCTGCTGCCACCGGGCCCCACACCCCCCAAGGTGCCCCTGATGGCCATGCCCCCTGCAGGGCCCCCACCAATCGCCAGACATCCTCCCCTTAGCACACATAAGTGAAACGCGTCAGGGTAGTACATCGGCAGCTGGGAAAGCAGCAACAAGGATGAGGTCTGGGCCACCGGGCCCACCGGGTTTTTTCCTGTTATCCTGGCAGCCCAGTCCAACCCTGCTCAGCACACTCCATCAGAGCAAGGTCACAATCCATCATACACAGGGCACTCACCTGGGGATGATCCGGAAAACACATACCTCCCAACTAGTGATGAGCGAATCTGTTCCGTTTCGCTTCGCCGAAAAATTCGCGAATCTTTGAAAAGATCCGCGAAACGGCGAAAAATTCGCGAAACGGCAAAAATGTCGTGCGACAAAAAAAATTGTCGCCCGCGGCTATTATTTTGTTGCGCGACTATTGTTTCGTCGAGCGCGGCTCTTGTTTCGTCGCGCGGCTCTTGTTTCGTCGCGCGGCTCTTGTTTCGTCGCCCGCGGCTCTTGTTTCGTCGCGCGGCTCTTGTTTCGTCGCCCGCGGCTCTTGTTTCGTCGCGCGGCTCTTGTTTCGTCGCCCGCGGCTCTTGTTTCGTCGCCCGCAGCTATTATTTTGTCGCACGGCTATTGTTTCGTCGCGCGCAGCTCTTGTTTCGTCTCGTGGCTCTTGTTTCGTCGCGCGGCTCTTGTTTCGTCGCGCGCTATTGTTTCGTCGCCCGCGGCTATTATTTTGTCGCCCGCGACTATTCTTTTTTTGACGCCGGCGACAATTTTTGGACGTGCGGCGAATTTTTCCGCGTCGAAATTTTTCATCCGTTTCGCGAAACAATCCGCCAATGGCGAAACGCGGAAATTCGCCGCGAATCCATGCCTGGCGAAACTTTTCGCCCATCACTACTCCCAACATTTAAAAAAGAGAAAGACTGAGTCAAGATTTTGTTTCCCCCTATGTACCACTCCAAAGCCAGTATAATAACTGCAAAACTATATAAAATAGATAACCACATATGTGCCAGTGTAACTAAACAAAATATATAAAGGACATATTAACTCTAGACATGCCAGTATACCCACTAAATAAAATGGATAACAACAGCAATATTAATCCCCATATAATCACCAAATAAAATGGTTAAAGGGCACAAATAGTATGCCAGTATAATTACTGCAGAAAATGGATAGTGAGCCTGTTTGCCCCAGATGTGTTACTATAATGACTAAAAAAACAAAATTACTAAATACAGTGGATAAAGGGCACATTAACCCCAGACATGCCAGTATAATAAAGACAGAAAATAAATAATGAGCATTT
Source organism: Xenopus tropicalis (assembly GCF_000004195.4). Lineage (NCBI taxonomy): Eukaryota > Metazoa > Chordata > Amphibia > Anura > Pipidae > Xenopus > Xenopus tropicalis. The sequence goes on from NC_030679.2 coordinate 145,495,494, forward strand.
TAACCCCAGACATTCCAGTAAAATTACTATATATACTATAGATAACATGCATAGGAACTTCAGACATGCTTATGCATATTGTCATTAAATTAAATGAATAAAGGGCATTTTAAGCCTAGACATGCAAGTTTAATTACTACAGAAAATGGATAATGAGCATAGTAACCCCAGATGTTCCAGTATAATCATTAAATAAAATGAATAGGAATGCTCCAAATTCACTTTATTTTGGATTTGTCCGAACCCTGAATCGTTTGTGACAGATTCGGCCGAATAGCAAACCGAATCTGGTTTTGGAAGGGTTAAAATTTTCAACTTCCGTGTTTACATGACAAAAAGTCACGTGATTTTAAGAATTCGGATTAAGGTTCGGCCAGGAGTGTGGATTTCGGCCAAATATGAATCCTGCCAAAAAAGGCCAAATCTTGACCAAGATTTTTCTTGAAAATATTTCACCACCAGTGGCTTCTTCAGTTCAGATGACTGGTAGGGAATTCCCCGGCATTTAAACCCTTGAGGGTAGTACAGTCACAGACCCCCAATCACAATGGTTCTATTGAACTTATTCAGTTAGGTGTTGGCTGAAAGTGACAGGTGTAAGAAGGTATGATCCAGTCACAATGGTACCATGATTCTCATTGAGGCAGGTGTTAATCCTCCAAAGTACATGCCTGGAAGTGAGAACTGTTGTGCGGGGTAAGGATGTCAAAGTGGCAAGGGTTTAAATGCCGGGGAATTCCCTACCAGTTATTTGAACTGAAGAAGCCATTTGGATGAGTGGTGAAACATTTTCAAGAAAAGCTCAGAAAAGTCCAGTTGTTTTAGACTTAATTCTACTAGATACTGTATATCATCTCATGGATGAATGAGAATCTTCATAGACAACTAAAATTGTTGTGTTGTTGTTGTTGTGCTGCAGGAGGAATCCATTGTAACCCCTACTGCACCTATCAATATGAATCTGTTGAAGTGTGCGAGGGGGGCAGTGTCACTATCCCCTGTTGGTTCAGTTACCCCAGGAATCAGCGGGAAAGCTCCACTGATGTCAGAATTTATTGGAGAGCATCAACATCCCGAACCTGTGGGAGAAATATAGCCATTTATAATCACACAGAGAACCAGGTCCATGGGGAGTACACAGGGAGAATCAGCCTGGAGGGAAACCCAAAGGAACAGAATGTGGTGTCTCTTCGAATCCAGGGGATCAGGCGCTCAGATGGGCCGATGTTCTGCTGCCGTGTGGAACTACATGGCACAAGCCCAGGAGCAGTGCAAAATATCAATGGGACAGTCCTGAACTTCCAAAGTAAGTGAAGAACCGACTCATGACTTTTTGTCTATGTGCCACCCTGTAGCTCAGAATGTCTGTGACTTTGTCTATTTCCTGCCTACAGATGAATCCAGAGTTGAGCAGCCAGATGCGGTTCCAGCTTTAGTGAATGAAAACCCCATTATACCCTGTTATGTTTTCCCACCACAGGAAATACAGTCAGTAACATGGTGGAGAAGTTCCAGTCGCATCTGTAGTAAGAACCAACATCTAATAACATGGCATAAAATGTTACAATCAGATACATTTACAGGATTCTCACTAATTGACCCACCCAGGGATGTTTCATTGCGTGTAGAGAACCCAGGTTCTGCTACCAGCAAATATTACTGTTGTGAAGTGATAGCAAAAGGAAAAACAATACAAAGACTCCAGGGAACAGAGCTGGTTATAGGTAAGTACACTGACCAACCTTGTCCATTACTGTACTGACAACTGCCCATTAATGTAGATGTACAGAAGTCCTAGTTTGGCTTTCGCTTATTAACGAGGTCAAGCGGGAAAATTATAGATAGAAAATCATTAGTGATGGGCGAAATTTGTAGGCAGACATGGATTCACAGCGAATTTCCACGTTTCCCCATTGCCATTTTTTGACGAAACAGGCAAAAAAATTGTCACCTGTGTAAAAAATAATACGGTGCTGGTTAATGTCTGTAATTCAACATCTGGTGTTTTTATCTGCAGCCTCAAGAATAAGAAATGGCCTATTCGTCAATCAAAGTAATGAATTCACAGCCCAAACAGGGCAGTCTGTCACTATCAACTGCACATTCAGTTCTACCACTGACCCTTTATGGGAGGGGGTTTTCTGGAGAGCGGGTAACGAAACAGGACTTTTTGCCTATCACCCTTTCCAGAAGATGGTCCACCCTACGTACATGGACAGAACAGAGCTGAGAGGGAAGGCAGATCTCCACATAAGAAATGTAGGACCAACTGATGACACCATATATTTCTGCTTTGTCATCCTCCGAACATGTGAAAATACTAATAATTTTAGTACAAAGGCCAAATACGGGCAAGGAACAAGGATGCATGTGTCAGGTAAGGATGCTAACTGTATTGTATATAAGTCAAGATCCTTCCTTCATTGCCACTAGAAGTAGAGTAGATATAAGGTGCCAAGGCCTTTTCTTATATACATACTTCTCATAAGGACCTTCAGGTTGAAGATCCTTCCTTCATCACCACTAGAAGTAGAGTAGAGATAAGGTGCCAAGGCCTTTTCTTATATACATACTTCTCATAAGGACCTTCAGGTTGAAGATCCTTCCTTCATCACCACTAGAAGTAGAGATAAGGTGCCAAGGCCTTTTTTTATATACATACTTCTCATAAGGACCTTCAGGTTGAAGATCCTTCCTTCAACTCCACTAGAAGTAGAGTAGAGATAAGGTGCCAAGGCCTTTTCTTATATACATACTTCTCATGAGGACCTTCAGGTTGAAGATCCTTCCTTCATCGCCACTAGAAGTAGAGTAGAGATAAGGTGCCAAGGCCTTTTCTTATATACATACTTCTCATGAGGACCTTCAGGTTGAAGATCCTTCCTTTATCACCACTAGAAGTAGAGTAGAGATAAGGTGCCAAGGCCTTTTCTTATATACATTCTTCTCATGAGGACCTTCAGGTTTAAGATCCTTCCTTTATCGCCACTAGAAGTAGAATATAGATAAGGTGCCAAGGCCTTTTCTTATATACATACTTCTCATGAGGACCTTCAGGTTGAAGATCCTTCCTTCATCACCACTAGAAGTAGAATATAGATAAGGTGCCAAGGCCTCTTCTTATAAGGACCTTCAGGTTGAAGAGCCTTCCTTCATCACCACTAGAAGTAGAGTAGATTTAAGGTGCCAAGGCCTTTTCTTATATATATACTTCTCATGAGGACCTTCAGGTTGAATATCCAGGAAATTCTTCAGTGTGGATGAGCTATGAATCAAAAGTGATGTAGAGAGCTGGGATTCCAATTAGTGTAGTAGTTGGACAACTCCCAAATGGTCTTCTTTTGCAAGTGGAGGACCTTGCTGCCACCATGTTACCTGCTGTAGAGTGAATGCAGGGAACTAGAGTGTTCCAAGTACTATTTGGGTCTGGTTTATGTGGACATTGAGGGGAGATATTTACTGGATAACCTTAATTTGTTTTGCATGCCCATGATCAGATTTGATCCTCAATATCAAGTGGCTTGGGATCTAGAAGTCAGTTTGTTTTTCTGTGGGACTTGAGAGAAGATGAGAAGGTTTTGGGGTTATTCATTGTTTATTTTACACTATGCAAATATGCTTATACCACTGGCTTCATGTATTTGTAACTTATGCAACAAAATGTATTTGTCAAAAAAGTAATTATATTTATGCCTAAAATGTGTGTGTGTGTGTGTGTGTGTGGGGGGGGGTATTTATAAGCAAACTATCCAGTGTCTAATAAGAATATTAGATAGAGAAAATGAACGTTTTTATTGAATTTTACGAGAATGTTTATTTCAATTTCCATTATCCTATACCAGAGACCCCCAACCTTTTTTACCCATGAGTCACATTCAAATGTATAAAGAGTTGGGGAGCAACACAAGCATAAAAAAGTTTCTGGGGGTGCCAAATATGGGCTGTGAATGGCAGCCCCTAAGTGGACTCGCAGCCTGCAGGAGGGTCTCCAAAATTTGTCTAGAACCACGAATTTCAAAAATAAGAACCTGTTTTGAGGCCACTGGGAACAACATCCAAGGGGTTGGGGAGCAACATGTTACTCATGAGCCAGGAAAGAGTTACTTTTGGATTATATAATATACAGTAAAAATTATTTCATGCAGGAGGGTCACCTGGCCCGACACCTCCTGACAAAGATTCACTTACAGGTGATTTTTATTGAAAGATACTTGTTTGTTTTCCCTTTCTGTCATAATCACCCTTTATTCACTTTATCTCTACTTTCTCAATAAATGTCCCCCCATACAGGGCTGAAAATATGTATTAATTGCTCTTGTTACCATTGCTAGTCACTTTGCTAGTTTTTACTTAAAAAAAGATTCCTGCTATCTATCTATAATGTCCTCTGATGTGCCTGTAAAAGCAATAACTGCAACCATGATAGTCTACTCCCTCTTCAGGTCGTTTACTGTATCTGCAGTGACATTTGACCCCTTTGATCCACCATACCTCTACCCAGCACAGTCCCTTGTGGGAGTTCTGTTTCCATTTTGGAAGCCCAATAGAGAAGTTAGAAAACCCAGAGGTGCCCCACTAAGAACACTAATCCATGTAAAGAATGTACCATTGACAACCACCCTCTGTACATGATTTTGTACCTAGTTTCCTATCCATGTGCAAACATCTTTATTAAGACCTTAGAACAGTGTTCCCCAACCAGTAGCTCGGGGGCAACACGTTGCTCACCAACCCCTTGGATGTTGCTCCCAGGGGCCTCAAAGCAGGTACTTATTTTTGAATTTCTGGCTTGGAGGCAAGTTTTGGTTGCATAAAACCCAGTGTAATTGCTAAAGAGAGCCTTCTATAGGCTGCCAGTCCACATAGGTGCTACCAAATAGCCAGTTATAGCTCTTATTTGCACCCCCAGAACCTTTTTTCATGCTTGTGTTGCTCTCCAAATCCTTTTCCATTTGAATGTGGCTCACAGGTATAAAACGTTGGGGATCCCTGCCTTAGAAAGTAATTATTTTTTGGGTATGCATTATCCAATGCTTTGGCAAAACCCAATTAAGATTCTATCTATTGCACCCAACTGATGATGATCTCCTAACTGGTTGGCTTCTTTCTATTTCTGATTCAGGCCCTGGGAATCAGTGGATTGTTCCTGTAGTCGTCACTCTTACCATTTTCTTCCTTGTGATTCTCCTGCTTGGAACTCTGATCTTTCTAAAGAAAAGAGGTGAGAACATTTTCCCTTTTTAATCAACGATTCCCAAATTTGCTGTTCTACTAAACACTGTAGCTGAGGCTTTAGGCATAGACTAAGAACGATGTGTACAGGGGTCAGAGTAGGGTTGCCACCTCTGATGTCTTTCTTCACTGGGCAGGAGGCGGGGGATGACGTCACAGGGGCAAAGAAGTGAGCCACGATGTCACAGGGGAGAAGAGGCATGGCCATGATGTTGTGGGGGGAGGGATATGATGCAGCAATCATCGATTGGCCGATCATCTCTGGATTATTTCACTTGCTAACAAACAATCCATCCCTTTTTGGGAACCATCTACTATGTCTGCTCGTAAAAATGCTTCAAATAATAACAGATTTTGTTATTTTTCAGGTGTATTTTTCAAGTCACGAAATAGTCCGTGAGTATTAAATATATGCAAAATATGCCCGCCCTTTCCTTTATTATAGCTGTCCTTCCCCCTATTAGATAAATAATACCCTGTATACCGCCATATTTGAAAGACACCAATGCTGTGATGAGATATTAAATGGGAACCAGGATGGATACTGGTGACAGCAGATATTTTTGTCCTTTACACTTCCATTGACCAGAACAGGGATGTGGGTCAAGTGATGGATATGTTAGATAAATAGAACATTCCTGAAACCGAACAGGGAAAGGTTTAACCTTCTCACTAAGTAACCTTTCTCTGTAAGATTAATATTTACATCTAGTTCTGCTGTTGTACATATTATACAGTTCATCAATAGATCTTCTCCACAGAGATAATATGGACCTTACATTGACCGATGTTCCTCCAAGAGGCCAGCTTAATAACATGGAGTCTGAGTATGAAAATAATCCAGATATCACACATGGCCCACAGGTGAGAGAAATAAAGATCTCAACAAAGAAAGGCTCATAGCAAATCACTGGTACACAAAGGGAAAGTAAGTATATATTAAGGCATTTCTCTCATTTTTGACTTTCATTACCTATAGGAGTCTGGAGGAGTTTTCTATGCCCAGTTAAACATGGGGGCTTTGGAAAACAAACACAAGAAAAAGACAGGAGGGACTGAACCTGAAGATAGCCCACGGATCCTATATGCCACGGTGAAAACAGCAAACACCAATGATGTATACTCGACCATTCAGTAGGCATAGACTATGATTCCTCCAGCTACATGAGCTACAGTATTAACTTTGTGGTTGGAGAAAAAGCTCATGGTGGTCAAGAAGAGCCTAGTTTGAAAGGGAACCTAAAATGTCTTACCATAAGATGGGGTTCCTCATAGTGAGGGGAGTAAGGGGGTTGGGGAATGCCCTGCCGGGGGATGTTGGGTAGGGGGTTCCTCACGGTGAGGGGAGTGAGGGGGTTGGGGAATGCCCTGCCGGGGGATGTTGGGTAGGGGGTTCCTCACGGTGAGGGCAGTGAGGGGGTTGGGGAATGCCCTGCCGGGGATGTTGGGTAGGGGGTGCCTCACGGTGAGGGCAGTGAGGTTGGGGAATGCCCTGCCGGGGGATGTTGGGTAGGGGGTTCCTCGCGGTGAGGGGAGTGAGGGGGTTGGGGAATGCCCTGCCGGGGGATGTTAGGTAGGGGGATCCTCACGGTGAGGGCAGTGAGGGGGTTGGGGAATGCCCTGCCGGGGATGTTGGGTAGGGGGTGCCTCACAGTGAGGGCAGTGAGGTTGGGGAATGCCCTGCCGGGGGATGTTGGGTAGGGGGTTCCTCACGGTGAGGGCAGTGAGGTTGGGGAATGCCCTTCCTAGTGATGGGGTAATGGCAGATTCTGTTAATGCCTATAAGAGGGGCCTGGATGAGTTCTTGAACAAGCACAGTATCCAAGGCTATTGTGATACTAATATCTACAGTTAGTATTAGTGGTTGTATATATAGTTTATGTATGTGAGTGTATAGATTGGTAAGTATAGGTTTGGGGGTGTTGGGTTTACTTGGAAGGGTTGAACTTGATGGACTCTTTTTTCAACCCTATGTAACTATGTACAAAAACTGATTTGTATGGAGTGAATACCTTCCTCACCCCCCAAGGTATAAACTAAGATTAGGTTTGCCACCTTTCCCAGCAGCAAAAGCCGGATAATGGGGGTGGAGTGATGTTATCAGGGGGCGGGCTAATTACATAAGGGCAAAGACATAACATTGGGGCCGTAACTGGATGCAGTTTTTACTGTTGAATGCAATTAGCTTTGATTGTAACATAAAAGTAATAACGACGCAGACCTGTAATATTGTTCAGCTGCACATTATGATATGCTGTAAATTTGTTCCATTTTAAAAATAAAACAATAATAAAAATTTAAACAAAAAAGCCGAATTATAGAGGGCCTGTACAGGCAAACATTACATGTAAAGTAAAATCTTACACCAAACTTGGCAGTGTACAGAGGCAAATATAAAAAAAACATACCCAACTAAGCCCAACAGGAACCCCAAAAGGAATAACCACCCTGAGGCAGAGAGAAGGCGCAATATAGTCACCCCCATATGTAGCAGGAGTGTCGGAGAAACTCAGGAGAATTTTCAACAAACACCACATCCCTGCGTTTTTCAAACCTAGCAACACACTGAGACAAAAACTCGTACCCCCAGAGGATCCAACACCAAAGGAAAAACAAAGCAATGTTGTATACGCAGTCCAGTGTAGCGAGGAGTGCACCGACCTTTACATTGGTGAGACAAAGCAACTGCTCTCCAAGCGAATGGCTCAGCATAGGGGGGTGAACACTACAGGCCAGGACTCTGCTGTATTTCTACACTTAAAAGACAAGGGACACTCCTTTGAAAATAGCAACGTCCAAATTTTGGACAAAGAAGACCGCTGGTTTGAAAGTGGTATAAAAGAGGCCATTCAAGTTAAAGTGGAGAAACCATCCCTAAACAGAGGCGGGGGCCTTCGACACCATCTGTCTGCTACATACAATGCTGTTCTAACAGTTTCAGAACTCTTCACACACCCATTCATGCAACTCTAACAAGTAACACCTGTTTTGAAGAGTTGCATGATACTTTAGTAATCCTCTCCTCCACAGCATTCACACCTCTGTGAGTTTCAAATTTCTGAAGAGTTACAAAGTGCCATTGTGATTCGATTAGTGGAAAAGTATATATGCTGAGGGCTTCCCATAACCGTCCATTGTGATTGGATTAGTGGAAGAGTATATATGCTGAGGGCTTCCCATACCAGTCCATTGTGATTGGATTAGTGGAAGAGTATATATGCTGAGGGCTTCCCATACCCGTCCATTGTGATTGGATTAGTGGAAGAGTATATATGCTGAGGGCTTCCCATACCCGTCCATTGTGATTGGATTAGTGGAAGAGTATATATGCTGAGGGCTTCCCATACCCGTCCATTGTGATTGGATTAGTGGAAGAGTATATATGCTGAGGGCTTCCCAAACCCGTTCATTGTGATTGGATTAGTGGAAGAGTATATATGCTGAGGGCTTCCCATACCCGTCCATTGTGATTGGATTAGTGGAAGAGTATATATGCTGAGGGCTTCCCATACCCGTCCATTGTGATTGGATTAGTGGAAGAGTACATATGCTGAGGGCTTCCCATACCCATCCATTGTGATTGGATTAGTGGAAGAGTATATATGCTGAGGGCTTCCCATACCCGTCCATTGTGATTGGATTAGTGGAAGAGTATATATGCTGAGGGCTTCCCATTACCCGTCCAATGTGATTGGATTAGTGGAAGAGTATATATGCTGAGGGCTTCCCATTACCCGTCCAATGTGATTGGATTAGTGGAAGAGTATATATGCTGAGGGCTTCCCATACCCGTCCATTGTGATTGGATTAGTGGAAGAGTATATATGCTGAGGGCTTCCCATACCCGTCCATTGTGATTGGATTAGTGGAAGAGTATATATGCTGAGGGCTTTCCATACCCGTCCATTGTGATTGGATTAGTGGAAGAGTATATATGCTGAGGGCTTCCCATACCTGTCCATTGTGATTGGATTAGTGGAAGAGTATATATGCTGAGGGCTTCCCATACCTGTCCATTGTGATTGGATTAGTGGAAGAGTATATATGCTGAGGGCTTCCCATACCCGTCCATTGTGATTGGATTAGTGGAAGAGTATATATGCTGAGGGCTTCCCAAACCCGTCCATGGTGACTGGATTAGTGTAAGAGTATATATGCTGAGGGCTTCCCATACCCGTCCATTGTGATTGGATTAGTGGAAGAGTATATATGCTGAGGGCTTCCCATACCCATCCATTGTGATTGGATTAGTGGAAGAGTATATATGCTGAGGGCTTCCCATACCCGTCCATTGTGATTGGATTAGTGGAAGAGTATATATGCTGAGGGCTTCCCATACCCGTCCATTGTGATTGGATTAGTGGAAGAGTATATATGCTGAGGGCTTCCCATACCCGTCCATGGTGACTGGATTAGTGGAAGAGTATATATGCTGAGGGCTTCCCATACCCGTCCATTGTGATTGGATTAGTGGAAGAGTACATATGCTGAGGGCTTCCCATACCCGTCTATTGTGATTGGATTAGTGGAAGAGCATATATGCTGAGGGCTTCCCATACCCGTCCATTGTGATTGGATTAGTGGAAGAGTATATATGCTGAGGGCTTCCCATACCCGTCCATTGTGATTGGATTGGTGGAAGAGTATATATGCTGAGGGCTTCCCATACCTGTCCATTGTGATTGGATTAGTGGAAGAGTATATATGCTGAGGGCTTCCCATACCCGTCCATTGTGATTGGATTAGTGGAAGAGTATATATGCTGAGGGCTTCCCATACCCGTTCAATGTGATTGGATTAGTGGAAGAGTATATATGCTGAGGGCTTCCCATACCAGTCAGTTGAACTGAAGAAGCTGCTCGGATGAGTAGTGAAACATCTTCAATGATTACTTAACAAGTTCAGTAGCTTTAGATTTATTTATACTAGATTGATCCTTCATTGTTTTCTTTTCTGGTTCACTCAGTTTCAAGGAGAAGTCAACCTGCCCATCATTTTTTATCTCATATGTATTCAAGGGGAAGTTAATCCCATCATTGTTTTCTATTTCACACAGTTTCAAGAGAAACTTAAACACGTTATTGATTTCCAAGAATGAGCGCCAACACTCCTAAAATGGTCGCTGGAGCAATTCCTGTTTGGGAAAAATAAAGAGGATTCATGGTAACTAATGTCCATCTAAACTCGTTATAATACAAACGATTCAAGCATTATTGTGACATTTTATAAATACAGCAATGATCGAGTTTAATTTGAATTCATACCACGTCCAGTTTATACGACTTTCAAGGCCATAAAAAAAAAAAATAAATAGTAAATCAGCCTGTCAGAGTCAGTCTCTATTTATTTCTATAGCATTCATCTGGACCCCCAGCTACAATCACAGGTGTTGCTCACAAATATGTGTCTTGGCAACAGAATGGGAAGGAGGGAACCATTCTAAGCTCAGTTGGAAATAGCTAAATCAGGGGTTGGCCCAGCAGTTTATAAAGTAGGTCCCTGTTTGCCAGCACTTAAGAGAGAGTCAGAATGAGTAGCCTGTACCAATTGTTGAAAGCTCAGACTGCAAAGTCTGCTGGGCTGCTGGTGATTACAGAGTCCTCTGTGGAATCTCCATGTGTCCCCCCTTGTGGTGAGGGCAGGTATTGCTCGCTTGCCTGATGATATGTGGGAGCAGCCACCTTTCCAAAGGGGAATGAATCCTGGGGCAGGTAGCGCTACCTGGGGGGACTTAAGAGCTTTTTTGGAAGGGACTAAACTGAATAAAAGGTTTGTGGTCTATCCGGATTGAAGTTGGGACTGGGCACCTACAGAGACTGTGCCAGGAGTGGATAGATTGCCCAGGTTCCTCAGGGCAGGATAATGAGTTATCCATAAAGTTGTTTTATTCTATTTCAATGGTTATATAAAGTTATCCTTGCTGCATAGTTTGTGCTGATTATTTTTCCTAGTGGAAATCCCCTTGAGATGTGCTCCTCAGTGTCCACTAGGTGGCGGCACTCTGCTAAAATCCCAGTTCCCAGTATCTTTCACATTTGCAAAGAGAACTAAAAATCTCCTGGATATGCAAGTAAACAGCCCAAAAGAAGTGAGTGTGCCAAGAAAGGGTTACAATTATAAGATGTAACATGCAGGCCATTAGCTTAATGATGTTCATTCTCTAGGATGTCTGTGCCCGGCACACTTCTGCTTTTAGCTCTGTGACTTATTGCACATTTAGTTGCATTATTACCCAACCGGCAGTTCCTGAGATATTAAGTGCAACCAGGGGGATCTGAGGGGAAATACAAATGCGCTTGTTATGTCTACAATGGACTAATGTACAGTAGTTCAGAGGGCAGAGTTTGCCAAGGTCTAGATAAGCTTTTGAGCTTCTGGCCAGTTAATGATACTGACCAATAGGTTTAGTTTGGGCTCAGCAGAGACAGTAATATCAACTGAGCCCCCTGCCACCACACTGACCATCGTAAGGAATATAATGATCAAAAAAGTACAAAATATCTCCATTGTTTTGCTTATATGCAACATTCCAGTTACTGTTGGAACACAAAGTCAGCCAGTGTGGGACTGGGTCTCCTGGGTTCCACCAGAAAACCTGATGTTGAAGACCCACTCTCATAGACCATAAGTTCTACATAGACCTATAAAGGAGATACAATCTAGCTGATGGAAAAGTCCTTGATTTATCCACTAGAGCAGGTTTTGGGATCTGCAAATCCAAACCTGAGTCTAGTTTATCTAAGGCCTCAGTCCAAGAGGGGTGAAAGCCTGCAGTCCCTTACCATTTGTACTAGGGCATTTTCTGCGTGGCATCTGGGACATTCTGAAGGGGTCCTGGGAAAAATCAGATATAGTTTAGCAGGAGTATAAGCACACCCGGTGTACAAAGTATAACTGCACCATTCTGTCTCTATAGTTAAGGGAGACCAGTAATGGAGAGTCGAAGAGTTCAGTCCATTTGTCATGATTCAGGGGGCCCAAGTCACTCTCCCATTTGTTTCTTAGTTTCTACTAAATAGCTTTCCATGTAAACAAGTATATAATACTGATATTAGCCCTTTAGGGGACCCTCACACCATCTGGTCTATCACCAGGTTCTGAGATAACAGGCGTTTTGTTTCAGTAAACTCCTTTCGACCTGTAGATACTGTAACCATTGGTTAGAGGGATGGCGATAAGTCTGAGGGCTTCACATGTCACCATGGTCCTTCCCTGCTGCACATCTCCAGTTTTGTGAATACCACATGGAGCACAGGTTGTTCTTGCCCATTTGCTGCACCCCAGAAAGAAAGAAAGAGGAGAAAGAAAAAGTAAAGTCCCAGAAAAACATTCTTAACATTAAAATCTTTATTCAAGCAGAGTAAAAGGCAATTGAAATGCAAAAAATATCTCTTCCCGGTACAAAAGTAGACTTTCTTTTAGCCTAATTTTTTTGGAAAAGGCAATGCTAGTAGCCCATGTATCCAATGACCATCCAGGGAGCAGCCTAAGCCTACAACTGTAAGAACGTATGGTACGATTGCCCAGTGTGCCACATGGTTTATATAAAATCCCATTGGCCGCAGACAGGCCACTCCCCAATTCCCAGATTTTAGTTTAATGATACATACATTTAACAATATGGATAAACCTCACGGAATGATATTTTCCTTTCTCATTCCTTTCTCAATCATATGACTCCAACTTCTACTTTTGCCCACACAGTCACTTCCCTTGGCTGCTGGCCCATCTTCACAATTAGAGCGTTTCCTCTTTTCCACCCCCACAAGATGTTTACATTTCATTCTAATTTCGGTCTATTAAGAGCAAATGGAACAATTGTGTTATTCATCTAACTGAAAATAAAGCAACACAATCAAAGAGCAGCGTCAAATGAATCTCTTCCCAATGTTGATGGCCACTGTAGGTTTCTTCTTTAATTTACTGGGCTGGAGCTATTTCTTTAGTTGCCTGAGTTGGTTGGCCGTTGATATTGATGTGTAAAGTTGTTAATTGGTTTCTAAGGAACCCAACTCCCCACACTCACCGAAAACAAGAGAAAAGTGCATGATTTATACAGATTCAAAGCAAAAACTCCAGCTGCTACAATGTTCTCCATGTTCATGTCCCACTGACTGCCATGGGGGTATTGGTTCCTGTAATACAGGGGTCCCCAACCTGTTTTTACCTGTGAACTACTTTTAGATTTAAAAATGTTGAAGAGTGTTTAAGGTTCTTGACCGCAAATCCTAAAACAAGTAAGCCGTGGGAGCCCTCCTGCCGGGACAAAGATGTGCACGGGAACAAGGACGACACAACCAGAATGGAAGTTCAAACTTGTTCTATTTATTCTTACGTGATTATAGCTTTTATACCCTTTTTGAGTACATGCAGATACAAAGGAATCATTTCCAAAAAATAGAGTAGAACCTCATTATCCTCAAGGACGTTCTTCAAGGACGGCCAAGGCGGGACATAAATTTTACATAGAGTACATAGATAGGATGAAGTTACTTTTTGAAGGTTTACATCCTATAAGATGCAAGCTGTGCAAGGGTACTAATTGGGAAAAACAACTATTATGGGATGTTCAAGCCTTGCTGGTTGCTGTTACAAAATGGAGATACATTTCTAAAATGGAGTATATGCTAAGCATCAAAGTGTATCAAAGTATCAACATATATGCATATATGAATATGAGAATATAGGATATTATATCAAACCTTACAAAGAGCAACACAAGCATGCAAACATTTCCTGGTGGTGGCAAATAAGGGCTTTGCTTGGCCATTTGTAAGCCCTATATGGACTGGTAGCCTATAGAAGGCTCTGTTTGTAGGTACACCTGTTTTTTCTGTAACCAAAAAGGCATTTGTTGGCAATAGAATGGGAAGGAGGGAACCTTTCTAAGCTCACAGAGCAGTGAGATGTGATTCTTGGTGCAAAAACATGGAGGTCTTTCTGACACAGCTTAGATACCTGTGAGCCACATTGAAATGGAAAAAGTCTTGGGGAACGACACAAGCATGAAGCTATAATTGGCTATGTAATAGCCCCTATGTGGACTAGCAGCCTACTGGAGGCTCTATTTGGCATTATAATTGGTCTTTATGCCTCCAAAACTTGCCTCCAAGTTAGAAATTCAAAAATAAAAATAAGCACCTGCTTTGAGGCCATTAGGAGCAACATCCAAGGGGTCGGAGAGCAACAATAACTCAGGGGCCACTGGTTGGGGATCACTGCTGTAATATTTCAGTGCAAAGTCAGTAGAACCTTGAGGCAGACAATGGATCAAGCACTTAGTTGGCCTGATTCCTCCATACAAGTAGAAGCAGATAAGCCATGCTCATGAGCGTGCAGGCCAGAATTCACACGACACCCACCACAACGTTCTCATTTACTTTTCACATCTGCATAAAGTACTTCCTGGGCAGGGTCAGGAGGAGACTTACGTCTTGCTGAAGAACGTGAGTGGTCCAGGGCCGAATATACTAATTGTTCCTCCTTCAAAAACAGTAAAATTAAATTACATGGTGACCCAGATAGGAAGAGTAGTTAATACTTAAATGACATATAAACCCTGTCAGCATAAGAGGCAATAGGAAATTCCCTCCCTGAATCAGTGGTACTGGCAGATACATTATATAGGTACAAGAAGGAGCTGGATGGGTATTTAGCAAGTGAGGGAAAACAGGGGTAGGGGAGATAGCTCTCAGTACAAGTGAGGGAATACAGGGGTAGGGGGGATAGCTCTCAGTACAAGTGAGGGAATACAGGGGTAGGGGAGATAGCTCTCAGTACAAGTGAGGGAATACAGGGGTAGGGGGGATAGCTCTCAGTACAAGTGAGGGAATACAGGGGTAGGGGAGATAGCTCTCAGTACAAGTGAGGGAATACAGGGGTAGGGGAGATAGCTCTCAGTACAAGTGAGGGAATACAGGGGTAGGGGAGATAGCTCTCAGTACAAGTGAGGGAATACAGGGGTAGGGGAGATAGCTCTCAGTACAAGTGAGGGAATACAGGGGTAGGGGGGATAGCTCTCAGTACAAGTGAGGGAATACAGGGGTAGGGGGGATAGTTCTCAGTACAAGTGAGGGAATACAGGGGTAGGGGAGATAGCTCTTAGTACAAGTGAGGGAATACAGGGGTAGGGGGGATAGCTCTCAGTACAAGTGAGGGAATACAGGGTTATGGGAGATAGCTCTCAGTACAAGTGAGGGAATACAGGGGTAGGGGGGATAGCTCTCAGTACAAGTGAGGGAATACAGGGGTAGGGGGGATAGCTTTTAGTACAAGTGAGGGAATACAGGGGTAGGGGGGATAGCTCTCAGTACAAGTGAGGGAATACAGGGGTAGGGGGGATAGTTCTCAGTACAAGTGAGGGAATACAGGGGTAGGGGAGATAGCTCTTAGTACAAGTGAGGGAATACAGGGGTAGGGGGGATAGCTCTTAGTACAAGTGAGGGAATACAGGGGTAGGGGGGATAGCTCTCAGTACAAGTGAGGGAATACAGGGGTAGGGGAGATAGCTCTTAGTACAAGTGAGGGAATACAGGGGTAGGGGGGATAGCTCTCAGTACAAGTGAGGGAATACAGGGGTAGGGGGGATAGCTCTCAGTACAAGTGAGGGAATACAGGGTTATGGGAGATAGCTCTCAGTACAAGTGAGGGAATACAGGGGTATGGGGGATAGCTCTCAGTACAAGTGAGGGAATACAGGGGTAGGGGGGATAGCTCTCAGTACAAGTGAGGGAATACAGGGGTAGGGGGGATAGCTCTCAGTACAAGTGAGGGAATACAGGGGTAGGGGAGATAGCTCTCAGTACAAGTGAGGGAATACAGGGGTAGGGGGGATGGCTCTCAGTACAAGTGAGGGAATACAGGGTTATGGGAGATAGCTCTCAGTAAAACTGAGGGAATACAGGGGTAGGGAGATAGCTCTCAGTACAAGTGAGGGAATACAGGGGTAGGGGGATAGCTCTCAGTACAAGTGAGGGAATACAGGGGTATGGGAGATAGCTCTCAGTACAAGTGAGGGAATACAGGGGTAGGGGGGATAGCTCTCAGTACAAGTGAGGGAATACAGGGGTAGGGGAGATAGCTCTCAGTACAAGTGAGGGAATACAGGGGTAGGGGAGATAGCTCTCAGTACAAGTGAGGGAATACAGGGGTAGGGGAGATAGCTCTCAGTACAAGTGAGGGAATACAGGGGTAGGGGAGATAGCTCTCAGTACAAGTGAGGGAATACAGGGGTAGGGGGGATAGCTCTCAGTACAAGTGAGGGAATACAGGGGTAGGGGAGATAGCTCTCAGTACAAGTGAGGGAATACAGGGGTAGGGAAATAGCTCTCAGTACAAGTGGGGGAATACAGGGGTAGGGGGGATAGCTCTCAGTACAAGTGGGGGAATACAGGGGTAGGGGGGATAGTTCTCAGTACAAGTGAGGGAATACAGGGGTAGGGGAGATAGCTCTCAGTACAAGTGGGGGAATACAGGGGTAGGGGGGATAGCTCTCAGTACAAGTGGGGGAATACAGGGGTAGGGGGGATAGTTCTCAGTACAAGTGAGGGAATACAGGGGTAGGGGGGATAGCTCTCAGTACAAGTGAGGGAATACAGGGTTATGGGAGATAGCTCTTAGTACAAGTGAGGGAATACAGGGGTAGGGGGGATAGCTCTCAGTACAAGTGAGGGAATACAGGGTTATGGGAGATAGCTCTCAGTACAAGTGAGGGAATACAGGGGTAGGGGGGATAGCTCTCAGTACAAGTGAGGGAATACAGGGGTAGGGGGGATAGCTCTCAGTACAAGTGAGGGAATACAGGGGTAGGGGAGATAGCTCTCAGTACAAGTGAGGGAATACAGGGGTAGGGGGGATAGCTCTCAGTACAAGTGAGGGAATACAGGGTTATGGGAGATAGCTCTCAGTACAAGTGAGGGAATACAGGGGTAGGGGAGATAGCTCTCAGTACAAGTGAGGGAATACAGGGGTATGGGGGATAGCTCTCAGTACAAGTGAGGGAATACAGGGGTAGGGGGGATAGCTCTCAGTAAAAGTGAGGGAATACAGGGGTAGGGAGATAGCTCTCAGTACAAGTGAGGGAATACAGGGGTAGGGGGATAGCTCTCAGTACAAGTGAGGGAATACAGGGGTATGGGGGATAGCTCTCAGTACAAGTGAGGGAATACAGGGGTAGGGGAGATAGCTCTCAGTACAAGTGAGGGAATACAGGGGTAGGGGGGATAGCTCTCAGTACAAGTGAGGGAATACAGGGGTAGGGGGGATAGCTCTCAGTACAAGTGAGGGAATACAGGGGTAGGGGAGATAGCTCTCAGTACAAGTGAGGGAATACAGGGGTAGGGGAGATAGCTCTCAGTACAAGTGAGGGAATACAGGGGTAGGGGGATAGCTCTCAGTACAAGTGAGGGAATACAGGGGTAGGGGGGATAGCTCTCAGTACAAGTGAGGGAATACAGGGGTAGGGGAGATAGCTCTCAGTACAAGTGAGGGAATACAGGGGTATGGGGGATAGCTCTCAGTACAAGTGAGGGAATACAGGGGTAGGGGGGATAGCTGTCAGTACAAGTGAGGGAATACAGGGGTAGGGGAGATAGCTCTCAGTACAAGTGAGGGAATACAGGGTTATGGGAGATAGCTCTCAGTACAAGTGAGGGAATACAGGGTTATGGGAGATAGCTCTCAGTACAAGTGAGGGAATACAGGGGTAGGGGGGATAGCTCTCAGTACAAGTGAGGGAATACAGGGGTAGGGGAGATAGCTCTCAGTACAAGTGAGGGAATACAGGGGTAGGGGGGATAGCTCTCAGTACAAGTGAGGGAATACAGGGGTAGGGGAGATAGCTCTCAGTACAAGTGAGGGAATACAGGGTTATGGGAGATAGCTCTCAGTACAAGTGAGGGAATACAGGGGTAGGGGGGATAGCTCTCAGTACAAGTGAGGGAATACAGGGGTAGGGGAGATGGCTCTCAGTACAAGTGAGGGAATACAGGAGTAGGGAGATAGCTCTCAGTACAAGTGAGGGAATACAGGGGTAGGGAGATAGCTCTCAGTACAAGTGAGGGAATACAGGAGTAGGGAGATAGCTCTCAGTACAAGTGAGGGAATACAGGGGTAGGGGGGATAGCTCTCAGTACAAGTGAGGGAATACAGGGGTAGGGGAGATGGCTCTCAGTACAAGTGAGGGAATACAGGGGTAGGGGAGATAGCTCTCAGTACAAGTGAGGGAATACAGGGGTAGGGGAGATAGCTCTCAGTACAAGTGAGGGAATACAGGGGTAGGGGGGATAGCTCTCAGTACAAGTGAGGGAATACAGGGTTATGGGAGATAGCTCTCAGTACAAGTGAGGGAATACAGGGGTATGGGAGATAGCTCTCAGTACAAGTGAGGGAATACAGGGGTAGGGGAGATAGCTCTCAGTACAAGTGAGGGAATACAGGGGTATGGGGATAGCTCTCAGTACAAGTGGGGGAATACAGGGGTAGGGGGGATAGCTCTCAGTACAAGTGAGGGAATACAGGGGTATGGGAGATAGCTCTCAGTACAAGTGAGGGAATACAGGGATATGGGAGATAGCTCTCAGTACAAGTGAGGGAATACAGGGGTAGGGGAGATAGCTCTCAGTACAAGTGAGGGAATACAGGGGTAGGGGGGATAGCTCTCAGTACAAGTGAGGGAATACAGGGGTAGGGGAGATAGCTCTCAGTACAAGTGAGGGAATACAGGGGTATGGGAGATAGCTCTCAGTACAAGTGAGGGAATACAGGGGTAGGGGGATAGCTCTCAGTACAAGTGAGGGAATACAGGGGTAGGGGGGATAGCTCTCAGTACAAGTGAGGGAATACAGGGGTGGGGGAGATAGCTCTCAGTACAAGTGAGGGAATACAGGGGTAGGGGGGATAGCTCTCAGTACAAGTGAGGGAATACAGGGTTATGGGAGATAGCTCTCAGTACAAGTGAGGGAATACAGGGGTGGGGGAGATAGCTCTCAGTACAAGTGAGGGAATACAGGGGTAGGGGGGATAGCTCTCAGTACAAGTGAGGGAATACAGGGGTAGGGGGGATAGCTCTCAGTACAAGTGAGGGAATACAGGGGTATGGGAGATAGCTCTCAGTACAAGTGAGGGAATACAGGGGTAGGGGAGATAGCTCTCAGTACAAGTGAGGGAATACAGGGGTAGGGGGGATAGCTCTCAGTACAAGTGAGGGAATACAGGGGTAGGGGGGATAGCTCTCAGTACAAGTGAGGGAATACAGGGGTAGGGGGGATAGCTCTCAGTACAAGTGAGGGAATACAGGGGTAGGGGAGATAGCTCTCAGTACAAGTGAGGGAATACAGGGGTAGGGGGGATAGCTCTCAGTACAAGTGAGGGAATACAGGGGTAGGGGGGATAGCTCTCAGTACAAGTTGACCCAGGGACTGGTCCGACTGCCATCTTGGAGTCAGGAAGGAATTTTTTCCCCTCTGAGGCAAATTAGAGAGGCTTCAGATGGGGTTTTTGCCTTCCTCTGGATCAACTAGTAGTTAGGCAGGTTATATATAGGCATTATGGTTGAACGTGATGGATGCCTGTCTTTTTTCAACCTAACTTACTATGTTACTAATATAAGGGTACCTACAGGTTAGCTGAATTTCACTTCACCTGCCCTACATCTGTCCCCCCCCCCCCCCCCCCGCTCATGTCTTTTATTGTCTGTTTATTGGCAAACACCCCCTGTCGGGCCAGATTGGTACTTTCCATTGTGTAAGAGATTTCAACACAAGTCATTTCTTTCCTGAGAATTGGGTTTTGTAATACTGTGAACATAACTTGATTGTTGCAAACCCCCTCTAAAAGCAGCCATGGCTCTATCCGTCCAGTATGGGATCTGACTAATATGCCCAATGGCTGAATAACTGGATACTGTGCCCATCATACACATTATGTTTGCCTTCCTTTTGTTTTTTTAATATGGGCTTACACTCAATACAGCTGGAAATGAAGAGGAGCTGCAATACTCACGGTACATAGATATTGGGGGTGTCTGCCTGATAAATATACATTTGCCAAATATCCTATAAAACTATTGGTTCTTTCATGGGCAGTTTTAGTGCCTCTGCTCTGTATATGGGGGTAAAGGGGGGTGTGAAATATATTCATGGGGTTCCCACCCATCTGTAGCCCCTTCCCAACATCAGTATTTGTAACCAGTACATTACTCACATTTATTTTAAAGTTCATTGGAAATGGGGGGTATCTTGTGTTTGTGTCTGGGGGTGCAGTCTAACAGTTCTGAAGGCTTGATACAAACATGATATTTTGTGTAGATACACTAAAAAGTACACAATATGACTGTAACACTATTAAAGGGAAACTATCCCCCCAGAATGAATACGTAACCAACAGACAGTTTATATTATGTTAAGTGGCCTATTAAAGAATCTCCCCAAACTGGAATATATATATCAGTAAATATTGCCCTTTTACACCCTCACTCACATTCACTCACCCCCGGTCTGGCCTGTCCTACACTCACTCACCCCAGGTCTGGCCTGTCCTACACTCACTCACCCCCGGTCTGGCCTGTCCTACACTCACTCACCCCAGGTCTGGCCTGTCCTACACTCACTCACCCCCGGTCTGGCCTGTCCTACACTCACTCACCCCAGGTCTGGCCTGTCCTACACTCACTCACCCCCGGTCTGGCCTGTCCTACACTCACTCACCCCCGGTCTGGCCTGTCCTACACTCACTCACCCCCGGTCTGGCCTGTCCTACACTCACTCACCCCCGGTCTGGCCTGTCCTACACTCACTCACCCCCGGTCTGGCCTGTCCTACAGTCACTCACCCCCAGTCTGGCCAGTCCTACACTCACTCACCCCCGGTCTGGCCTGTCCTACACTCACTCACCCCCGGTCTGGCCTGTCCTACACTCACTCACCCCCGGTCTGGCCTGTCCTACACTCACTCACCCCCGGTCTGGCCTGTCATACACTCACTCACCCCCGGTCTGGCCTGTCATACACTCACTCACCCCCGGTCTGGCCTGTCATACACTCACTCACCCCCGGTCTGGCCTGTCATACACTCACTCACCCCCGGTCTGGCCTGTCCTACACCCACTCACCCCCGGTCTGGCCAGTCCTACACTCACTCACCCCCGGTCTGGCCTGTCCTACACTCACTCACCCCCGGTCTGGCCTGTCCTACACTCACTCACCCCCAGTCTGGCCTGTCCTACACTCACTCACCCCCAGTCTGGCCTGTCCTACACTCACCCACCCCCGGTCTGGCCAGTCCTACACTCACTCACCCCCGGTCTGGCCTGTCCTACACTCACTCACCCCCGGTCTGGCCTGTCCTACACTCACTCACCCCCGGTCTGGCCTGTCCTACACTCACTCACCCCCGGTCTGGCCTGTCCTACACTCACTCACCCCCGGTCTGGCCTGTCATACACTCACTCACCCCCGGTCTGGCCTGTCCTACACTCACTCACCCCCGGTCTGGCCTGTCCTACACTCACTCACCCCCGGTCTGGCCTGTCCTACACTCACTCACCCCCGGTCTGGCCTGTCCTACACTCACTCACCCCCGGTCTGGCCAGTCCTACACTCACTCACCCCCGGTCTGGCCAGTCCTACAATCACTCACCCCCGGTCTGGCCTGTCCTACACTCACTCACCCCCGTTCTGGCCTACACTCACTCACCCCCGGTCTGGCCTGTCCTACACTCACTCACCCCCGGTCTGGCCAGTCCTACACTCACTCACCCCCGGTCTGGCCAGTCCTACACTCACTCACCCCCGGTCTGGCCTGTCCTACACTCACTCACCCCCGGTCTGGCCAGTCCTACACTCACTCACCCCCGGTCTGGCCAGTCCTACAATCACTCACCCCCGGTCTGGCCTGTCCTACACTCACTCACCCCCGGTCTGGCCTGTCCTACACTCACTCACCCCCGGTCTGCTTTATTGATAATGGGTGAGTGCCTAAAAAACTTCCCTTTTTTTGCAATGATATATATATATACTAAAACAAAGACCACTGGTGTTCATTGGTGTTCAGTTCAATTAACACTGTGCAGACTTGTACATGAATATCTAGGAAACAAAAACAAAATAATTCTAGAAAAAGTAGAAAAGAAAAATCTCCATTATCTATTCTTACCGGGCACGGCACTGTCGGCATTCTCCCCATCTACTGGATCCATTTGTCTGCACAACATAAAGTTTAGAATTTTCAGTCCCCATTCAATATTAGTGTATCAGATAAAGGGGAAAGATCAACCTAAACTGCTGCTTCTATATAAAGAGGAAAGCTGTACTTAGTCCATTCAATGCAGGGTCGGTCTGGGGGGTGCAGGGCCCACCGGGGCCGTGTCCCCCCTAACCTCCTCAGGGAGCCCCGCTGAGCCTCCCAAACCCCCCGCAGGGGCCCCAACTGAGCCTCCCTAACCCCCGCAGGGGCCCCCGCTGAGCCTCCCTAACCCCCCACAGGGTCCAACACCCGACATCCTCCCCTGAGTGTGCGTAAGTGGAGGAACAGGGAGGAAGTCAGGGGAAGTACTGTCGGCTGGGGGAGCTCCAGCAAGGGTCGGGTCTGGGCCACCGGGGCCCGCTGGGTTTTTTTCTGGTGTCCTGGTGGCCTAGTCTGACCCTGATTCAATGTAATGGCTAACAGCACCCATAGCTTTGCTCTGCCGGCACATTCCTACCACTGGAGAAACCCCTGTCCTGCTACCCATTGAAAAGAATAGCTGCTTAAAAAGAGGTCTCCGACTCACTGTGATTGCTGCGACTGTTTCCTTGTCCCTGGAAGAAAAAGAGTAGAAGCCATCAGTGATAATGAACTTTTTTGCCATTTCGTGAATTTTTCCACATTTTCGAGTTTTTTTCCGCAAAGCGAAATGGGACAGATTGGCTCATCACTATCAAGCACCAAAAGTGAAGCTTCCACAGAGATACATATCACTTCTTGGGGAGAGGGGGTTACACTGAAAAAAGCAACTTATGGGGTCACTTTGGTCACAGCTACAAATGCAGTTGCAGGAAAATGTATGCACTTATTGGTGCCAATCATCAGGCACTTGCATCCAAACATCCTCCTTGTACCCCCATATTGTTGGGGAAAGCGCCGTTGCATCTGTCCTGCTTTTTCTGCTGAATTATGCTCAAGTGCATCTATTGATACGGGGGGACCCTAGCGGTAATTCATAAAGGAGAAGGAAAGGTTAAAAACTAAGTAGGCTTTATCAGAAAGGTCTATGTAAATATACCAATAAAAGCTCATAGTAATGCTGCTCTGAGTCCTCTGTCAAAAGAAACACTTGTTTTCTTTCCTTCTATTGTGTACACATGGGCTCCTGTATCAAACTTCCTTCTCTTAGCTCAAACCTCCAGGGCTTGAGAATGCTCAGCTTGCTCCTCTCTCCCCCTCCCCTCCATGCTGTAACTGAGCCCAGAGCTACGATCCAGCCAGAGACTCAAAGCAGGAGGAAAGAGAAGTTACATGACACCAATCTAATATGGCAGCTGCTATCTTAAACACACAGAGAGAGCTTTTAGGGCTGTTTACTCAGGTATAGTAAAGCATTCTACAGAATAACATAGCTTTCTAGCTTGCATTATTCTGGCACGTGTATTGGGAATAAACTGCCACAGTGTCTTTCCTTCTCCTTTAAATGTCTAGTTTGTGTGGGGGTGAGCACTCCTTAGCTAGTCAGAATAATAGGGGGGGTACATGCTTCATGTTGATTTGGCAGCAGATGGGACAAATTCCGAAACCACCTACCTTTTCGTATAATGAGAAAAAAGATAATCAATATTAGGAGACTAAGGACTAATGGAAACAAGGCCGCTATCATCGTGATCTGATCACTTTGATCAGCTGCAACTGAGGGGTTGCCATATCACTGCTGGCCATAGAAACAGCACAGAAGCCCCCCTGCTAAATTCACTAAAAAGAAAATTCCCCCCAACAATGCTAATATCGGCGAATGATTGGTGAAAACTCTCTTCAAATTGGTGCAAATTCACATATTTTTTCCAGTGACTATTTGCCAATTTACCGAGAGCAAGATGAGAATTTTTGCAAAGAGAATTATCATTTTTGCGGAGGAATTATAAAGATATTATTATAAAGACCCCCCCCCCCCACTATGCTGATATGCCGCAGAAGTCAATTCTTTGTGGGGTAAATTCTTTATTGAAGTTTCTCCATTGAAATCATGGGTGAATTTTCCTTGGCATGAGATAATAATGTAATAAAAGGCACTAAGTTTGCCCAGGAGCAGTAACCCATAGCAACCAATCACCAGGCGGCATTTACTGGTCACATGTTTAATAGCAAGCATGGGTTACTGCACCTGGGCAAGCTTAGTGGATTTTATTACATATGGGGGCTTGTGTCTATAGTGCCCAGTCACGTTGAGAGCAATCTCAACGTGATAAATAACTTAGACCTACTGTGTAGATCCACACATTAAATTGCTTTATATAGATACATGGGATATGTATGTAGAGTCTATATGAATGTGGGTGATATTGTACATAAAATGCAGTTGAAGCCATGTTCTTTACCTACCATTCACCCTTAGAAGTGTCCCTGTTCCTTCCTCCAGTAAAGTTTCTATGTGATTTGTAGCAGTAGAGTCACACAGGCGCATTGCCACGCGGCAGTAGAAGGAGGTGTTATCCATTCCATTCACCTCTTCTAGATACAGGTCTGACTGACCCACCAGTCTGGTTTTGCCCCGGTACCGGGGGTGTATTAATTCTGGGTCAGGGTGGTAGGCAAAGCCCTCACGTGGGTCCCCAAACATCCAGTAGATCCCGACCCACAAGGGATCTTCATTCTCCGGTAATGTATAGTTACAGCTGATAGTAGGGGAGTCTGGGAATGTGACCTCCTTTGGCTGCTCGATCTTCATTTCATTGGTTTTGCCTAAAACAAGGGAAATAATGTGAGTAGATGATGGCTGGGGTAGGGGTGGACATTCAGACCCCCCCCAGTTCAGAATTTCCCCTTGGTTCTGGAAGTTGATGTGGGCAACCAGGTTAGGTTAGGTTAGGTATTATTATTATTAACATTTATGTATAAAGTAGTTTATATGAGGGGTTCCCCATATCTAGGTGGGTTTCACCTCACAGATACACTTATACCATGTGACACATAGACACAGAATGATGGGTAAGTGGGAGGGGCCTGTAACAAGTAGTTTATATGAGGGGTTCCCCATATCTAGGTGGGTTTCACTTCACAGATACACTTATACCATGTGACACATACACACAGAATGATGGGTAAGTGGGAGGGGCCTGTAACAAGTAGTTTATATGAGGGGTTCCTCATATCTAGGTGGGTTGCACCTCATGGATACACTTATACAATGTGACACACACACACAGAATGATGGGTAAGTGGGAGGGGCCTGGAACAAGTAGTTTATATGAGGGGTTCCTCATATCTAGGTGGGTTGCACCTCATGGATACACTTATACCATGTGACACACACACACAGAATGATGGGTAAGTGGGAGGGGCCTGTAACAAGTAGTTTATATGAGGGGTTCCCCATATCTAGGTGGGTTGCACCTCATGGATACACTTATACAATGTGACACACACACACAGAATGATGGGTAAGTGGGAGGGGCCTGTAACAAGTAGTTTATATGAGGGGTTCCTCATATCTAGGTGGGTTGCACCTCATGGATACACTTATACCATGTGACACACACACACAGAATGATGGGTAAGTGGGAGGGGCCTGTAACAAGTAGTTTATATGAGGGGTTCCTCCATATCTAGGTGGGTTGCACCTCATGGATACACTTATACCATGTGACACATACACACAGAATGATGGGTAAGTGGGAGGGGCCTGTAACAAGTAGTTTATATGAGGGGTTCCTCATATCTAGGTGGGTTGCACCTCATGGATACACTTATACCATGTGACACATACACACAGAATGATGGGTAAGTGGGAGGGGCCTGTAACAAGTAGTTTATATGAGGGGTTCCTCATATCTAGGTGGGTTGCACCTCATGGATACACTTATACCATGTGACACATACACACAGAATGATGGGTAAGTGGGAGGGGCCTGTAACAAGTAGTTTATATGAGGGGTTCCCCATATCTAGGTGGGTTGCACCTCATGGATACACTTATACCCAGCCCTAGCACCCTCCATACACCAAACAGCTGGCTGGGGTCTGTACAATCGATATGGAAAAATTATACATTGGGAGCCTCGTTCCCTAAAGCAATTTCTTATGTGAGTTCTACCTTGCACCTGGCACCACCCAAGTCCTGAGGGGGGGGGGGTCACATTTTAGCACATTATTCCATTGTATTGGCTGGAGGTTAGATACAGTATGATACAACTGACTTTGTAAATGAGGATTTCACCATGTATAAATCAAACTCCAGTGACAGTTACCTGTAATGATCAGGTGTGTTCCTCTCTCCGTCTCAGTTCTATAAACTTGTCCATCTCCAGTCACTTGTGCCCTACAGCAGTACCAGTCGCTGTCACTGAGCCCCACGTGTTTGATTTGGATAAATGTGCCGCCTTCCCCAGCCAGAGACATCCGCCCTTTGTTCTTACTGTGTACTGCCCCCGTGGCACTGTTATATATATCTGTGTCACAGAATGGGAAAAAAACACTGGAGCTCCACTGAACACTGGATAGAGACATGTTCTGGATTTTCTTCTTGGCGCTGATGGAGAAATGACAGGGAATTGTCACCGTGTCACCAACCAGAGCAGGAATGAACGGAGGCTGATGCATAGTCATCTCATTCTCTCCTACAGAATGGAATATTGTAACAGAGAAAGAACTTAGTTATGTTAAAGGTACATAATGGCTGAATGTATCTATCCCTATTATGAACAGTGGTGGCTAGTGATGGGCGAAATGTTTCGCCAGGCGGAAAAATTCCGTGTGACAAAAGAATAGCCGCGCAACAAAATAATAGCCACGAGACGAAATAATAGCCACGGGCGACAAAAGAATAACTGCGGGCGACAAAAGAATAGCCGCGGGCGACAAAAGAATAGCCGCGGACGACAAAAGAATAGCCGTGCGACAAAAGAATAGCCGCGGGCGACAAAAGAATAGCCGTGCGACAAAAGAATAGCCGCGGGCGACAAAAGAATAGCCGTGCGACAAAAGAATAGCCGCGGGCGACAAAAGAATAGCCGTGCGACAAAATAATAGCCACGGGCGACAAAATAATAGCCGCGCGACAAAATAATAGCCACGTGCAACAAAATAATAGCCACACGACAAAATAATAGCAGCGGGCGACAAAAGAATAGTCACGGGCATCAATTTTTTTGGGCGCACAACATTTTCGCCGTTTCGAGAATTTTTGGAAAGATTTGCAAATTTTTCGGCGAAGTGAAACAGATTTGCTCATCACTTGTGGTGGCACAATTCTGGTCACTTGCCCTTTCTGCAGTTTTTACTCAAGCAGCGCAATAGCAAGAGCCCCAAGTTCCTTGACGCAGTTACAGATTATAATAACATTATCCGAGGTACTCATCCTAGTCCTGAAAATGTGATTTTCTGTCATTGAAATTTTTTTACCATCACTTTGCATTGCAAACGTTGGCACTCTAATTGGTTCTCCAACACTGGGGAATGCTGCAACGCTATTAGGCAGATAGGCCCCCCAAATCGGGGGCTCAGGGCAAATGCGCCTGGTTCCAACCAAAGAATAAGTACCTATTGCCCTAGTAATGGAAAGTATAGTATATAATAAAGTATAGAAAAATAAAGTTTGTCTCAGGTAGAAGATTTGGGGCATCAGCATTTAGGTGCCATTACCAATTAAGTGATTTTTTAATGAGCGATTAGGATTGGACTGACTGGAGTAAGATTCTTTCAAGCTGTGCCTTTAATATTTGGATTTGCATTGTACTCAGGGGCCCAGTTTTTTGCAACATAAGTGGGTGTTGGTCCCTTCCTGAACAGGAAGGTCCAGGGTCGGACTGGGCCGCCAGGACACCGGGAAAAATCCCGGTGTCCCCGGCCCTAGTGAGCCCCGGCGGCCCAGTCCGACCTTTGCCGGCGCTCCCTCTACTGACTGTTCCTCAGTGGAAGGTAGGGGACACGGCTGGCTGGGGCACCTGCAGGGCCCCTGGGGTGAGAGCCCCGGTGGGCCCTGCACCCTCCAGTCCGGCCCTGGGAAGGTCCCTTAGATGCATCCAATAACATTATGTGTAAGAGCATAAGGATAAAAAAGAAGTCCATGGAACCCTAAGCAGATAATCATTAGCACTAGGGCCAGAAATAAGGATCAGAAAGTTGGGTTTGCAGAACTCCATTGGGCTAAGACTCCATCACTGCGTCAATGCAGTTCCTAACTGATATCTGGCCTGTCAACAGCTAGACACCGGCCAGGCAGGCCCAACCATGGGCCCCATAAATAGGTGAATAAACTGCTGACTTGCTCTGGAGAGACTGATTTTGCAGCCATGTACAGTGGACTTAAAAGGATACTGTTATAGAAACACATGTTTTTTTCAAACCCATCAGTTAATAGAGCTTCTTCAGCAGAATCCTGCATTGTAATCTGTTTTTCCCATGGGGCTAGCCATATTCTTCATTTCCCAGGGTGCCACAGCCATGTGACCTGTGCTCTGATAAACTTCAGTCTCACTTTACTGCTGCACTGCAAGTTGGAGTGATATCCCCCCCCCCCTCACCCCCAGCAGCCGATCAGCAGAACAATGGGAAGGGAGCAAGATAGCAGCTCCCAGTAGGTATCAGAATAGCACTCAATAGTAAGAAATCCAAGTCCGGCTTGGGACTCCTCCAGTTACATGGGAGTAGGAGAAACAATAGGTTAGCTGAAAGCAGTTCTAATGTGTAGCGCCGGCTCCTTCTGAAAGCTCAGACTCAGGCACACTTTACTGCTGCGCTGCAAGTTGGAGTGATATCCCCCCCCTCCCCCCAGCAGCCGATCAGCAGAACAATGGGAAGGGAGCAAGATAGCAGCTCCCAGTAGGTATCAGAATAGCACTCAATAGTAAGAAACCCAAGTCCGGCTTGGGACTCCTCAAGTTACATGGGAGTAGGAGAAACAATAGGTTAGCTGAAAGCAGTTCTAATGTGTAGCGCTGGCTGAAAGCTCAGACTCAGGCACAATGCACTGAGATGGTGCCTACACACCAATATTACAGCTACAAATACATTTGTTGGTTCAAGAATAAAAGGTTAAATGGCAGAGGGAATTATTTGCTGTGTAACAGTGTCATTTAGAGATAAAAAGTGCCCCATAAACATCATGACAGAATCCCTTCAGGAAATTAAACTTAATTAGGCCCTATTTATATAGTATATAGTTTTGTTTCACATTTTTCACATTCTAGGAGTTTTCAAACATCCCATATAGAAACAAATGCTATAAGGAAGAGTCTGGTTACTTACCCCTGACAGTTAGCCAAGTGCCTCCTGCGTTCTGCCACTGCTCAGTCTCCTTGTTTGGAATTAGAAGTCGGACACGGCAGCAGTAGTACTTTCTCACCACATCACTTGTGGTTACATTGGTCAGGGTGATGGCCCCATTCCGAGTCCATGGATCTCCCACCAGTGACACCCTTCCCTGGTATTCCTGAGTTGTGTTGCCGTACCCACTGTTATATATACGAGCCCCACAATAATTCCCTACACCAGCATGAAGGATAATGGTCACATTAGTAATTCCTGTGACAGTTCTGGGGAACACAAAACTGCATGGGAAGGTCACTGAGTCTCCAGCAAATGCTTCCAAGCCTGAAGGTTGGTCTGCGCAGTATTGTCCTGGTCTCCCACACACGGCACCTTCAATAGAAAATGACTTGGCTGGTCAGCTCAGTGTAACTGTATAACAGCTTAGTGTAATAGGTAAGATAGGGAAAGTCAGATTAAGGCAGTTAAAGATAACAAGAGGGAGGGAATGGATGTACTTACCCCAAAGAGATAACATGAGAGAGGGAATGGGTGTACTTACCCCAAAGAGATAACATGAGGGAGGGAATGGATTTACTTACCCCAAAGAGATAACAAGAGGGATGGAATGGGTGTACTTACCCCAAAGAGATAACAAGAGGGAGGGAATGGATGTACTTACCCCAAAGAGATAGCATGAGGGATGGAATGGGTGTACTTACCCCAAAGAGATAACATGAGGGAGGAAATGGATGTACTTACCCCAAAGAGATAACATGAGGAAGGGAATGGATGTACTTACCCCAAAGAGATAACATGAGGAAGGGAATGGATGTACTTACCCCAAAGAGATAACATGAGGAAGGGAATGGATGTACTTACCCCAAAGAGATAACATGAGGGAGGAAATGGATGTCCTTACCCCAAAGAGATAACATGAGGGAGGAAATGGATGTACTTACCCCAAAGAGATAACACGAGGGAGGAAATGGATGTACTTACCCCAGAGAGATAACATGAGGAAGGGAATGGATGTACTTACCCCAAAGAGATAACATGAGGGAGGGAAGGGATGCACTTACCCCAAAGAGACAGCACAGAGCAGAGAAGAAGAAGACCAGACATCCTGAAGAGCTCGGATAAACTGTTGCTAAAACTCTGGTGCAACAATCAAGGAACTTGTTTCAACATTTATGTATAAAACTTCCCGTTTTTAATTCCAAGTACAGACAAATAAGGAAATATGATGATAAACAGAAGGTAAAAAAGTAAGTCAGGAAAATCTGTATTTATCTTCATTGGTTGCCAGTACATACTGGTGAAGGTATGTGGTTTGCTATGTGATTCCATGAGGTTACCTGAACCCAACTTTCCTTATCTTCACTCATAATCCTTACAAGAGGCCAGCAGAGGGTGTTGGCTGACAAAATTAGAGAATTAACCAGCCAAAATAGCATAGGAGAAACATAAACAATCCTTAATACCAAAGCATAAATCCATGGTAGAATACCCATAACAATGAAAAGTTAGCAAGATAGAAGCTCCCAGTAGGTATCAGAATAGCACTCAATAGTAAGAAATCCAAGTCCGGCTTGGGACTCCTCCAGTTACATGGGAGTAGGAGAAACAATAGGTTAGCTGAAAGCAGTTCTAATGTGTTTCGCTGGCTGAAAGCTCAGACTCAGGCACACTTTACTGCTGCGCTGCAAGTTGGAGTGATATCCCCCCCCCCTCACCCCCAGCAGCCAATCAGCAGAACAATGGGAAGGGAGCAAGATAGCAGCTCCCAGTAGGTATCAGAATAGCACTCAATAGTAAGAAATCCAAGTCCGGCTTGGGACTCCTCCAGTTACATGGGAGTAGGAGAAACAATAGGTTAGCTGAAAGCAGTTCTAATGTGTAGCGCTGGCTGAAAGCTCAGACTCAGGCACACTTTACTGCTGCGCTGCAAGTTGGAGTGATATCCCCCCCCCTCACCCCCAGCAGCCAATCAGCAGAACAATGGGAAGGGAGCAAGATAGCAGCTCCCAGTAGGTATCAGAATAGCACTCAATAGTAAGAAAGTCCGGCTTGGGACTCCTCCAGTTACATGGGAGTAGGAGAAACAATAGGTTAGCTGAAAGCAGTTCTAATGTGTAGCGCCGGCTCCTTCTGAAAGCTCAGAATTAAATATTAAATGGCAGAGGGAATTATTGGTTGTGTAACAGCAGTAGGTTAGCTAAAAGCAGTTCTAATGTGTTAGAACTGAGTGGCATCTGGGACATTCTGAAGGGGTCCTGGGAAATATCAGATATCGCTTAGCAGGAGTATAGCACACCCTGTGTACAAAGTGTAACTGCACCATTCTGTGTCTATAGTTAAGGGAGACCAGTAATGGAGAGTCTAGGAGTTCAGTTCAGTATCTACCGGTCGAAAGGAGTTTACTGAAACAAAACGCCAGTTATCTCAGAACCTGGTGATAGACCAGATGGTGTGAGGGTCCCCTAAAGGGCTAATATCAGTATTATATACTTGTTTACATGGAAAGCTATTTAGAAGAAACTAAGAAACAAATGGGAGAGTGACTTGGGCCCCCTGAATCATGACCATCTGGTCTATCACCAGGGTCTGAGATAACCCGCGTTTTGTTTCAGTAAACTCCTTGACCTGTGGATACTGTAACCATTGGTTAGAGGGATGGCGATAAGTCTGAGGGCTTCACATGTCACCATGGTCCTTCCCTACCGCACATCTCCAGTTTTGTGAATACCACATGGAGCACAGGTTGTTCTTGCCCATTTGCTGCACCCCAGTTTATAAGAGGAGAAAGAAAAATTTAAGTCCCGGAGGTGCAGTTAAACTCAGGGAGATAATATCTCAATATTAAAATCTTTATTCAAGCAGAGTAAAAGGCAATTCAAATGCAAAACACATCTCTTCCCGGTACAAAAATAGACTTTCTTTTAGCTTAAATTGTTTGGAAAAGGCAATGCTAGTAGCCCATGTATCCAATGTCCATCCAGGGAGCAGCCTAAGCCTACAACTGTAAGAATGTATGGTACGATTGCACAGTGTGTCACATGGTTTATATAGAATCCCATTGGCTGCAGACAGGCCACTCCCCCAATTCCCAGATTTTAGTTTACTGATACATTTAACAATATGGATAAACCTCACGGAATGATATTTTCTTTTCTCATTTCTTTGGAAAGTCTCATATCCAGCAACTTTCTCAATCATATGACTCCAACTTCTACTTTTGCCCACACAGTCACTTCCCTTGGCTGCTGGCCCATCTTCACAATTAGAGCGTTTCCTCTTTTTCACCCCCCCAAGATGTTTACATTTCATTCTAATTTCGGTCTATTAAGAGCAAATGGAACAATTGTGTTATTCATCTAACTGAAAATAAAGCAACACAATCAAAGAGCAGCGTCAAAGGAATCTCTTCCTAACGTTGATGGCTGCTGTAGGTTTCTTCTTTAATTTACTGGGCTGGAGTTATTTCTTTAGTTGCCTGAGCCATTTGGCCATTGACATTGATGTGTAAAGTTGTTAATTGGTTTCTAAGGAACCCAACTCCCCACACTTAACGGAAACAAGTGAAAAGTTCATGATTTATACAGATTCCAAGCAAAAGCTCCTGCTTCTTCAATGTTCTCCACGTTTATGTCCCACTGACTGCCATGGGGGTATTGGTTCCTGTAATACAGGGGTCCCCAACCTGTGAACTACTTTTAGATTTAAAAAAAGTTGAAGAGCAATACAAGCATTCAAATAAGTTCCTGGGGGTGGCCAATAAGGGCTTTGATTGGCTATTTGGTAGCCCCTATATGGACTGGTAGCCTACAGAAGGCTCTGTTTGTAGATACACCTGTTTTTTATGTAACCAAAAAGGCATTTGTTGGCAACAGAATGGGAAGGAGGGAACCTTTCTAAGCTCAGTTGGAAATCGCTTGGAATGTGCCATTATCCTTAAAGTGATCTACTTTTTAAGAAGTAGTGGATGTGGTCCATTTTGTGTTGTAACTAGTGATGAGCGAGTTTTTTCGCCAGGCAGCGAATTTCCGTATTTCGCGAATTGTTTTGCGAAACTTCCGTGAAGATTGGCCCCGCGGAAAAATTTGTTGCACGGAATTTTTTTGTCGCACGTCAAATTGGGCATGGTAACGTCAAAAAAGGGCGCGGTCGCGTCAAAACAGGATGCGTCAGAAAAAGGTGCGGTTGTGTCAAAATTGGGCACGGTCGCGTCAAAAAAGTGCGGGCGAAAAAAACAATAGACGCGGGCGACAGAGAAATAGATGCGGGTGACAAAAAAATTGCGCGACAAAAATGCTTTTCGTGAATTTTTCGCCATTTTGCGAATTTTCTTGCCATTTCGGGAATTTTATGGCGGGACAGATTCGCTCATCACTAGTTGTAACCTTCTGATACACATATTTATTCAGTTGTTTAGGGTTGAATCACCCTAGCCCAATTGGCACTGTTTGTAATGTTATTGGGCAAAATGTGCCCTGTCTGATGCCCACAGAGCAGTGAGAGGTGATCCTTGGTGCAAAAACATGGAGGTTTTTCTGTCACAGCTTAGATACCTGTGAGCCACATTCAAATGGAAAAAGTCTTGGGGAACAACACAAGCATGAAAAAAGTTCCTGGGGTGCCAATAAGAGCTATAATTGGCTATTTGGTAGCCTCTATGTGCACAGCCTACAGGAGGCTCTATTTGGCATTATAATTGGTCTTTATGCCTCCAAAACTTGCCTCCAAGTTAGAAATTCAAAAATAAAAATAAGCACCTGCTTTGAGGCCACTGAGAGCAACATCCAAGGGGTTGGAGAGCAACATGTTACCCCTGAGCCACTGGTTGGGGATCACTGCTGTAATATTTCAGTGCAAAGTCAGTAGAACCTTGAGGCAGACAAGGGACCAAGCACTTAGTTGGCCTGATTCCTCCATACAAGTAGAAGCAGATAAGCCATGCTCAGGCCAGAAGTCACACGACAGCCACCACGACGTTCTCATTTACTTTTCACATCTGCATAAAGTACTTCCTGGGCAGGGTCAGGAGACTTACGCCTTGCTGAAGAACATGAGTGGTCCAGGGCCGAATATACTAATTGTTCCTCCTTCAAAAACAGTAAAATTCAATTACATGGTGACCCAGATAGGAAGAGTATTTAATATATAAGGACATGTAAACTCTAAGATCACTTACTGATAAACTTCAGTCACACTTTACTGCTGCGCTGCAAGTTGGAGTTATATCCCCCCCACTCCCCAGCCAGCAGCCATCAGCAAAACAATGGGAAGGGAGCAAAATAGCTTCTCCCAGTAGGTATGAGAATAGCTCTCAATAGTAAGAAATCCAAGTCTGGCTTGGGACTCCTCCAGTTACATGGGAGTAGGAGAAACAATAGGTTAGCTGAAAGCAGTTCTAATGTGTAGTGCTGGCTGAAAGCTCAGACTCAGGCACAATGCACTGAGATGGCGCCTACACACCAATATTACAGCTACAAATACATTTGATGGTTAGAGTTAATTAGTTCTACTTACTCCACTGAATGTGAGAATTTCTTCTCATTAAGCCCAATGCTAGTATGAGTTTATACTCACGCAGTTTGATGGATCGCTGGAAGCCCTGGCTGCCTCCCCAACAGTCATGTAGTAGTCTATATCAGTCTGCCAAGGGAAGAGAAAGAAATTAGTTCCAAATATAATATTGAGCCATTTCAGAGCTTTTTGAGCTAAGGCATCCTTATCGCTGATAAAGGAACACTCCTCAATAAAGCGGATGAACATCTGAGTCTTGGCCATGAGATGGCTGTTCATCTAAGGGACCGAATGTGCTGATATTTCATGCAATGGGCTGATTCGGGCATAAGGACCCATTGAGATCTCTGGTTCTCTTCCCCACTGGGATCTCAACAGTTACGGGCCGAGTTCTCTCTTGTTTGGTTTTACTGCACAAACTAAAATCCTTGTCTTTGGTGGAAGCACAGGGAGAAGCCGGAGTCAGAATCTCTGAATTAGGTCTTTGTGGAGATGGGAATGGGACTTTGTGCATGAAGTGGGAGATATGTTTTTCTATTGGCAGCACATGAGGACCCGATATTGAATAGCGGTAAAGGAAAGTGAGAAATTTCTTGAAAGCATAAAAAAAAAAGGCCAGTGGGACAGCAGGCCGATGCACTTGTTGACATGGATACTTTTAGAAGAGTCCATCTGGCCCTCTGCACTGGTCAAGAGGCCTAAATGTACTGGTTGCTTCTCAATCAGCTGATCTTGAGCATATGGTTCCAGCCCCATACACCTTTTCAGCTGATGCTCCAGTTAAAACCAAAGTGGAAAAAACAGGTAAGGTCTATGCGGCACTTCCTCCCCTAAGGGTTTGATTATCACGGTCACATCTGTAACGGGTTCCTTTGGTTTAGCTGTTTTATGACAGACATCATTAAAGTGGATCTCCTCCTCAAGTGGTTTTTATGAATCTGTCAGTCCTGTAACTACAAAGTAGTCAGCCACACAGGGCCTTTGTCTTCCATCATTTTCCGTTTTGGAGTAGGACAACTATAAACCCAGTGCCTCCCGGTGCATCTGCTGCTCTCAGCTTCTCTCTCCTCCTGGCGCCATCTTGTGTTTGTAACTAATCTTCAAAAGTCTGTGCCCAGTGGTAAATTGCCCCGGGACACATCCCCGTCAGCTGCCATTGCCATAAAAATTCCCTGTGTATGCCATTCATAATCCCCATTTGAAAACCACACGCAAAATGCCATTCAATTAGGTGGTTCGCTGGCTGTGCCTTGTGATTGGCCGAAAGAATGAGGGGCAGGAACTATTATAATATATACACCTGTATATGAAATTACAGCCATACTCTTCTTGCACCCCAACATCCTCTATGCTACCCTTTGCTGATTTCTGTAATTGCAAAGTGCAGAGGGATCCTGGGGCACCCCCCCCCCCCGCTCATGTCTTTTGCTTGTTTATTGGCAAACACCCGCTGTCGGGCCAGATTGGTACTTTCCATTGTGTAAGAGATTTCAACACAAGTCATTTCTTTCCTGAGAATTGGGTTTTGTAATACTGTGAACATAACTTGATTGTTCCAAAACCCCTCTAAAAGCAGCCCCATGGCTCTATCCGTCCAGTATAGTAGAGTATCTGACTAATATGCCCAGGGTCAGACTGGGGGGTGCATGGCCCACCGGGGCTCCCACCCCAGGGGCCCTGCAGGGGTCAGACTAGGGGGTGCAGGGCCCACCGGGGCTCCCACCCCAGGGGACAGCCATGTCCCCTACCCCCCCAGGGGCCCCCCTAACCCCCCGCAGGGCCCCCACCCGACGTCCTCCCCGAGCGCATATAAATTGAACGCATCAGGGGAGGAACAGTCAGTTGGGGGAGCGCCGGCAAAGGTCGGACTGGGCCATCGAGGCCCACAGGATTTTTCCCGGTGTCCCAGCAGCCCAGTCCGACCCTGAATATGCCCAAAGGTCAAATAACTGGATACTGTGCCAACCATACATATTATAGTTGCCTTCCTTTTGTTCTTTTAAAGGAGAAGGAAAGGTAAAAACTCAGTAAGCTTTATCAGAAAGGTCTATGAGTC
Source organism: Xenopus tropicalis (assembly GCF_000004195.4). Classification (NCBI taxonomy): domain Eukaryota; kingdom Metazoa; phylum Chordata; class Amphibia; order Anura; family Pipidae; genus Xenopus; species Xenopus tropicalis. Next base: position 145,532,739 of record NC_030679.2, read on the forward strand.
CTCTATCAAAAGAAACAGGATTTGTTGTCTCTTTGTTTTCCTGTGCCAGAGACACGCAGCTCTCTCCTATCTCCCCTTTCCTGCTCCCCCTGTCCCTCAAGAATGCTAAGAACTCCCTCTTCCCCCTTAGGAATTTCTGATCTGAGCCAATCAGCAGGAAGCTGACTCATAGTCTTACTAACTGAGCATGTATACCGGTCTTGGTGCAGGAGCGAGGCATTATGGGAATTTTCTTTATACAGATCAGCGTTTTTTCCCTATGAGGCTTCTGATTATCTGAACGGGAGAAATATGGGGAGACTTAAGGGCACTATTGAGAGAACTGAAGGTATGCCTGCAGCTTGGGATTAACTCTTTATTAGCCTTTCCTTCTCCTTTAATATGGGCTTACACTCAATACAGCTGGAAATGAAGAGGAGCTGCAATACTCATGGTACATAGATATTGGGGGTGTCTGCCTGATAAATATACATTTACTAAATATCCTATAAATCTATTGGTTCTTTCATGGGCAGTTTTAGTGCCTCTGCTCTGTATATGGGGGTAAAGGGGGTGTGAAATATATTCATGGGGTTCCCACCCATCTGTAGCCCCTTCCCAACATCAGTATTTGTAACCAGTACATTACCTTCTGCTGTCTCCGATCTTCAGATTCTAAAATAAATAAATACTTTACTCACATTTATTTTAAAGTTCATTTACGCAGTCATTTACATTGGAAATGGGGGTATCTTGCGTTTGTATCTGGGGGTGCAGTCTAACAGTTCTGAAGGCTTGATAAAACTTCCCCTTTATTTGCAATGATATATATATATATACTAAAACAAAGACCAGTGGTGTTCATTGGTGTTCAGTTCAATTAACACTATGCAGACTTGTACATGAATATCTAGGCCTTTCCAATCATGAAACAAAAATAAAATAATTCTAGAAAAAGTAGAAAAGAGAAATCTCCATTATCTATTCTTACCGGGCACGGCACTGTCGGCGTTCTCCCCATCTACTGGATCCATTTGTCTGCACAACATAAAGTTTAGAATTTTCAGTCCCCATTCAATATTAGTGTATCAGATAAAGGGGAAAGATCAACCTAAACTGCTGCTTCTATATAAAGAGGAAAGCTGTACTGAGTCCATTCAATGCAGAGTCGGTCTGGGGGTGCAGGGCCCACCGGGGCCACGTCCCCCCTAACCTCTCCAGGGGCCCCCGCTGAGCCTCCCTAACCCCCCCAGGGGCACCCACTGAACCTCACTAACCCCCCCAGGGGCCCCCGCTGAGCCTCCCTAACCCCCCCAGGGGCACCCACTGAGCCTCCCTAACCCCCCCAGGGGCCCCCGCTGAGCCTCCCTAACCCCCCCAGGGGCACCCACTGAGCCTCCCTAACCACCCATAGGGGCCCCCGCTGAGCCTTCCAAACCTCCCTAGGGGCCCCCGCTGAGCCTCCCTAACCACCCACAGGGGCCCCCACTGATCTTCCTTAACCCCCCCAGGGGCACCCACTGAGCCTCCCTAACCCCCCAGGGGCCCCCGCTGAGCCTCCCTAACCACCCCAGGGGCACCTACTGAGCCTCCCTAACCCCCCCAGGGGCCCCCACTGAGCCTCCCTAACCCCCCACAGGGTCCCACACCCAACGTCCTCCCCTGAGTGTGCATAAATGGAGGAACGGGGAGGATGTCAAGGGAAGAACGGTCGGCTGGGGGAGCTCCAGCAAGGGTAGGGTCTGGGCAACCGGGGCCCGCTGGTTTTTTTCCCGGTGTCCTGGCTGCCCAGTCTGACGCTGATTCAATGTAATGGCTAACGGCACCCGTAGCTTTTCTCTGCCGGCACATTCCTACCACTGGAGAAACCCCTGTCCTGCTACCCATTGAAAAGAATAGCTGCTTAAATAGAGGTCTCCGACTCACTCTGATTGCTGCGACTGTTTCCTTGTCCCTGGAAGAAAAAGAGTAGAAGCCATCAGTGATAATTAATTTTTCGTGAATTTTTCCACATTTTTGAAAATGTTTCCGCAAAGCAAAATGGGACAGATTGGCTCATCACTATCAAGCACCAAAGTGAAGCTGCCACAGAGAGAGGTATCACTTCTTGGGGAGAGAGGGTAACAACTTTTACTATAAGGGTCACATATGAATCCAGCTACAAATGCAGTTGCAGGAAAATATATGCACTTATTGGTGCCAAGCATCGGGTACTTGCATCCAAACATCCTCCTTGTCCTCCCATATTGTTTGGGAAAGCACCATTGCATCTGTCCTGCTTTATCTGAGAGTTATGCGCAAGTGCATATATTGATACGGGGGGACCCTAGTGGTAAGGATAGGTTAAAAACTAAGTAAACTTTATCAGAAAGGACTATGGAAATATACCAATAAAAGCTCATAGTAATGCTGCTCTGAGTCGTCTCTCAAACGAAACACTGGATTTATTTCCTTCTATTGTGTACACATGGGCTTCTGCATGAAACTTCCTTCTCTTAGCTCAAACCTCCAGGGCTCGAGCATGCTCAGCTTGCTCCTCTCTCCCCCTCCCCTCCACGCTGTAACTGAGCCCAGACCTACGATCCAGCCAGAGACCCAGAGACCCAAAGCAGGAGGAAAGAGAAGTTACATGACACCAATCTAATATGGCAGCTGCTATCTTAAACAAGCAGAGAGAGCTTTTATGGCTGTTTACTCAGGTATAGTAAAGCATTCTACAGAATAATATAGCTAGTTTGCATTATTCTGTATTGGGAATAAACTCAGTGTCTTTCCTTCTTCTTTAAATGTCTCGATTGTGTGGGGGGTGAGCACTGTTTAGCTAGTCAGAATAATGGGGGGGGGGGGGATACATGCTTGATGTTGATTTGGCAGCATTATGTATTTTGTATTGGTCTCTTACATCAGAGAGGGTCCAACTTTTTTCCCTAGGTTACTATATAGATTATAATGAGAGCACTTGGTATACACATGATGTATAAAGTGGTGGATGGAACAAATGCTGAAACCACCTACCTTTTCGTTTAATGAGACAAAGAATAATCAATATTAGGAGAATAAGAACAATTACTGATCCAACCGAGGCCGCTATGATCGTGGTCTGGTCACTTTGATCAGCTGCAACTGAAAAACATGGGAATAAAACAAATGCCTGTATGTATAAAGTAGCTCCGTGCAAAGGCAAGCCATGGGCCAAATGTGCTCCTATTTTATAAGTATTGTGCCACGGGGCTACTGTATTGGTGCCCCTGCCAGCAGCCCTTATAGCAGTCCATGGAAACCCCAATTATATTCTGCTAAAGTGCATTCACAGCGCCCCTCTCAGGGGTGTAGGGAGAAAATTCCCCCCAACAATGCTAATATTGCTAAATGAACATCATATTGGTGAAAACTCTCATCAAATTGGTGTAAATTTACAAAAAAATTTTTCCAGAGAATATTTGCCAATTTACTGAGAGCAAGATAAGAATTTTTGCCAAGAGAAATAGTTCCAGCTGGGGGAATTATAAAGTTTATAAGACCCCCATTATGCTAATATGCCACATAAGTCAATTCTTTGTGGCGTAAATTCTTTTTATTGAAATTTCTCCACTAAAATCATGGGTGAATTTTCACAGAGAATTTATGGCATGATGTATTAATTGCCCAGGAGCAGTAACCCATAGCAACCAATCAGCAGGCGGCATTTACTGGTCACATGTTTAATAGAAAGCATGGGTTACTGCACCTGGGCAAGCTTAGTGGCTTTTATTACATAAGGGGGCTTGTGTCTATAGTGCCCAGTCACGTTGAGAGCAAAGTTCCATACATTAGACCTGCTGTGTGGATCCATTACATAATATTCATTAAATTGCTTTATGGCATATGCATACAGAGTCTATATGAATGTTGGTGATATTTTACATAAAATGCAGTTGAAAACATGTTCTGTACCTACTGTAAAGTTACAGTGTACCTTTAAGGCAGAGAGGCAGGCTGGGAAGGTGGGCAGGAACCAGGAAGTGAGAGGTGTGGAAGGAGGAAAGAGCAGAGAAAAGAAATGGGAACTGAAAAATAATTCAAACCAACAAGTGGCATGAAATTCAGAGAGCCGAATTTCCAGATACTGAAGTAGACATTCATGAGCTGAAGTCTTTCTCTACTGTCAAGGGAGAACTCTAGCTCCTAGATGGCTTCACCAAACCATTGTAAACATTGCTCATGAAGGCCATCTTGGAATGGTTAGCACAAAAAAACTCCTGAGAGGAAAAATGTGGTTTCCCAGCATGGATCAGTATGTTGAGAATACTATAAAACACTGTTCTGCATGCCAGCTGGTAACCAATTCTTCCAGGCCTGAACCACTACAGATGTCTCAGCTTCCATCAAATGTTTGGGATGAAATTGCAATAGACATTTATGGTCCACTACCAAACAGTCAATATATCCTTGTTGTCATGGATGAATATTCACGCTATCCAGAAATGTCATTTATTTCATCAACGTCAGCTGCTGGTGTACTACCTTCTCTGGAGAGTATCTTTTCAGCCTACGGCATACCTCGGGTAGTTAAGACAGATAATGGTCCTCCATTCAATGGACATACATTTCAACAATTTGCTGGATACCTTGGAATTAAACATAGGAAAATAACTCGACTCTGGCCACAGGCCAATGGAATTGTTGAAAGATGCATGAGCACTCTGGGCAAAAGAGTTTCTGCAACTACAGAAACACAACCCATTCAACAACCAATGTATCTCCAGCACAACTTACCTTCAACAGACCAATTCGCACTCGCTTTCCAGAGATTACTGCTACAACTACTCAACCAAAAAGAGACTCATCCATAAGAAACACAGATTTCAAAAATGCAACACTATGCAGATCAAAGATGCCATGCTCAATATTCTCCTGCCCAAAAGAATTACTGTGGTTGTCTTACAAAAGAGACATAATAAAACCTCATCAACATTCAACCCCACTCTGTACAGGGTCACTGCATGAAAAGGGAACATGGTCACAGCCACATGTGATGGACACAGTATGACCCACAATGCTTCACACTTTAAGGTGGTTCACCTACCATTGAGCATGCCTTAGACAAACAATGGAACAACAGAGTGTACTCTGCCACCCCAAGTAACCGAGCAGCTGCCTAGAGAAGAATAAACACCTCTAGATGTCTGTTCCTCGCAAAAGGGGGATAGTGGGCCTCAGGAAAATGAGGAACCATGTCCAATGAGATGATATCCCAGAAGGTCAAGGTGCCCTACATCAAGACTGATTGAAGAGAATTAATCTCTGCTCATAACTTGAGTCACACATATGCAGATCTATATAATTTCTGTGTTACACTGTGTTGGATACTCTGTTGTGTTAATGTTGAAGTTAATGCAAAAAAAAGGGGGGGGATGATGTAACATTTGCATGTTTCAGTTACAGTGTACCTTTAAGGCAGAGAGGCAGGCTGGGAAGGAGGGCAGGAACCAGGAAGTGAGAGGTGTGGAAGGAGGAAAGAGAAGAGAAAACAAATGGGAACTGTACAATGAAGTTGGATCTCCACTGCAGGCTGAAGGTGTACTCCTTACTTTGAGCATACACAGAAAGATTCAGACATAACACCTACCATTCAGCCTTAGGAGTGTCCCTGCTCCTTCCTCCAGTAATGTTTCTACAGTGTTTAACATAGTAGAGTTACACAGGCGCATTGCCACGCGGCAGTAGAAGGAGGTGTTATCCATTCCATTCACCTCTTCCAGATACAGGTCTGACTGACCCACCAGTCTGGTTTTGCCCTGGTACCGGGGGTGTATTAATTCTGGGTCAGGGTGATAAGCAAAGCCCTCACGTGGGTCCCCAAACATCCAGTAGATCCCGACCCACAAGGGATCTTCATTCTCCGGTAATGTATAGTTACAGCTGATAGTAGGGGAGTCTGGGAATGTGACCTCCTTTGGCTGCTCGATCTTCACTTTATCGGTTTTTCCTAAAACAAAGGAAATAATGTGAGTACAGTAGATGGATAGGTAGGTTGGACATTCAGACACGGAAGCCTATGAATCAAAAAGTATCATTACAGGGCTGATGATGAGGACTAAGAAACCAATCAGAACAGCTTCCATAGCAGAGCGATTGGATTGCCAATATAGAAAGTATGGCTCTGACGTAAGCAAGATCCTAGGCACTGCTCAGCTGCAACCACTGCAGGACAACCCATGCTCCAGTGACAAACAGTAGCAATACCCAGCCCTAGCACCCTCCATACACCAAACAGCAGGGGTCCCCAACCTTTCTTACTCGTAAGCCACAGTGTAGCAATACTTGCTGGTCTAGTGGGGAGCCATCTTCTTTTGCTAGGCGCACGCATCCATCCTCATCTGCACGCGCCCCTTCGCCCAATGTAGGTCGACTTCCCGTTAGTTCCTGGGTGTGTTCTATGTATTGTTTTACTATGTTCTGACTCCTGCCTGTCTCTGACTATTCCTGTATAGCTGCCTGAACTGACCTTTCCCCGTTTTGACTATTCTTCTGGATTTTCTGGATTCTGCTTTTGTACTGCACTGCCAGATTGTTGCTGACCCTGGCCTGTCACTGACTACTCCGAATTGTTACCCCACTTCTTGTAAAATGTTTGATTCCCTTGCCTGCTCAGAACTCTCTCCTTGGGTCTCTTACAATAATTCCTGGCGGCAAAGGGCTCCTCCCGACGTGAAAGGCCGCTGTTATAGGCAAAAGCATAAGCCGAGACCGGACTCTTGGCGCCTGTTCCGAGTTCTGGGATACCGATCGTGACACACAGTGAAATGTAAAAAGATTTGGAGAGCTACATAAAAGTTCATGGAGGAGCCAAATAAGGGCTAAGATTGGTTATTAGGCAGCCTCTATGCACCCTATCAGCAACATCCAAGGGGTTGGGGAGCAACATGTCACTGGTTGGGGATCACTGCCCTAATGCAATTGCTTATGTGAGTTCTACCTTGCACCCAGTACCTACCTGATTAGGTCACATTTAGCACATTATTCCATTATATTGTCTGGAGGTTAGATATAATACATTGCCTTTGTAAATGAGGAGTTTACCATGTATAAACCTTATTCCAGTGACAGTTACCTGTAATGATCAGCTTTGTTCCTCTCATCCTCTCAGTTCTATAAACTTGTCCATCTCCAGTCACTTGTGCCCCACAGCAGTACCAGCCGCTGTCACTGAGCCCCACGTGTTTGATTTGTATGGATGCGCCGCCTTCCCCAGCCAGAGACATCCGCCCTTTGTAATCACTTCCTACTGCCCCCGTGGCACTGTTATATATATCTGTCCCACAGAATGAGGACCAAGTACTAAAGCTCCACTGAACACTGGATAGAGACATGTTCTGGATTTTCTTCTTGGCGCTGATGGAGAAATGACAGGGAATTGTCACCGTGTCACCAACCAGAGCAGGAATGAACGGAGGCTGATGCATAGTCATGGAATTCTCTCCTACAGAATGGAATATTGTAACAGAGACAGAACTTAGTTATGTTATAGGTACATACAGTAATAGCTGAACTTATCTATCCCTATTATGAACATAGAGAGGCATCAGAATTGGTTGTGGCACAATTCTGGTCACTTGTCTATTCTGTAGTTTTTCCTCAAGCAGCACAATAGCAAGAACCCAAGGTTTGCAGGCAAATAGACCACATCGCCAAGCTTAGCAAAACCCCAAGGTATATATTTATACTAGTCTATTGTAGGGAAAACTACAAAAAGCAGCCATTAATTTGGAAATTTGATCATATTCTATGTCCCAATGGATGACATGTGGTGGCATGATAAACCCTGAAGACTGGAGCTAAAAATGTGTAAGGATATTGCACTTAGAGGATTGCACTACAGACTGATAGCTCAGAGCACAGTGTAACCCATGTTCTACTGGTACTAGTCTGGGAAGGCAGCTATTGAGCTGAAATAGAGGTTACACTTTATTTACCAGGGTGCCACAGCCATGTTACCTGTGCTCTGATAAACTTCACTCACACTTTACTGCTGCACTGCTAGTTGGAGTGATATCCCCCCTCACCCAAAGCAGCTGATCAGCAGAACAATGGGAAGGAAGCAAGATAGCAGCTCCAAGTAGGTATCAGAATAGCACTCAATAGTAAGAAATCCAAGTCCGGCTTGGGACTCCTCCAGTTACATGGGAGTAGGAGAAACAATAGGTTAGCTGAAAGCAATTCTAATGTGTAGCGCTGGCTCCTTCTGAAAGCTCAGACTCAGGCACACTTTACTGCTGCGCTGCAAGTTGGAGTGATATCCCCCCCCCTCCCCCCCAGCAGCCGATCAGCAGAACATCGGGAAGGGAGCAAGATAGCAGCTCCCAGTAGGTATCACAATAGCACTCAATAGTAAGAAATCCAAGTCCGGCTTGGGACTCCTCCAGTTACATGGGAGTAGGAGAAACAATAGGTTAGCTGAAAGCAGTTCTAATGTGTAGCGCTGGCTCCTTCTGAAAGCTCAGAATCAGGCGCACTTTACTGCTGCACTGCAAGTTGGAGTGATATCCCCCCTCCCCCCCAGCAGCCAATCAGCAGAACAATGGGAAGGGAGCAAGATAGCAGCTCCCAGTAGGTATCAGAATAGCACTCAATAGTAAGAAATCCAAGTCCGGCTTGGGACTCCTCCAGTTACATGGGAGTAGGAGAAACAATAGGTTAGCTGAAAGCAGTTCTAATGTGTAGTGCTGGCTGAAAGCTCAGACTCAGGCACACTTTACTGCTGCGCTGCAAGTTGGAGTGATATCCCCCCCTCCCCCCCAGCAGCCGATCAGCAGAACAATGGGAAGGGAGCAAGATAGCAGCTCCCAGTAGGTATCAGAATAGCACTCAATAGTAAGAAATCCAAGTCTGGCTTGGGACTCCTCCAGTTACATGGGAGTAGGAGAAACAATAGGTTAGCTGAAAGCAGTTCTAATGTGTAGCGCTGGCTGAAAGCTCAGACTCAGGCACAAGGCACTGAGATGGCGCCTACACACCAATATTACAGCTACAAATACATTTGTTGGTTCAAGAATAAAAGGTTAAATGGCAGAGGGAATTATTTGCTGTGTAACCGTGTCATTTAGAAATAAAAAGTGCCCCATAAATATCATGGCAGTGTTCCTTTTGGAAATTAATCTTAATTGCAATATTGACACTAAAAATAGTTAGGCCCTATTTATACAGTATATAGTTTTGTTTCACATTTTTCACATTCTAGGAGTTTTTAAATATCCCACATAGAAACAAATGCTATAAGGAAGAGTCTGGGTACTTACCCCTGACAGTTAGCCAAGTGCCTCTTCCATTCTGCCACTGCTCAGTCTTCTTGTTTGGAATTAGAAGTTGGACACGGCAGCAGTAGGACTTTCTATCACTTGTGGTTACATTGGTCAGGGTGATGGCCCCATTCCGAGTCCATGGATCTCCCACCAGTGAGACCCTTCCCTGGTATTCCTGAGTTGTGTTGCCGTACCCACTGTTATATATACGATCCCCACAATAATTCCCTCCACCAGCTTGAAAGATAATGGTCACATTAGTAATTCCTGTGACATTTCTGGGGAACACAAAACTGCATGGGAAGGTCACTGAGTCTCCAGCAAATGCTTCCAAGCCTGAAGGTTGGTCTGCGCAGTATTGTCCTGGTCTCCCACACACGGCACCTTCAATAGAGAATTACTTGGCTGGTCAGCTGTACTTACCCCAAAGAGATAACATGAGGGAGGGAATGGATGTACTTACCCCAAAGAGATAACACGAGGGAGGGAATGGATGTACTTACCCCAAAGAGATAACACAAGGGAGGGAATGGATGTACTTACCCCAAAGAGATAACACGAGGGAGGGAATGGATGTACTTACCCCAAAGAGATAACATGAGGGAGGGAATGGATGTACTTACCCCAAAGAGATAACACGAGGGAGGGAATGGATGTACTTACCCCAAAGAGATAACACAAGGGAGGGAATGGATGTACTTACCCCAAAGAGACAGCACAGAGCAGATAAGAAGAAGACCAGACATGCTGAAGAGCTCGGATAAACTGTTGCTAAAACTCTGGTGCAACAAACAAGGAACTTGTTTCAACATTTATGCAAAAAAACTTCCCGTTTTTAATTCCAAGTACAGACAAATAAGGAAATATGATGAGAAACAGAAGGTAAAAAGTAAGTCAGGAAAATCTGCATTTATCTCCATTGGTTTGAAAAGGGAGCAAGATAGCAGCTCCCAGTAGATATCAGAATAGCACTTAATAGTAAGAAATCCAAGTAAGAAAACAATAGGCTAGCTGAAAGCAGTTCTAATGTGTAGTGTTGGCTCCTTCTGAAAGCTCAGACTCAGGCACACTTTACTGCTGCGCTGCAAGTTGGAGTGATATCCCCCCCCACCCCCAGCAGCCGATCAGCAGAACAATGGGAAGGGAGCAAGATAGCAGCTCCCAGTAGGTATCAGAATAGCACTCAATAGTAAGAAATCCAAGTCCGGCTTGGGACTCCTCCAGTTACATGGGAGAAGGAGAAACAATAGGTTAGCTGAAAGCAGTTCTAATGTGTAGCGCTGGCTGAAAGCTCAGACTCAGGCACAATGCACTGAGATGGTGCCCACGCACCAATATTACAGCTACAAATACTGTATATTTGTAGAATAAAATGTTAAATGGCAGAGGGAATTATTTGCTATGTAACAGCGCCATTTAGAAATAAAAAGTACCCCATAAATATCATGGCAGTGTCCCTTTAAATACAAAAGTTTTGCTGTTGCTTGTATTTGAGTCAAAATGGGGACACCATGCATTCAAGTACTCTATGCCAGTACTGTAAACGTCATTAGAAACTCTATGGTAGCCAGCTTTGGTATGCAAGCCATCTTCTTCAAGACGGGCCAGTGTGGCTTTAATCATAGATGGGATTAAATTGTAACCCTTTGTGCAGTCATCCTTTGAATTTATTCACTTACAACCAATGAAGACTCAACAGAAGTCCATTCTTGTGTTTCAACTTTCTTTATAACATCATGAAAAACTGGAATGGTTGCATTTCAAAACTCTAGCCAAAGCTGGGTGCAAAGATCATCAGACCCAGATTTGTTCCTAGGGCGGCAAAGATCTGGGGTTGACATGCCACCTGCTGGACATATCTAAAGTGGAGTTTCCTGCGCTGGCCAATGGTAAAACTGCAGTAGCAGCAGGTGTGTGCGATTGGGGAGGGGTTTGGGAGAGTGGGCGGACCTGAAGATCAGAGAATCTGAGAATCTGACTGGAAGCACTGGATCAATAAAAAACCATGTAGCCATATATTTTTTGTTTAATTTTTATTTTGACATGTTATTTCTCAAAGACCCGTGAGTGCTGGCCTGTATTGCTCTTATATATATATATATATATATATATATTCTTACGATGACAGGTCCCCCTTTAATTCTGATATAGAGAAGTGATATTGACTGGTAATTTAATTTATTTACCCAGCATTATCCACATTCATTCTGTTACTGTTACAAAGACCCATGTATCTAGTTCACCCTTATCTTATACCTTATTGGTTACTTGGGTTGACCACACCTCTTGCAAACTCATAGTGCTTAGCAGGAGGGTGGGGCTTCCTCTTTGGCTGCCTCTGTGTCTCAGGTGAAGGTCCACTTAGCCTGGGATCAGAATAGGCCCCAGTAAAGCCTTATTGCCCTAGAGAAACCATCCTATACTCGGGCACAGGGACCCCGTAAACGAGGACCCGTTAGATAGTTGCTCTTGTAAGAGCATTCTCTAGGAAAGTGAGATAAAGAGGGAAGGAAGCAAGAGCAGTTTTGGCTCCACCAAGGAAAGTAGCTGGAAGTACCTTCCATAGGGGCACTGTTGCCTCAGCATAGGGCCACGGTTTAAGACACAGGAGACAGGCAGTATCTCAACCCTGTTCCTCAGTTGGCTGTAGGACTCTCAAGCTAGGGGTTATCAATCTGAGGACTGAGGTATCTATCCTGACTGCTTCCATAGGGGTGCCGAGCTGCCCAGGTGCATTTACCCTGCCCAGACTCCCAAAAGAAGTGGGATAAACTGGTGTGCACCCTCTCTTGTTCTCCTCAGAGTGCTATCATATACCATCTGTATTGTGAGTATATTTGATTAAACCCTGCATCACATGTACGTGTACATGTGTAATGACAATCAAGTTGAATCTAATCTAATCTAATTTGTCTCTGACTTGTGCTATAGTTCAACTGTAAGAACCTTCTGGTGTCCATCTTTGCTAATCTGCACTGCACACATCTAAAGTGAGTTTTAGTTCGACTACACCCTTGCTCTGCATGGTCTCTTCCATATAGCAAAGGCCCATCATGTCTAAGAGAGTCACATGTACCCTTACTAGCCTGGGTTTTGTCTATTTATAGCCAAATAGGGGTTACAATAGAATAAGAGCCATGACAAGGAAGTGGTATGTGAGAAGCAGAACTATCTAAATAATACCACAATATGACATTTTTTAGACATTTAAAAGTTTTATTCCAGTAACAATCGCAACTCAAATAAGTGTACAAGTTTTACAATATTATCTGGCATACATAGACATGGCCTGGGCAAGGTTAAACCCTTTAAGTGCCAGCAGAATTTCCCCTCAGTGCCAGACATTTTGTAAACATTCCGTAATCTCTCATTTTAGGGGCATTTACTAGGGGGTTCCACTTCTGGAACAAGATATAGAGCTTGAAATACAAAAGGAAAAAGAAAAATTGATATTTTTCATGATATAGGGATTTATACTAGAAACATTTTTTTTTGGACAAAAATTCAACTGATTTGTAAATTCTTTTGTCTCCCGAACGTGCCGAAACCTGATATGTATAGCTTTATGAATATTTCTGACTTCTATGGATCAAAAACTCTCAGCAGTAAATGACCAACTTTTCAAAGCATTACAGCAGAATACGGTAAAAAGCCAAAAATCCTGGAACATTAGGTTTACCCCATGAAACCATATATTTTTGAAAATTACAGATTCTGCCGAATCCAAAATGGGTAACTATGTCATTATACTCCTAAGTACCAAACAGCAAAGCTTTCCTGAATTTAGCAGTTTCTACAAAAAATTATGAAAATTCTAAAAAAATTAAAAGCTTACAATTTCAAGCACCTTATTTCCCACATAACATTGGGTACCAAGAAAAAACATGCAAAATACGAAAGCCAAGGGTCCACTGAACAGTTTAATGCCCATTATGCATAGGATTACCGATGTATCTGGCATTTAAAGACCCCAAAAGGAAGTTAGTGCATACAAATTGCCCCGGAGAACTCTTTAGCTACAGAAAATTCATGAACAATTCAAAAAGGTTGAGGAGACTGCCTCATATGTATGCAAACAGACCAAAGGAATTCTTGGAACAAATTACTTAAGGCTCCCAAGGCTACAGAAAATTCAGCACATTTACTGCATTTTTGTGGGGTATAAACAAAAAAATACATTGACCTCCCCCAAAACTATATATTTTGGGAAAGTACACATTGTGAATTCAAAATGGGCACCCACGTCTTTCTACTCCAAACTACAGAGTTGCAATGCTTTCCTACAATTGGTGTTTGTGATGAAATACAGTACCTGAAAATGGCATAAAACAGTATAAAGACCCTAGAAAACCATATATTTTCCAAAAGTACACATCCTGACAAAACAAAAATGGGTAAACACATCTTTCTACATTGTGCTGCTCTCAAACCCGGAAGTGCAGCACAACGTAGAATCTATATTCTGTGGCACTTAGGTACTTTTATACACAAGACGTAGATTCTACATTGGGTGGCAAAGGGTCAAAACTGGAATTGTGTGAAGCTATGGTGAAGTAATGAGTAATGAGAAGAGGCAGTTGGTTCGGCACAATTTCATGTTAGTTGGTGCCATAAATGATGAAGTTGATTTGTTCATGTGTGACTTTAATTAGCAGGAAGTTCTCAATATCAATAACATTATCCATTCCAGTATTTCTTGTATGTATATATGTATGTATAACTTTATTTATAAAGCGCTACAAGGATACACAATACTTTACAATTAGTGTACAAAAGTACACACAGGGAGGACATGTATTATTATAAATACAATAAATAAGCATAAATACAAGAAGATTAATTGCCATGTGGTATGTGACACAGTAGGAAGGAAGTCCATGTCCCACAAGTGGATGGATAATAAACAGGCACACATAGGAGAGCAAAAGTGCACAAGGTTTGGGAATTGGTCCTTAAGTGCATGATTCACCTAGACAGACAAAATAATGTTCTAATGCATTGGAAGGTAGAATTTGAGTTTATTCTTGAAGGGTATTTCTTACTGAGGAATTAAGGTAAGGATCAGCAAGATAGAAAGGCTTACAATGAGATATGGCAATGGATGTGAATGGTGTAAAAAGGCAATGGTTTTGAGAAGAGTGGAGTAGACAGCCAGGAACGGACAGTGTGAAGAAACGTAGAGAGAGGAGCAGATGAGTGAAGGACTTTGAAAGTCATTCTAAAGATTTTACTTGGGGCTCAATAGGTTCAGTCTTAGAAGAAAACAGGAGGATCCTAGCAGAAGAGTTTAGGATTAATTATGGGGGAAAGAGGAGGAAGTTTGGAAGCCCGGGTAGTAGGACATCACAGAAGTCTAAGCAGAAAAGGATAAGGGCATGGAATAAGTGTTTTAGCTGTTACTTGTAAAAGAAAGGGCTGTAGTTTGGCAATATTGCAGATAAAAACATGGCAGGATTTAGCAGTGGCTTTAATATGATTGGAGAAGGAGAGTGACTAGTCAAAAATAAACCCCAGGCAATGCGCAAAATTAACAGGATTAATAGTCATGGTATCACTAGTAATGGTGAAAAGAGGAGAAGGCATAGGTTCAGCAGGAAGACCACAAGCTCTGTTTTAGCTAGGCTGAGTTTGAGGTGCCGCTGGTTTATCCAGGAGGAGGTAGCTAGGAGAAAGTGAGATATTTGGGTCTTAATATCAGCACTTAGTGAAGGGGTGTAAAAATATATCTGGATGCCATCTGCATATAAGGAATATTTAAGACCAAATGAAAATATAAGAGGGTTGATTCACTAAAGTGCGATAACACATATCGCATGTTTTTTTGCGTTAAAATGGACGCGAAAAAAACACGTGATTCGCTATAGTATTATCGAATGCGTTAAGTCGCATATCGTGTGCGTTAAATTTCACGCTACCGCATGCGTTAATTAGCGCACAGAAATAACACTAACGCATGATTCACAAACCCATAGACGCGCTAAATATCGCATTAGCGAAAAATAACCCCTACTTGGGGCAGGCGGTAATTATAGAAAAGTACAGTTAATGAGCTTTTGGCAACACAATAAGGACTTTGCAGTGGGATTTATACAAGTCTGTGTTGGCCCCAGAGTGATGCAGCTGCCAGTTTGCAGGGAAATGGGCATTTTCAGTACAGTAGTTTTACGAAAGTAATGGCATGTAGGGCTAATATGGTGTGCTTTTTTTCGCACGTGGCGACTATTTGTGCGCGATGTGTTGATTAGTGCACGTTCCGTCAAATACCACACAAAGATAGTCTTTGCGACTTAAATAACGCAAGCAGGATGGCTATAAATAGCGCTCGTTTTAACGCACTTTAGTGAATCGGCCCTAAGGTCTCCTAAAGAGAGATGGTTCATGGAAAACAGCAAGGCACCAAGTAAAGAACCCTGAGGCACTTCCACATTAAGCTGAACTGGGAAAGAGGAGTGGTTAGACAGGTTGGAAGAGAACCAGAATGCAGCTTGATCCCAGATACCAAGTGAATACAGAATTTACTTTAAAACAGAATGGTCAGCCGTATCCAATGCACAGGATAGGGGTCCAAGAGTATGAGAATAAATAAGTGTCCTTTGGCCTTATCAGTCTGGAGATCATTTGCAACTCTACACAAGGTTGTCTCAATGGGTTGTGGAGGACAAAAGCCAAACTGCATAGGGCCCAGCAGAAAGTTAGTAACACAAGAAAAGACTAGAATTTCCAGGAGTTTAGATGCTAGGGGTAAGAGAGAGCCAGGGCAATAGTTAGATAGACAGGCTGGTTCTAGTGTAGCCTTTTTAAGAACGGATATCCTCAAATAAAGGTAAAAGTCCTGATGTAGCTTCCAGTATTTTCAGTAGGTACTCATCAACAGGTAACAGAGATGAAGAAGTGAGTCGAATATAAAAGCCCAAGTGTGGGTTGAACTGAATTATTATTTATAAGTGTACTATAGTCATCTCACTTAGCCTGGGCAAGGGCAGCATTGAGGCATCATTTATATAAATGCTTAGCAATAGAAAGCTGGTCCATGTCCAAAACTCATAATCCAGACATCATGACCCTTGACTGACATGGGGGGTACATGAGGGACATGAGGCTGTAACATTTCATTTGGAACCTTGTGGCAGAAGATGAATCCAGCACCACCATCACACTTCTTTTTCACCTAATTCCTTCATTTTAATAGGAATAAATAACTTCCCATGAGCTTTCTGGCCCAACGCAATTCATGGGATGGTTTGACTCTCAATACCTTTTCACGTCTGCATAAAATACTTCCTGCCCAGAGACAGGAGAACATTTGTGGTTTGATGAAGAACGTGAATGGTCCAGGGTAGAATAAAGCAAGTGTCCCCCCTTCAAAAACAGAAAAATAGAATAAGGATTACACGGCGACCCAAACAGGCAGAATATTTACAGTTGGTACTTGAGGTATGTGATTATACTCACGCTGTTTGATGGATCAGAGGAAGCCCTGGGCGTCTCGCCAACACTTTCATAGTAATTTATATCAGTCTGCCAGGGGAAGAGAAGGCCAATAGGCCCAGTGTACAGATTATTTTGAATCACAGAACAGCATTTCTTTTACCCCGAGGCTGAAACCACACACAATCACACGTTGGGACTTAACACGGGACCCCTGTGACTTACAGCTTCTGGATTCTCCAAATCAAAGTTGGCTACAGATTCAGCCCTACATCGCTCCTGGTTTCTCCTTAGTTAAATGCATTTTGGCAACTAAAGGACTGACTTCTCAGACCGCAGCAATGAGGTAGCTGTTGGGTTTTTCACATTCAAGGCAGCTGTCCAGGTCAACTTTATTTGTACTATAAAAATAATATAAATCTTGTTCCCATCAGTCTTGGAATTACACAACTTCACAGCAGGCAGGCGCCATTTTGTGGGCACTGTTATTAAGGCAAAGCTTTGTATCACTCCAAAATCTTGTGTATGTGCCAGAATGGGGGACCTGATACCCTTGCACTGCCTACACAATTAGAGTGTGAGGAGAGAGGGGGGGAAGTGAGTGCTGAATGGAAAGTGAAAGTGATTGTTGGCCCCACCTCTACGTGTAAGGCTAAGACAGCTGGGATTTTTAAATGCCTTTATAATGGGTCTGGATGTGTTAATAAAAAAATGATTTGGGGTTTATGTTTCATTTGAAAAGGACTTTTGTTATACAGCTTTTGACGTCTGTTCCTCACACAGACAGACAGCCCCCCAGCCCCTCTGGGAGTTCCTCACACAGACAGGCAGCCCCCCAGCCCCTCTGGGAGTTCCTCACACAGACAGGCAGCCCCCCAGCCCCTCTGGGAGTTCCTCACACAGACAGGCAGCCCCCCAGCCCCTCTGGGAGTTCCTCACACAGACAGGCAGCCCCCCAGCCCCTCTGGGAGTTCCTCACACAGACAGGCAGCCCCCCAGCCCCTCTGGGAGTTCCTCACACACACAGGCAGCCCCCAGCCCCTCTGGGAGTTCCTCACACAGACAGGCAGCCCCCCAGCCCCTCTGGGAGTTCCTCACACAGGCAGGCAGCACCCCCAGCCCTTCTGGGAGTTCCTCACACAGACAGGCAGCACCCCCAGCCCCTCTGGGAGTTCCTCACACAGGCAGGCAGCCCCCCAGCCCCTCTGGGAGTTCCTCACACAGACAGGCAGCCCCCCAGCCCCTCTGGGAGTTCCTCACACAGACAGGCAGCCCCCCAGCCCCTCTGGGAGTTCCTCACACAGACAGGCAGCACCCCCAGCCCCTCTGGGAGTTCCTCACACAGACAGACAGCCCCCCAGCCCCTCTGGGAGTTCCTCACACAGACAGACAGCCCCCCAGCCCCTCTGGGAGTTCCTCACACAGACAGACAGCCCCCCGGCCCCTCTGGGAGTTCCTCACACAGACAGACAGCCCCCCGGCCCCTCTGGGAGTTCTTCACACAGACAGGCAGCCCCCCCAGCCCCTCTGGGAGTTCCTCACACAGACAGGCAGCCCCCCAGCCCCTCTGGGAGTTCCTCACACAGACAGGCAGCCCCCCCAGCCCCTCTGGGAGTTCCTCACACAGACAGGCAGCCCCCCCCCAGCCCCTCTGGGAGTTCCTCACACACACAGGCAGCCCCCCAGCCCCTCTGGGAGTTCCTCACACAGACAGGCAGCCCCCCAGCCCCTCTGGGAGTTCCTCACACAGACAGGCAGCCCCCCAGCCCCTCTGGGAGTTCCTCACACAGACAGGCAGCACCCCAGCTCCTCTGGGAGTTCCTCACACAGACAGGCAGCCCCCCCAGCCCCTCTGGGAGTTTCACTCCATGACTCACCTCTCGCAATACATATACCAGGGGGCATATACCACTATATATTCTATACTGTCACACTAGCCCATATATATATATATACACATATATATATATATATATATATATATATACCAGGGGCCATATACACTGTCTCACTAGCCCATATATACATATACCAGGGGCCATATACACTGTCACACTAGCCCATACATACATACATATACCAGGGGCCATATACACTGTCACACTAGCCCATACATACATATACCAGGGAGATATACAGATAAGTTGTACATTACCTTCTGCTCTCTCCCAACCAGTTCTAAATCGTCATATTCTAAAATAAATAATTTTACATATTACAAAAAGAAAAAAAATCAGAATGCTGGGTGTAAAATTGGTGACATAGCACTGTAACCTGCAGCACTATTATCCTCCTTTTTGTGTCTGTAAGTCACCCTCCCAATTAGATTGCAAGCTCTACAGGGCAGGCACTTTTATCCTGTACTTTGTATTTACTTGTATTTATGATCATAGTTTGTATTTTTTATTGCAATAACCCCCTATTAGTGTATTAATTGTGTACATAAGCCGCGCTTTATAAAAAAAAAAAAAATACATACATATATATTTCACGGTATGCAAAAATTATTTTTTGTATTATTTTCCTTTTTTTCTGTTCTGTAACCTTATCTTTTTTTAAAAAAAACAAATAAAATAAAGAATTGAAAAAATATCTTTATCAGCAGAAAATCAAGCAAAATAAAGAAATCTTAATATATTACTCTTACCTGTTGTCACCGTCTTGCCATTCCCCCCATGTACTGGATCCTTTTGTCTGTACAACATAAAGTTTAGAATTTCAAGGGGGTTATGTAATAAAAGGCACTAAGTTTGCCCAAGAGCAGTAACCCATAGCGACCAATCAGCAGGTAGCATTTACTGGTCAGCTGTTTAAAAGCAAATATCTGGTTGGACTTTAATTACATGTGGCCAAATCAATATTAGTTTATCAGACAAAGGGGAATGACCACCCTAAACTCATATTTTTATATAAAGAGAAAATCTGCACCAAACCAATTCAACAGGCAACCCAGCCACAATGCTGCTGGGTGCAGGCAAAGTAGCAGACTGGGGCCACTATAGGGGCTACATTTTTCAGCAGGTGGAGAAACAACCCTGTATGGCATCTTGCTCCCTTCCCATTGTTCTGCTGATCGGCTGCTGGGGGTGAGGGGGGGATATCACTCCAACTTGCAACGCAGCAGTAAAGTGTGCCTGAGTCTGAGCTTTCAGAAGGAGCCAGCGCTACACATTAAACCTGCTTTCAGCTAACCTATTGTTTCTCCTACTCCCATGTAACTGGAGGAGTCCCAAGCCGGACTTGGATTTCTTACTATTGAGTGCTATTCTGATACCTACTGGGAGCTGCTATCTTGCTCCCTTCCCATTGTTCTGCTGATCGGCTGCTGGGGGTGAGGGGGGGGATATCACTCCAACTTGCAGCGCAGCAGTAAAGTGTGAGTGAAGTTTATCAGAGCACAGGTCACATGGCTGTGGCACCCTGGGAAATGAAGAATATGGCTAGCCCCATGGGAAAACAGATAACAATGCAGGATTCTGCTGGAGAAGCTCTATTAACTGATGGGTTTTTGTAACAAACAGGTTTTCCCATGGCAGTATTGCTTTAATATATCTTACATGCTACCTCCTGCCCACCCCTCGTGATTACAGTACTGTTGGGGACACAGCCTGCTTTCTATTCATAGGGGGAATACAGGTCTGTACACTCAGTGCTGAAGTGCAAAGACATGCAGCAATTTATCTACCATGTAGGGCAGAATGAAAAATGCACAAAGATGGTGGATTGGGTCCTTTTTTGGACTAGTCACCAAGCCTTAAAGCAGCAAATGACCCCTAATATATGTCAAGTTTTCAGCCAGTGTAGGTTAATACAGAGGGGTATCTGACTTACTCAGATTGCTGCAACTGTTTCCTTGTCCCTGGAAGAAAAAAATATAAGTCATTAATGAAACTGATATTATATGACTGTTACTAGGGCGTGTCCCTTATGAGTATCATGCTCTTAAGGGAAGAACTCAGTAACAATTTCAAGCCAAGAGCATCGAGTACCAAAATTAGGGATGCACCGAACCCGGTATTTTGGGTTCGGCTAATTAGGATCCGGAAGGGGGGGAAAACATTTCCCCCCTAACATTTAACCCTTCCAAATCCTAATTAGCATATGCTAATTTATGCTAATTAGGATTTGGATTCCGTTCGGCTAGGACCGTAGATTTGGCCGAATCTGAACCCTGCTGAGAAGGGCCAAATACAGAACCAAATCCTGGATCTGGTGCATCCCTAACCAAAAGTGAAGCTACCACAGAGAAGAATCTCTCTTGGAGAGAGGAGGTGACACTCAAAAAGCAATTATGGCACCTAAGCTGATTTATTAATTTATAAATGTACCTCCCTATAGTTGCACTATGTGCTATTGATTTTGCTGTGCCTTCTCTGCTGAAAATGACCCAGTCCCCACTCTGAAACCATTTGGCCACCCCATGCATCCAGTTTTCTACAATATGTAGGTGCCATTGTGTTTATTTTGACTCACTGTATAAAATTGCATATGAAATAGCCACATAGGGACAAATAGCCACATAGGGACAAATAGCCAGATGGGACAAATGCTGAAACCACCAACCTTTTCGTTTAATGAGAAAAAGTATAATCAATATTAGGAGAATAAGAACAATTACTGATCCAACCGAGGCCGCTATGATCTTGGTCTGGTCACTTTGATCAGCTGCAATTTAAAAAACATGGGTTTAATAGAAATAACTGTATGTATAAAGTTATGTATATAGCTCTGTGCAAAGGCAAGTCATGGGCCACATTTTATAAGTATTGTGCCATGGGGCTACTGTATTGGTGCTCATTCTAGCAGCCCTAAAGGTATAGCAACCCATTCAATGGCTTATTAGCCATGGCTATTTCACTGCTAAACCTGGGAAGTGCAGAGGGGTAGGACTGTGAGCTGATTACCCGGGCCTAAGGGAGGGGCAGTGCATATGCACTTTTTGCTGTTTGACTATGATGTACAGACACATAAGCACCCACCAGCAAACAGCTTACCTAAAATATAACATTTGTAGAAGCCATGTTCTCTACCTACCATTCAGCCTTAGAAGTGTCCCTGTTCCTTCCCCCAGTAAAGTTTCTACAGTGTTTAACAAAGTAGAGTTACACAGGCGCATTGCCACGCGGCAGTAGAAGGAGGAGTTATCCATTCCATTCACCTCTTCCAGATACAGGTCTGACTGACCCACCAGTCTGGTTTTGCCCCGGTACCGGGGGTGTATTAATTCTGGGTCAGGGTGGTAGGCAAAGCCCTCACGTGGGTCCCCAAACATCCAGTAGATCCCGACCCACAAGGGATCTTCATTCTCCGGTAATGTATAGTTACAGCTGATAGTAGGGGAGTCTGGGAATGTGACCTCCTTTGGCTGCTCGATCTTCGTTTTATTGGTTTTGCCTAAAACAAGGGAAATAATGTGAGTAGATGGAAGGGGCAGGGGGGGCATTCAGACACCATAATAAGTAACATAATTTGTCAAATGCCCTTAAACCAAAAATATGAAAGAGTTGTTTAAAATGAAAAGTAGGCAGAATGTATTTGATTGCTGTCCGTTCTCTCAATGAGTCATAAAACTGCTAATTGCGGAACACAGCAGCCCTTTCCTGAAATGATGATCAAACAAACACATATAGTAACAAAGTTTAGACATTTATACCATGTGACACATACACACAGAATGATGGGTAAGTGGGAGGGGCCTGTAACAAGTAGTTTATATGAGGGGTTCCCCATATCTAGGTGGGTTTCACCTCACAGATACACTTATACCATGTGACACACACACACACAGAATGATGGGTAAGTGGGAGGGGCCTGTAACAAGTAGTTTATATGAGGGGTTCCCCATATCTAGGTGGGTTTCACCTCACAGATACACTTATACCATGTGACACACACACACAGAATGATGGGTAAGTGGGAGGGGCCTGTAACAAGTAGTTTATATGAGGGGTTCCCCATATCTAGGTGGGTTTCACCTCACAGATACACTTATACCATGTGACACACACACACAGAATGATGGGTAAGTGGGAGGGGCCTGTAACAAGTAGTTTATATGAGGGGTTCCCCATATCTAGGTGGGTTTCACCTCACAGATACACTTATACCATGTGACACACACACACACAGAATGATGGGTAAGTGGGAGGGGCCTGTAACAAGTAGTTTATATGAGGGGTTCCCCATATCTAGGTGGGTTTCACCTCACAGATACACTTATACCATGTGACACATACACACAGAATGATGGGTAAGTGGGAGGGGCCTGTAACAAGTAGTTTATATGAGAGGTTCCCCATATCTAGGTGGGTTTCACCTCACAGATACACTTATACCATGTGACACATACACACAGAATGATGGGTAAGTGGGAGGGGCCTGTAACAAGTAGTTTATATGAGGGGTTCCCCATATCTAGGTGGGTTTCACCTCACAGATACACTTATACCATGTGACACATACACACAGAATGATGGGTAAGTGGGAGGGGCCTGTAACAAGTAGTTTATATGAGGGGTTCCCCATATCTAGGTGGGTTTCACCCCACAGATACACTTATACCATGTGACACATACACACAGAATGATGGGTAAGAAGGAGGGGCATATACAGGGTTGCCAGATGTATTTTTGCAAACTAGCCAAAGTCAGTTCTAAAACCAGCCCAAAACTAGCCAAAAGCCACTTTGAAAGTAGCCCAATATGCGCAATGAAAAAAAATTCTAAAAAACAAAAGCGTATATGGGAAAACTTGCCTTTTTAAAGTGTATAATCACTACCCAAGCCCTGTGCCCCCTCTCCAGTTACTGGGATGGCTGATAATTCCCTCTGTGCCCAGTCCCGCTGGGAAGTCACTACAGAAATAGATTCCGAATGTTGCATTAACCCCAAACATGATATACATATGGGTGCGTTGAACTATAACTCTCAACAGCCCCAAGATATCCTCAGAGTTATAGCCAAAGGACCAAGCCCCCACATCCCAGTAGAAAGTAACAGTACAATCACATACCCTATAGAGCAGGGGGTAGAACTGCCCCACATCCCAGTAGAAAGTAACAGTACAATCACATACCCTATAGAGCAGGGAGCAGGGGGTAGAACTGCCCCACATCCCAGTAGAAAGTAACGGTACAATCACATACCCTATAGAGCAGGGAGCAGGGGGTAGAACTGCCCCACATCCCAGTAGAAAGTAACGGTACAATCACATACCCTATAGAGCAGGGAGCAGGGGGTAGAACTGCCCCACATCCCAGTAGAAAGTAACAGTACAATCACATACCCTATAGAGCAGGGGGTAGAACTGCCCCACATCCCAGTAGAAAGTAACAGTACAATCACATACCCTATAGAGCAGGGAGTAGAACTGCCCCACATCCCAGTAGAAAGTAAGAGTACAATCACATACCCTATAGAGCAGGGGGTAGAACTGCCCCACATCCCAGTAGAAAGTAACAGTACAATCACATACCCTATAGAGCAGGGAGCAGGGGGTAGAACTGCCCCACATCCCAGTAGAAAGTAACAGTACAATCACATACCCTATAGAGCAGGGGGTAGAACTGCCCCACATCCCAGTAGAAAGTAACAGTACAATCACATACCCTATAGAGCAGGGAGCAGGGGGTAGAACTGCCCCACATCCCAGTAGAAAGTAACAGTACAATCACATACCCTATAGAGCAGGGGGTAGAACTGCCCCACATCCCAGTAGAAAGTAACAGTACAATCACATACCCTATAGAGCAGGGAGTAGAACTGCCCCACATCCCAGTAGAAAGTAAGAGTACAATCACATACCCTATAGAGCAGGGGGTAGAACTGCCCCACATCCCAGTAGAAAGTAACAGTACAATCACATACCCTATAGAGCAGGGGGTAGAACTGCCCCACATCCCAGTAGAAAGTAACAGTACAATCACATACCCTATAGAGCAGGGGGTAGAACTGCCCCACATCCCAGTAGAAAGTAACAGTACAATCACATACCCTATAGAGCAGGGGGTAGAACAAAGGAATACAAAATGGAGCCTCTGTCTATACTGCCCAATTGCATGCTGGGTATTGTAGTTTTATATTAATCCTAGCTGTAGGCTAATTGTTAGATACAAACTACATTACCCAGCATGCAGTGGAACAGCCACACTAAGGGGAAAAAACTTTGACTAGTTTCCAACAAACTACAAACCCGCCAAGGCTCTAAAAAATAGCCAAAAACTGTACCTTTGCGGGTTTGTACTTTGGAGACCAGTCAGGGCTTTAAATTAGTAGCCCAATTTGGTGGGAAAACTGCCAACCTGGCAACCCTAGATATATAACAAGTAGTTTAGTGACATATACACACAGAATGATGGGTAAGTAGGAGGGGCCTGTAACAAGTAGTTTATATGAGGGGTTCCCCATATCTGGGTGGGTTTTACCTCACAGATACACTTATACTATGTGACACATACACACAATGATTGGTGTGGATGATGGATGTGTATTTCGTGCTACAACAATGCTTAGTCATAAACAATATTCCTCACCCAGTACAATATTGCCTGCGTATTTATAGGGGTGTCTGAATGTAACAGTGATAACGGCCATGGGCCCCTTCAGCTCCTTGCACAAGCAACCCCCAGGCAGGTTGAGTGACATTGGGGGTGAAGCTGATAATGTCAGGGGTGTGGCCGATGCCTTTGGGGAGGGGCAATGACATTCGAAGGGCTGGGAATATTCAGTCCGTTAAGCAGTGGTTTGTCTGAATTCAGATCTCTGAAACCCCAGACAGGTTGTTTTGAACCAAACGGCTCCTATAAAAACCATGCACATTTCACCCTTAGTTAAGTTAGACTCCAGTGACAGTTACCTGTAATGATCAGTTTTGTTCCTCTCATCCTCTCAGTTCTATAAACTTGTCCATCTCCAGTCACTTGTGCCCCACAGCAGTACCAGCCGCTGTCACTGAGCCCCACGTGTTTGATTTGTATGGCTGCGCCGTCTTCCCCAGCCAGAGACATCCGCTCACTTCCTACTGCCCCCATGGCACTGTTATATATATCTGTGTCACAGCCTGGGTACTGAGTACTAAAGCGCCACTGAACACTGGATAGAGACATGTTCTGGATTTTCTTCTTGGCGCTGATGGAGAAATGACAGGGAATTGTCACCGTGTCACCAACCAGAGCAGGAATGAACGGAGGCTGATGCATAGTTATGTCATTCTCTCCTACAGAACAGAATATTGTAACAGAGACAGAACTTAGTTATAATATACCTTGTACATGTATCGGACCCCTTACCAAGAAACCATTATCCAGAAAGTTCTGATTTACAGAAATGCCATTTCCCATAGACTCCATTATAAGTCTATAATTCCAATTTTTAAAAATTATTCCCTTTTCTCTGTAATAATAAAACAGTACCTGTACTTGATCCCAATATAATTACCCCTTATTGGGGGCAGAACAGCCCTATTTGGTTTAATTACAGTTTACATCATTTTTTTTTCTTAGCAGAGTTAAGGTTGCAGATCCAAATTACAGAAAGACCCCTTGTCCAGAAAACCCCAGGTCCCAAGCATTCTGGTCCCATACCTGTACTCATGTAACAGCTAAGCTACTAATCCCCAGTATATACAGAGAGAGGGGAGGCCCGGCTATCTATCCCCTGTATATACAGAGAGAGGGAAGGCCCGGCTATCTATCCCCTGTATATACAGAGAGAGGGGAGGCCCGGCTATCTATCCCCTGTATATACAGAGAGAGGGGGGCCCGGCTATCTATCCCCCGTATATACAGAGAGAGGGGAGGCCCGGCTATCTATCCCCTGTATATACAGAGAGAGGGGAGGCCCGGCTATCCCCTGTATATACAGAGAGAGGGGAGGCCCGGCTATCCCCTGTATATACAGAGAGAGGGGAGGCCCGGCTATCTATCCCCTGTATATACAGAGAGAGGGAAGGCCCGGCTATCTATCCCCTGTATATACAGAGAGAGGGGAGGCCCGGCTATCTATCCCCTGTATATACAGAGAGAGGGGAGGCCCGGCTATCTATCCCCTGTATATACAGAGAGAGGGGAGGCCCGGCTATCTATCCCCTGTATATACAGAGAGAGGGGAGGCCCGGCTATCTATCCCCTGTATATACAGAGAGAGGGAAGGCCCGGCTATCTATCCCCTGTATATACAGAGAGAGGGGAGGCCCGGCTATCTATCCCCTGTATATACAGAGAGGGGGGGGGCCCGGCTATCTATCCCCTGTATATACAGAGAGAGGGGGGGCCCGGCTATCTATCCCCTGTATATACAGAGAGAGGGGAGGCCCGGCTATCTATCCCCTGTATATACAGAGAGAGGGGAGGCCCGGCTATCTATCCCCTGTATATACAGAGAGAGGGGAGGCCCGGCTATCTATCCCCTGTATATACAGAGAGAGGGGAGGCCCGGCTATCTATCTAGCGTATATTTCCAAATAATTAATATATAGTATATCTGTATATTTCCAAATATAGCAACGTCATACAAAGAAGCATACGGAAGCCTATGGGCAGGGGCCATATAAACACTGTTGGAGCACAACATCTGGCCTTGTGGTCTCTAACTGGACAGTCACATTTTAGGAGGTCCCCAAGCAGACCCAGTGTCAGACGTTGTTGTCCTCTATGGCAAGGTATTCAAACTAACCAATATCATTTTGTTTCATTGTGAAATGGAGTTATAGAAATGAAGAACAATGATTCCTACACTATCATTTGTGAGTGCTATAGGGATATGTTAGAGTACTTACCCCTGACAGTTAGCCAAGTGCCTCTTCCATTCTGCCACTGCTCAGTCCCCTTGTTTGTAATTAGAAGTTGGACACGGCAGCAGTAGGACTTTATATCCCTTGCTCTTACATTGGTCAGGGTGATGGTCCCATTCCGAGTCCATGGATCTCCCACCAGTGAGACCCTTCCCTGGTATCCCTGAGTTGTGTTGCCGTACCCGCTGTTATATATACGAGCCCCACAATAATTCCCTTCACCAGCTTGAAAGATAATGGTCACATTAGTAATTCCTGTGACATTTCTGGGGAACACAAAACTGCATGGGAAGGTCACTGAGTCTCCAGCAAATGCTTCCAAGCCTGAAGGTTGGTCTGCGCAGAATTGTCCTGGGGCCCCACATACGGCACCTTCA
Organism: Xenopus tropicalis; assembly: GCF_000004195.4. Lineage (NCBI taxonomy): Eukaryota > Metazoa > Chordata > Amphibia > Anura > Pipidae > Xenopus > Xenopus tropicalis. The sequence continues at coordinate 145,560,592 of NC_030679.2, forward strand.
ATAGAAAATGACTTGGACGTTAAGTAGTTTATTATGACTGAGGCTTATGTAAGATATGGCATTTAAAGGGGAACTCACCTCTAAAACATTTTTTGCATAATGAAAAGTATTTGTAGGCAACTTCCCAATATACATCACACACATATTAATATAATTACTTCTGAAAGCAGCATTTGTCTGTTTATTGTATATTCTCTGCATGGCTGATACAATATCTGCCTCCTGAGACAATAAGGCAGAAGCCAGCTCATTCACAGACTTTATGGAGAATTGACTTCTGCTTTACTGCTACAAGAGTCAGAAGCCAAGAGCAGAAAGGGATAAACCGACATTGTGTAACAATCTGTACTTGGCAAGTTGCTTAGAAATATATAAAAATGTTGGTGTGGAGTTCCCTTTTAAACAAGGACTATTGCTGAATAATATAAATGGATAAATGGTAAAATGCATACTGGGCTGGGGTCATACGGACATGACTGGGAAGAGTCACTGAAACACTCTCTGCAAGTTAAAGAAATAGTTCATCTTTAAATTAACTTTTAGTATGATTTAGACATTTCTATCTGGTTGCTATCATCTTATATACCCTAACAACCAAGCAGTGGTTTAAACAAGCGATAGGGATAAGAAGAGTAGAGGCTCTCTATTAGAATATAAGTATTAAAAGTAACCGTCATAGAATTGTAGCCTTTAAAGAGCAATCATTTTTGGCTGCTGGGGTCAGTGACCCCCATATGAAAGATAGAATGAGTGGAAGAGAGTAAAGCAAATAATTCAAAACTATAAATAATGATATAGTTACTATAGGGCATTTTATAACTTACTAATAGTGATGAGCAAATCTGTCCCTTTTTGCGAAACAGCGAAAAATTTGCGAAACGCATTTGTCATATGATTTTTTTTTTCCGCCCGCATGTATTTTTTGTCTCCCCCGGGCTTTTTTGATGCGACTGCGACTAATTTTGATGCAACCGTGCCCAATTTTCTGCAGCGAATTTTCATGGAAGTTTTGTGAAACAATTCACCAGTGGTGAAATGCGGAAATTCGTTGCGAATCCATGCCTGGCGAAAAAATTTGCTCATCGCTACTTACTAAGTACTTTTAATTCCTATGGGGTATATTTATTAATGGGTGAAATATAGAGTTCACCATTTGCTTCTAAATAACCCATAGGAATGAATAGAGGGTGGGGGGTTTATATATTAAGCCCTAAACTCACATTTTGATAAATCTGCCCCTAAAAGTTAAAGGGACACTGCCATGAGGGAGGGAATGGATGCACTTACCCCAAAGAGATAACACGAGGGAGGGAATGGGTGTACTTACCCCAAAGAGATAACATGAGGGAGGGAATGGATGTACTTACCCCAAAGAGACAGCACAGAGCAGAGAAGGAGAAGACCAGACATGCTGAGGAGCTTGTCTAACCCTTTGAGACTTTGGTACAACTAATCAGGAACTTGATTGTTTTCAACACTTATTTTTAAACTTCCTTTTTTCAATTCTCAGTAAGGACAAATAAGGAAATTAAATAATGAAAAGAACAATAACCGCAAATATGGTTTGTTCATATCCTGCCATACTATTAAACCATGATGAGAATACTTATTCTCCTGTAATAGGAAGCCCATAGGCATTGCAAAGAGATAGTATAATTATAGCATCATAGGGATTCCCCTGTACTAAACACAATTCAGCAGGAACAGCCCCCTAAGTTTGCTCATAGCCTGTACAGAGAGATACCATAAAACTATGGCACATAGGGATTCCCCTGTACTAAGCACAATTCAGCAGGAACAGCCCCCTAAGTTTGCTCATAGCCTGTACAGAGAGATACCATAAAACTATGGCACATAGGGATTCCCCTGTACTAAGCACAATTCAGCTGGAACAGCCCCCTAAGTTTGCTCATAGCCTGTACAGAGAGATACCATAAAACTATGGCACATAGGGATTCCCCTGTACTAAGCACAATTCAGCAGGAACAGCCCCCTAAGTTTGCTCATAGCCTGTACAGAGAGATACCATAAAACTATGGCACATAGGGATTCCCCTGTACTAAGCACAATTCAGCAGGAACAGCCCCCTAAGTTTGCTCATAATTTTTGTATTAATTCATAATTCGTTGTTATTCTAAGCAATGTTCTAATGTACATTACTGCTATGAAAGCAGTGTTTTCTTATCTTTCTGTTTCTTTCTCTCTGACTAAGATAAGATAAGACAAGGAGTCTGACAGGAGTCAGATCTCCCCCAGGTCTGTTAGCTTTAATCATGTGACTGTTAGTACTGCTTCAGGAGTCAGAAGTGCTGAGAATGTGAACAGAAACGGCTTTCAATAGATTTGACAACTCTAAAGCTAAAATGCTAAAGAGTGTATAATGAAAAGTTGCTTTGAATTACATTTTTTGTCATTGTGCAAAACATCTGTGGGCAGAGTTCCCCTTTATAGAGTTCCAGTGAGTCCACTCATGGTTAGCCAGCTATTGGCTAATAGTTTGTATACAGAAGCCCTTGGTTTCTATAGGACAATACAAAACTCTCTCAGTAGAAATTAGGTATAATTTGTATCTCATTCCTGCTTTTCAGTGAGCCCTTTAGACACCCTAAAGGAAACGTTCAGGTACAAATGAAACTGGGTAAATAGACAAAGTGGGTAAAATAAAAATGTTTTCAATATAGTTAGTCACAAATGTCATCTATAAGGCTAATGCCAGATTATGCGTAGGGGGGATATTATCGGCAAGTGGAAAAAACGATTGCCAAAAATTCTGCCCTACACCTCCTACATGTGCCTGTACCCAAATGAATAGATTACGCTCGGGTGCAGGCACATATAGTGGAAATACACATAAAAATGTGAGAATATGAAAGTTTTTATGCATATTTTGGCTTCATCTGCCTGCACCCGAGGGTATTCCATTCATTCGGGTGCAGGCACAGGTAGGGATTTTATTGAAAGTAAAAACATTACAAGTAAAATATAAACATTTCAGAAACAGAAATGCAAACAAAAATGCATCACATTATTACTCAATGAAATTCAGAAGCAAAGAAGAATCACAAATGAAAATGTACATTTACCCAGAGTGCAACATTCTCTGCCTTTCGCTCAGTCTCTCTGGATTTAATGAAAGCAAGTTCCCTTACAATTGCCCCTGTGACTTGCCCCACTGCTTCTCTCTTCTGACTGAGGGTTAACTTGCAGCGGCAGGCACATGTAGGAGGCGTAGGGCGGTATTTTCAGCAATCACTTTTCCACTTGCCAAAAATAACCCCCCTACGCCTCGTCTGGCATCAGCCTTAAGGCTGGAGTGGGCGGGTGTCTAACATAATAGCCAATAACTGACTAATCATGAGAGGATTCAGTGGAACTCCATAAGGGGGAACTCTACTCACAATGGGAAATATGTAATTCAAAGCAACTTTCCATTATATGGGGGAGCAGCTCGGCAGTATAGCAAGTTTAAGTATACAGTAAGAGTTAAGCAGAGTTAACTAGCAACTATTAATATCGACTTTATCTGGCTTTACCATCAGGAAACTGCACCTCCAGCCACAGACTCCTAACCCTGGCTTTGCTTTCTCTTACCAAGTATGTTTCCTGCCATCCGCTTTTTTGATTTTATACCCTGATACACTGCTGTACATTTAAATTATTATTTTTATTATTAACATTTATTTATAAAGCGCCAACATATTCCGCAGCGCTGTACAATAAGTATATGTATCCTGCCATCCGCTTTCTTGATTTTGCACCTTTATACACTGCTGCTGCTTTAAATGTAAGTTTCCTATATCTATATTTACTGCTTGGCTTTCATTAGCGACATTCATTATCATCCCCCCATCTAATCACATTTCCTGGCTCTGTGTGATCTGATAACAGGCACAAGGTGTGAATTTGTGTGTATTTAATGTCCAACCTATTGGTCCCTCCTCCTAGAACCATGTTATTCTCTTGAACTATTTCCTTGGGATCATTCTGGGGAGCAGCGTGGCTGGGGGGGTTACAGCTCAGCAGTATAGCAACTTAGAGTATAGCAAGTGGGAGTATACTGTAAGAGTTAGATACAGTCAGTATAGCAAGTGGGAGTATACTGTAAGAGTTAGATACAGTCAGTACAGCAAGTGGGAGTATACTGTAAGAGTTAGATACAGTCAGTATAGCAAGTGGGAGTATACTGTAAGAGTTAGATACAGTCAGTACAGCAAGTGGGAGTATACTGTAAGAGTTAGATACAGTCAGTACAGCAAGTGGGAGTATACTGTAAGAGTTAGATACAGTCAGTATAGCAAGTGGGAGTATACTGTAAGAGTTAGATACAGTCAGTACAGCAAGTGGGAGTATACTGTAAGAGTCAGATACAGTCAGTATAGCAAGTGGGAGTATACTGTAAGAGTTAGATACAGTCAGTATAGCAAGTGGGGGAGTATACTGTAAGAGTTAGATACAGTCAGTATAGCAAGTGGGAGTATACTGTAAGAGTTAGATACAGTCAGTACAGCAAGTGGGAGTATACTGTAAGAGTTAGATACAGTCAGTACAGCAAGTGGGAGTATACTGTAAGAGTTAGATACAGTCAGTACAGCAAGTGGGAGTATACTGTAAGAGTTAGATACAGTCAGTACAGCAAGTGGGAGTATACTGTAAGAGTTAGATACAGTCAGTATAGCAAGTGGGAGTATACTGTAAGAGTTAGATACAGTCAGTACAGCAAGTGGGAGTATACTGTAAGAGTTAGATACAGTCAGTACAGCAAGTGGGAGTATACTGTAAGAGTTAGATACAGTCAGTACAGCAAGTGGGAGTATACTGTAAGAGTTAGATACAGTCAGTATAGCAAGTGGGAGTATACTGTAAGAGTTAGATACAGTCAGTATAGCAAGTGGGAGTATACTGTAAGAGTTAGATACAGTCAGTATAGCAAGTGGGAGTATACTGTAAGAGTCAGACAGCAGTTGGAACAGCAATGAACATGCTCCATGTGGGACGTTACACCCCCAGCCGCTATGGATCTCTATGTAAAGTGCACAAAGAAAGTTCCTACAGCCTAAATGTACAATTACTATCTTGTATGTTTAGTTCATTCAGAGAACCTTATTTGTAAACATCCTGCATATACCAAACATCCTTTATATTTCTACTTGGTACTCAGACCTTTATGCTTCTCATAGCTTCTGAACCCCACTGAGAAAGCCTCACACCTACCCCCTATTGCTTTAACCCTCTGCCCTCCAGTGCACCTTCAACATGCTCAGTTTATTACCTTTTTTCTTCTTCTCAGGGCTAAACAGGTTTAAGGCCCCCATATACACGATGTCGCCAAGCGATAGTTTGGTCCTGGGGCCAAATGATCGAATTATAACGACGGGTATAGGAAAAGTCAGTCTGGGGACCCTGTCACACAACTGTAGGGACCCATAGGGTTAAATGGTCCCTATGGCTTTAAATCCCTACAGGTTCAGTTCCCTTAGTTGCTGGGCAGAGGGGAATGTATCTAAGTGAGTCCATTAACATGTGTGTGCTATTGGTTAGAAGGTATGGTGACCACTTCCTGTCGCAATTTGGTATAGTGTTGGGAGAGGAGTGGCACCTTCCTGTTGTTTGCTTCCACCTTAGGGACAGGGTGGGTGTGTGCTGAGAGCCCAGGGCATGGGCCCAGGCCCAGTGAAGTCGGGGAACAGGGCCCCGTGAATGAGGCATTAGATAGTGGCAGGTGTAGCTCCCTTTATAGTACCACTCTAGGAGTGTAAGGCAGTTAGGGCTGAGATAGAATGAGCAGCATGAGCTCCTGCATAGGATTTGCAGTTTTTCTGGAGATAGCTCTCCCAGGCCACATTGCCTGTAGTGTAGGGATCCAAGTGAATAGGGAATCAGGATAGAGAATTCCCTGAGGGATCCACTACAGGGTGTGTCGCAGAGGTGAAGGGAGATTCCTGCCAGTCTGCCCGCAGGAGAGTGTGAGTCTGAATATACACTCGGTATGTGTTGCATGTATCAATGGCCTCTGAAGCTGTATTGTAAGTAAACCCTGTGGATGTTCAATAAACACTTATCATTTTGTTATTTGCAAGAACCTCTGGCGCCCTCTGGTTTCATTTTTCTGCATAGCAGCAAGAGAGGTGTAGTTGCACAACACCCTCACCTTCCTCTTCCACTTAGCGAAGGCCCATTCTGGGTGAGAGAGTACTGTGTAACCCATGTTCTACTGGTACTAGTCCGGGAAAGCAGCTATTGAGCTGAAATAGGTGTTACACAACGTATAACGTATGAGCCGCTAGCACAATCAGGGAAATCAGGGAAATACCACACGTGCCATAGGGGTTGTTTCACAGAGGTTTATTACAACCAAACGTAGATAAACAAGGAAAGGGCAATACGCATGGAAGGTCCACAAGTCCCAATCACATCAAATCCTCCTTCAGGGTCTTCAGGGCACCCCCCCTCTGCACAGTCTCCAGGGAACAAAGGCAGAGTCTCCCAGCCCAACCCCCAATACACAAAGGTTTCCCACCCAGACAGCCACAATTACCTGGGTAGCCTCCCCAGGCAGTTCCAATGGGAATAAACAAAGTTCCTTTTTGGGGAGTTTCACAGAAAATGCACTACCTTGGTTCCAGGGCAAACAGTCCTTCCGCAGGGGTTAGGGTAATCCAGTTGGAGGGAATCTTCCTGCCGGAGCTAGGGTGGATCCCAAGGAACCACAGGGGAGGGTGTCCTGCCGTAGCGAGGTTACACCCAGACGAACAAAAAGCTCCTTCTACACCCACAACCTCTGGTTTTTCTATCCTGCTGCTGGTACCTCCCCTCTTTTCCACACCCCGTAGGATTGATTTGTTAAGAGGCTGACCCTGCTTCTGCTTAACCCAACCCTAGCAGCTCCAATTGGCAGGGTCCCCTGCAGCATCATTAGGGGAGGGGTTTAACCTAGGAGGGACTTGCCCAGCTCCTCTGGAGGGGACTTCTGGGAGCTTCTTTGTTTAAAACCCTTTCGGCGGGAAAACAGAACAATGGGCTGCCACCATCTTGGCTAGATCATGCACTGGCTAGACATGGGGCCAGTATAAGGGTTTTTGGTCACAGACCCCATCAACGAGCCGATGCAGTCCCTGATCCGACTAGATTTTCTAACCTGCCCGATTGAGATCTGCCCGATTTCAGGCCAGATATTGGTTGGGCAGGCCCGTCAGTATGGCCCATACACGGGTCGATTAGCTGCTGAATCTGTCTAAGGGACCAATATCGGCAGCTAGAATCGGCCCATATATATGGGGACCTTTACTCCTCCCATTGCCCCTGACACTGTTCAGATTGCACCTTCACTTCTTCCCTCCCCCTCACTATTTTGGATTTTGCTCCTTCAGATCACCGGGAGCAACAAATCCCTATGGATGTAAATAGTTTTGATTTTCCACCGTCCTCTTCCGGAAATCCACTGCAAAAGCATAGACTCTTCCTGGGACTGAGACTGCTTTTGTCCATTTGTCAAGTTCTTCATCAGGATATTTGGCCAGTGGACTGGGGGGGGGGGTGAATTTTGGTTGTAATATTTGTCCAGCATGTCGGTCTGAGTTATGTTAATTCTTTCTTGTTTAATAAAACCCATAAAAACCCTCTGCTCTCACTGCTGAGATCTCTCACCCCTGCACCCCACACTCCCAGACTCAAGCCCAGAGCATTCAAATCCCACTCACATCTCCCTTACACTTCTCCATTGATATCTCTCCAAATCCAGGCCGTGGGGCATGGGGGATTTTTCCACAAAGAAAATTCTTGTCTTGATGTAAAAATCAGAGGTTTATTTTATTTCACACGACCTCCATAAAAAAAAACAACAAATAATCAAGGCTCTTATTTACACATATATCAGAGACTTATAAAGCAAAGCAGACTTTGTTACAAAAAAGAAAAATAAAACCCTGCTATTCAAAATTCCCATTAATACTTTACAATGACTTGGTACCTGCAGAGCCCTCCAGACATTTATAGGAGTCAGAGCTCCCACAATGCACTGCAATATTCCCTTTAAAATCCAGGAAGTGCTGCTGGCCCGCCTCTTAGAGGTGCAAGCCCCCACCCCCGGCTGGATCAGAGGTATGGGAATACTTTTAAGTTTAAAGCTGCACTTGTAATTAAGTATTTTAAATGCCTTGATAGCAATACATCTAACAAATGCATTATTTTTCCAATACATGCATATCTTGCACATTTAAACACAGAAATACACGTCAGGCTTTTAACACAAACTAGCTAGTTCCATGCAGGGCTCACAGGTGCTGACAGATTCAGAGTAAAGACAGGAAAGTGCATTAGGGGCCAGCCTAATGGAGAGAAGGAAAAATAGAAGACCGGAAATTTACCATTCACCCAAAAGAGATCTCTCAGTCCATGTGAACACTTGCATTAAAACCAATGTAGCAGACTTTAGCCCACATTACAGACAGATTATAGTTTTAATACAGTTTTATTCCTGTAAGTGTGACAACCAAATTCCCTTACAGACATGAGCTGCTTCCATAGAGGGAAATTGCCATTCTACCTATTCTCAAGGTACTATTCACAAAGTTACGTCAAAAAGGGATTCTGGGACCACCTTTAGGCTCTTAGAAAAGTCCCATTTACATGGGTTTATCTTTATCTGGGTTTATTCCTAAAGGAATTTGTTCCCAGAATCCCTTTTTGACTTATTTGCATATGTATGAGGCGGTCTCCTCAACCCTTTTAGCTTGTTCGTGAATCCCCACTCCCGGCTCTCCCTAAGCTGATCAGAAACCCCTACACTATACTGATGAGCCTCAAGAAGGGCGAAACTGGTCTGTAGTTGGGAATCTGATCAGCTATTATCCCGGCTTCTGCTTTAAAACCCAGTGAGTGAGCTTTAGCCTATAGGATAAACCCATGTAAATGGGACTTTTCTAAGAGCCTTAAGGAATTTGTTCCCAGAATCCCTTTTTGACTTATTTGCATACGTATGAGGCGGTCTCCTCAACCCTTTTAGCTTGTTCGTGAATATTCACAAAGTTACAACAGAGTAGTCCATTTGGAGATCTATATTCCCTTAAAGGAAAACTATACCCCTGATCAATGTAGATCTCTATAAAAATGTTAAACAGCTCATATGTAAAACCCTGCTTCATCTAAATAAAAAATTTTCATATAAATATACTTATTTAGTAGTGTGTGCCATTGGGTAATCCTAAATAGGAAACTGCCATTTTAAGTACTAAGGGCCGCCCCTTGGGATCATAGGATTCACAGTGCACACAAACAAGCCAAGGCACACATACATGCTAGGCCCCATCAGCCAATGAATGGGCAGAGTTCTGCCTTTTGCTCCCACACTACTTCCTGTTACAGTTAGAGCTGCATCACTTCCTGTCAGCTGATCTCTGAGGAAGCACACAGCCCATCACTAAATGGCGGCTCAAGGGAAAGGATGTAAAAGGGCAATATTTACTGATATATATTCCAGTTTGGGGAGATTCTTTAATAGGCCACGTAACATAATATAAACTATCTGTTGGTTACGTATTCATTCTGGGGGGATAGTTTCCCTTTAATAACATCCTTTATATCACACAAAAAATTCTAATTCTTGAGTAAATTGAAGGGTAAATCTCAGTTTGGGGTTAACAAGTCTTGGATTTGGGGCCAGAAGATTCTACTTTTGGGGCAAAACCACAGAATCAGGAATTAGAGTTTGCTTTATTACATTTTAGAAAAGGAACTGATGTTTTTGAAACTTCCACATCTGACCCCGCCCCCGCAGGTCCAAGATTTAAAGCTCATTCAAGGAAAGCCCTGGAGCTATAAGCGTAGTGGCTGCATGACAAGGGATCTGAATGATTACACTGGGTTATGTTTAGAGACTGGCAGAACCAGGTGCGACTGAGATTAGGTGAGAAGGAAAGCGTTAAAGGAGACATTTTATAAAATGTTCTTCTTCAGTTATAATATTCATCCTCCGTCAAAATGTGAAAGAAAGAAAGATGTTTTGAAACCATTTTACCTCCTAAAACTGTCATTATATGAGAGCTGCATGCACAACCTCTCAAGTCAGAAGCCAGAGCGAAATGAAAGGTGGGAGTGTCACTTCAGTCTCCCACAGGAAGTGGTCACAGCACTGACTCACAGACTTTACTCAACAGCAGCAGGGAAACCCCTCCCTCCTTCTGTGTCTCTCTGCTCCCTGGCTGTATAGCTCCCTGGCTCTGTTACTGAAAAGCAATTATGGACATGTTCGGATCCAAAGGAATTAAAATAAAAGCAAATACATCTATTTTACATTATTATATATGGTTTAGTGCATTGCAAAAATGAATGGTATATCCTTAAAGAATCATTTGCCTTTCTTCTTCCAGAAAGGATGAGGAATATTTGAAATGTTGAAGTACAGGTATAGGACCCGTTATCCAGAATGCTCAGGGCCAAGGGCATTCCAGATAAGGAGTCTTTCTGTAATTTGGATCTCCATACCTTAAGTCTACTAAAAAATCAATAAAACATTAATTAAACCCAATAGGGCTATTCTGCCCCCAATAAGGGGTAATTATATCTTAGTTGGGATCAAGTACAGGTACTGTTTTATTATTACAGAGAAAAGGGAATCATTTAACCATGAAATAAACCCAATAGGGCTGTTCTGCCCCAATAAGGGGTAATTATATCTTAGTTGGGATCAAGTACAGGTACTGTTTTATTATTACAGAGAAAAGGGAATCATTTAACCATTAAAGGAACAGTAACACCAAAAAATGAAAGTGTATAAAAGTAACTAAAATATAATGTGCTGCTGCCCTGCACTGGTAAAAGTTGTGTGTTTACTTCAGAAAGTCTACTATAATTTATATAATAAGCTGCTGTGTAGCCATGGGGGCAGCCATTCAAGCTGGAAAAAAGGAGAAAAGGCACAGGTTACATAGCAGATAACAGACAAGTTCTGTAGAATACAATAGTGTTTTATCTGTTATCTGCTATGTGCCTGTGCCTTTTCTCCTTTGAATGGCTGCCTCCATGGCTACATAGCAGCTTATTTATATAAATTATAGTAGACTTTCTGAAGTAAACACACAACTTTTACCAGTGCAGGGCAGCAGCACATTATATTTTAGTTACTTTTATACACTTTCATTTTTTGGTGTTACTGTTCCTTTAAATAAACCCAATAGGGCTGTTCTGCCCCCAATAAGGGGTAATTATATCTTAGTTGGGATCAAGTACAGGTACTGTTTTATTATTACAGAGAAAAGGGAATCATTTAACCATTAAATAAACCCAATAGGGCTGTTCTGCCCCAATAAGGGGTAATTATATCTTAGTTGGGATCAAGTACAGGTACTGTTTTATTATTACAGAGAAAAGGGAATCATTTAACCATTAAATAAACCCAATAGGGCTGTTCTGCCCCAATAAGGGGTAATTATATCTTAGTTGGGATCAAGTACAGGTACTGTTTTATTATTACAGAGAAAAGGGAATCATTTAACCATGAAATAAACCCAATAGGGCTGTTCTGCCCCCAATAAGGGGTAATTATATCTTAGTTGGGATCAAGTACAGGTACTGTTTTATTATTACAGAGAAAAGGGAATCATTTAACCATTAAATAAACCCAATAGGGCTGTTCTGCCCCAATAAGGGGTAATTATATCTTAGTTGGGATCAAGTACAGGTACTGTTTTATTATTACAGAGAAAAGGGAATCATTTAACCATTAAATAAACCCAATAGGGCTGTTCTGCCCCCAATAAGGGGTAATTATATCTTAGTTGGGATCAAGTACAGGTACTGTTTTATTATTACAGAGAAAAGGGAATCATTTAACCATTAAATAAACCCAATAGGGCTGTTCTGCCCCAATAAGGGGTAATTATATCTTAGTTGGGATCAAGTACAGGTACTGTTTTATTATTACAGAGAAAAGGGAATCATTTAACCATGAAATAAACCCAATAGGGCTGTTCTGCCCCAATAAGGGGTAATTATATCTTAGTTGGGATCAAGTACAGGTACTGTTTTATTATTACAGAGAAAAGGGAATCATTTAACCATGAAATAAACCCAATAGGGCTGTTCTGCCCCCAATAAGGGGTAATTATATCTTAGTTGGGATCAAGTACAGGTACTGTTTTATTATTACAGAGAAAAGGGAATCAGTTTTAAAATTCTAAATTATTTGATTAAAATGGAGTCTATGGGAGACGGGCTTTCCGTAATTTGGAGCTTTCTGGATAAGGGATCCCATTACTCTATAAAGGGATGAAGGGAGTGATTTGATAGTTGGAAGATGGAATAACATCAGTATCCCTTTAAAAAAGAGTGGCTTCAATTCCACTTGGTCCTTCCAAAGGCACATTTCATTTTATACCAGAGTATGAACCACTATAATTAAATCAAATATTTCTTTCATTGTTCTTTGGGATCTGCCAAGAAACATAAATCAACTTATAGATCAGTACTTAAAGCAATACTGTCATGGGAAAACTTTTTTTTTTATAAAAAAACCCATCAGTTAATAGAGCTTCTCCAGCAGAATCCTGCATTGTAATCTGTTTTCCCCATGGGGCTAGCCATATTCTTCATTTCCCAGGGTGCCACAGGCATGTGACCTGTGCTCAAGAAAGAACAGGGTAGAGCGAGGCAAATTATCTTCTACTGGGGTCACTGGGTCTAGAAAAGGAAAAAGTAGAAATTATTTTTGAAAAAAAACTGGACAAAGGCAGGAGTGAGAGAAAGCTGTGGGTCTCAGGCAGTGGCAGATTTGGAGATTAGTTGCCCTTGATAAATCTTCTCTGTACTTAGAACTTTAGCATCGGAGCGAGTCCAGAGGGGGCCACATCGCTAGTGCCGGGAGTGCTATTGTGCTTCTGCACTAGGAGAGCTGAATTTTTTGCTTTAACAAACAAAAGTTTGGCTCTTAAAGTTGCCAGAGGTGAATTTTTGCCTTCCGTGGTAACTGGCTACTCACTGCCGCCTCAGGTGAGGTTCTCACCTTGCTTCATGGCAGGAGCGGCCATGTTCTCTACTGCAGGCGACTAATAATTTCTAGTAATGGGAAAATTGTTTTGCCAGGCATGGATTCACAGCAAAATTCCACATTTTGCCAATTTGGCGAGGCAAAAACGTTGCAGAGACAAAAAAAGTCAGACAAATAAAAAAAAAACACCAACTGACTTTAATGCATTTGGAAGCAAGAAAAAAAGCCCAGTGTAAAAAATGTCACCTGTGTAAAAAAAAGTTGCCTATTGACTTCAATGCATTTCACGACATGGGACAGGTTCGCTCATCACTAATAATTTCCCTCAAATGCTTTCCCGCCGGCATTAATATAAATCGCTGATGGGAAAACATACATGTCGCTGTGGCTTTGCTGAGTAACCTGACATTGCCTCTTGAGCAGACCAGACTATCCTGCAAAACGTTTGTTTTCCCACTGGTGATTTACATTATTGCTGGTGGGAAAGCGTTTAAAGGAGATTAGTCGCCCACGGTAGGAGATTTATTGAGGGGAATAATCTCCATGTCTGTCACTGCCCTTAGGCCAAAGTCACATGGGGCAGATTGTCAGTCTGTGGATCAGCGCAGGCCAATAATCTGCCCCATGTGACCTTGCCCTTATACAGAGTGAGGGACAGAGTGAGAGCTGAGTATTTTATAGAGAGTAAATGACTTACTTGAATCTGGTAAATAGAATAAATATCTCCTGTGGAAAAAAGAAAAACAAATCTTCCGTGAGGTACAGTCTGACACTTGTATTGCAGGTATTATTATTACAAATGTTGCAAAGTATATACCATGTCTAGTAATGCATAGCAACCAATAGTGAAATTCACTGGTTACCTGTTGCTATGGGTTAGTAGACAATACCAAGGGTTGGGGGGCTAAGTTTTAAACCCAAAGGGAACTGATTCAGGGATGCTCTGAATAAGTAAGTGGTAGAAAGCCAAGTCCCCTCATCGGGGTACAAATCTATACTTACCCTTTATTTTAATATAGCCCAGAATTCCAGATGGAATCAAAATGCAGATCAGCACACATTTGACAATTAGAAGAATGTAGAGAGCAGAAGTTGGTTCAGGGACTGGGAAAGCAAATAATTGGGAAAAGGTGTTAAAGTAATGAAGGTGGGGCAGTTAAATAATAGTAAGAAAAGCTAGCTTCTCATTTATTAGTGATTTTATTTGCACCTTCAGCCTTGTGTACAATAAATGGATGCAATAATACATGAGGATATCACTATAAATGAGGCCAGAGAGAAATCATTTTAATACCCAATATCTGTAACGTTAAATAAAGATGGAACCCTTGTGCCAGAACAAATGTAGAAGCTCTTGTATATAAGTTTACATATAGGGGACTGGTATAATGAGTACCCCTTTCCCCTGGCAGTACCCTAGTGATTTAGACAGCTAAGGGGGTCCTTGATTAGAAAGGAAGTAAGTCCCTTTTCTGTGTCAAAATATAACCTTTGCAGTTCTCTAGTTTGGCCACTAGATGGCATTTAGCTAAAGTACAGTATATAGTAGAGCACCCATGTATTATGGAGCCATTCTAGGAGAACGAGTGGAATCTAGAAAAACTTAAGGAGGCCATACACTGTAAGATCTGCTCAATTGACAAGGTCTCCAAGCGAGGGGATCTTCTTCCAATATGCCCGCCTATGGGTGGGTGATATTGGGCTAATTCAATTGTTTGGCCCTAGAGTCAAATGATCAAATTAGAACGGCGGGCATAGGCATCATCGGCTTGGGGACCACATCAATGAGCCAATACGGTCCCCCATCCGACGGAAAAATCAAACATACCCAATCGAAATCTGCCCAATTTCAGGCCAGATGTTCATTAGGGAGGCCCATCACAGGCAGAGAAGCTGCAGAACTGGTCTAAAGGGCCGTGTATAGTTACCCTTATGGCCGATGTATTACCACCTTTAGTCTTAGTGAGCATCAGGATATACACCATTTCACAGCTCACACTAGGAGTGATATAAAGTTTAGAGCTAGCTATCTGAGCAGCTTATAGCTCCAACTAGGAGATTTAGTGGGATTAGTATCCTGTTGCACTACTGCCCAGAGTAAAGACCTAGGGATAAAGAGAGTTTACTTGGTTCCCACTTGAAGGAAGATCCTGTGTTATTCTGGGGCTGTACAGAGTTATTTTTGATTTTTTTTTTTAAAAAAAAAAAGGCATTTATTCTTTAAAGCGGCCATACAGAGAACGATAAAAGCTGCCAACAGTCGGAGTCAGCAGTTTATCAGCCCATGTATGGGGCCCTTAGATGGGCCTACCCGACCAATATGTGGCTGGATATCAGCTAGATGTCAGGTTTACAAATGCCAATGGGACAGGAGCGCAGCGGTGCATTGATGCAATTATTGTCCCAACAGTCTGTATCCCGTCAATGTGTCAGTCCGATATCTCCCACCCCAAGGCGGACATATTGGGAAAAGATCCGCTCATTCGATGACCTTGCCAAACAAGTGGATCTTTCAATGTATGGGCAGCTTTAGTCATAATCACGGGCAATAAACTTTTTCAGGTATCATCAAGAATCATCAAAAGTCCCTACAGTTTTCCCCCAGTCAGTTGCACAGAAGACTGCAACTCTGGTAAGCGCAGCACATTTGGACTTTTGGATAAAAACCCCCTACTCTAAATGATAAGGATATTAGAAGTCACTGAGGGGTTCTGTGACTACATAAAGACATGAGGCCACAGGCTGAGTGCATTTGCCAAGGTCATTTAACTTTTGAAGTTAGTTCTATTATCCTTATATTTTACAATAGAGTGTACATATGATGTCATGACATCACAAATTACTAAATACTAATTGATGACATCACTAAGCATAGTCTAATGATTTAATTTACACAATAGTCTTGTCTCTTGGGTAATATACACACACGTACACACTGATTTGATGTCTTGTAATCAATAATTTTATTGCCATAGAATATTCTCTACCTACCATTCACCCTTAGAAGTGTCCCTTTTCCTTCCCCCAGTAAAGTTTCTATGGTGTTTGCCTCAGTAGAGTTACACAGGCGCATTGCCACGCGGCAGTAGAAGGAGGAGTTATCCATTCCATTCACCTCTTCCAGATACAGGTCTGACTGACCCACCAGTCTGGTTTTGCCCCGGTACCGGGGGTGTATTAATTCTGGGTCAGGGTGGTAGGCAAAGCCCTCACGTGGGTCCCCAAACATCCAGTAGATCCCGACCCACAAGGGATCTTCATTCTCCGGTAATGTATAGTTACAGCTGATAGTAGGGGAGTCTGGGAATGTGACCTCCTTTGGCTGCTCGATCTGCATTCTATTGGTTTTGCCTAAAACAAGGGAAATAATGTGAGTAGATGGAAGGGGTAAGGGGGGGCATTCAGACACTGAATTAAACAAAAATTGTCATCAACCCAAAAAATATGAAATAATTGGGAAAAATTGGGAAAACACTAGGCAGAGAATAAGCATTTGATTGGTGGCTGTACCCTAAGAGTCATAGGCCTGCTGGTTGTGGGAAACAGCACCGAAACCTAATGCTGCAGTGATATAGTGAATAAAGTGCCCCCTATTGTAACATATAGGGATATTATAAGTCCCCGAGGAGTTCCTTATAATATATAGTGAATAAAGTGCCCCCTATTGTAACATATAGGGATATTATAAGCCCCAGAGGAGTTCCTTATAATATATAGTGAATAAAGTGCCCCCTATTGTAACATATAGGGATATTATAAGCCCCCGAGGAGTTCCTTATAATATATAGTGAATAAAGTACCCCCTATTGTAACATATAGGGATATTATAAGTCACAGAGGAGTTCCTTATAATATATAGTGAATAAAGTACCCCCTATTGTAACATATAGGGATATTATAAGCCCCCGAGGAGTTCCTTATAATATATAGTGAATAAAGTGCCCCCTATTGTAACATATAGGGATATTATAAGCCCCTGAGGAGTTCCTTATAATATATAGTGAATAAAGTGCCCCCTATTGTAACATATAGGGATATTATAAGCCCCCGAGGAGTTCCTTATAATATATAGTGAATAAAGTGCCCCCTATTGTAACATATAGGGATATTATAAGTCACAGAGGAGTTCCTTATAATATATAGTGAATAAAGTACCCCCTATTGTAACATATAGGGATATTATAAGCCCCCGAGGAGTTCCTTATAATATATAGTGAATAAAGTACCCCCTATTGTAACATATAGGGATATTATAAGCCCCCGAGGAGTTCCTTATAATATATAGTGAATAAAGTGCCCCCTATTGTAACATATAGGGATATTCTAAGTCACAGAGGAGTTCCTTATAATATATAGTGAATAAAGTACCCCCTATTGTAACATATAGGGATATTATAAGCCCCCGAGGAGTTCCTTATAATATATAGTGAATAAAGTGCCCCCTATTGTAACATATAGGGATATTATAAGCCCCCGAGGAGTTCCTTATAATATATAGTGAATAAAGTGCCCCCTATTGTAACATATAGGGATATTATAAGCCCCCGAGGAGTTCCTTATAATATATAGTGAATAAAGTACCCCCTATTGTAACATATAGGGATATTATAAGCCCCCGAGGAGTTCCTTATAATATATAGTGAATAAAGTGCCCCCTATTGTAACATATAGGGATATTATAAGCCCCCGAGGAGTTCCTTATAATATATAGTGAATAAAGTGCCCCCTATTGTAACATATAGGGATATTATAAGCCCCCGAGGAGTTCCTTATAATATATAGTGAATAAAGTGCCCCCTATTGTAACATATAGGGATATTATAAGCCCCCGAGGAGTTCCTTATAATATATAGTGAATAAAGTGCCCCCTATTGTAACATATAGGGATATTATAAGCCCCCGAGGAGTTCCTTATAATATATAGTGAATAAAGTGCCCCCTATTGTAACATATAGGGATATTATAAGCCCCCGAGGAGTTCCTTATAATATATAGTGAATAAAGTGCCCCCTATTGTAACATATAGGGATATTATAAGCCCCCGAGGAGTTCCTTATAATATATAGGGAATAAAGTGCCCCCTATTGTAACATATAGGGATATTATAAGTCACAGAGGAGTTCCTTATAATATATAGTGAATAAAGTACCCCCTATTGTAACATATAGGGATATTATAAGCCCCCGAGGAGTTCCTTATAATATATAGTGAATAAAGTGCCCCCTATTGTAACATATAGGGATATTATAAGCCCCCGAGGAGTTCCTTATAATATATAGTGAATAAAGTGCCCCCTATTGTAACATATAGGGATATTATAAGTCCCAGAGGGATTCCTTATAATATATAGTAAATAAAGTGCCCCCTATTGTAACATATAGGGATATTATAAGTCCCCGAGGAGTTCCTTATAATATATAGTGAATAAAGTACCCCCTATTGTAACATATAGGGATATTATAAGCCCCCGAGGAGTTCCTTATAATATATAGTGAATAAAGTACCCCCTATTGTAACATATAGGGATATTATAAGCCCCCGAGGGGTTCCTTATAATAAATAGTGAAAAAAGTGCCCCCTATTGTAACATATAGGGATATTATAAGCCCCCGAGGAGTTCCTTATAATATATAGTGAATAAAGTGCCCCCTATTGTAACATATAGGGATATTATAAGCCCCCGAGGAGTTCCTTATAATATATAGTGAATAAAGTGCCCCCTATTGTAACATATAGGGATATTATAAGCCCCCGAGGAGTTCCTTATAATATATAGTGAATAAAGTGCCACCGACAGATCAGATTTCACCATACCTGATGCACTTTTACCTTCCAGTTTGTGCCTGTATGTTACCCAACCACTTATATTGTAAGCTCTACGGGGCAGGGACCTCCTTCCTACTGTGTCTCATACCTCATGGCACTTACTCCGTTTGTATTTATACTTATTTATTTATTTATTTATTGTATCACTTGTGCTCCCTGTGTGTGACTGTAAGGCGCTGCGTACCCTTGTGGCACTTTATAAATAAAGTTATACATACATACATACATTCAGTGACTTCATGTTTTTTAAACCAACATAAATATTGTTCTCAAACCTCCCTTTCTAGTTATACCTGTTGGTGTAACTGAGGTTCCTTCATTAGTCATATAAATATTTAGTGACAGTTACCTGTAATGATCAGGTTGGTTCCGCTCTCTCTCTCAGTTCTATAAACTTGTCCATCTCCAGTCACTTGTGCCCCACAGCAGTACCAGCCGCTGTCACTGAGCCCCACGTGTTTGATTTGTATGGCTGCGCCGCCTTCCCCAGCCAGAGACATCCGCCCTTTGTCCTCACTGCGTACTGTCCCCGTGGCACTGTTATATATATCTGGCCCATAGTCTATATACTGAGAACTAAAGCTCCACTGAACACTGGATAGAGACATGTTCTGGATTTTCTTCTTGGCGCTGATGGAGAAATGACAGGGAATTGTCACCGTGTCACCAACCAGAGCAGGAATGAACGGAGGCTGATGCATAGTCATGTCATTCTCTCCTACAGAACGGGATATTGTAACAGAGACAGTTATTATTAGTTATAATATACCTTGTACTCATGTAACAGCTGAACTACTAATCCCCTGTATATACAGAGAGGGGGGGCACGGCTATCTATCCCCTGTATATACAGAGAGAGGGGAGGCCCGGCTATCTATCCCCTGTATATACAGAGAGAGGGGGGGCCCGGCTATCTATCCCCTGTATATACAGAGAGAGGGGGGCCCGGCTATCTATCCCCTGTATATACAGAGAGAGGGGAGGCCCGGCTATCTATCCCCTGTATATACAGAGAGAGGGGAGGCCTGGCTATCTATCCCCTGTATATACAGAGAGAGGGGAGGCCCGGCTATCTATCCCCCGTATATACAGAGAGAGGGGAGGCCCGGCTATCTATCCCCCGTATATACAGAGAGAGGGGAGGCCCGGCTATCTATCCCCTGTATATACAGAGAGAGGGGGGGCCCGGCTATCTATCCCCTGTATATACAGAGAGAGGTAAGGCCCGGCTATCTATCCCCTGTATATACAGAGAGAGGGGAGGCCCGGCTATCTATCCCCTGTATATACAGAGAGAGGGGAGGCCCGGCTATCTATCCCCTGTATATACAAAGAGAGGGGAGGCCCGGCTATCTATCCCCCGTATATACAGAGAGAGGGGAGGCCCGGCTATCTATCCCCTGTATATACAGAGAGAGGGGAGGCCCGGCTATCTATCCCCTGTATATACAGAGAGAGGGGGGGCCCGGCTATCTATCCCCTGTATATACAGAGAGAGGGAAGGCCCGGCTATCTATCCCCTGTATATACAGAGAGAGGGGAGGCCCGGCTATCTATCCCCTGTATATACAGAGAGAGGGGAGGCCCGGCTATCTATCCCCTGTATATACAGAGAGAGGGGAGGCCCGGCTATCTATCCCCTGTATATACAGAGAGAGGGGAGGCCCGGCTATCTATCCCCTGTATATACAGAGAGAGGGGAGGCCCGGCTATCTATCCCCCGTATATACAGAGAGAGGGGAGGCCCGGCTATCTATCCCCTGTATATACAGAGAGAGGGAAGGCCCGGCTATCTATCCCCTGTATATACAGAGAGAGGGGAGGCCCGGCTATCTATCCCCCGTATATACAGAGAGAGGGGAGGCCCGGCTATCTATCCCCTGTATATACAGAGAGAGGGGAGGCCCGGCTATCTATCCCCTGTATATACAGAGAGAGGGAAGGCCCGGCTATCTATCCCCTGTATATACAGAGAGAGGGGAGGCCCGGCTATCTATCCCCTGTATATACAGAGAGAGGGAAGGCCCGGCTATCTATCCCCTGTATATACAGAGAGAGGGAAGGCCCGGCTATCTATCCCCTGTATATACAGAGAGAGGGGAGGCCCGGCTATCTATCCCCTGTATATACAGAGAGAGGGGAGGCCCGGCTATCTATCCCCTGTATATACAGAGAGAGGGGAGGCCCGGCTATCTATCCCCTGTATATACAGAGAGAGGGGAGGCCCGGCTATCTATCCCCTGTATATACAGAGAGAGGGGGGGCCCGGCTATCTATCCCCTGTATATACAGAGAGAGGGGGGCCCGGCTATCTATCCCCTGTATATACAGAGAGAGGGGAGGCCCGGCTATCTATCCCCTGTATATACAGAGTGAGGGAAGGTCCCGCTATCTATCCCCTGTATATACAGAGAGAGGGGAGGCCCGGCTATCTATCCCCTGTATATACAGAGAGAGGGGAGGCCCGGCTATCTATCCCCTGTATATACAGAGAGAGGGAAGGCCCGGCTATCTATCCCCTGTATATACAGAGAGAGGGGAGGCCCGGCTATCTATCCCCTGTATATACAGAGAGAGGGGAGGCCCGGCTATCTATCCCCTGTATATACAGAGAGAGGGGAGGTCCGGCTATCTATCCCCCGTATATACAGAGAGAGGGAAGGCCCGGCTATCTATCCCCTGTATATACAGAGAGAGGGGAGGCCCGGCTATCTATCCCCTGTATATACAGAGAGAGGGGAGGCACGGCTATCTATCCCCTGTATATACAGAGAGAGGGGAGGCCCGGCTATCTATCCCCTGTATATACAGAGAGAGGGGAGGCCCGGCTATCTATCCCCTGTATATACAGAGAGAGGGGAGGCCCGGCTATCTATCCCCTGTATATACAGAGAGAGGGGAGGCCCGGCTATCTATCCCCTGTATATACAGAGAGAGGGGAGGCCCGGCTATCTATCCCCTGTATATACAGAGAGAGGGGAGGCCCGGCTATCTATCCCCTGTATATACAGAGAGAGGGGGGGCCCGGCTATCTATCCCCTGTATATACAGAGAGAGGGGAGGCCCGGCTATCTATCCCCTGTATATACAGAGAGAGGGGAGGCCCGGCTATCTATCCCCTGTATATACAGAGAGAGGGGAGGCCCGGCTATCTATCCCCTGTATATACAGAGAGAGGGGAGGCCCGGCTATCTATCCCCTGTATATACAGAGAGAGGGGAGGCCCGGCTATCTATCCCCTGTATATACAGAGAGAGGGGAGGCCCGGCTATCTATCCCCTGTATATACAGAGAGAGGGAGGCCCGGCTATCTATCCCCTGTATATACAGAGAGAGGGGAGGCCCGGCTATCTATCCCCTGTATATACAGAGAGAGGGGGGGCCCGGCTATCTATCCCCTGTATATACAGAGAGAGGGGAGGCCCGGCTATCTATCCCCTGTATATACAGAGAGAGGGGGGGCCCGGCTATCTATCCCCTGTATATACAGAGAGAGGGGAGGCCCGGCTATCTATCCCCTGTATATACAGAGAGAGGGAAGGCCCGGCTATCTATCCCCTGTATATACAGAGAGAGGGGAGGCCCGGCTATCTATCCCCTGTATATACAGAGAGAGGGGAGGCCCGGCTATCTATCCCCTGTATATACAGAGAGAGGGGAGGCCCGGCTATCTATCCCCTGTATATACAGAGAGAGGGGAGGCCCGGCTATCTATCCCCTGTATATACAGAGAGAGGGGAGGCCCGGCTATCTATCCCCTGTATATACAGAGAGAGGGGAGGCCCGGCTATCTATCCCCTGTATATACAGAGAGAGGGGAGGTCCGGCTATCTATCCCCTGTATATACAGAGAGAGGGAAGGCCCGGCTATCTATCCCCTGTATATACAGAGAGAGGGAAGGCCCGGCTATCTATCCCCTGTATATACAGAGAGAGGGGAGGCCCGGCTATCTATCCCCTGTATATACAGAGAGAGGGGAGGCCCGGCTATCTATCCCCTGTATATACAGAGAGAGGGGAGGCCCGGCTATCTATCCCCTGTATATACAGAGAGAGGGGAGGCCCGGCTATCTATCCCCTGTATATACAGAGAGAGGGGGGGCCCGGCTATCTATCCCCTGTATATACAGAGAGAGGGGAGGCCCGGCTATCTATCCCCTGTATATACAGAGAGAGGGAAGGCTGAACTTTCCTTATAATATCCAACAGGACTAGGGCCCATAAGTATATGGGCAGTATAAACTGCCTGTGAGCTTTGCTGGACTAGCCCTGTGGGATACCCAACAGGGCCAATCCAGCAAAGCCCACAGGCAGTTTATAAACACTGAAGGGTTTGTCTTAGGCCCAGATGATTTTTCTACCTGACAATGTATTTGCTGGCGCTTTCATTAATATAACACTGTGACAAGAAAATATGTCATTCTAGGAGAATCGGCTGCTTTCTTCCACAGGTTTTTATAGACACAGAGGAAAGCAGGATCTGCTTAGTGTGCAAGTGGGTAAACAGTTAAAACTGACCATACTGCCTCCCAATAATTTAGGATGGCTTTGGGCCTGTCTCTGCCAGCTAAAATATACCATGGAGAAGCTGCCCCATGTGCCACAAGCCTGAATTAGCTTGTACAGTAAAGGGGATAGATATACATACACACACACACACACACACAATATGCACTAGTAAATAACAGCACATTGACTTCTACAAACAATAACTCCAGATCCTAAATACATTATACATTGAGGGGCAGAAGTAGTGCCACCCAAAAAACTTTAAAGGAAAACTATCCCCCCAGAATGAATACGTAACCAACAGACAGTTTATATTATGTTAAGTGGCCTATTAAAGAATCTCCCCAAACTGGAATAAATATATCAGTAAATATTGCCCTTTTACATCCTTTCCCTTGAGCCGCCATTTAGTGATGCTGTGTGTTCCCTCAGAGATCAGCTGACAGGAAGTGATGCAGCTCTAACTGTAACAGGAAGTAGTGTGGGAGCAAAAGGTTAGTTAGGCCCTATTTATATAGTATGTCGTTTTGTTTCACATTCTAGGGGTTTTTAGAAATCCCCCATAGAAACAAATTCTATAAGGAAGAGTCTGGGTACTTACCCCTGACAGTTAGCCAAGTGCCTCTTCCGTTCTGCCACTGCTCAGTCTCCTTGTTTGGAATTAGAAGTCGGACACGGCAGCAGTAGGACTTTATATCACTTGTGGTTACATTGGTCAGGGTGATGGTCCCATTCCGAGTCCATGGATCTCCCACCAGTGACACCCTTCCCTGGTATCCCTGAGTTGTGTTGCCGTACCCGCTGTTATATATACGAGCCCCACAATAATTCCCTCCACCAGCATGAAGGATAATGGCCACATTAGTAATTCCTGTGACAGTTCTGGGGAACACAAAACTGCATGGGAAGGTCACTGAGTCTCCAGCAAATGCTTCCAAGCCTGAAGGTTGGTCTACACAGTATTGTCCTGGTCTCCCACACACGGCACCTTCAATAGAGAATGACTTGGATGTTCAACTCAGTGTAACTGGGACATAGCTAAGATATGGAAATTCAGATTGAGACAGTCATAAAAAGGCATTTGATGAGCGGAAAAATATAAAAAAAAGCCTTTAACTAGATGTAGAATACAAGTGGCTCATCCCACGTTGGGTGTCAGACACAGACATGCCTGGGAGGAGTAATATCAATCAAATGCAGGGAATTGTTCTGTAAAATCACTTGATAGTTGCAGCATTAATATCCACAGTACCTTCCCCCTTCCCATACCCCCCACCTACGGTGATATTAGTCAACTCTGAGGTGGGAAACAGCAGTAGTAGTGGGGGGGAACCAAGCGGTTGCTCTGAGAGTCGGCCAGGAACGTATGGAGACACAAGGGAAGAGATGGAGTGAGGGGCAGAGGGATGGGGGCTTTGAAGGTTGTGAGAAGGAGTTTGAAAGTTACTCTCTGTTTAATGGGAAGCCATGATAAGGACTCAGCAGGGGAGGGGCCTCTCTTGGATGAGAGGAGGAGAATTCTGGCAGCAGTGTTTAATACAAACTTAAGGGGCTGAGATGAGAGTTAGGGAGGCCAGTTAGTAGCAGGTTACAGTAGACTAGTTGGGATAGCATGAGAGTGGGCATGAGAATCTTAGCTGTTGCAATAGAAAGAAAGGGACCAGTTTTTTTTCTTATGCAATATTGTGTAAGAAAAAGTGACCAAAATGTTAAAAGGTGAGTTTCCCCTTTAGGTTCTCCATACTAGGAGATGAAAGTCCAGTCGGGGGGTTATTACACAGGCAATGTTGTCTCTGTTTAAAGAATTTTGCTTTGAGGTCCTGGACCCTGGAGTATTCTGGAAGGACCAATCAGTAAAGACAATCCTTCCCATTGGTTGGACACACATTGGGGCTCATAGGAAGGCTGCACAAGGTATTTAATTGTAGTGAGAATGTTAGGGAGGTCTCTCTGAGCAGGACAGGGGGCAGGAAGGCTGCCATCAGGGTCGGACTGGGGGGGTGAAGGGCCCACCGGGGCTACCGCCCCGGGGGCCCTGCACCCCCCAAGGTACCTCCATCGACGCATCCCCTGCAGGGGCCCCCACCGCACACCCCTAATTCACCCCCTCCATAGGCAGAGGGTGAATTTTTTGTTTGGGGAGGCTAAAAGAGGCCATACATAGGGGAACATAAACCCCCAAAAAATTAACAGATGTAAACTTTCTCAGAGTGGTCCTCTGACCGCTTTTGGAAGTTACATCCATTTTCTGTTTGTATTTGTCCTTAAAATTTTTTGCAGTTTTATACAGTTTAACTT
The DNA here is from genome assembly GCF_000004195.4 of Xenopus tropicalis. NCBI lineage: Eukaryota > Metazoa > Chordata > Amphibia > Anura > Pipidae > Xenopus > Xenopus tropicalis. The sequence goes on from NC_030679.2 coordinate 145,586,204, forward strand.
CTAACAACAGGCTTCAGCTTAACAGTTCTATATTAGACTCTTTTATAGTGAAGACACACAGAGCTACTAGTAGCAGCTACTTGTCGTGGCTACTAAAACAGAAGACAATGCTGATCATTTACTGATAACTGTCTCTACATGTGTTTTAGCAGAGGCAATTCTTAGTATTGTCTGTTTACTGGAGTTTAGTAGCTGTGAAAAAGTAGTTGTTAGTAGTGTGTCTTCAGCAACTATTACCAGTCTAAAAATGAAAATATCTATAAAAATACAAAGATTGTTTAATGCAAAAATGCACAGAAAAGCACATTGGTATGTTTATTCTTTAATATCTACCTAACTAAATAGTTAATTACTGTGTAAATTGGTCATTCACATAACATGGATGATTTAAGGGGAACTTTACTAAAGTTAGTATTAGTAAGATTTTTTTTAAGCATCTTTCATTTGATCTACAGTTAATATTCTGGCTTTTTGTAGCCTGCAAGCAAAAATGCATTGTAGGGAATTTGATAAAAAATAAAATAAAAAACCCAACCAAATTGTGGCTGCTAGGTCAGTTGCTTACTTTTCCATCACATGCAATTGGTTTCACTTAAGTTTAAGTTTTAAGCATAAAAAAGTGGGAATAGCTTAATACCTGTCCCCTACTGTGTTACTGCCACCTTTCTTGCACTCGATCCTGCCCCAGCAGTTAGTGCACCAAAACCTGTAATACTTGTAGAAAGTGACACCTACTGCTGTCAGACCATTTTGCAAGTAGGATAAGGGCAAAGATCAGCTCAGCAGCCCACAGATATTCCTTCCTGTGAACTCCAAAGGGAGCCTAGCCCGTTTAAGAATGTCTGCATTCAAAGGAGAGCGGAGATTTGTGACGTCACCTCTTTACCCGGCTTTTAAACGTTACGCGTCTTCGGCCTGCCTCACTTTCCCTTCTAATTACGGAAGCTTTCATTTATGAGGCAAGCAGGCAGGGGGACAGACAACCTCTTTGTATTTCTTTTTTGATGTAACAGAGACGTCCTTCCCTGAATGCGCATATGTAAACTGCATCGGGGAGGACATCACTGGCCAGGGGCAGCAGCAACAGGGTCGGGTCAGGGCCGCTGGGGCCCACCGGGTATTTTCCCGGTGTCCCGGCGGCCCAGTCCGACCCTGGCTGCCATTGTGTGTAAATAACTCCCAGAGGGGCTAGGGGTACTGCCTGCCATGGCAAGGAGCAGAGGGGCAACTGCCTGAGTGACTGCGGGTCTGAGAAACTGAGAGAAGAGAGGACACTAAGCAATACCCTCAAGTATCAAGTCTTGGGGTGACCCCAAACAATTGTGTGTGTATTTTTATAGGTAGTCCTCCAAGGGGCCAGTGTAGTGAGGGAACCCATCAATTGTGTGAGGCACCCAATGGGCAGGATTGGTTTTTATGGTAAGTGTTTTATATGCCCAGACAGGCACCCATGGGTACCAATCAACTGCCAAAGTGCCAGCTGGGAATCCTGCAAGCTTGCAATTGATTAGGTGCCACTTAACAGAAAAAAAGGGGGGGAACTAATAAAATATAACCTAATGAAGGATACAAATATCATAAAATTGTCTCTAGTGTGTGAGTAAGTGATAGGGAATTAGATTGTAAGCTCCATGGTACAGGGATTGATGGGAATTGTGTATAATCCCTGGAAAGGAAGGGAATGGGTATACTTACCCCAAAGAGATAACATGAGGGAGGGAATGGATGTACTTACCCCAAAGAGATAACACAAGGGAGGGAATGGATGTACTTACCCCAAAGAGATAACATGAGGGAGGGAATGGATGTACTTACCCCAAAGAGATAACACGAGGGAGGGAATGGATGTACTTACCCCAAAGAGATAACATGAGGGAGGGAATGGATGTACTTACCCCAAAGAGATAACATGAGGGAGGGAATGGATGTACTTACCCCAAAGAGATAACATGAGGGTGGGAATGGATGTACTTACCCCAAAGAGATAACACGAGGGAGGGAATGGGTGTACTTACCCCAAAGAGATAACATGAGGGAGGGAATGGATGTACTTACCCCAAAGAGATAACACGAGGGAGGGATTGGATGTACTTACCCCAAAGAGATAACAGGAGGGAGGGAATGGATGTACTTACCCCAAAGAGATAACACGAGGGAGGGAATGGATGTACTTACCCCAAAGAGATAACAAGAGGGAGGGAATGGATGTACTTACCCCAAAGAGATAACACGAGGGAGGGAATGGGTGTACTTACCCCAAAGAGATAACACGAGGGAGGGAATGGGTGTACTTACCCCAAAGAGATAACACGAGGGAGGGAATGGGTGTACTTACCCCAAAGAGATAACACGAGGGAGGGAATGGGTGTACTTACCCCAAAGAGATAACACGAGGGAGGGAATGGATGTACTTACCCCAAAGAGATAACACGAGGGAGGGAATGGATGTACTTACCCCAAAGAGATCACACGAGGGAGGGAATGGGTGTACTTACCCCAAAGAGATAATACGAGGGAGGGAATGGGTGTACTTACCCCAAAGAGATAACATGAGGGAGGGAATGGATGTACTTACCCCAAAGAGATAACACGAGGGAGGGATTGGATGTACTTACCCCAAAGAGATAACAGGAGGGAGGGAATGGATGTACTTACCCCAAAGAGATAACACGAGGGAGGGAATGGATGTACTTACCCCAAAGAGATAACACGAGGGAGGGAATGGATGTACTTACCCCAAAGAGATAACACGAGGGAGGGAATGGGTGTACTTACCCCAAAGAGATAACACGAGGGAGGGAATGGGTGTACTTACCCCAAAGAGATAACACGAGGGAGGGAATGGATGTACTTACCCCAAAGAGATAACACGAGGGAGGGAATGGGTGTACTTACCCCAAAGAGATAACACGAGGGAGGGAATGGATGTACTTACCCCAAAGAGATAACACGAGGGAGGGATTGGATGTACTTACCCCAAAGAGATAACACGAGGGAGGGAATGGATGTACTTACCCCAAAGAGATAACACGAGGGAGGGAATGGATGTACTTACCCCAAAGAGATAACACGAGGGAGGGAATGGATGTACTTACCCCAAAGAGATAACACGAGGGAGGGAATGGGTGTACTTACCCCAAAGAGATAACACGAGGGAGGGAATGGATGTACTTACCCCAAAGAGATAACATGAGGGAGGGAATGGGTGTACTTACCCCAAAGAGATAACACGAGGGAGGGAATGGGTGTACTTACCCCAAAGAGATAACACGAGGGAGGGATTGGATGTACTTACCCCAAAGAGATAACACGAGGGAGGGAATGGATGTACTTACCCCAAAGAGATAACACGAGGGAGGGAATGGGTGTACTTACCCCAAAGAGATAACATGAGGGAGGGATTGGATGTACTTACCCCAAAGAGATAACACGAGGGAGGGAATGGGTGTACTTACCCCAAAGAGATAGCATGAGGGAGGGAATGGATGTACTTACCCCAAAGAGATAACACGAGGGAGGGAATGGATGTACTTACCCCAAAGAGATAACACGAGGGAGGGAATGGATGTACTTACCCCAAAGAGATAACACGAGGGAGGGAATGGGTGTACTTACCCCAAAGAGATAACACGAGGGAGGGAATGGATGTACTTACCCCAAAGAGATAACACGAGGGAGGGAATGGATGTACTTACCCCAAAGAGATAACACGAGGGAGGGATTGGATGTACTTACCCCAAAGAGATAACACGAGGGAGGGAATGGATGTACTTACCCCAAAGAGATAGCATGAGGGAGGGAATGGATGTACTTACCCCAAAGAGATAACATGAGGGAGGGAATGGGTGTACTTACCCCAAAGAGATAACACGAGGGAGGGAATGGATGTACTTACCCCAGAGAGACAGCACAGAGCAGAGAATGAGAAGACCAGACATGCTGAGGAGCTTGAATAACACAGTTACTCTGGTGCCACAAAATATATATAAAACTTCCTTTTTTCAGTTCCAAGTAAAGCCAAATACGGTAACTCAGTGATGAAACAAAAATAAGTGGAACAGCCTTGGTTCCCACATGTCTCTCTCAGTATGTGTGTAATGTAAAGGGACCAGGGACATGTCTATATCAGCCAGTGGGGCTGAACTGATTGCAGCAGTGCCGCCATCAGAAATCACGGGGCCCCTCACAACAAAATTTTCTGGGCCCCCCTCACACCAGTACAAAGGACTCACAGACTTGAGACATTGGTAGCCACCAGGGCCCCCCTAATACATGGTAGCCAGCAGGGCCCCCTAATGCATTGGTAGCCAGCAGTGCTCCCCCAGTTCATTGGTAGCCAGCAGTGCCCCCCTAGTTCATTGGTAGCCAGCAGTGCCCCCCTAATGCATTGGTAGCCAGCTGGGCCCCCCTAGTACACTGGTAGCCAGCAGTGCTCACCCTAGTTCATTGGTAGCCAGCAGTGCCCCCCTAGTACACTGGTAGCCAGCTGGGCCCCCCTAATGCATTGGTAGCCAGCAGGGCCCCCCTAGTACATTGGTAGCCAGCAGTGCCCCCCTAGTTCATTGGTAGCCAACAGTGCCCCCCCCTAGTTCATTGGTAGCCAGCTAGGTCCCCTAATGCATTGGTGGCCAGCAGGGCCCCCCCAGTACATTGGTAGCCAGCAGTGTCCCCCTAGTACATTGGTAGCCAGCTGTGCCCCCCTAGTACATTGGTAGCCAGCTGTGCCCCCCCTAGTGCATTGGTTGCCAACAGGGCCCCCCCTAGTACACTGGTAGCCAGCTGGGCCCCCCTAATGCATTGGTAGCCAGCAGGGCCCCCCTAGTACATTGGTAGCCAGCAGTGCCCCCCCTAGTTCATTGGTAGCCAACAGTGCCCCCCCTAGTTCATTGGTAGCCAGCTAGGCCCCCTAATGCATTGGTGGCCAGCAGGGCCCCCCCAGTACATTGGTAGCCAGCAGTGCCCCCCTAGTTCATTGGTAGCCAGCAGTGTCCCCCTAGTACATTGGTAGCCAGCTGTGCCCCCCCTAGTGCATTGGTAGCCAGCAGGGCCCCCTCTAGTAGCCAGCAGGGCCCCCTCTAGTAGCCAGCTGTGCCCCCCCTAGTGCATTGGTAGCCAACAGGGCCCCCCTAATGCATTGGTAGTCAGCAGGGCCCCCTCTAGTAGCCAGGAGGGCCCCCTCTAGTAGCCAGCAGTGCCCCCTCTAGTAGCCAGCAGGGCCCCCTCTAGTAGCTAGCAGTGCCCCCTCTAGTAGCCAGTTGTACCCCCCCCAGTACATTGGTAGCCAGCACAGCACAGGTCCTCCGGCGTCTTCTTTCTTCAGCGGCAGTGGCGGCGTCTTCTGCGGCGGTGGATTCGGACTCCCCCGGCGAGGCCCTTCCTGTACAACACCTCTGCACTTCTCAGCGCCGAACTAAGACAGGCCCTTTTATAAGGTTGCGCCCCTGTGCGTACTGACATGCATGTACGCACGGGGTGCGACCAATAGGATCACCCGCTGACCACCAATGACAGGGCCCGGAACTGATTAAAGGGGGCCCGAGCTACTGAGAAAACTTTGGCATGGCCGGGCCCCCTTTTAAAGTTAAAATTGTCCGGGCCCGGGACGACTGTACTCCCTGTGCCCCCCTGATGGCAGCCCTGGATTTCAGTACTGTATATGCAGTCAGTACTGCCCTGTACTATGTATTTATTAGACACGTCCCTGAATTTTCAAGCTATCTGGTCTCCCTACATTACACACATACAAAGAGAGACGTGTGGGGGTTCCCAGACTTGCTGTTAATGGGAGTATTTAGGGGTCAGTGTATTGTTACTTATCATTGTGGTCCCTTAGATTTAGTGAAGGTGTTCATGGGTTACTGTACATATTCAGAGGAACATGAGTGGGTTACCTGTCCCCAAGTTTCCTCCCTTTAGCTTTCTATTGTGTTATAGACCCTGCCAAGAACAAAGCAAAGGGTGTTGCACGGTACTATTAGAGCAGTGATCCCCAACCAGTGGCTCAGGGGCAACATGTTGCTCCCCAACCCCTTGGATGTTGCTCCCCATGGCCTCAAAGCAGGTGCTCATTTTTGAATTTCTGGTAAACAGGCAAGTCTTGGTTGCATAAAAACCAAGGATAATGCCAAACAGAACCTACTGTAGGCTGCCAGTCCATGTAGGGGCTATTAAGTAGCCAATTATAGCTCTTATTGGCACCCCCAGGAACCTTTTTCATGCTTGTGTTCCTCCCCAACACTTTTTCCACTTAAATGTGGCTCACGGGTATAAAAGGTTGGGGATCCCTGTATTAGAGACAGGAACAGCCCCCTAAGTTTGCTCATAGCCTGTCCAGAGAGATACCATAAAACTATGGCACATAGGGATTCCCCTGTACTAAGCACAATTCAGCAGGAACAGCCCCCTATGTTTGCTCATAGCCTGTACAGAGAGATACCATAAAACTATGGCAGCATAGGGATTCCCCTGTACTAAGCACAATTCAGCAGGAACAGCCCCCTAAGTTTGCTCATAGCCTGTACAGAGAGATACCATAAAACTATGGCACATAGGGATTCCCCTGTACTAAGCACAATTCAGCAGGAACAGCCCCCTATGTTTGCTCATAGCCTGTACAGAGAGATACCATAAAACTATGGCAGCATAGGGATTCCCCTGTACTAAGCACAATTCAGCAGGAACAGCCCCCTAAGTTTGCTCATAGCCTGTACAGAGAGATACCATAAAACTATGGCACATAGGGATTCCCTGTACTAAGCACAATTCAGCAGGAACAGCCTCCTAAGTTTGCTCATAGCCTGTACGGAGAGATACCATAAAACTATGGCACACAGGGATTCCCCAGTACTAAGCACAATTCAGCAGGAACAGCCCCCTAAGTTTGCTCATAGCCTGTACAGAGAGATACCATAAAACTATGGCGCATAGGGATTCCCCTGTACTAAGCACAATTCAGCAGGAACAGCCCCCTAAGTTTGCTCATAGCCTGTACAGAGAGATACCATAAAACTATGGCAGCATAGGGAGTCCCCTGTACTAAGTACAATTCAGCAGGAACAGCCCAATAATAATAACAATAAGAATAACAGTAACAAGAACCACAGGTAGAAAGGGATTTTATTAAAAAAAAATATTTTATAAAAAACAAATGTAATATAGTAATATAAAAACATCAACATGCCTAAGAATATCTCATACCTAAGATTAAGATTTTTTGAGAAAGGCAGAGCGTGTAATGTAGTATAATGAACTATAACGCTACAAATACTATAAACTACGATGACCAAAAACATTTCAGCTAAAACTCATAACAATTATCCAACAACATTTGGAAAACATCTGCCCTTTATTCTTCACTACGTCCCAGTAAAGTATTACAGAACCTGGAATTCATCATTTATGGTCCCGCCTCTGATCCAAGGGCTTCAAACACTTCTGAGGATTCTACAGCTAAAAAAGAAGAACACAAGAATACAAGATCTGGGAATTGTGAAATACTGCACTTTCATACTCATACTAATAAATATATGTAGGGGATCAGAGAACCCTGTCCCTTGTTTCTCTGTCTGTGATCTCATCCAGCCTAGCTACAGCCTGGGGAGGGATCCGATTGGCTGGCTGGCCCAGTGCACCTCTGGGAGAGGTGTGCCTAAGTTTTGGAGCCAAAAATCTAGGGGCAGGCCCAGCAGTTTATAAAGGGAGCCCCTTCTGTTGTTTGCCAGTACAGAGGGAGAGACCCAGAGTGAGCAGTCAGCACAACCTGTGTAAGTTCAGACTTGAAAGGATAAAAGTCTGCTGGACTGCCAGGGAATATAAAGTCCTCTGTGGAACTCTCAGATTGAGTCCCCTGAGTGAACAGGTATTGCCCGGTTACCTGCTATGTGGGAGCAGCCAACCTTTTCAATGGGGAAGGTACTCTGGGGCAGGTAGCGCTACCTGGGGGGACTAAAGAGCTCTTGGGGAAGGTACTCTGGGGCAGGTAGCGCTACCTGGGGGGACTAAAGAGCTCTTGGGGAAGGTACTCTGGGGCAGGTAGCGCTACCTGGGGGGAATTAAGAGCTCTTGGGGAAGGGACTGAACTTATTAAAGTGTTGGGGGTCTATCCGGATCCAAGTTGGGGGCTGGGCAAGTACAGAGACTGTGCCAGCCGTGGATAGCCCACACAAGTTCCTCAGGACAGGATTATCAGTCCTCCCTAAAGCTGTTCTACTTTCTATTTCAAAGTTATATAAAGTTTGATATTGCTGCAAACCGTGTGTGATTATTTCCAAGTGGAAATCCCCTAGAGGTGTGTTCCTCAGTGTCCACTAGGTGGAGGCACTGCGCTGTTCCCAGTTCCCAGTATCAATATTACTCTGAGAACACATATCTCCTGTATATACAGCCCAATATAAAGTGAATGTGCCAAGAAAGGGTTACAGATATATTATGAATAAGGTAAAGAGAAATAAAATTAGATGGCATTCTATTTGTCCTCCTCCTGGCTCTTTGGGGTCATTATTATGCAGTGAAAGGTATAAAGAGAAGAAGAATTACGGACCAAGTGAAGTATTTTGTTATTCCCTATTAGTGCTGGGCGGTATACCGATATAAACCGAACACCGTTTTTTAAAAAAAAAAATGATATCAATTTTAAACATACCCCCATAACGGTGTGCGCGCCTCCTGCAATTTTTTCGAAGTATTTCCGGGTTGCGCACGTGACGTCAGCGCGCACGCTCTACAAAAGCGCCATCGCTAGGACGCATCACTCGGACATCACTGAACACCAATGTTTGGGGTGGCCAGCAATTTCTATTTATGTGGAGGGAGGGGGGATATTTTATGGGGGTGCCTGCCTGGCCAGCAATTTCTATTTATGTGAAGGGGGTGGGGGGGGTGGGGTGGGGGCGTGTTTGGGGTGGCCAGCAATTTCTATTTATGTGAAGGGGGGGTGGGGGGGTGTTTGGGGTGGCCAGCAATTTCTATTTATGTGGAGGGAGGGGGGATATTTTATGGGGGTGCCTGCCTGGCCAGCAATTTCTATTTATGTGAAGGGGGTGGGGGGGTGTTTGGGGTGGCCAGCAATTTCTATTTATGTGAAGGGGGTGGGGGGGGTGGGGTGGGGGCGTGTTTGGGGTGGCCAGCAATTTCTATTTATGTGAAGGGGGGGTGGGGGGGTGTTTGGGGTGGCCAGCAATTTCTATTTATGTGAAGGGGGTGGGGGTGGGGGGGTGGGGGGTGTTTGGGGTGGCCAGCAATTTCTATTTATGTGAAGGGGGGGTGGGGGGGTGTTTGGGGTGGCCAGCAATTTCTATTTATGTGAAGGGGGTGGGGGGGTGGGGGGTGTTTGGGGTGGCCAGCAATTTCTATTTATGTGAAGGGGGGGTGGGGGCGGGTGGGGGGATGTTTGGGGTGGCCAGCAATTTCTATTTATGTGGAGGGATGGGGGATGGGTGGCCAGCAATTTCTATTTATGTGGAGGGATGGGGGATGGGTGGCCAGCAATTTCTATTTATGTGGAGGGAGGGAGGGGGGATAGGTGGCCAGCAATTTCTATTTATGTGAAGGGGGTGGGGGGGTGTTTGGGGTGGCCAGCAATTTCTATTTATGTGAAGGGGGTGGGGGGGGTGGGGTGGGGGCGTGTTTGGGGTGGCCAGCAATTTCTATTTATGTGAAGGGGGGGTGGGGGGGTGTTTGGGGTGGCCAGCAATTTCTATTTATGTGAAGGGGGTGGGGGTGGGGGGGTGGGGGGTGTTTGGGGTGGCCAGCAATTTCTATTTATGTGAAGGGGGGGTGGGGGCGGGTGGGGGGATGTTTGGGGTGGCCAGCAATTTCTATTTATGTGGAGGGATGGGGGATGGGTGGCCAGCAATTTCTATTTATGTGGAGGGATGGGGGATGGGTGGCCAGCAATTTCTATTTATGTGGAGGGATGGGGGATGGGTGGCCAGCAATTTCTATTTATGTGGAGGGAGGGAGGGGGGATAGGTGGCCAGCAATTTCTATTTATGTGGAGGGGTGGAGGGAGGGAGGGAGGGGGGATGGGTGGCCACCAATTTTTATGTATATGGGGGGGGGTGCCTGCAAACTATTTAGGGGCCCTGGCCCCTGGCCACCAATTTTTATGTATATGGGGGGGGGGTGCCTGCAAACTGGGGTTAACACCTAATCATGCATGGGGAAAAAAAAATACCGTCAAATACCGTGATACCGATATAATTTGAAAAACACCGTGATATACATTTTTGGTCATACCGCCCAGCACTATTCCCTATGGAGACTGGTGAATATAAGATATTAAACAAGACAGGATACCTATCCCAAGAACTCAGTACAATAAACAGTAAGTAATTGCACCATATTGACTGTTGTGTTTTGAAGTGGTACATGCTGGTGCTTTCAGGTGATGGGCATTCAAGTGAATGGAGAAGACACATTCAAATATTTGATCCCCTGCCCATGGACACAATATTAGGCAGCTGCTTGGCAGTTACAGTAGCTTACATGGGACATGTGCAGTAGTGTATACAGCTACAGCAGGGTAGCCTACTATTTGATACTGCTGGTATCTTCTTTTTTAGGGTTACCTTACTTATATCTTTTCTGTAGGGTGGAATTTTCTGTAGCTTTGCACTAAAAACCAACATCTAATATGGTTTAAATATGGTTCTATAGTTCTACAGGTCATCCTATCTAGCATAAAAATATTAAAGTTCATCAATAGTGATGGGCGAAATAATTCGCCAGGCATGGATTCGCGGCAAAACGGGTGTCAAAATTCACCGGCGTCCAATTTTTTTTGATGCACGACATTCTCGCTGTTGCGCGAATCTTTTCAAAAATGTGCACACCTTGCTCCATACAAAGGGAATACAGTAAAGCAGAGTACTGGGAGAAATGAAGAATATATACACATGATAATACCCCAATGACTTATGTACTCACTCATTATAAGGCCCCAGTAACAGCTCAATAAGGCAACTGGGCTGTTACTTCCTTTGCTTGTTAGAAGTTTTATGGATCAGTCCTGAAAAGATCAACAAAACCAATTCAATCAGATGGGACTGCGATGCTTTTGACCCAGGAAACATCATCAAACTCATTAGAAAGCACAGAAATAAGAACAATTTGTATTCCATAATTAATTTCAGTTATTAAAGGAGACATATTCTATAAAAATTAACAATGTACCAGGGAATTATACTCCTCTAGATATAAAAGGATTATGCTAAAAAAGTTGTGTTTTGGACTGATTTATTGAGAAATTCGCCCCAAACCCCACTAGCCCCGCCCATCTGTGCCACTTCCTGCTGGCTGAATTCTCTGGATGAGCTGGGGAGCCAGTGGCCCTCTGTACACTGCACTGTAGGATAGGAACCAATCAGCAGCTAGGCTGACCTGATAGGGAACTGAAGCCTGTCTGTGTGACTGCAGGGTTGTGATTGGCTCTCCCCCTCCTACTGTGCTTCTGGAAGGGACCGTTAGGACACGCCCACCCCTTGAAACCCAGACAGGGACCTGAGAGGATCTATAGGGAGCTCCAATAAAGGGGCCATTGTTACAGATAGGGTTAATGTTTAGCCCAAAGGGAAACCAGCACCGGATATTATTCATAATTGCCTACAGGGTTAGGGTTTTTCCCATTTATCCAATATGTCTCCTTTAACCTTTATAAGTAAGTGAATTTTAAGGTATTGAAAATTGTTGAAGAAAAATTGGAGTTTGAAATCGAAAAATTCGGAAAAATATGGGAAATTTTCATCGTTGTATGAACCAAATTTCTAGTTTCCACTGAAAATAACTTGGGTCCAAAATGTGAGCTGAATTTTTACTTTTTAAAGACAAATGATGACCTAGGCAAACCTATAGGGCAAATTTAGCAGCAGCTACTTTTGAGTTTTTACATAATTTGGGTTTTCCTCAAATTTTCCCCAAAAAGCATGGTCTTGACTATTTGCAAATTCAAGTTTTCTAAACCCTAATATTAGGGTTATTAGGCAAGAAAATAAAAAAAACAGCAGCTAAAAGCTGGTAAGTTTCTGTAGACATCAGAGGGGGTGGTAATTTTTTAAAAAAATAGATTTTTCTAAAATAGTAACAATTTTGCAGACTTGTTGAATATAAAGTGGCATTTTATATTGTAATCAAGTTGTTTTACATGGTTTTAAGCAACTGATTTATTTTATTTTATTTTTCATGAATAAGTGCTCAGTTGAGATTTTCAACTTCTTTTCCAAGTTTTTTTTACTCAAATTCAACTTTTGGTAAATCTGTGAAATGAAATATTTTCATTTTGATTGTAAAAATGCTGATTTTAAAACTGTGAAATTTGACTTTTGATCTTGAAATCTTGATTTTCAAATTCAAAATTCTGACTTTAAAATATTTCATTATAAATTTGACATTTTGACTTTTTAAAGTCAGAATTTCAAGATCGACTGTTAAAATTTGGAAATCAAAAGTTATTTTACTTTATAAAAATTAAATTTCAATTTTAAGGGGCTGATTCACTAATGTACGAATCTGAATCACGGAATCCGATCATTTCTGATGATCGCAAATGTCATGAAAATTCTTTTAGTTTGAATCCGAAAATGTTGTACTTACAATCCGAAAGTTCGGAAATTTTCATATTGAAATGATCGTTTGCGAATGGCGATCTGATACTCACGAAATTTTCATATCCGAACGATCGTAAATGACGCAAAAACCTTTCTGACTTTGAACCTTCCGTGCATGGTTTTGGAAGCCTCCCATAGGGCTCAATGGCAATTCCAAAGGAAAGTCACGATACCGAAGCTTGAATGTATTCCAAAACTTTTGTACTCGTTGCGACAAATGCGATTTTGTCGCACAAATTGTTGCAAAGTACGAAAAAGTCACAGAAATTAACAAAAAAAATCGCAAAAAATACACAGTTCTAAAACTTACAAAAAAAAATTGGATTTTTTTTGTATTGAATAATCCATTTTCACATACCTCTTAATTTTACATATCCCAGAATCCCACAGGGGATGAGAATGCAGATTGCCACACACCGTAGTGTTATGATGACATAGAGAATCCAATTTGAAGATATATCTGGATAAAAAGCAATAGGCAGGGGGGGAATTTAAGTTAATGCCCACCTTTTGTAAGGATTTCACAATCCTGTGGTCCTATAGATAAATAATAGTGATGAGTGAATTTTTTTCACCAGGCAGTGAATTTCTACATTTTGCCATTGGCGAATTGTTTTGCAAAACTTCTGAGAAAATTTGCAGCGGAAAAATTTGTTGCACATACAAAAAAGTTGCGGTTGCGTACAAAAAGTTGCGGGTGGCAAAAAAGTCATGTGACAAATGTGTTTTCGTGAATTTTTCTCCGTTTCACAAACAAATTTACTCATCACTAATAAATAATAAATACAGGAACAAAGAGGAGAAGTAGAAGGAAAAATGATAGTATGGAAAGAAAAGAGGGTAGGGGAACAAAGAGGAGGAAAATAATTTGGAGAACGTGTCCTTGGGTTGTTGGTGGGTCACTCATAACCAAGTAAGATGCTGGTTTACAGATGTCACCAAGCAACGAGATATTAGGGATGTTCCATATATAGCAAAAAGTTTCCAGTGCTACATTTATTAACATTCCCATTTCTGCTTTGAATAACCTCAAAAACTTTAAAAACACAAATGTTACTTTATTTATTAAAGAAAAGGAATTTAAAAAAAAAATGCAATAAAATAAAACCATAAAAAATACCTCAAATTTAAGATTTTTGTGTCCCAAAAAATGAAAAACTCAAATTGACTAAACAGTTTCAATTTTGCCTACGACGGCTCCTATTGACTTCTACATGGCCTCACAAGCTTCCAGATGCCAAAGTTTTTTGTCATTTTTTCCCATCTTATTAGATATCAGAAATTCACATTTTTTAAGCCATAATTCTAATTTATGGCTATTAGAGCAGAAAAAAAAACAGAATTGCGAAAAAATGAATCTTGATAAATAACCTCCATAGGGTGAGCCAAGATACATGTTGGGGTTCACACAATTATATCAAATAGAACAAGTCCATCTGCATCTTATTTATGAAGTCTCTGAAATATAGAATTGGTAATAGGGTGCTATGATGTAGGAAATGACATTCTAAGAAAAATAATGGGCTTATTTATCAATTTTCGAGTTTTTGAATTCAAGTTTGTTTTCCTAAATTGCATAAACTTGTTCACTGAATGGACACGTATTTATTAATAAGGAAAAGTCATTCGAATACAAAACTTGAATATGTCTAATTTTCCGTGCCTACGAGCTCTGAGAATTCCAACTCCCATTGGCTTCTATAAAAACTCGCCAGCTTTTAGATGGCAAATTTTTACATTCTAATTTGCGGGGTTTTTGCATTTAATAACTACCAGACATTCAAGTTTTCGAACCATGGCTCAAATGTGAGTTTTTTTAAGTTAAAAAAAACTTGAATTGAGAAAAAAAATCAAACCCAACCATTGATTAGTGATGGCTGAAAAAATTCACTAAGCCTGGATTTGCGTTGAATTTCCGCATTTAGCCATTGGTGAATTTTTTCGCAAAATAGGCGACAAAATTTGCCTCAGAAAAATTTCCTGTGCATCCAAAAATTGTCGCCCCGTCAAAATAGTTGTCGTGAGCGTCAAAAGAATTGTTTTGTGTCAAACGTATTGTTGCACGTCAAAAGAATTGTCTCTCTCATCATAAGAATTGTCTCTTGCTTCAAAAAGAATTGTCTCTTGCATCAAAAATTTATTATTTCTTTTCAAAAGAATTGTAAATTTTTGACAATTGACACATTTTCTCTGTTCTCTGCCATTTTGTGAATGTTTCAGCAGTTTTGGAAATTTTTCAGTGAAGCAAAATGGGACAGACTGGTCATGAGCAAATTTTTTCGCCAGGCATGGATTCGCGGCGAATTTCTGCATTTCGCCATTGGCGAATTGTTTTGCGAAACTTTCGTGAAAATTTGCCACGGAAAAATTCGGCGAGCGGAATTTGTTTTGCTGCACATCAAAAAAAGGCGTGGTCATGTAAAAAAATAGACGCGGGTGACAAAAAAAAATGCACGACAAATGCGTTTCACAAATTTTCGCCGTTTCGTGAATTTTCTTGCCGTTTCGTGAATTTTATGGCGAAACGGGACAGATTCGCTCATCACTAATGCTGGCTTTTGTACAACAATTTTCATTTGTGCTTTTTCAGTTTAGATCTTTTGATAAATGACTGATATTCATGAAAATAAGTTTAGTCAAAGTTTCAAAAAACTATAAAACAACGAAAATCCAAATGTTAATAAATTCCCCCCTGAATCTAATTTTTTTAATGTAGATTATTTAATTTTACAGCTAGTGATTATTTTATATAGCGTTTCATTACCATTTACTCGTAGTAATGTCCCAGCTCCTTCCTCTATTAAAATGTCGACTCTGTAGGGATCGGTGGCTTTGCACAGGCGCATTGCCACGCGGCAGTAGAAGGAGGAGTTATCCATCCCATCGACCCCTTCCAGATACAGGTCTGACTGACCCACCAGTCTGGTTTTGCCTTTGTAAATTGGATGAATAAATTCTGGGTCAGGGTGATAGGCAAAGCCCTCATTTGGGTTCCCAAACATCCAGTAGACTTTGAGCCACAAGGGATCATTGCCTGGGGGGAGGCTGAAGCTGCAGCTGATGGTGGCAGAGCTGGAGAATGTTACTTCATTTGGCTGCCTGATATTTAATTCACTGGTTCTGTCTGGGAATAAAAACATGGAGAAATGGTAATGTGAGTACAAGTACAGCTCCATTCTGTAGGCACAAGGCTGCAGGGATAATGTACCCCCTACTGTAAATGATAAGGATATTAGCAGTCACTGAGGGGCTCTGTGCCCCCCATATAAAGGCACAAGGCTGCAGGCTGAGTTATACAGGGAACTCTGAGTATCACTCATGTATTATAAGGGATAATGTACCCCCTACTGTAAATGATAAGGATATTAGCAGTCACTGAGGGGTTCTGTGCCCCCCATATAAAGGCACAAGGCTGCAGGCTGAGTTATACAGGGAACTCTGAGTATCACTCATGTATTATAAGGGATAATGTACCCCCTACTGTAAATGATAAGGATATTAGCAGTCACTGAGGGGTTCTGTGCCCATATAAATGCACAAGGCTGCAGGCTGAGTTATACAGGGAACTCTGAGTATCACTCATGTATTATAAGGGATACTGTACCCCCTACTGTAAATGATAAGGATATTAGCAGTCACTGAGGGGTTCTGTGCCCATATAAAGGCACAAGGCTGCAGGCTGAGTTATACAGGGAACTCTGAGTATCACTCATGTATTATAAGGGATAATGTACCCCCTACTGTAAATGATAAGGATATTAGCAGTCACTGAGGGGTTCTGTGCCCCCCATATAAAGGCACAAGGCTGCAGGCTGAGTTATACAGGGAACTCTGAGTATCACTCATGTATTATAAGGGATACTGTACCCCCTACTGTAAATGATAAGGATATTAGCAGTCACTGAGGGGTTCTGCTTCCTGCAGTAGTTGGGAAATACATTTTACATTTCTATAAATTTATTACATTGTAACTATAGAGTCAAAATACCTTTAACAAAAAGATATGTCCCGATATTCCGTTCCCTTGAATAGGACTTTCCATCTCCGGTGACGCGCAGCTTGCAGCAGTACCAGCCGCTGTCGGACCGTTTCACTTGGTGGATCTGAATGGAAGCCAGGCCTGCCCCTAACTGAGTGCTTTGCCCTTCTAGATTATTTCCATGGAGACCAGTGGTACCATAAGTAGCTGTTGCACAAGCTGAATAACTACCATAGCCCCACTGTACGTCGGCTACAGACACCTTGTCATTGGTGTAGAAATGGCAGGGAATGGTCACCGTATCCCCAGCCAGGGCCGGGATGAGTGGGGGCTGATGGACAGTCATTTCCGAGGGACCTGTGGAGCCAAAGAGAACAAATGGATTAATGAATAATTTCACTTTTATACCATTCACTCCCCACTCATGGACAATCTCAAGGATTTCGGTATTTGCTTATGTGTTTCTGAGACATCAATTAAGTGTTTAGTTATTCTCTACTTTTATTTTTCATAGATACATTTTATTAGGGAGGTCACAAAAACAAGGAACATACAAGGAATTTCTACCCCGTGGCAAATTAGAGAGGCTTCAGATATGGTTTTCGCCTTCCTCAGGATCAACTGGCAGTTAGGCAGGTTATATATAGGCATTATGGTTGAACGTGATGGGCGTGTGTCTTTTTTCAACCTAACTTACTATGTTACTATGTAAGTATGTAAGTATGTAACAATAGAATAAAGTAAAAGATAAGTCATAAGAAGGAAAAAACTAAATTCTCTGTGTATAGTTCGATGCAACTAGATAATAACAACGTGTGTTAATAGGGTGGATTACCAGTTACATACACTTACCCATTATTAGAGTTTATTCACAGTAAGTAACACACATATTGTATATCGGTATTGTTTGTATATTGTCCCTCAGTTGTGGGTGTGTCTTAAATATTATTACAGACCATACCGGCCTCCCACCAAACGCTCTGTAACCCCTGTTTGGCTTTAAGTCAGTCTAACCCAGGCTATTGATAGAGCATGGGGTACATTATGACTTTCTTACCCAGGATGGGCCTTCGCTATGTGGAAGGAACTGTTGGAAGGTGTTGTTCAAACTACACCTCCCACTGCCACTGTGTAGTGTAATTGCTTAAATCAAATGATAAGATGGAGGCCAGGAGCTCTTGCAGTTGAACAGTAGAGATCATTTATTGTCCAAGACAATTAAAGATGCAGGGTTAGATCAAATACTCACATACAGATGTTATATGATAGTAGTACTCTGAGGACAGCACAGAGAGGATGCACACCGGTTTATCCCACCTCCTTTAGAGTCTGGGCAGGGTAAATGCACCGGGACAGCTTGGCACCCCTATGGAAGCAGTCAGGATAGATACCTCAGCCCTCAGGTTGATAACCCCTAGCTTGAGTGTCCTACAGCCGACTATGGAACAGGGTTGAGATACTACCAGTCTCCTATGTCTTAACCGTGGCCCTATGCTGACACAACACTGCCTGTATGAGAGGTACTTCCAGCTACTTTCCTTGGTGGAGCCCAAACTGCTCTTGCTTCCTTCCCTCTTTATCTCACTTTCCTAGAAAGTGCTCTTACAAGAGTAACTATCTAACTGGTCCTCGTTCACGGGGTCCCTGTCCCCAACTTCACTAGAGTAGATGATGACTCCTGGGTAAATTATGGCTTTACTGGGGTCTTGTGCTGATCCCAGGCTCAGTGGGCCTTCACCTGAGACACAGAGGAAGCCAAAGCGGAAGCCCCACCCTCCTGCTAAACACTATATTGGAGTGCAAGAGGTGTGGTCAACCCAAATAACCAATAAGGCATAAGGCAACTCTAAACTGATACAAAGGGGTCTTGGCCCAGTAACATCAGAATGAAGTAGTAGGGTTTAAAGCCATAGGGGCAGATTAACCCTATGGGTCCCTACAGCTCTATAATTTGTTGAATCATTGGGGCGTTCCCCTGGCTATCATAATTAATTTGATTAGTGGTAAGCTTTGATTAAATAGGGATATCTAATGTATTTGCGGGCAATTATGTCCCATTCATGTTTTGGCAATAAGTTTCCTAGAAGAGAAGGGTCCTGGATTGTTACTGGCTCACCAGGATACCAAGAAAACTCCCAGTGGGCCCTCCTGCTCCAAACCATTTGCCTACTTCATAGTCATCCTCTATTTATAATGGGAACAAAGAGGAGAAATAGATGGAAGGATAGACGCTAGCATGGAAATAAAAGAGACTTGGAGAATAGAAAAGTGGTTGGGCAAGGAAAGGATTAAAAATAGGTTGGAGAGTGGGTCCATGGTCTAAGGTTTCCTGGGGGGCCCCGGGGGGCCCAGTCCGACACTGTTTGCAGAAGCATCTTACCTTTTCTATACCTTTTGTTAAGGTGTCATTGGCTTATTGGTCATCTAATAACATCTACAAGAAAACAAATAATACCCGACCAGACCAGATGGGAAGCTGCACCTTGCTAGGGCTAGCTAGAGAGAAGGAGATTGTTATAAGCTTGTTTTACAAGTGAGAAATTGGTGGGAAGAGCCCCCAGGCAATGGTGCACCAGTTAGAGAACTGGATTGTGTAGCAGGTTAGTGAGAACTTGGTGAAGCAGTAGTGAGATGGCTGCGAGAAGCTCATACACTGTATATGGACCCACCAGAGAAGAGAAAGGAGTAAACAAAAGGAGATGAAGGCCTCTTAATGGTTAACAACACTCTGCTAGTATATTTCCATATTACATAGGTATTGGAGGCTTCTGGATGGAGAGAGAACATGATGTGCGTGAAGAAAAGAGAGGATCTTCCACATTGTGAATCTATCGCAACTGATGGTTCCTGCTGGTTCTTACTGAGTAAAGTAGGCCATACACGGGCCGATTGTAGCTACCGATATCAGTCCCTTGGACCGATTCACCAGCTTATCGGCCCGTGTAGGGGAGGAACGAGGGGCCTGCCTGACCGATATCTGGCCTGAAATTGTCCAGATATCGATCGGGCAGGTTAAAAGATTTAGTCGGATTGGGGACCTCATAGGCTCGTTGATGCGGTCCCTGAACCGATTGCCCCATTGCCGCAGATGCCAAACCATCGAATTAGCCTACATTTTCCCCCGATATCGCCTACCTGTAGGTGGGGATATTGGGAGAAGATCCGCTTGCTTGGTGACCTCACGTGCATGGCCACCTTTAGTCTTGAGACTAATGGGGGAATCCACAATGAAGTCACATTTCTAATATTGCTTCTAATAGTTGAAGCAATGAGTGTTGACAATGATCATTGAAGACCTTGGGGAAAACAGTGGAAAAGTGCTGCTTTGTAGACACGCCTTGGTTAGGCATTGATGAAACATCATGAACTATAACACTCACCCCGTATGGTCAGCTTGGTGCCACTGGCGCTTTGCCACTGTCTCGTCGTTCCATCTGGAAGTCTGAGTAGGATCCGGCAGCAGTAGTTGACCCCATCTGCCGCTGTCACATTCATTAGAGTAAGGGCCACATTACCAGTCCGAGGATCCCCCATTACAGACAATCTGCCCTGGTACCTTGGTGCTGTATAATTTCTGCTTTTGTTATTTATTTCATTTCCACAGTAATGGTGCGGCCCAGCTTTCCAGGCAATTTCCACATCTGAAACAAGACCGATGGATTTGGTATAGACAAACCTGCACGGGATCCCGACGGAATCTCCTGGGAAGGACTCAATGTTCAGTATCTGCTCTGTGCAGTACGTGGCAGCCGTGGCCCCTTAAATGAAGGTTTTTAGGAAAGAAATTTCATTTTCATTTCAAAAAGCAGTACAGGTATAGGACCCATTATCCAGAATGCTCAGCACCAAGGGTATTCCAGATAAAGGATTTTCATACCTTAAGTCTACTAAAAAAACAATGAAACAGTAATTAAACCCAATAGGGCTGTTCTGCCTCCAATAAGGGGTAATTATATCTTAGTTGGGATCAAGTACAGGTACTGTTTTATTATTACAGAGAAAAGGGAATCATTTAACCATTAAATAAACCCAATAGGTCTGTTCTGCCCCAATAAGGGGTAATTATATCTTAGTTGGGATCAAGTACAGGTACTGTTTTATTATTACAGAGAAAAGGGAATCATTTAACCATTAAATAAACCCAATAGGGCTGTTCTGCCCCCAATAAGGGGTAATTATATCTTAGTTGGGATCAAGTACAGGTACTGTTTTATTATTACAGAGAAAAGGGAATCATTTAACCATGAAATAAACCCAATAGGGCTGTTCTGCCCCAATAAGGGGTAATTATATCTTAGTTGGGATCAAGTACAGGTACTGTTTTATTATTACAGAGAAAAGGGAATCATTTAACCATGAAATAAACCCAATAGGGCTGTTCTGCCCCCAATAAGGGGTAATTATATCTTAGTTGGGATCAAGTACAGGTACTGTTTTATTATTACAGAGAAAAGGGAATCATTTAACCATGAAATAAACCCAATAGGGCTGTTCTGCCCCAATAAGGGGTAATTATATCTTAGTTGGGATCAAGTACAGGTACTATTTTATTATTACAGAGAAAAGGGTACATGGGGCAGAATGCATGTACTTACCCCACACAACCATGGCAGAGCAGATGACAAACAGACCAGACATGGTGAAGACTATCCGCTTTCGTTGAAAATGTAACTCAGTTTGGGAACTTTCTTAACTGTATGATGTTTCTCAATACACATGTATAAAAAAAATATCTCTTTCAACACAGTTAGATGGGGAAGTGCGTTAGAGAAAGGAAGGAACAGATTGGGAAACTCGAAACATTCTACACATTGCTCGTTACCTTTATGAATCATGGCCTTTAGCTTTCATGCAGTCTCGACCTTCTTGTATGGAACACACCAAAACCATTGTAGGGGACCCGACTCTTGAGGTTAACCTCCCTCTGCTGCTTATGAAGTTCTGGTAACTAGTGATGAGCAAATTTTTTCACCAGGCATGGATTAGCAGCGAATTTCAGCATTTCGCCACTGGCGAATTATTTCGCTAAACTTATGTGAAAATTTGCCGTGGGAAAATTCGTTGCTCAGATTTTTTTGTCGCATGTCAAATTGGGTGCAGTCGCGCCAAAAAGGGCGTGGCCGTGTAAAAAATGTGCGCGGATGCATAAAAAAAGTGCAACAAAAAAGGGGGCGGTGCGTCAAAAAAGGGTGTGTCCGTAGCAAAATATGGCGTGGTCACCTAAAAAAAAGGGCGTGGTCATGTGGAAAGGGAAAAATGGGCACAGCTGCATAAAAAAGGGTACGGGCGCATAAAAAAGCGGTGCAGTTGTGTCAAAAAAGAGCAGGCAAAAAAAAAATTGGCCGCAGTGACTAAAACACAGTGCGGCAAATACGTTTTGTGAAATTTTTGCCGTTTTGCTGATTTTCTTGCCGTTTCGTGAATTTTATGGCAAAGCGAAACGGGACAGATTCACTCATTACTACTGGTAAGAAACCTGTTTCCTGAAGGGGAGGGAAACATGTACTTGCTCTTTTTCGGATTCCATCAAAGCAGTAGGAGGTAGGACTCCACCTACCTCAGAGCATCAGAGGAGAAGAGGTCAGACCCTAACCCAGGGATCCCCAACTTTTTTTAATCATGAGCCACACTCAGATGTAAAAAGTGTTGGGGAGCCACACAAGCATGAAAAGTTCTTTGGGGAGCTAAATAAGGGCTGTGATTGGCTATTTGGTAGCCCCATGGGGACTGCTGGCCTGCAGGGGGGCTATGCTTGGAGTAAAACTGTGTCTCTGGTCTTCCAAAAAAAATTTTTGACTTGCGTGTAAAAAATGTTTTCGTTGCGCCCCAAATTTTCTAGCGCCAAATTTTTCCATTTCGCAAAATAATCCACCAATGGTGAAACTCGGAATTTTGCCTCGAATCCATGCCTGTTGAAGTAATTAGCGAAACGGCGTAACTGTGGCACAATATTTTTTTGACATGCGCATCAAAAAATGCACGCGCGGAATATTTTTTGACGCAGAATTTTTTTTATGCAGGCGACAATTTTTCGCTGCATGACAAATTTTCTAGCGGCAAATTTTTCTGTGCGTTTCACAAAATAATCCGCCAATGGTGAAACGTGGAAATTCATGGCGAATCCATGCCTGTCAAATTAATTAGCGAAATTGCGTAAATGTTGCACAATATTTTTTGACCTACGCGCAGACATGACATTTTTTACGTGGGCGGCAATTTTTTTTTGATACGCCCGACAATTTTTCGTTGCGCAATGGATTTTCCCGCTGCAAATTTTTCCACCCGTTTAATCCGCCAATGGCGAAACATCGAAATTTGCTGCAAATCCATGCCTGCTGAATTATTTCGCCCATCCCTATTCATAAAGTGCTTTAGAAATGACATTTTATCACACGTGAAAGAAATACCCCAACCATAAAAAATACAAATGCGCAAAATCATTACATGGGTTGTTCCCCTTTGAGTTACCATTTAGTAGGATGTAGACAATGATATTCTGAGACAATTTGCAGTTGGTCTTCATTTTTTTTATCATTTGTAGTTTTTTTAGTTATTTCATTTTCAGTTCAGGAGCTCTCCAGTCTGGAGTTTCAGCAGCCATTTGGTTGCTGGGGTCCAAGTTACCTTAGCAACCAGGCAGTGGTTTGGATGAGAGACCATTATATGAATAGGGGAGGGGCTGAATAGAAAAGAATGAACTAAAATGAAGTAAAACTGCAGAATTAAATTCAATGAGCTT
The DNA here is from genome assembly GCF_000004195.4 of Xenopus tropicalis. NCBI lineage: Eukaryota > Metazoa > Chordata > Amphibia > Anura > Pipidae > Xenopus > Xenopus tropicalis. The sequence continues at coordinate 145,609,524 of NC_030679.2, forward strand.
ATTTTCCAGAACATACATTATATTATATATATATATATATATATATATATATATATATATTTGAACAAACGGGAAACTTCTTACAGGTCTTATGTGAAACAACGTGGTTTATTTGGAAATATAACAAAGCCTACATATATACTGTATATATTATCCAACATTATATTAAAATGACGTGGCCCCTTTAATCAGAGAAGTGGTGCTGTGTATGGAGAATTCATTATCCCAAGGCATACACATCCCATTAAGTAATTAAGGATTAATGAGCGTAAGACAAACAGCGGAACAGCAATGCATTATGGTACCTGCTGGAGTTGTACTCTAGTCCCCTATGGGGCGATTCTTCCATCTCTGACAGATATAATTGATGCTATAAATCCCATAGAAGCGCATTCTCTCACTATATAAATGCAGGGCGGCAGTAGGAGCAGCGCCGGGCAGCAGGGCAGGGAGGTGAGTTATTCTGTGTATATACTGACTGTAGCCTCTTACATAGAGCTGCTATGGTAGCAGGATAGGCTCTTCCATAACATTATTATCTAATAGTCACCTCTTCCATCTCACATATACATCAATACACAACTACCACCAAAACTTGCACCTTCAATTACCGACATAACCCCGTTGCCCAAAGCTTGTCCAGCATAATTATCCAGTGACTGATGTCCCCCCCCAGGATTAAAAGTGCTCCATTACGCTTTGATAAAAAGATATATATAATGTATGTAATACATAACGCAGAGTTTGGTCCATGCCATAGCAGACAATAGCATTCATTGGTCATCTGCTTGAAAGCAAATATTGTATTGGTTGCTATGAGTTACTAGACCTGGTACAGTACTCATTTTTGGAAGAGTTTGGGAAGATAACCTCAGAGTGAGAGATAAAAACAAAATATGATTTGATAGGCCCATTGATGATGACTGAGGTGCCAGTATGATGACTATACCCCCAAACAATGTAGGTCTCTATAAAAATATATTGCATAAACAGCTCATGTGTAAAACCCGGCTTCATCTAAATAAACCATTTTCATATAAATATACTTTTTTATTAGTATGTGCCATTGGGGAATCCTAAATAGGAAACTGCCATTTTAAGTACTAAGCCCCGCCCCCTGGGATCATAGGAGTCACAGTGCACACAAACAAGCCAAGGCACTCATAAATGCTAGGCCCCATCAGCCAATGAATGGGCAGAGTTCTGCCTTTTGCTTCCACACTACTTCCTGTTACAGTCAGAGCTGCATCACTTCCTGTCAGCTGATCTATGAGGGAGCACACAGCCCATCACAAAATGGCGGCTCAAGGGAAAGCATGTAAAAGGGCAATATTTACTGATATATATATTCCAGTTTGGGGAGATTCTTTAATAGGCCACTTAACATAATATAAACTGCCTGTTGGTTACGTATTCATTCTGGGGGGATAGTTTCCCTTTAAGCTGGCCATACCCACACCGATATTATTGTACAAAATTAGGTTTTGTACAATATTTGGTGTATGTATGGTGGATTGACAACAGCGTCGGACTGGGCAGAGACCCAAACCCCCTGGGCGCTCCAGTGATCCTTCAGTCGCTCCCCCGACATACCGCAGGTAAGTTTCATTTAGGCACACACGGGGGAGGGGGTCGGAGGCTGTTGGGGGCCCCTGCAGGGGAGGGTGAAGGTGGCGGGGGGGCCATTGAGGCAGAAGCCCTGGTGGGCCCTGTATCCCCTTTCCAACCCTGATTGACGAGGTAACTGATATCGCAAAAGCCTTGGATATTGGTCAACCTGTCAATCGGTGGGACAGAAAATTTTGATTGGGCGACGTTGAAGGCGACCAAGCAAAGGCAAGCGTTTAGGGCTGAATCAATAGATAGGGGTAGAATTCCTATTGTTTCTACCTCAATATCTGACGATTCAGCTCTAAACGTCAGTGAAGGGTACGAGTGATCGTAAAGATAGTAATTGTAATGTGTATGGCCACCATTACCAGTTGTAGCCCAGATGGGGGTCTTTAAATCAAATTGACTGGTTGGGAGTAAAGAGTGAGGAGTTTGGGAACCAATCGCATGGCCGAGTGTTAAACGACAAAGGTTTTTGAATTATAACAGTCGCAACATACACAAAGCAGATGGAAAGTGTAGTTTCTGAACTGTAACAAGAGAAGGATTCATAAATTAATTGGTGCAGAGAAACGTTATTTGCCTGTGCGTTTGGAACTCCCCTCAGTAGTGATGGGTGAAATGTTTCGCCAGGCATGGATTCGCAGCAAATTTCTGCGTTTCAACATTGGCAGATTGTTTCGCGAAACGGATGAAAAAATTTGCCGCACGTCCAAAAATTGTCGCTGGCATCAAAAAAGAATAGTCGCGGGCGACAAAATAATAGCCGCGCGCGACGAAATAATAGCTGCGCGACAAAATAATAGCCGCGGGCGACAAAATAATAACTGCGCGACAAAACAATAGCCGCGGGCGACGAAATAATAACCGCGCGACAAAATAATAGCCGCGGGCGATGAAATAATAGCTGCGCAACAAAATAATAGCCACGGGCGACGAAATAATAACCGCGCGACAAAATATTAGCCGCGGGCGATGAAATAATAGCTGCGCGACAAAATAATAGCCGCGGGCGACGAAATAATAACCGCGCGACAAAATAATAGCCGCGGGCAACAAAATAATAACCGTGCGACAAAATAATAGCCGTGGGCGACGAAATAATAGCTGCGTGACGAAATAATAGCCGCGGGCGACGAAATAATAGCCGCGCAACAAAATAATAGCCGCGGGCGGCGAAACAATAGCCGCGCGACAAAATAATAGCCGCGGGCGACTAAATAATAGGCGCGGGCGACAAAACAATAGCTGCGCAACAAAAGAATAGTTGCGGGCAACAATTTTTTTTGTCACTCGACATTTTCGCCGTTTCAAGAATTTTCTGCCGTTTTTTTTTCGGCGAAGCGAAACGGAACAGATTCGCTCATCACTACCCCTCAGTTGTCTTTAATGGTGCAATGAAATAGTAATTGATGAATTGATAAGTGTAAATATATTTACAAAATGGTTTCTAATATGGGGAATGAACTGGTGAATTTATCAAACTGAATTAAAATGCATTTTGCTTTTTGAGCTGGGTGTGGGCGGCAGGTGATTGGCCTAGGTGGCAGTTAATTCTAATTGTGGGTACAAAGGCAGAATGCTAGCTAAGAGCCCCTTTTAAGACAACTTTTTATGGACCTGGTGCAAAATTATTAATTTGTATTACATTAATCCCTTAGGGAAAACAAATATGTATGTTTTGTGAGCTTCTATGTATTTGCTAGTATCCATCTGCCTTCATTCAAAAATACTGTGCACTGAGGATCAGACTAAATGCCTCACAAGCTCAATCAATTGCCCTTTATATGAAAGACTTTCAAACTTTCTAAGCTACTGCCTGGGGTTGGGGTTATTTTGAACATGAAAGAGATTGGAACAAATCTATGGAACATTTAATAGAAATGAAGGCAATACCACAAGTTCATTGAGTACCAGCATTCTAATGGGCACAGCATGGTCTATATCAGTGGTTCTCAACCTTCCCAATGCCGCGACCCTTTAATACAGTTCCTCATGTTGTGGTGATGACCCCCAACCATAAAATTATTCCTAAGACCATCGGAATTATGTGTTTTCCCATGGTCTTAGGCGACCCCCAAAGGGGTCCCGACCCACAGGTTGAGAACCGCTGGTCTACATAATTGCATTCTACTTGTGCTTAGTTCCAAAACAAACAACCACCCCTGATGTATTCATGTTGGGCTGCTTTCGAGGGCTTCCCTAAGGCCATCACCCTAGTACCAAACTCTGGGAGTTACCAGCCAGTTCATATTAGAACCCAAAGTGCAAGAATGGGGAAAGCATACACTGGGGCTTCTTGAAGGACCAACTGTATAGACAATGGGGGGCTTAACTGATGCTCAATTATTATGAAAATATATGGTCTTTTTGGGGGGCTATAAAGATTTTTTTCTCAGGGTAAAGGCGGCCATACACTGTAAGATCTGCTCATTTGGCGGTTCTTCTCCCGATATGTCCACCTACGGATGGGCGATATTGGGCTAATTTGATCATTTGGCCATAGGGCCAAACTAACAAATCAAAATGGTGGGCATAGGCGCCTTCATTTCAGGGACAGCATCAACAAGCCAATGAGGTCCCTGATCCAATGGAATTTTTTTTTGCCAGGGATGGACTAGTTGCAAAAAATTTTTATGAAACATCTGCAAAAATTCACTGCAAAAAAATTGCCACAAAAAAATTTTGCCAAGTGGGGAAAAAGTTGCGTGTTGTCAAATTGTCAAAGAAATGTGGTTGCGTCAAATTGTCAAAAAAGTTGCAGTCATGTCAAAAAAGTCAACAGTTTCGCAAATTTTTTAGTGGAGCAAAATGGGACAGATTCGCTCGCCACTATTAATTGGGGATGCACCAAACTCAGATTTTTGGGTTCAGCCGAACCCCCGAATCGATCCCAAGGGATTCGGCCGAATACCGAAACCGAATCCTAATTAGGACCCGGAAGGGTTAATAACAATTTTTCACTTCCGTGTCCTCGTGGACCTTTAACCCTTCCAAATCCTAATTAGCATATGCTAATTAGGATTCGGTTTTGGTTCGGCCAGGACCGTGGATTCGGTTAAATCCAAACCCTGCTGAAAAAGGCTGAATAACGAACCAAATTCTGGATTCGGTGCATCCCTACTATTAATTACTCTCATACTTACCATTGCGGAACTCCAGCTGTCACTTGCCTCTCCCAGTACTTTGGGATAAGATCTAGAATATTATTGGGTCTATTATTAATGGGTTATACAGTCAGGAAAAGGGGTGCTAAGGACATGGATCTAAAGGGCAAATTTTAGGCTACAGTATTATTGGCAAATGGTATTTGTACTTTACTGGATTTGTAGCTGAAGTTGTCCAGACCAATAACTGGCACTCTGTGACCTAAAAACCTCAAATGCCCCTGAATGTTAAATAATCATATCATTTACAGTAAGGCTGTAGCCAATGACAAATTACACACAAATACTTCACTACCTCCTATTGGTTGTACATGTAGTGGCTGTAGAACACACAAGTGCACTTTGTCAAAGAAGACTACAAGCATTGCCCTATAGAACTTTATAGCATGCAGTTTGGTAATTACCCTACGGGACTAAACTGTAATTTATATCCTTATAAACGGTGCTCAGTTATGTCATCAGTTATAATCAGAGCTTAGTGATGTCATTTCTGTCACATGACTCACTAAAATGTCCATGTTATAATAAATAAAGTACCCCCTGTTGTACAATATGAGGATATTAGAAGTCACCTTAGAGTTCCATGACCTGTATAAAAGCATGAGTTCTTCGCCCTTGTACCTTTATATGGTCATGGAACTCCTCGGGGACTTATAATATCCCTATATTTTACAACAGGGGGCACTTTATTCACTATATATTATAAGGAACTCCTCGGGGGCTTATAATATCCCTATATGTTACAATAGGGGGTACTTTATTCATTATATATTATAAGGAACTCCTCTGTGACTTATAATATCCCTATATGTTACAATAGGGGGCACTTTATTCATTATATATTATAAGGAACCCCTCTGTGACTTATAATATCCCTATATGTTACAATAGGGGGTACTTTATTCATTATATATTATAAGGAACTCCTCTGTGACTTATAATATCCCTATATGTTACAATAGGGGGCACTTTATTCATTATATATTATAAGGAACTCCTCGGGGGCTTATAATATCCCTATATGTTACAATAGGGGGCACTTTATTCACTATATATTATAAGGAACCCCTCGGGGGCTTATAATATCCCTATATGTTACAATAGGGGGCACTTTATTCACTATATATTATAAGGAACTCCTCTGTGACTTATAATATCCCTATATGTTACAATAGGGGGCACTTTATTCACTATATATTATAAGGAACTCCTCTGTGACTTATAATATCCCTATATGTTACAATAGGGGGCACTTTATTCACTATATATTATAAGGAACTCCTCGGGGGCTTATAATATCCCTATATTTTACAACAGGGGGTACTTTATTCATTATATATAAACTTGAATGACCTCTTCTTAACTCATCACCAGTCCCAGTTTTTCATGTAATTAGGTAACCTTACCATGAAAAATAAATAAAATTGTCATTGTCAACTTCCCACAGGGCTGGTTTATAACAGGTGAGCAGGTTTGAAGGGGAGTTTGAGACCCCCCCCAGCATGATATATAACACAATGTGGCATCTTATCCTGTTCTGTGCAATCCAGATCTCTTACTGTAACGAGAAGGGCTGCATGATAGGTATGAAGGAGCTCCGAGGGATGTCACAGCCAGGGGATATTGTGATTGGAGCAGTGGTACCAGTACATGTGGACAAAATGTACCCTGCAACTATCTTCACTGAGACCCCCTCTTCAGCCATCTGCAAAACGTAAGATTTCTTTCATTCCAATCCAATTCAGTCCAAGAAGTGAGATGTTTCATGGGGTTGAACAGGTCAGAAACACAAAGCTCAGCACAACTCAATATAGACACCGTTCTAGACTTCTGGGTTCTGGGTTCTCCAACACTGCAGAGAAACATGATGAAGTGGACCCTTTATTGGTGGTTTCTTACAATCTCTTTTGGTTACAGAGAACCATTTCCATGTGTCCCACTTGATTTTGATGTATCTGCTATGTGGTCAGGCAAATGTAGAAATCTGTTGACCTAATGGCAGGGACTTAGATAATGAATAAAAGGGAACATGTATAAGAAACTTTAATTGGCTAAAGTATATTTTCCATGTAGGGATATATCCAACATCAGTTAAGGTGTTTCCATGGGGGTTGAATCCATACGTAATAAGTTCGAGATTTCTTATTGCCACAGGTTTCGGTTTGAGAACTACCAGCGCATCCAGGCTTTGAGATTTGCAGTGGAGGAGATTAACAAGGACCCAGATCTTCTACCCAACATCACCATTGGATACCAGATCTTGGATTCTTGTACAGTTTTGCAAAGGGCTCTCTCTGGGACACTGCAGCTCCTGACTGGCCACAAAGAGCCTGTGCCTAATTACCGGTGCCAACAAGCTATGCCTTTAGCCGCTATCATTGGCCATTCCATATCTACATATTCCATGATGTTAGCCCATATCTTAGGGCTTTACCGATACCCACAGGTAAGATTCTTTTCTGCTCAGACCAACGTGTGAGAGCTTGTGAAATTAATATTACTTGGCAGATTCATTCACAGTTGGCAACTGATGTTCATAGTATCCATTTGTAGACTAAAGGTAGATTTCTCTGAATCGTTCTTTTTTTTCTAATTTGTCCTACAAGGAATCTTGAGGAACCTCAATAACAGGTTTTTCAAGTTTTTGCCAATCTTGTGTATTTAAAAATCTAAAGTCCATGATCAAACTGTCACCTATGCGCTCCCCCAGATGTTTAGGTAAGAAAACTGATTACTCCTAATCTGGTGTATGGACGGCGAATTTCTCCATTTGTTTTATACATTTTTACACTGTTTTTTGGGGAATTTCACTTTACACCGCATAATATATAGGCCCCTTAGTATGATGTAGACAGTGATATTCTGACACAGTATGCTATTGGTCTTTCAGTTATTTTGATTTTTGAAAGCAGCTCTCTAAGTTGTTGTTTTTTGGTTGCTAGGGTGTTATTTTGCATAGCAACCAAGCATTAGTTTGAATAACAGACTGGAATAAGAATAGGATGGAGACTGAATAGGAAGAAAAGTAATAAAAAGCAACAATAACATTTCATTCTCATGGAGCAATAGTTTTTTACCTGCTGGGGTCAGTGACCCCATTGGAAAGCTGAAAAGAGGTAGAAGAGAAGGCCAAATAACTCAAAAACTGTAAAGAATAAATTATGATCACCAATTTAGTGCCTAAAAATAGGACCTTCTATAACACTAAGGGGCTGATTTACTAAAATTCATTTTTTTCCTGGCCTTCGAAAAGTCATATATGAAAGTCATATAAACTCAACATGGTATAAGTTTGAATTAAACTTGATCATTGTTGTATTTATAAAATCTCATGATAATGCTGTTATTGGTCGTACAAAAATTTTGAGTTTACATTTGAAAATCTGAATTTTTGGGCGGTTTAAGTTTCACTTAAGAAACTGGGTGAAATAGAAAACAATGATGGGAGTAATTTCCCCTTGAAAATGTGTGAAATAGAAACCAATGAGAGGATTAACTTCCCCTTGAAACTGGGTAAACCAGAAACAATGAGGAGATTAATTTGCCCTTGATACTGGGTAAGTGAAACTTGAAAATGTGTCAAGGACAGATTGTCACTGACTATTCTATTCATCTAATATTCTAAGCTTACCTAGGACTCAATGGTATTTGGTAGATCAAAACTGCCACATTTTTTATTTTTTTTTTACAAAAGAAGTTAACTAAAAATTATTAAATCACAAATTATGGGAGTTATTTTTGAAAAACTCAAATTTTTCGAGAAACAAAATCAGAAAAATCGAGTACTGGCAAAAATCCATTCATAAATCTCAAAAGTATTTAGAAGTAAAAAATAATCAATCTTTTCTCGAAATTGATTAGCAAATGTGCCCCTAAAAGTAAACTTTAACCCTTTCCCTGCCAACAATGTAGGTACTACGTTGTTTTAAAAAAAGCAGTTATCTGCCAACAACGTAGTACCTACGTTAGTGGTTCTAATGCAATTCTCTACTTTCCAAAAATATATGACTTTCTGGGGTGAATGTACTTTTTACTAGCGTTATCCCATATATAATGATGTAAATGTTGATTTTGCAGAAGCTGAAATGACAGAAATGAGAGAAATGATAGATCATATGGGGGTATGTTCACATTGGGGCCCCTACATGCCACATACTTAAGTAAACCTATACATATTGGGCATCAAACTGTTCAGTGGACCCCTGGCGTTCAAATTCAGGGTGTTTTATTTGGTTAAGTTATGACCTTGAGGAGATAAGATACTATAGACTGGAAGCTTTGAAGTGATTTTTAAAAAAATTCACAAATTTTGATAAAAACCAATAATTTTAGGAAAGCATTGCAACTTGGTAGTTTGGAGTAGACAGACAGTTGTGCTTATTCTGGATTCCCCAGAATCTGTTCTTTCTAAAAATGGATAATTTTCTGGGATAAACCTTCTGTTAGTGGAATTTTTGGCCTTGAAATCTAAAGTATGCAGCTTTCTGGAGCAGTGCTTTGGAAATTTGGTAGGGTACTGCTGGGAGTTTTTGACCTATACAAGTGAGAAATCTCCATAAAACTATATATATTTGGTATTGGCACGTTCAGGAGACATGGGACTTTCCAAATCAGTTGTATTTTCATGCATAAAATAATTTTTGTTTCTGGTGTTTGTGTTTATATTATGGAAAATATTTTTTTTTAATTTTTTAGACATTTGGAAGCCTATATCTTGTTAAAGAATTGGAATTACACAAAAATTCTACCATATTTTAAAAGCTTAGGTTGTCCTGAAAAAAACGATATATTGTTTTCCAGAAATTTCAGTTTGGAAAACTCAGATTCCAAGAAATGTTTAAGAATTTTTTGGCACTGCAATTTTGACAAACCATGAGAAAGCACAATCTTTAATTTTAGCAGATTATTATATAATAATGTATAATCAATTTAGATGATAATATAAAGTTATGGAAATCAAGAGGTTCTTTCGTTCTGCCACAGATAAGCCACTTTTCCACCAGCTCCCTCTTAAGCGACAGAACCCAGTTCCACTCCTTCTTCAGGACTGTTCCCAGTGATGCTTTTCAGTGTCAAGGGTTAGCCCAGTTGGTGTTACATTTTGGATGGACCTGGGTGGGACTAGTAGCTTTAGACAATGACTATGGACAACAAGGCATCCAGATGATTAAGAGAGATTTACTAAATGCTGGAGCTTGCGTGGCCTTCACTGAGAATATTATATTAAATCAGCAAAATCGTAATGCCCCACAGATTGCTCGTGTCATAAAGGAATCGGCAGCCAAGGTCGTGGTTTTCTTCTCCACTGATATAGACTTATTGTTTGTCCTGGATGAAATGCTAAGGCAGAACATATCTGAGAAGATACTGGTTGCCAGCGAAGCTTGGGCTACGTCTGCTTTTCTAGCAGAAGACAAATATTCAAAGATTCTCTCTGGTACCATCGGATTTGCGCTCCACAGTGGAACAATACCTGGATTTAAAGACTTTCTCAACAGTATTCATTTTTCTTTATCCCTTGATGATGAATTGCTAAAGATATTTTGGGAACAAGCCTTTGGTTGCCAATTTCAGGATCAGGCTAACGCCACAGTCACTTCAGAGTATTCAGTAAAAATCTGCACTGGATCTGAAGATTTGGGAAATATCCAAAATAGTTACAATGATGTGTCTAGTCTAAGAGTCACCTACAACGTCTACACAGCTGTCCGTGTCGTAGCTAAAGCTCTGCATGATTTGAGCAGATGTAATGATGGGGAAGGGCCATTTTGTAAAGGAACATGTGCTTACATTGGAAGATTTGAGCCATGGCAGGTATAGACATAAGAATTCCATTATAATGATAAATATAACATGTACTGTATCTGTATTTGTATGATTACCACAAAACCAGAGAAGCGAAACATGGTCCTATGTTATGTGATTGGGGTTGGGATGACACCTGGACCAGATCATGCACACAGAAGAAAAAAATAGATTTTCATTTGCACAATCCCACAGGTACCGGTGAATAAGGCTGGTTGAAATTCAACTGGTGGTTACTAAGATCTTGGGTGTGGTTATGTGCCCTTCTCTGACTTTTGTGGTCAGACCCATGGAACTCAAAGCAAAAGTTGTGGTGGGGAGAATTTAAACAAAGGGTGTGGCCATTTATACCCCTGATAACGTACACTCCCAAGGTGTCACTTATTAAAGAAAAACTATACCCCCAAACAACGTAGGTCTCCATGAAAATCTGTACCTGCCCATGTTTATTCAAGGATAACAAAAGCACAGCAGAAATAATTTTCCTGGAAGCCATCTCTTGTCACTTCAGGTCCTCTTCATTGATATAAAACAGCATAATGCCTACAGTAATCCTTACCTCCTCAGGAGATGAGGAGGTAAAGGAAAACTATACCCCCAAACAATGTAGGTCTTCATGAAATCTGTACCTGCCCATGTTTATTCAAGGATAACAAAAGCACAGCAGAAATAATTTTCCTGGAAGCCATCTCTTGTCACTTCAGGTCCTCTTCATTGATATAAAACAGCATAATGCCTACAGTAATCCTTACCTCCTCAGGAGATGAGGAGGTAAAGGAAAACTATACCCCCAAACAATGTAGGTCTTCATGAAATCTGTACCTGCCCATGCTTATTCAAAGAGAACAAAAGTACATCAGAAATAGTTTTCCTGGCTGAAAAATGTAGAGTACTGCGGCAGGGTTGGCAGCCATCTCTTGTCCCTTCAGGTCCTCAGCATATTGGCAACAGTAATCCTCACCTCCTCAGGAGATGATGTAGCAACACAACTACACTTACAACCTCTCAGAGGCAGTCATCCTATCCTGAGCTTAGGTAGTATGTCTAAATACTGTGCAACCTGGGAATTTGGTGCAGAAGTTCTCTCTTACTCCAAAACTTGTACTTGTCTATCCCATATTGACCAGTTTGAAATATGGAAAATGGCTCCCAATTTGGGTTCTCATAGTACCAGGGACTCTTGCTTTCCACTCTACCTTTCTTCTATCCTACTTAACGTTTGCTTCCCTTAGTTAGTCAGCTCTGTTCAGTTATATCCCCCTCCTGAGCCTGCTTTTATGAGCTGCACTACATCTACCCATTTCTCCCACGCCATATACAATAGTAGTTATCTGAAGAGCTAAAAGGTAACATAAAGGTATAGTTACATAAAGTGGTGGTGGTGGTACATTCAGTAATGGATTTTGTAGGAAGCTTTTTCACAGAAATGTTTCTGAAGCACTAGGGCAACACTTCAGACATCTTAGGAGCAGTAACAATATATTAGGCATACATTTAGGGTTTGTATGTAGAGCTTATTTAATTTGAATTTTTGGAACCAAACAAGCTATTTAGATATTGATCTTCTCTCTAACAGCTGTTGCATTATATGAAGCAGGTACGCCTGAAAACAGGCAGTGGAACAGAGTTCGCTTTCCATGAAAATGGCGACCCCACCGCCGTATATGATATCATTAACTGGCAGTTCAGCCCACTGGGAAAGATCCAGCAGGTTAAAGTGGGAAGCTATGACACGGGAGCCACGGCCGGTGATATTTTCACTGTTAATATCAGTGCCCTACACTGGAGCACGGGGCAGAAAGAGGTGAGAAGTGATTCAAGAGTAGAACCGTATTCATACAGATTGTCAGAATGTTTCTAGAGCGAGTCATTTGGGACAATAACATGGAAAAATATTACCACACCAAGACCTAGATATGGGAGGAGCTTTTTAATGGAGAAGGGAGCCATAGGATGACCGACTGTAAAAAAAGAGCACAGAATGATGAAATAGTTATTACAGGTATGGGACCTGTTATCCAAAATGCTCGGGACCTGGGGTTTTCCAGATAAGGGGTCGTTCCATAATTTGGATCCTTATAACTTAAGTCTGCTAAAAATCATTTAAATATTAAATTAACCCAATAGGACTCTTTTACCTCCAATAAGGATTAATTATATCTTAGTACAACGTTCTGAACATTTTTGTATGTAATTTAATTTTTCTCATTTTTAATATTAGCAAGGGCTATTCCTCATTGTAAACTCTGCTTTACAGGTTCCTCGGTCCATCTGCAGTCAGAGTTGCCCACCAGGTTACAGTAAAGCAGTTCTCCCTGGGAAGCCTGTTTGTTGCTTTGAGTGTTTCCCTTGTCCCCACGGTGAAATTTCCAACAAAACAGGTAAGAAAATTCAGCTACAAAATAGACTCAAACATAGAATGAAATGTAAATAACGTGGGTATATTTTTATATTTTTTATAATACAGATTCACCATATTGCTTCAAATGCCCCTGGGACATGTGGCCAAATATTAAGAGAGATAGCTGCCTCCCAAAGCCCAGAGAATTCCTCTCCTATGAAGATTCCTTGGGGGAAACCTTGGCAACAACAAGTATTTCCTCCTCGTTGGTCCCTTTTGCCATACTGGTGCTTTTCGTTCACTACAAAATCACACCCATTGTTCGAGCCAATAATTATCTACTAAGTTGTCTTCTTCTGGTGTCCCTGTCTCTCTGCTTTCTATGTTCATTGTTTTTCATTGGCTTCCCTCACCCGGAGATGTGCCGTCTGCGCCAGGTGACCTTTGGCATGGTCTTTGCCCTCTGCATCTCCTGCATCTTGGCCAAAACTTTTATGGTGGTCGTAGCTTTTAAGGCCACTAAACCAAACAGTAGCTTGAAAAAATGGACTCGTCCTCGAATATCTTATTTGATTGTTGTTCTGTGCATTCTCATTCAGACTTGTCTTTGCACGATGTGGCTGCTCTTATCCCCTCCGTTCTTTGAGGAGAACATTAGAACTAAAGTTGGAGTAGTCATTGTTGAGTGTAATGATGGTTCCTCAGTAGCATTCTGGTGCATGCTGGGATACCTTGGACTATTAGCATCCGTTAGTTTCTTTGTTGCCTTCCTGGCCAGGAGACTCCCTGACAGCTTCAACGAAGCTAAATTTATCACATTCAGCATGGGGACTTTTCTCAGTGTTTGGATCTCCTTTATCCCTGCCACAATGAGTGCCCGTGGTAAATACATCGTGGCCATGGAGATTTTTGCCATTCTTTCATCCACATGGGCACTGGTGGTTTGTATGTTTGTTCCAAAATGTTTCATTATCTTGTTCAGACCGAACATGAACTCCAGAGAACATCTGATGGGAAAGGAAAAAAGGGGATCTGAGAAACAAGCATGTAAACAAAATAATACAACTGGAAGACACTAAACATCCAAGCAGCCTTATTAATTCCACAGTGTGCCTTCAAACTCTTTCCAACCTTGCCTATTGGGATCAGAGATATTATCAGGCATCTGTATCTTATGGTAGGACTGGCCAAGCATAAATTGTTGGCTGCTAGTTGCCCTTTGTCTTTATTTCCAGCCATAGTCCCAATTGGTTGATTTTGCACACGATCTTCTTCCCTGATCCACTGTATGAAAAATGGACTCTTTCAAGACTCCTTTAATAAGTAACTATTGGTGTGGAAATCATTTTAGAATCCATACATTTGTCATTATTAGACCCTTGGAAAAACGTTATTTTATATTCCTAGAAAATGTTACAGCAAAAAGGGTTTACATTGTATTTGCCTCCCTTTGGGTCATGATATGCAGTCACAATAAATAAAAAAGAGAAAACAATATGAATATATGTAATCATGTAATGTAAATGCATGTAAACTGTGAACAACTATAGCGTGTAATAAAATATACAAAAGATTTGTTGAAAAAATCAGCCTGAATCGGCCATGTTTTTTGCACTTTGCACACTGTTTTCCATGTTTTATAACTTGCCCCAGGTCTCTGCCCTCTGCCGGACGGAGATGAGCGATGAGTCTATAGGAATCTATACCGCATCGGCTCGTTGATGTGGTCCCTGAACCGACTGACGTCTATACCCGTCATTATAATTTGGTCGTTTTGCCCCAGGGGCCGTATTAGCCCGATATCGCCCACCCATATGTAGGGATATCGGCAGAAGATCTGCTTACTTGGTGACCTCGCCAAGCAATCGGATCTTAGCATGTATGGCCACCTTTAGTCAGGCACTCTTTGGTCTATAACATCAAGAAATAATTCCAAATTGTTTTCTACTGTATTTGTCAAGTAAAATAATCCCCACTTACACTATAGAAATGATTTGAATCTTATTTTCTTCAGCCTTGGAATTCACAATCACAGGAAGCAGGCAGCCGCCATTTTGTGGGCACTGTTATTAAGGCAAGGTTTGTATCACCCCAAAATCTTGTTTCTGTGCCAGAATGGGGGGCCTGGTGCCCATGCACTGGTTACACAATTAGATGATGAGGAGGGAGGGGGAATGTAAGGAGGGCAGCAACATCTAAGAAGTTCTAAATTGAAAGTGAAAGTAATTGTTTGCCCCGCCTCTATGCATAGAGGCGGAGCAGGCAATATATGATTGACAGCTGGGATTTTAAAATGCCTTTATAATGGGTATGAATGTGTTAATAAAAAATGAGTTTGGGTTTCATGTTTAATTGGAAATCATTCAGCTTTTCATGTCTGGGTGACAGGTTCCCCTTCAAGATATAAATCTCTCCCCTGTTCAGCCAGTGAATAGAATGTTCATAAGATGCTTTAGAAATGACATTTTATCACACGGAAATGAAAGAATCATTACAAAAATGTACAAAATCATTGACCGATGTCTCATTTCTCTCCCAAACAGAAATTAAATCAAAACTATAATACAATAAAATTCAATTAAATTCTTCTTTTTTTTCAAACTATTTTTCAGAACATAAATCAACATTATATTAAAATATCATGGCCCCTTCATGTGTATGGAGAATTCATTATCCCAAGGCATACACATCCCATTAAGTAATTAAGGATTAATGAGAGTAAGACAAATAGCGGAACAGCAATGCATTATGGTACCTGCTGGAGTTGTACTCTAGTCCCCTATGGGGCGATTCTTCCATCTCTGACAGATATAATTGATGCTATAAATCCCATAGAAGCGCATTCTCTCACTATATAAATGCAGGGCGGCAGTAGGAGCAGCGCCGGGCAGCAGGGCAGGGAGGTGAGTTATTCTGTGTATATACTGACTGTAGCCTCTTACATAGAGCTGCTATGGGAGCAGGATAGGCTCTTCCATAACATTATTATCTAATAGTCACCTCTTCCATCTCACATATACATCAATACACAACTACCAACAAAACTTGCACCTTCAAACTGTCTTCTCCTCAATTACACTGAGGATCAGACTAAATGCCTCACAAGCCTGATCAATTGCCCTTTATATGAAAGACTTTCACATTTACTAAACTACAGCCGGGGGGGGGGGGGGATTTGGAACAAAGCAGAACAAATCTATGGAACATTTAATAGAAATGAAGGCAATACCACAAGTTCATTGAGTACTAGCATTCTAATGGGCACAGCATGGTCTATATAATTGCATTCTATTTGTACTTAGTTCCAAAACAAACAGCAATCCCTGAAACATATTTATGTTTGGAGGCTTCCCTAGGGCCATCATTGAAGGCATTTTTGCATTTTATTGACAATAGATTAACCACATTAGTGCCACCTAGAACGTTATATTTATTCTGCAGAAAGCTTTACCATACCTGAGTAACAGCCATAGAAGCTCCCTGTGTTTGTTGAAGATAGCAGCTGCCATTTTAGCTTGGGCTCAGTGGGTTCCTGCTGCAGCTCTTGCTGCTGGTAGCTCAGATTACACAGAGATGGGAAAGGGAGCAAATTCTCATGGGAGAGGAGAAGGCGAAGGGAGGGGGAGAGAGGAACAAACTGAGCAGACTCGTGCCCGTGCCCTGAAGAATTTTTCTGAAAGAAGGAAGTCTGACACAGAAGATCATGTGTAGAGAAGAGAAGAAAATAAATCCTGTGTTACTTTTGATAGAGGACTCAGTGCAGCGTTTCTGTGTATTTACAAAGACCTTTCTGATAAAGCTTACTTAGTTTTCCCCTTTCCTTCTCCTTTAAAGGATAGAAGGATTTCCACTCTGTGACCTATGAACTTCAAAGGCACATAAATGTCAAATAATCATATAATTTACATTAAGGCTTTACCCAATGACATATTGCGCACAAATCCTTCACTACCTCCTATTGGTGGTAAACTGGGTGGCTGTAGAACACACAAGTAGATGTTGTCAAAGAAGACCATCATTGCCCTATAGATCTTTATAAACTTGTATGATCTCTTCTTAACTCATCACGAGCGCCAGTTTTTCATGTAATCAGGTAGCCTTACCAGGAAAAATAAATAAATTAATAAAATTGTCATTGTTAACTTCCCACAGGGCTGGTTTATAACAGGTGAGCAGGTTTGAAAGGGAGTTTGAGGACCCCCCCCAGCATGATACATTACACAATATGGCATCTTATCCTGATCCAGATACAGATCTCTTACTGTAACGAGAAGGGCTGCATGATAGGTACGAAAGTGCTCCAAGGGATGTCACAGCCAGGGGATATCGTGATTGGAGCAGTGGTACCTGTACATGTGGACAAAATGTACCCTGCAACTAGCTTCACTGAGACCCCCTCTTCAGCCATCTGCAAGATGTAAGATTTCTTTCATTCCAATTCAATTCAGTCCAATAAGTGAGATGTTTTATGGGTTTAAACAGTTCAGAAACACAAAGCTCAGCACAACTCAATATAGACACTGTTCTACACTTCCAGATTCCATTCTAGGTTCTCCAACACTGCAGGGAAACACGATGAAGTGAACCCTTTATTGGTGCTTTGTTACAATCTGTTTTGGTTACATTTCCATGTGTTCCAGTCGATTTTGATGTATCTGCTATGCGGCCAGGCAAATGTAGAAACCTGGTGACCTAATTGCAGTGACTTAGATAATGAATAAAAGGAAAAGTCTTGTTTAGGAACATGTAGAAGAAACTTTTAGTATATTTTCCATGTAGGGATATATCCAACATCTGTTAAGGTGTTTCCATGTGGGTTGAATCCATACGTAATAAGTTTGAGATTTCTTCTTGCCACAGGTTTCGGTTTGAGAACTACCAGCGCATCCAGGCTTTGAGATTTGCAGTGAAGGAGATTAACAATGACCCAGATCTTCTACCCAACATCACCATTGGATTCCAGATCTTGGATTCTTGCGCAGTTTTGCAAAGGGCTCTCTCTGGGACACTGCAGCTCCTGACTGGCCACAAAGAGCCTGTGCCTAATTACCGGTGCCAACAAGCTGTGCCTTTAGCCGCTATCATTGGTCATTCCATGTCTACATATTCCATGATGTTAGCCTATATCTTAGGGCTTTACCAATACCCACAGGTAAGATTCTTTTCTGCTCATACTGCTTAAATGACCAGCATGCAATAGCTTGTGAAATGTAATATTATTTAGCAGATTCATTCACAGTTTTCAACTGATGTTCATAGTATCCATTTTTAGACTAAAGGGTAGGTTTCTTGGAATCTTTCTTGTTTTTTCTAACTTGTCTTTGCAAGGAATCTTGAGGAATCTCAAGTATAAGTTTTTACTCATATCTCATATATTGAAAAGTTGCCACATCCATTCCAAGTCCATTTGTCAATGATTTTATAAAAGAAAAGGCTGGTGTGCTCATTGGATAAAACCGCTCTTGTCACCTTTGAGCTTGCCAGATGTTTAGGTAAGAAAATTGATAATTCCTAGCAAAATCTCACTTTTCTTTTACAGGGAAACCCCGGCTTCCAAACCAAGATTTGTTAAAGAGCCCCACACAACCTCTAGTTTTTGCTTTCTTGAATTGTATGGTCACAACCTAATTTCATCCTACCACAAATCTAAAGACGCAGTTGACATCCAGGCACACTGCCCTTTCCCACAAGCTTTTACAGTCTACAATAATCAATTTCAAAATTCAAAATTCTAGTCTATTTTTATAGACTTTTATAGGACGTAAGCTGAATCTTCACTGATCAATAAATAGGCTTGTTACTTGATTTTCACAAATCACGAGAAAACACAATCTTGAATTTTAGCAGATAACTATATAATAATGTATAATCAATTTAGATGATAATATAAAGTTGTATTAAACAGGAGGTGCTTTCATTTTACCACAGATAAGCCACTATTCCACCAGCTCCCTCTTAAGCGACAGAACCCAGTTCCACTCCTTCTTCAGGACTGTTCCCAGTGATGCTTTTCAGTCTCAAGGTTTAGCCCAGTTGGTGTTGCATTTTGGATGGACCTGGGTGGGACTAGTAGCTTTAGACAATGACTATGGACAACAAGGCATCCAGATGATTAAGAGAGATTTACTAAATGCTGGAGCTTGCGTGGCCTTCACTGAGAATATTATATTAAGTCAGCAAAATCGTAATGCCCCACAGATTGCTCGTGTCATAAAGGAATCAACGGCCAAGGTGGTGGTTTTCTTCTCCACTGATTGGGGCTTATTGTTTGTCCTGGATGAAATGCTAAGGCAGAACATATCTGAGAAGATACTGGTTGCCAGTGAAGCTTGGGCTACGTCTGTTTTTCTAGCAGATGACAAATATTCCGAGATTCTCTCTGGTACCATCGGATTTGCACTCCACAGTGGAACAATACCTGGATTTAAAGACTTTCTCAACAGTATTCATTTTTCTTTATCACTTGATGATGAATTGCTAAAGATATTTTGGGAACAAGCCTTTGGTTGCCAATTTCAGGATCAGGCTAACACCACAGTCACTTCAGAGTATTCAGTAAAAATTTGCACTGGATCTGAAGATTTGAGAAATATCCAAAATAGTTACAATGATGTGTCTAGTCTAAGAGTCACCTACAACATCTACACAGCTGTCCGTGTCGTGGCTAAAGCTCTGCATGATTTGAGCAGATGCAATGAAGGGGAAGGGCCATTTTCTAAAGGAACATGTGCTTACATTCGAAGATTTGAACCATGGCAGGTATAGACATGAGAATTCCATTAGAATGATAGATATAACATGTACTTATCCAGGGTCGGACTGGGGGTTGCAGGGCCCACTAGTCATGTTTTCCTGAGCTTAGGTAGTATGTCTAAATACTGTGCCACCTGGGAATTTGGTGCAGAAGTTCACTCTTACTCCAAAACTTGTACTTCTCCTTCTATGTGGTGGAGTTGTCTATCCCATATTGACCAGTTTGAAATAAGGAAAATGGCTCCTGGTTTGGGTTCTCATAGTACCAGGGACTCTTGCTTTTCACTCTACCTTTCTTCTATCCTACTTAATGTTTGCTTCCCTTAGTTAGTCAGCTCTGATCAGTTATATCACCCTCCTGAGCCTCCATTTATGAGCTGCACTACATCTAACTGTTTCTCCCACTCCATATACAATAGTAGTATAGTATATATAATATAGTTACAGAAAGTGGTTGGTGGTACATTCAGTAATGGATTTTGTGGGGAGCTTTTTCACAGAAATGTTTTTGTGCACTAGGGCAACACTTCAGACATCTTAGGAGCAGTAACAATATATTAGGCATACACTTAGGGTTTGTATGTAGAGTTTATTTAATCTGAAGTTTTGGAACCAAACAAGCTATTTAGATTTAAATCTTCTCTCTAACAGCTGTTGCATTATATGAAGCAGGTACGCCTGAAAACAGGCAGTGGAACAGAGTTCGCATTTCATGAAAATGGCGACCCCACCGCCGTATATGATATCATTAACTGGCAGTTTAGCCCACTGGGAAAGATCCAGCAGGTTAAAGTGGGAAGCTATGACACGGGAGCCACGGCCGGTGATATTTTCACTGTTAATATCAGTGCCCTACACTGGAGCACGGGGCAGAAAGAGGTGAGAAGGGATTCAAGAGTAGAACCGTATTCATACAGATTGTCAGAATGTTTCTAGTGCGAGTCATTTGGGACAATAACATGGAAAAATATCACTACACCAAGACCTAGATATGCGAGGAGCTATTAAATGGGGAAGGGAGCCATAGGATGACCAACTGTAAAAAAAGAGCACAGAATGATGAAATAGTTATTACTTTGCCACTGAAGTGTGACATCAATGCAAAACTAGAAGTTAGAAAGTCCTAATCTCAGACATTACGTTTACCTCTCTTGGATCCTTTGAAATTTAAATGACATTGTATGGGTAATTAAACTCCACCTTCCACCTTATTCAAAGTATTTCAAAGGTATTTAAAGGTACAATCTCAATATTTCAGTGGTTACCTGTACAGTATGGCAGTTCTTAATGTGGTCATAATTCACAGGAAATATCAAACAAACAACATTAGTCATGAGCAAATCTGTCCCACTGCGCTTCACTGAAACACTTGTTGCGGCAAATTGTTTGAGCAGTTTCGTGAAAAAAACGACAATGCCGAAAAGTTGAATTTTGTAGAGAATTTCATTTTTCTCATATTTAATATTAGCAAGGGCTATTCCTCATTGTAAACTCTGCTTTAAAGGTTCCTGGGTCCATCTGCAGTCAGAGTTGCCCACCAGGTTACAGTAAAGCAGTTCTTCCTGGGAAGCCTGTTTGTTGCTTTGAGTGTTTCCCTTGTCCCCACAGTGAAATTTCCAATAAAACAGGTAAGAAAATCCAACTACAAAATAGACTGAAACATAGAATGAAATGTAAATAACGTGGGTATATTTTTATATTTTTTATAATACAGATTCACCATATTGCTTCAAATGCCCCTGGGACATGTGGCCAAATATTAAGAGAGATAGCTGCCTCCCAAAGCCCAGAGAATTCTTCTCCTATGAAGATTCCTTGGGGGAAACCTTGGCAACAACAAGTATTTCCTCCTCGTTGGTCCCTTTTGCCATACTGGTGCTTTTCGTTCACTACAAAATGACACCCATTGTTCGAGCCAATAATTATCTACTAAGTTGTCTTCTTCTGGTGTCCCTGTCTCTCTGCTTTCTATGTTCATTGTTTTTCATTGGCTACCCTCACCCGGAGATGTGCCGTCTGCGCCAGGTGACCTTTGGCATGGTCTTTGCCCTCTGCATCTCCTGCATCTTGGCCAAAACTTTTATGGTGGTCGTAGCTTTTAAGGCCACTAAACCAAACAGTAGCTTGAAAAAATGGACTCGTCCTCGAATATCTTATTTGATTGTTGTTCTGTGCATTCTCATTCAGACTTGTCTTTGCACGATGTGGCTGCTCTTATCCCCTCCGTTCTTTGAGGAGAACATTAGAACTAAAGTTGGAGTAGTCATTGTTGAGTGTAATGATGGTTCCTCAGTAGCATTCTGGTGCATGCTGGGATACCTTGGACTATTAGCATCCGTTAGTTTCTTTGTTGCCTTCCTGGCCAGGAGACTCCCTGACAGCTTCAACGAAGCTAAATTTATCACATTCAGCATGGGGACTTTTCTCAGTGTTTGGATCTCCTTTATCCCTGCCACAATGAGTGCCCGTGGTAAATACACCGTGGCCATGGAGATTTTTGCCATCCTTTCATCCACATGGGCACTGGTGGTTTGTATGTTTCTTCCAAAATGTTTCATTATCTTGTTCAGACCGAACATGAACTCCAGAGAACATCTGATGGGAAAGGAAAAAAGGAGATCTGAGAAACAAGCATGTAAACAAAATAATACATCTGGAAGACACTAAACATCCAAGCAGCCTTAGTAATGCCACAGTGTGCCCTCAAACTCTTTCCAACCTTGCCTATTGGGATCAGTGATATTATCAGGCATCTGTATCTTATGGTAGGACTGGCCAAGCATAAATTGTTGGCTGCTAGTTACCCTTTGTCTTTATTTCCAGCTATAATCCCAATTGGTTGATTTTACACATAGTTACATAGTTACATAGGGTTGAAAGAAGACCAGAGTCCATCAAGCCCTTCCACTACCCTCACCGTAAAAAAAAACCCTACGCTGCTTCAAATGGAAGCACCATTCCTCTATTCTAAAGGGGTGACCTCTGGTGCGTTGATCGTTTTTATGAGAAAAAAGAACACCCCCCAACTGCCTATAATCCCCTCTAATGTACTTGTACAGAGTAATCATGTCCCCTCGCAAGCGCCTCTTTTCCAGAGAAAACAACCCCAACCTCGACAGTCTAACTTCATAGTTTAACCCTACCATCCCCTTTACCAGTTTAGTTGCAGTCTCTGCACTCTCTCCAGCTCATTAATATCCTTCTTAAGGACTGGAGCCCAAAACTGCCCCCATACTCAAGGTGAGGCCTTACCAGGGACCTATAAAGGGGCAAAATTATGTTTTCATCCCTTGAGTCAATGCCCTTTTTATACAAGACAGCACTTTATTTGCTTTAGTAGCCACAGAATGACACTGCCTGGAATTAGACAACTTGTTATCTACAAAAACCCCCAGATCCTTCTCCATTAAGGATACCCCCAACACACTCCCATTCAGTAGATAGCTCGCGTTTACATTATTTCTACGAAAGGGCATAACTTTGCACTTGTCAACACTGAACCTCATTTGCAAGATGCATCATAACACTCCAACAAGTACTGGAAAAATCTAATTTAAATGATTTAGGGTCACTCCAGGCCTGATCCACTGTATGAAAAATGGACTTCCTTCAGTACTCCTTTAATAAGTAAATATTGGTGTGGAAATTATGTTGTTCATTTTATAATCAATACATTTATCATTATTAGACAAATAAAGACCCTTGGAGAAACGTTACTATATAGACATGCAAATACTGACTAATGGTTTCAACCATAACAACCTGCTAAGATCACTCTTAGTAGGCAACTTCCATGTCCAACCACAGTGAAGTTTCTGTCAAAAAAAATTTGTCGAAATAACAATAAAAATGAACCCACCTATAAATTGGATTTTTCAAAAGAAATTATGAAAAGTTCATGTGTAATTCACTTTTTCTATGTAATTATTAAACTGTACCTTGTTCTCGATGGTATCCAAGTATCCATAGTACCCAAGGCTATTGTGATACTAATATCTACAGTTAGTATTGATGGTTGTATATATGGTTTATGTATGTGAGTGTATAGATAGGTCAGTGTGGGTCTGTATGTGAGTGGATAGGTCAGTATGGGTCTGTATGTGAGGGGATAGATAGGTCAGTGTGGGTCTGTATGTGAGTGGATAGATAGGTCAGTATGGGTCTGTATGTGAGTGGATAGATAGGTCAGTATGGGTCTGTATGTGAGTGGATAGATAGGTCAGTATGGGTCTGTATGTGAGTGGATAGGTCAGTATGGGTCTGTATGTGAGTGGATAGATGGGTCAGTATGGGTCTGTATGTGAGGGGATAGATAGGTCAGTGTGGGTCTGTATGTGAGTGGATAGATAGGTCAGTATGGGTCTGTATGTGAGTGGATAGATAGGTCAGTATGGGTCTGTATGTGAGTGGATAGGTCAGTATGGGTCTGTATGTGAGTGGATAGGTCAGTATGGGTCTGTATGTGAGTGGATAGATGGGTCAGTATGGGTCTGTATGTGAGTGGATAGATGGGTCAGTATGGGTCTGTATGTGAGTGGATAGATAGGTCAGTGTGGGTCTGTATGTGAGTGGATAGATGGGTCAGTATGGGTCTGTATGTGAGTGGATAGGTCAGTGTGGGTCTGTATGTGAGTGGATAGATGGGTCAGTATGGGTCTGTATGTGAGTGGATAGATAGGTCAGTGTGGGACTGTATGTGAGTGGATAGATAGGTCAGTATGGGTCTGTATGTGAGTGGATAGGTCAGTGTGGGTCTGTATGTGAGTGGATAGATGGGTCAGTATGGGTCTGTATGTGAGTGGATAGATAGGTCAGTGTGGGACTGTATGTGAGTGGATAGATAGGTCAGTGTGGGACTGTATGTGAGTGGATAGATAGGTCAGTGTGGGACTGTATGTGAGTGGATAGGTCAGTATGGGTCTGTATGTGAGTGGATAGGTCAGTGTGGGTCTGTATGTGAGGGGATAGATAGGTCAGTATGGGTTTGTATGTGAGTGGATAGATAGGTCAGTATGGGTTTGTATGTGAGTGGATAGATAGGTCAGTATGGGTCTGTATGTGAGTGTATGGATAGGTCAGTATGGGTCTGTATGTGAGTGGATAGATAGGTCAGTGTGGGTCTGTATGTGAGGGGATAGATAGGTCAGTATGGGTCTGTATGTGAGTGGATAGATAGGTCAGTGTGGGTCTGTATGTGAGTGGATAGATAGGTCAGTGTGGGTCTGTATGTGAGTGGATAGATAGGTCAGTATGGGTCTGTATGTGAGTGTATAGATAGGTCAGTATGGGTCTGTATGTGAGTGGATAGATAGGTCAGTGTGGGTCTGTATGTGAGTGGATAGATAGGTCAGTATGGGTCTGTATGTGAGTGGATAGGTCAGTGTGGGTCTGTATGTGAGTGGATAGATAGGTCAGTGTGGGTCTGTATGTGAGTGGATAGATAGGTCAGTGTGGGTCTGTATGTGAGTGGATAGATAGGTCAGTATGGGTCTGTATGTGAGTGTATAGATAGGTCAGTATGGGTCTGTATGTGAGTGGATAGATAGGTCAGTGTGGGTCTGTATGTGAGTGGATAGATAGGTCAGTGTGGGTCTGTATGTGAGTGGATAGGTCAGTATGGGTCTGTATGTGAGTGGATAGATAGGTCAGTATGGGTCTGTATGTGAGTGGATAGATAGGTCAGTGTGGGTCTGTATGTGAGTGGATAGATAGGTCAGTGTGGGTCTGTATGTGAGTGTATAGATAGGTCAGTATGGGTCTGTATGTGAGTGGATAGGTCAGTGTGGGTCTGTATGTGAGTGGATAGATAGGTCAGTGTGGGTCTGTATGTGAGTGGATAGATAGGTCAGTGTGGGTCTGTATGTGAGTGTATAGATAGGTCAGTGTGGGTCTGTATGTGAGTGGATAGGTCAGTGTGGGTCTGTATGTGAGTGGATAGATAGGTCAGTGTGGGTCTGTATGTGAGTGGATAGATAGGTCAGTGTGGGTCTGTATGTGAGTGTATAGATAGGTCAGTGTGGGTCTGTATGTGAGTGTATAGATAGGTCAGTGTGGATCTGTATGTGAGTGGATAGGTCAGTGTGGGTCTGTATGTGAGTGGATAGATAGGTCAGTGTGGGTCTGTATGTGAGTGGATAGATAGGTCAGTGTGGGTCTGTATGTGAGTGTATAGATAGGTCAGTGTGGGTCTGTATGTGAGTGGATAGGTCAGTGTGGGTCTGTATGTGAGTGGATAGATAGGTCAGTGTGGGTCTGTATGTGAGTGGATAGATAGGTCAGTGTGGGTCTGTATGTGAGTGGATAGGTCAGTATGGGTCTGTATGTGAGTGGATAGGTCAGTGTGGGTCTGTATGTGAGTGGATAGATAGGTCAGTGTGGGTCTGTATGTGAGTGGATAGATAGGTCAGTGTGGGTCTGTATGTGAGTGGATAGGTCAGTATGGGTCTGTATGTGAGTGGATAGATAGGTCAGTATGGGTCTGTATGTGAGTGGATAGATAGGTCAGTATGGGTCTGTATGTGAGTGGATAGGTCAGTATGGGTCTGTATGTGAGTGGATAGATAGGTCAGTATGGGTCTGTATGTGAGTGGATAGATAGGTCAGTATGGGTCTGTATGTGAGTGGATAGGTCAGTGTGGGTCTGTATGTGAGTGGATAGATAGGTCAGTGTGGGTCTGTATGTGAGTGGATAGATAGGTCAGTGTGGGTCTGTATGTGAGTGGATAGATAGGTCAGTATGGGTCTGTATGTGAGTGGATAGATAGGTCAGTGTGGGTCTGTATGTGAGTGGATAGATAGATCAGTATGAGTTTATGTGGGTGCTGGGTTCACTTGGAAGGGTTAAACGTAATGGACTTTGGTCTTTTTTCAAGCCTATGTAACTATGTAACCCATGGGTAGAATCATGATTTGTAAATCGATGTGCCAGAGAGAGAGAGAGATCAATATTAAGATTCTAGTGCACAATGGGTTAATGTGCAGATTATGAAATATTAGACAAGCACATCTGGGTAATTGATGCCTATAAATGTAAATTGCCCTGGGGTAAGGAGCCTGTGCATAATTCCTTCTTATTCCATGGAGAATCTCCTCATTTCGATCCCATTCAGTGCCACATAAATACTCTGCAAAACTGCTCCGAGGAACAGAAATGGTTGGTGCTTAGGCAGCGCCCTGATACAGACGATCTCAATAAGGAGGGTGCCGAGGTGCTTCTAGGGCAGAATGAGATACAGTGAGTCCCATTTCTATTGCTTACTCACCCAGCTTTGCCCCTGCCCCTCGGTTATACACCTACCCCCGCTATTGCTCTCCAAAATGATATTCCCATTACCCCGGCATTCATTTTCTTTGTGCTAAAGGATCTGGCAGTTTCCTAAAATATCTGCCCCTAAATTTTCCCTATCACCCCTGCCCTCCATATATTCCTACCCTGCTATTGCTGCCCAACTACAACATACACTTCATTTCTACCTGATCAGCTATTATCCCAACTTTTTCTTTAAAACCCAGTGGGGGAGATTTAGCCTATAGGATAAACCCATGTCAATGGGATTTTTCTAAGAGCCTTAAGGAATTTGTTCCCAGAATCCCTTTTGACTATCTGCATACGTATGAGGCGGTCTCCTCAACCCTTTTGACTTGTTTGTGAATCCCCACTCGTGGCTCTCCCTATGCTGATCAGAAAACCCTGCACTACACTGATGAGCCCCAAGAAGGGCAAAACCGGTCTGTAGTTGGGAATCTGATCAGCTATTATCCCGGCTTTTGCTTTAAAACCCAGTGGGTGAGCTTTAGCCTATAGGATAAACCCATGTCAATGGGATTTTTCTAAGAGCCTTAAGGAATTTGTTCCCAGAATCCCTTTTGACTTATATGCATATGTATAAGGTGGTCTCCTCAACCCTGTTGACCTGTTCGTGAATCCCCACTCGTGGCTCTCCCTAAGCTGATCAGAAAACCCTGCCCTACACTGATGAGCCCCAAGAAGGGCAAAACCGGTCTGTAGTTGGGAATCCGATCAGCTATTATCCCGGCTTTTGCTTTAAAACCCAGTGGGTGGGCTTTAGCCTATAGGATAAACCCATGTAAATGGGATTTTTTGAAGAGCCTTAAGGAATTTGTTCCCAGAATCCCTTTTGACTATCTGCATACGTATAAGGTGGTCTCCTCAACCCTGTTGACCTGTTTGTGAATCCCCACTCGTGGCTCTCCCTAAGCTGATCAGAAAACCCTGCACTACACTGATGAGCCCCAAGAAGGGCAAAACCGGTCTGTAGTTGGGAATCTGATCAGCTATTATCCCGGCTTTTGCTTTAAAACCCAGTGGCTGAGCTTTAGCCTATAGGATAAACCCATGTAAATGGGATTTTTCTAAGAGAATTTGTTCCCAGAATCCCTTTTGACTTATCTATTTGCTTAAACCCTACTCGTATTCTCCCATTCCTAAGGCTAAGGACCCATCTATGTGCTCTGTTTGTAGGGCTTATCCCGGCTGGTAATATTATTATGGACGTTTCATATACAGTGATTTGGCATCTCATTCTGTCCGGCCTTATTTTGGCTTTTTACAATGACCAATCCTGCCGGCTCCATGGCTCGGAGATGGAGGGGATGTTTCAGCCCGGGGATATACTTCTAGGAGTTGTTTTACCTCTTCATCTGGACAAAGAATATCACCCAGTGTCCTTCAGTGAGAGACCTCCGCGTATCAACTGTACAACGTAAGAGGGGAGTGGGCTGCGTGATATTGATATATAATCAACTATATCAACTTTGCTGTGGCCCTAAATAATGTCCAGGGGTGTTGCAACTGGTTCCCACCATCTCATTGTCCAAGGTTGCCCAAGCATAAATATCAGGGGCAACCTTGCAGAGATCCAGAGATCCTGCTGAATTGTGCTTAGTACAGGGGAATCCCTATGTGCCATAGTTTAATGGTATCTCTCTGTACAGGCTATGAGCAAACTTAGGGGGCTGTTCCTGCTGAATTGTGCTTAGTACAGGGGAATCCCTATGTGCCATAGTTTTATGGTATCTCTCTGTACAGGCTATGAGCAAACTTAGGGGGCTGTTCCTGCTGAATTGTGCTTAGTACAGGGGAATCCCTATGTGCCATAGTTGTATGGGATCTCTCTGTACAGGCTATGAGGAAACTTAGGGGGCTGTTCTTGCTGAATTGTGCTTAGTACAGGGGAATCCCTATGTGCCATAGTTTTATGGTATCTCTCCGTACAGGCTATGAGGAAACTTAGGGGGCTGTTCTTGCTGAATTGTGCTTAGTACAGGGGAATCCCTATGTGCCATAGTTTTATGGTATATCTCTGTACAGGCTATGAGGAAACTTAGGGGGCTGTTCCTGCTGAATTGTGCTTAGTACAGGGGAATCCCTATGTGCCATAGTTTTATGGTATATCTCTGTACAGGCTATGAGGAAACTTACGGGGCTGTTCCTGCTGAATTGTGCTTAGTACAGAGGAATCCCTATGTGCCATAGTTTTATGGTATCTCTCTGTACAGGCTATGAGCAAACTTAGGGGGCTGTTCCTGCTGAATTGTGCTTAGTACAGGGGAATCCCTATGTGCCATAGTTTTATGGTATCTCTCTGTACAGGCTATGAGCAAACTTAGGGGGCTGTTCCTGCTGAATTGTGCTTAGTACAGGGGAATCCCTATGTGCCATAGTTGTATGGGATCTCTCTGTACAGGCTATGACCAACTTAGGGGGCTGTTCCTGCTGAATTGTGCTTAGTACAGGGGAATCCCTATGTGCCATAGTTTTATGGTATCTCTCTGTACAGGCTATGAGCAAACATAGGGGGCTGTTCCTGCTGAATTGTGCTTAGTACAGGGGAATCCCTATGTGCCATAGTTTTATGGTATCTCTCTGTACAGGCTATGAGCAAACATAGGGGGCTGTTCCTGCTGAATTGTGCTTAGTACAGGGGAATCCCTATGTGCCATAGTTTTATGGTATCTCTCTGTACAGGCTATGAGCAAACTTAGGGGGCTGTTCCTGCTGAATTGTGCTTAGTACAGGGAATCCCTATGTGCCATAGTTTTATGGTATCTCTCTGGACAGGCTATGAGCAAACTTAGGGGGCTGTTCCTGCTGAATTGTGCTTAGTACAGGGGAATCCCTATGTGCCATAGTTTTATGGTATCTCTCTGTACAGGCTATGAGCAAACTTAGAGGGCTGTTCCTGCTGAATTGTGCTTAGTACAGGGGAATCCCTATGTGCCATAGTTTTATGGTATCTCTCTGTACAGGCTATGGGCAAACTTAGGGGGCTGTTCCTGCTGAATTGTGCTTAGTACAGGGGAACATATATGGAGAAGGGCCCTCTTTACATTGTGTATCTATAAATTTTTATGTGTATGTTTAATGTTTACACCCATCTACTCTTCAGCAGAGTGGAATATGTTGCCACATTCTGATTGGGTAGTGCTTGATCTAGGCCAAGTCTACTTTCTCTAGTTATGTGGACATCTCATTACTTTAGTGAGTGACTGTTATAATGTTCTTGTTGGTTACCTGCTGGTCCACCTATAACAAGCTTAACAGAAGTTCTAACCCTGTTAATGTTCTAATCCTTCTGCTCCAGCTGGCTACAAGGTGGTTCTAGCTCTAGGAAGGTTATAATGCCCTAAATGTTCTGATTAGTTACTTACTCTACACTTGGGAACATTTTACTCCCATCCAGCTATGGGTTTGCTGTAGTCCGTACACCTGAAAGATGGATGAAAAGACAATCGGGCATAGTCCCTTAGTGAATAGCAAACATTTATATGACCCCCCAAGAAGAACTTCTTCATTGATTCACAACATTCCTTTCTATCTTTCTTTTATAAGATTTCACTTGGAGAATTTCCAGCAGCTCCAGGCCATGATGTTTGCCGTGAAGGAGATCAACACAAACCCCAATATTCTCCCTAATATCAGCCTGGGGTTTCAAGCCTATGATTCCTGCGATGTCTTGCAGCAGGACTTGGAAGGGACATTACAGGTGCTGTCAGGACGTAATGGAGCCATACCCAACTACAGGTGTATTGAAAATATGCCCCTCTCTGGTGTTATTGGGGCTTCTATTTCCACTCACTCAATTCTACTGGCTCACATTCTGGGGCTGTATCGATACCCCCAGGTAAAGTATACTGGAGAAAAATCCTTATGTAATGTAACATTTCACTTCTGTCTTTGCTATATACATTGTCTTTCATTCCATTCTATATGCAAGTGGTTTTTCCAACTGCCCATACATATAAAAGCTGATAGAACTTGTGGTTATCACGTCTTTTATGCTGCTTAGGTGAAAACTATCCCCCCCAGAATGAATACTTAACCAACAGACGTTTCTGTGGTCTTTTATAAGCAGTGAACAGGTAAGATAATCCAGAATGTTTTGCAGTTTGAGGTAGAAATCATCAAAAATACATAGAGGTCCAAGTGCTCGAGCCCCTGATCTTCAGCTTATGGGAGGTGATAGACACAATGGATTCCATCTGTTTCAAGAGTCAAGTTTTTTTGTGCCAGCCTGAAATGTTGGAATCCATTTTCAAGCAGAGCAACTTAAGAAGATGTTCTTCTTCTTCTTTTATAATTTTCTCCCACCAGGCTGGTCAAAGAAACTGTTGGTTGAATTTCATTGTATTAGCAGTGCAAGCTACAATCTTACTACATAATAGCTGAATATTGCACTTTTTTTCTCCACTACAGGTCAGCCATTATTCTACCAGCCCTATCCTCAGCAACCAAAAAATGTTCCCCTCGTTC
This sequence comes from Xenopus tropicalis, assembly GCF_000004195.4. Lineage (NCBI taxonomy): Eukaryota > Metazoa > Chordata > Amphibia > Anura > Pipidae > Xenopus > Xenopus tropicalis. The sequence goes on from NC_030679.2 coordinate 145,640,974, forward strand.
TTTAGGACTGTTCCCAGCGATGCCTTTCAGTCACAAGGCCTTGCAAAATTAGTTCTTCATTTTGGATGGACCTGGGTGGGACTATTGGCTGTAGACAATGATTATGGTCAGCAAGGAATTCAGCTGGTAAAGCAAGAAATAATCAAGGCTGGAGCTTGTGTGGCCTTCACAGAGTCCATCCTTACAAGTCAACCTGATCGGAATGCTCGGAACATTGTTAAAGTTATGAAAGAGTCGACGGCCACAGCTATAGTTGTCTTCTCCCCTGCTATTGATTTAGTTCATGTTTTAGCCGAGATGCTGGCTCAAAATGTTACAGAGAAAATTCTGGTGGCCAGTGAAGCATGGTCAACTTCTACTCTATTCTCTGATGGAAAGTTCTCAGAGATTCTTTCTGGCACCATCGGCTTAGCTCTTCACAGTGGGAAGATCCCAGGGTTTAGAGAGTTCCTCAACAAAGTCCATCCCTCCACATCTCTAGGAAAATATTGGGTCAAGCTACTTTGGGAAGAATCTTTCCAATGCAAATTCCTGGGTGAGAAGAACCCCACGGCTACATCGGAAGATTTAAGAAGAGAGTGCACAGGTGAAGAGACTCTTGCAAGCATTGAGAATAACTACAATGATGTTTCCAGTTTGAGAGCCACCTACAATGTGTACACTGCCGTGCATGTTATGGCCAAGGCTTTGGAAGATTTGACAAACTGCAATAAAGGAAGAAGTAGATTATCAAATCAGACGTGCCCAGATATTTTGAATTTTAAGCCATGGCAGGTAATCAAGTACAGATACTGTTTTATTATTACAGAGAAAAGGGAATCATTTAACCATTAAATAAACCCAATAGGGCTGTTCTGCCCCAATAAGGGGTAATTATATCTTAGTTGGGATCAAGTACAGATACTGTTTTATTATTACAGAGAAAAGGGAATCATTTAACCATTAAATAAACCCAATAGGACTGTTCTGCCCCAATAAGGGGTAATTATATCTTAGTTGGGATCAAGTACAGGTACTGTTTTATTATTACAGAGAAAAGGGAATCATTTAACCATTAAATAAACCCAATAGGGCTGTTCTGCCCCAATAAGGGGTAATTATATCTTAGTTGGGATCAAGTACAGGTACTGTTTTATTATTACAGAGAAAAGGGAATCATTTAACCATTAAATAAACCCAATAGGACTGTTCTGCCCCCAATAAGGGATAATTATATCTTAGTTGGGATCAAGTACAGGTACTGTTTTATTATTACAGAGAAAAGGGAATCATTTAACCATGAAATAAACCCAATAGGGCTGTTCTGCCCCCAATAAGGGGTAATTATATCTTAGTTGGGATCAAGTACAGGTACTGTTTTATTATTGCAGAGAAAAGGGAATCATTTAACCATTAAATAAACCCAATAGGGCTGTTCTGCCCCAATAAGGGGTAATTATATCTTAGTTGGGATCAAGTACAGGTACTGTTTTATTATTACAGAGAAAAGGGAATCATTTAACCATGAAATAAACTCAATAGGGCTGTTCTGCCCCAATAAGGGGTAATTATATCTTAGTTGGGATCAAGTACAGGTACTGTTTTATTATTACAGAGAAAAGGGAATCATTTAACCATGAAATAAACCCAATAGGGCTGTTCTGCCCCCAATAAGGGGTAATTATATCTTAGTTGGGATCAAGTACAGGTACTGTTTTATTATTGCAGAGAAAAGGGAATCATTTAACCATTAAATAAACCCAATAGGGCTGTTCTGCCCCAATAAGGGGTAATTATATCTTAGTTGGGATCAAGTACAGGTACTGTTTTATTATTACAGAGAAAAGGGAATCATTTAACCATGAAATAAACCCAATAGGGCTGTTCTGCCCCAATAAGGGGTAATTATATCTTAGTTGGGATCAAGTACAGGTACTGTTTTATTATTACAGAGAAAAGGGAATCATTTAACCATTAAATAAACCCAATAGGGCTGTTCTGCCCCAATAAGGGGTAATTATATCTTAGTTGGGATCAAGTACAGGTACTGTTTTATTATTACAGAGAAAAGGGAATCATTTAACCATTAAATAAACCCAATAGGGCTGTTCTGCCCCAATAAGGGGTAATTATATCTTAGTTGGGATCAAGTTCAGGTACTTTTTTATTATTACAGAGAAAAGGGAATCATTTAACCATGAAATAAACCCAATAGGGCTGTTCTGCCCCCAATAAGGGGTAATTATATCTTAGTTGGGATCAAGTACAGGTACTGTTTTATTATTACAGAGAAAAGGGAATCATTTAACCATGAAATAAACCCAATAGGGCTGTTCTGCTCCCAGTAAGGGGTAATTATATCTTAGTTGGGATCAAGTACAGGTACTGTTTTATTATTACAGAGAAAAAGGAAATCATTTTATAAAATTAAAATTATTTGCTTATAATGGTGTCTATGGGAGATGGCCTTTCCGTAATTCAGATTTTTCTGGATAACGGGTTTCCTGATTAGGGATCCCTTACCTGTACCAGCAAGTTATGTAGCACTTACCATTAATTTAGAATGAACCTCAGAACACTCTACTTTCAAGTGCTTAATATTGAAAGGGTAAGTGAATAGACACATGTGCCTGTGGAAAATAGCTTTATCTCTTACAGTAAACTGACTTCCAAAAAAATCAATGTATATTGAATATGCTTCTCTAACATGATGTTTGTTTAGGGAGGGGTTGAAAGTTTAGAGAGAAAGAGAGACAATGCTAAGTCATGACAGAAAATTTCAAAGAAATCTTGAAAACTGTCTTAAATCTGTATAACGTGGGGAGAGGACAGGGGAGGTGTAGGTCAAAAGCAGAGCTGAGTTATAGGAGGGGTAAGAGCCTTGAGAATGAGTGTAAGTATTTTGAGTGTAAGGAGTAAGTTGCAGTAGTCAAGGTGGGACTGCATAAGAGTTTTGGTATGTGAAAGTCACAGGATTTAGCTAGGGGTCGACTGCAGACATAGACATAGTAGTCTCAGACATAGGAATCAAAATAACTCATAGGCAATCTTTACTATTGCAGTCTTATCTGTCTACCCTAACATTACTTTCTTTGCTCCATCTCAACCTCATTCCATCTCTCTGTTGGAGTTCTTTATGACTATGTCTTGGGCCCCCTACTTCTCTAGGAAAACTGATGCCATCTGTCTTCTCCAGATCCAGATATCTTCTCCTGGAAGGCACAGTGCTACCTCAAACTCAGCCTCTCTAATCTGAATTCAGTATATTTCTGCCATATTCCCTTGTTCCTCAGATGTCACTCAAAGTCAGTGTTGTTGAGTGAAAGGTGACTTTGTGTGACATCTGAGGAACAAGGGAATATGGCAGAAATATACTGAATTCAGATCAGAGAGGCTGAGAATGAGGTAGCACTGTTCCTTCCATCAGAAGATATCTGGATCTGGGGAGAAGACAGATGGCATCAGTTTTCCTAGAGAAGTAGGGGGCCCAAGACATAGTCATAAATAACTCCAACAGAGAGATGGAATGAGGTTGAGATGGAGCAAAGAAAGTAATGTTAGGGTAGACAGATAAGACTGCAATAGTAAAGATTGCCTATGAGTTATTTTGATTCCTATGTCTGAGACTACTATGTCTATGTCTGCAGTCGACCCCTAGCTAAATCCCGTGACTTTCACATACCAAAACTCTTATGCAGTCCTAAATGAGGTTGCACTGTGCCTTCCAGGAGAAGATATCAGAAAGGACAGAAGGAGAGGGGTCTGGAGAATACAGATGGCATCAGTTTTCCTAGAGAAGTAGGGGGTCCAAGACATACTGTAGTCATAAAGAACTCCAACAGAGAGATGGAACAAGGTTGAGATGGAGCAAAAAAGTAATTTTAGGGGAGACAGATAAGACTGCAATCGTAAAGAGCTCAACAATAGAGTACAAAACCTCAATGAGTAGTCAGTAGTCAACAGTGTAAAAGGTAATTGGTGAGTGCAGCTTTGCTGAGTGTATTGGGTGGAAGCCAGATTGCCGAGTTGTGAATGAGAGGCTGGGCGAGGTTGTTGCAAACAAGTGGGTAAGTGCGAGGCTAAGTCTATCAGAAAATGGGCGAAAGAGGCGAGAAGGTTTGGTGTCAAAGGAGCAGGTTGTGGGTTTGGGGTAGACAAGAAGATTTCTAACTTCCTCTACTGTTTCAGGGGGAAAAGGATGTAAGATAGATCTAACGGTGCTGCTAAGTTTAGATTGTTGTAGAATGGAGGGCGAAGTTTGGGATGGGTCCCAGGGATGGGTGGAGAAGGTGCAGCTCACGTCTAGACAGTTGCTGTTTTATTCTGCTGTTTGTATTCGGGATTTTGGTTCCTAGGCTCTGACTCCCTAGAACCAGATCTAATTTTTTATAATAAATTCAAAAACATACAAAATTAAAAATGTAGACCAATGGAAATATTTCTTAGTATTAGTGATAAGCAAATTTTTCACCAGGCATGGATTGGCAGCAAAATTCTGGATTTCCCCATAGGCTAATTTATGGCCATATGGTGGCAAAAATTTACCGATAAAAAAAATTTGCTGAGATAAAAAAGTCACCAAGATAAAATGTTGCAGAGACTAAAAAGTTGCCACAAAAAACACCTATATACTTAATGCATTTAGATTTAGAAAAAAGTCGCCTATTGACTTCAATGTGTTTTGTAAATTTTTTGCAATTTCGTGAATTTTTCAGCAGTTTTGCGAATTTTTTGCCAAAACAAAACAGTACAGATTCGCTCATCACTACTTAGGGGCTGATTTACTAACCCACGAATTCGAATCCGAATTGGAAAAATTCCGATTGGAAAAGAACATTTTGCGACTTTTTCGTATTTTTTGCGATTTTTTCGGCGCCTTTACGACTTTTCGGAAATTATCGCGACTTTTTCGTTACCAATACGATTTGCGCGAAAAAACACGAGTTTTTCGTAGCCATTCCGAAAGTTTTCGTAGCGTTAAAACTTGCGTGAAAAGTTGCGCTTTTTTCGTAGCGTTAAAACTTAAAAGGCACGACGTTTTGCGCAACTTTTAACACTACGAAAAAAATCGCAACTTTTTGCGCAAGTTTTAACGCTACGAAAAAATCGCAACTTTCGGAATGGCTACGAAAAACTCGCGTTTTTCCGCAAAAATCGTATTGGTAACGAAAAAGTCGCGATAATTTTCAGAAAAAATCGCAAAATACCGATCATTACGAAAAAAAACGCAATCGGACGCATTCGGCCCGTTCGTGAGTAAGTAAATGGGCCCCTTAGTGTTGGTCCATCTATAATATTCTTAAAGTATGGGGTTTTTCATACAGCTGTTACATTACGTGAAAAAGGTCCGAGTTACGCTGAGCAGCGGTAGGGAACTGTTTTTCGATAAAAATGGGGACCCACCGGCTGTGTATGACATTGTCAATTGGAAGGGGACCCCAAATGGCACAATTAAACAAGTCAACGTGGGAAGTTACGATACCGCAGCTTCTTTTGGTCAAGTCTTCACTCTTAACAAAAGCGCCATCTCCTGGCCTGCTGGAAAGCTACAGGTACGTTCCTCAATGAATGGAAATTAAGAAACGTATGTATTATAAGGGATAATGTACCCCCTACTGTAAATGATAAGGATATTAGCAGTCACTGAGGGGTTCTGTGCCCCCCATATAAAGGCACAAGGCTGCAGGCTGAGTTATACAGGGAACTCTGAGTATCACTCATGTATTATAAGGGATAATGTACCCCCTACTGTAAATGATAAGGATATTAGCAGTCACTGAGGGGTTCTGTGCCCCCCATATAAAGGCACAAGGCTGCAGGCTGAGTTATACAGGGAACTCTGAGTATCACTCATGTATTATAAGGGATAATGTACCCCCTACTGTAAATGATAAGGATATTAGCAGTCACTGAGGGGTTCTGTGCCCCCCATATAAAGGCATAAGGCTGCAGGCTGAGTTATACAGGGAACTCTGAGTATCACTCATGTATTATAAGGGATAATGTACCCCCTACTGTAAATGATAAGGATATTAGAGTCACAGGGAGGCTCCTTACTGTGAAATTTCTCCTAGGTCCCCCTGTCAGTCTGCAGCCAGAGTTGCCCCCTGGGTTTCAGGAAAACTTCTGAAAGAGGAAAGCCGGCCTGTTGCTTCCAGTGTATCCCATGTCCCCAAGGGGAGATCTCCAATATTACAGGCAAGTGGTGGCATCTTGCCCAATGCTCTCTCCATGATAATATAGTTATGATTTTATGAAGTTCTACTAGTAGCACGTAATCAAGTCATTTCCCAACAGACCCTAGAACTTGATGTTTTCATTAGTCATTTATTTTATTCATTTCCTTTACAGACTCTATTGATTGCTTCAAGTGCTTGTGGGATGAATGGCCAAACGGACACAAGACTAGATGCATGCAGAAGAACATAGAATTCCTCTCCTATGAAGATCCCTTGGGGGCAGGTCTGGCAGCTACGGGCATCACATCATCTTTGGTTCCTGTCGTTATACTGAAACTTTTTATGAAATATAAAACAACCCCTATAGTGAAAGCCAACAATTATTCTTTAAGTTGTATTCTTCTGTCATGTCTGCCCCTCTGCTTTCTCTGCTCTTTGGCCTTCATTGGTTACCCTCAGCAGGAGAAGTGTCTTCTTCGCCAGGCTGCCTTTGGCTTGGTGTTTGCCCTCTGTGTATCTTGTATACTGGCCAAAACCGTAATGGTTGTTTTTGCCTTCATGGCCACCAAACCAGGCAGCAGACTAAGGAAATGGACCAGTCCTATTGTATCTTACATGATCATTGCTATTTGTTTTGCCTTGCAATGTATCTTATGTATATCATGGCTGCTACAGGCACCTCCATTCCCACAGTATGACATTCAAACCAAACCTGGAGTCATTATCATTGAATGTAACAATGGCTCTGCTACAGCCTTCTGGTGTATGTTGGGATATCTTGGCTTCCTGGCTGCCATAAGTTTTTCTGTTGCTTTCCTGGCCAGGAGGCTTCCTGACAACTTTAATGAGGCCAAATTCATCACCTTTAGCATGTTGGCCTTCCTCAGTGTCTGGGTATCCTTCATCCCAGCATCTCTCAGTGCCCAAGGCAAATATACAGAGGCAATGGAGATCTTTGCCATTCTGTCTTCTAGCTGGGCCTTGGTGGTCTGCATGTTCTTTCCAAAATGCTATATCATAAAATTCAAGCCCAATATGAATTCCAAAAAACAACTCATGAAGAAGGCTGGCAGCCAAATATAGTATCCCATGCAAGGTGAAGAAGATTCCAATATTATTTCAAGATCATTGGTTAGTGATAAGCGAATCTGTCCCGTTTCGCTTCGCCATAAAATTCGCGAAACGGCAAGAAAATTCGAGAAACAGCGAAAAATTTGCAAAACACATTTGTCTCGTGTTTTTTTGTCACCCATGGCTATTTTTTTGTCACCTACATCTATTTTTTGTCGCCCGCAGCTATTTTTTTGTCACCTGAATCTATTTTTTGTCGCCACGGCTAATTTTTTGTCACCTGCATCTATTTTTTGTCAACCACGGCTATTTTTTGTCACCTGTATCTATTTTTTGTCGCCACGGCTATTTTTTTTGTCACCTGCATCTATTTTTTGTCGCCACGGCTAATTTTTTATCACCTGCAACTATTTTTTGTCACCCACGGCTATTTTTTTGTTGCCCGCATCTATTTTTTTCGCTGAGTCCATTTTGCCGTGACCATGGCCCAATTTTGACATGACTATGCCCGTTTTAATGCAACCACGCCCATTTTGCCTCGCCCGTGCCCAAAAAAAAATTCCGCGCGCAGAATTTATTTGCGGCAAATTTTTATGGAAGTTTGCAAAACAATTCGCTAATGGCGAAATGCGGAAATTCGCTGGGAATCTATGCCTGGCAAAAAAACTTGCTCATCGCTATCATTGGTACAATGTGCCCTTTAACATGAATTCCTATTGGTATTGTAATTACTGTAATGCATTCTTATTAGTGATGAGTGATAATTATTTTTTGCCGCGCATCAATTTTTACATTCACCGAATTTTTGACCATTCCATGAATTTTTTCAAAGTTTTGCTAATTTTTTGGCGAAACGGGACAGATTCGCTCATCACTAATTCTTATATTATGTTCAGAGCCATAATACTTTAGGCAGACAGGAGGATAGACCTACAGTCTGAATGCTCTATATCTACAGAAAATTAGGCATGAGTTTTTATGTATTAAGCTCTAAATTCATAATGTGATAAATCTGCCCCACAAGCACCTTCTGTTGTTAGGGGCCATGGGAGTGTTTTTTGGACTTGCACCTGCATGAATCCTTGCGGAACTTCAGTGAGATGTTGTGGTATCCTTAAAATGCCTAGGGCTTGTCCGGGATTTGAACCCGGGACCTCTCGCACCCGAAGCGAGAATCATACCCCTAGACCAACGAGCCAGACGTTGCACTTTTGGGGATGAACCAGCCCTGAGATGCACGGCCCAGCAACATGATTGAAATCACAAGACTGCACCATGTACCCCTCACTGAATATGCCTGTTGTAAACCAGAGTCTTGTCTTCTTTCCACATTGCATCTTTTATGCCTTTCATCCACCAGAATGGTACTTCTGCATGTTACCCTGGTGATGGATGCATCTGCTCCTTGAGGAAAATTTTTTTTTATATTTTATATTTTTTTCTCATAAAGACCTTTGTATCTGTGAAATAACTTCTTTGTAGTAGTCCTTTAGTAGGAGTTAGTCCTCTCGCGAGAACTCGCGACGGCCAAAGCGCTTCTTTGGGTGCACAGACCGTGCCATCTTTGTGCCAGTCTTGCTGATAGAAGACGGGTATGCATCGTCACTTAGATTTTCCATGCTATGCCATCCAACGTGGCTTTGAGAAAGCTTGCTTAAAGGAAAAGTAACACTAAAAATTTTTAACTAAAAAATCTATTCTATCCTCCCCCAATAATTGCCCTATCCTGAAAATACCTGTAAAAAACTTGGCTTCCTGTCATTTGAACAAAGGTGATACGGCATGCCGGGGAAAGTATCAGGAGATACTTGGATGTTTGACTCAGATAAGGTTACCAGGCCCATTAGACTTTGGCCGCCACGTATGAAAAACTTTCCACTCTCATGCTTGTACTTTCCTCTTCTTTTCCAGCGGTAAAAACAGGGCCAGATTTATAAGCCGGGCGCCCCGAAGTCTAATGGACCTGGTAACCTTATCTGAGACAAACATCCAAGCCTACCGGGCACGTAACCAATAGAAGACGAGGTGGCCGAGTGGTTAAGGTGATGGACAGCTAATCGATTGTGCTCTGCACGTGTGTGTTCGAATCCCATCCTCGTCGACTGCTTTATAACCCCTTGGATTTGACCAACCTGTGCTCTTATTGCTAAAACAGGGAATGATACTTAAGCAAGCTTTCTCAAAGCCACGTTTGATGGCATAGCATGGAAAATCTAAGTGACGATGCATACCAGTCTTCTATCAGCAAGACTGGCACAAAGATGGCACGGTCTGTGCACCCAAAGAAGCGCTTTGGCCGTCGCGAGTTCTCGCGAGAGGACTAACTCCTACTAAAGGACTACTACAAAGAAGTCATTTCACAGATAAAAAGGTCTTTATGAGAAAGAAATATAGGGGAAATGTTTTCCTGCAAAAGGAAGGTTGTAAAACTTTTTTCCTCAAGGAGCAGATGCATCCATCACCAGGGTAACATGCAGAAGTACCATTCTGGTGGATGAAAGGCATAAAAGATGCAATGTGGAAAGAAGACAAGACTCTGGTTTACAACAGGCATATTCAGTGAGGGGTACATGGTGCAGTCTTGTGATTTCAATCATGTTGCTGGGCCGTGCATCTCAGGGCTGGTTCATCCCCAAAAGTGCAACGTCTGGCTCGTTGGTCTAGGGCAGTGCTGTCCAACTTCAGCGGTGCCGAGGGCCGGAATTTCTCTCGCATACATGGTGGAGGGCCGCTAATGGAAGCCAGTTTTGGCCACTCCCCAATTTTTAACCACACCCACTTCAAACCACACCCATTTTATCACAACGGTCGCCGCAGGGATATCAACCATCATTCATATGTTAAAGAATTATATTATGTCATATTAAGACATACCCTTAAATCCATATGCCTCCTCCCCTGTGGATAGCACAGTAACCCCCAGCATGTCCTATGCAGTATGTGTGTTACATACCCTCCCTGCCCTATACTGCCTATGTACCATACTATGCCTACCCTATGCTGCCTGAGTGTGCCATACCCTCCCTGCCCTATGCTGCCTATGTGCCATACTCTGCCTACCCTATGCTGCCTATACACAGGCAGCATAGGCCAGGCAGTACATACACTGTCTGAGGTGTGAAGAGGTGAACAATATGGGGGATTACAGCCTGAGTCTGAGGTATGAACACTGCAGGGGTTGAACAATGCAGAGATTAAAAGGTGTGAACAACACAGGGGATTACATTTTTAAACAATACAGGGGGATTACAGCCTGAATCTGAGGTGAGAACCATGCAGGGGGGGCAGTTATTCTCATACCTCATACTGATACCATTTAAAGATAACACAAAGTTAAGCCATCAAAGCAGCCAGACAGGTGGGGGGCCACACAGAGGGGGGTCAAGGGCCGCATGCGGCCTGCAGGCTGCCAGTTGGACAGCCCTGCTCTAGGGGTATGATTCTCGCTTCGGGTGCGAGAGGTCCCGGGTTCAAATCCCGGACGAGCCCTAGGCGTTTTAAGGATAACACAACATCTCACTGAAGTTCTGCAAGGATTCATGCAGGTGCAAGTCCAAAAAAATGCTCCCATGACCCCTAACAACAGAAGGTGCTTGGAATTCAAATAACAATGTTGGCACTTTGGACTGACCCACCGTCATCCAAAAGGAACACTCAAGGGTCTGTTGAAATGCACCTACTCTGTCCCATATGTTCCCAAGTGGTCGGGCAATACCTACAATGTAGATTAAACTGTACAACCCAATCTGGGAAAACTCAAATCCAGCACCACTGGAATACAGTGAGGTTTTATTGTAGGCATGTACGTGGTTACGTCTTGAGACGAGCTTTCACCTTTTTTGAAGACAATGACAACATTTTAAAACAATAATCTTCCATTTGCTACTTACCGGCTTACTTGCTGTTTGTGTAACAGCAGGTTTGCAAAGACCTTGAGATGCCTTACTAACAGGATGGCAACTAATCAATCCTCCATACTACTCCTGGAGCACTAGAACATTATCTGGCCCAGTCCCGGCACTTAAGGGCCAATGTCCAAACCTTTGTGAACTTTTGCTCAGCGCAGAATATGCCAGTAGGGCTTCATAAACAGAGCAGCACAGGGTGGGGCATTTGTAACTGAAACAATCTAATAAAGGCAGGCACTGCTGAGAGTCGAACTCAGGATCTCCTGTTTACTAGACAGGCGCTTTAACCAACTAAGCCACAGCGCCAACTGCAGGAAGCTAAGGAGAGGAACTTTTATGCCTTTCATCCACCAGAATGGTACTTCTGCATGTTACCCTGGTGATGGATGCATCTGCTCCTTGAGGAAAAAAGTTTTACAACCTTCCTTTTGCAGGAAAACATTTCCCCTATATTTTTTTCTCATAAAGACCTTTGTATCTGTGAAATAACTTCTTTGTAGTAGTCCTTTAGTAGGAGTTAGTCCTCTCGCGAGAACTCGCGACGGGCAAAGCGCTTCTTTGGGTGGACAGACCGTGCCATCTTTGTGCCAGTCTTGCTGATAAAAGACTGGTATGCATCGTCACTTAGATTTTCCATGCTATGCCATCAAACAAGGCTTATTGCTGTTTTAGCAATAAGAGGACAGGCTGGTCAAATTCATTGGGTTATAAAGCAGTCGACGAGGATGGGATTTGAACCCACGCGTGCAGAGCACAATGGATTAGCAGTCCATCGCCTTAACCACTCGGCCACCTCGTCCTCGGTCAACTTTGCTTGCCGGCCACCTTGTCTTTGCTTAAACATTCGGGGAGTGATCTCTCTCCCTTGGCAGGAGGCCCTCAAACTAATGCAGAAGACACCTCTACTGCTCAGGGGATACAGGGTGCCGGTCAAAAATGCATTTGTTACTATTACCTATTTCGTCTAGATGTTGATGGATGTGCACAAAGCTTTGTCATCAAATATTTATATATGCCAAAAAAGGTTATTCAGAGGGTGGCTGTCAAAATCCTCACCTAACTCCATTACCCAAACACCATCAAGAATTCCTGGAAAATGTCAGTGAGATGTTGTGGTTCCACTAAAGAGCCACGGGCTCGTCCGGGATTTGTACCCGGGACCTATCGCATCCTAAGCGAGAATCATACCCCTAGACCAGTGCTATCCAACTTCTGCGGTGCCGAGGGCCGGAATTTCTCTTGCATACATGGTGGAGGGCCGCTAATGGAAGCCAGTTTTGGCTACTCCCCCATTTTAAACCACACCCACTTCAAACCACACCCATTTAATGGTCGCTGCAGGGATATCAACCATCATTAATATGTTAAAGAATTATATTATGTCATATTAAGACACACCCTTAAATCCATATGCCTCCTCCTCCCCTCTGGATAGCACAGCAACCCCCAGTATATAATTACACACCTTAGGGACCATTTAATGGTTATTTCCAACTGCTAACAAACTCCCAGAACAAACCCCTGCCAGGTTCACCTCCCACAGGCAGCATAGGGTAGGCAGAGAATGGCACACACAGGCAGCACTCTGCCTGCCCTATGCTGCCTGTGTGTGCCATACTCTGCCTGCCCTACCCTGTCTGTGTGTGTCATACTCTGCCTGTCCTATGCTGCCTGTGTGTGCCATACTCTGCCTGCCCTACCCTGTCTGTGTGTGCCATACTCTGCCTGTCCTATGCTGCCTGTGGGTGCCATACCCTCCCTGCCCTATGCTGCCTATGTGCCATACTCTGCCTACCCTATGCTGCCTATACACAGGCAGAATAGGCCAGGCAATGCATACAATGTTTGAGGTGTGAAGAGGTGAACAATGTGGATGATTACAGCCTGAGTCTGAGGTGTGAACACTGCAGGGGGTGAACAATGCAGAAACTAAAAGGTGTGAAAAACACAGGGTATTACATGTTTAAACAATACAGGGGGATTACAGCCTGAATCTGAGGTGAGAACCATGCAGGGGGGGCAGTTAATCTCAGTACTGATACCATTTAAAGCTTACACAAAGGTAAGCCATCAAAGCAGCCAGACAGGTGGGGGGCCACACAGAGGGGGGTCGAGGGCTGAATGCGGCCCGCGGGCCGTCAGTTGGACAGCCCTGCCCTAGACCAACGAGCCAAATGTCAAACACCAGTTGGAAGCCATCAATGCTATATGTAAGCTACAAATTGAGCCTACACAGCTTGGAAAGACAACAGTCTTGTCCATTTTCACAAAATTTGGAGGGCTTCTAACCCGTGCCTCCATAGAGACTGGAGCCTAACTACAGCTCCTTAATGTGGCCAACAAGCGGATCTTCTCCCGATATGCCCACCTAGTCATTCTAGTTACAGTGCTGTAGCCCTATTTAAAATATGGTATCAAGGAAACAGTTGTAAGGTGAATGCTAATGGGCACGGTAATAAGGAATTCAGCCCTTTGTCTGAATATATATGCACCCCAAATAACAGCCGATAACCTCTTTGTGCCAGGCTGAAAGTAGACAAGTAGTAGCAATTTATTCTGTGTGCTATACAAGCAAGTGCTACTGCCTTTGGCTGTGCTTGTCTTCTTTCCTTCTTCTCAGGCAGTTTTAGCTCCTCCCCATCAGGCTGATGAAGGCTCCCCCACAGATGATTTTGTTCCCCGGTGCCACGCTTCAGATGATAGAAGCATTTTGGACTGCTTTTGGACAAATGGAAAGTTGGTTGGTAAGTAGGAAAGACCTGTGAGTGCGGAATCTCTCTACAGCTACTCCATCTATTATTTTGGGACTGCACCCAGGCGCCCTTGGACCTACTTATACGTGAGTGCCTGTCTACTTGCAACATACTGTCCCCAAGAAGGATATGCATATGAGGGATAGGAGAATTTCATTTTTACATTTGATCTTAAAACCCGTGTAAATTTCAAGGAACGAGATAATAGAAAGCATATAATTTTTTTCCAAATCTTTCCTTAGTGACTTTTTTTTTTAGCAAAAAGAGGGGGGAGGTACAGAGAAAGTAGGGTAAAGTGAATTCAAAATGAGGGAAATGAATACAAATTCACAGCTTACAAACATTCAAATACAACTTTATATCCAACTCTCAGCCCAGAGAGTACAGGCCCCACCCCTGCTGCTCCTCAGTTCCATCCCATACAAACAAGAAGTCATCGATGTAGCGACGATAAACCACCACATGTTCAATACCAGGTGCATCACCCCCCAAGGACATGGGTGATGTGAAAGATGTGTAATAAAAAGTAACAATGACAATAAAATTGTAGCCTCACAGAGCAATAGTTTTGTGCCTTTGTTTAAGTGACTGGCCCTACATCCTCCACCAGGCTGGGAGATCGCTTCCCAGATGCTCAAGCCAAGACGAGGTGGCCGAGTGGTTAAGGCGATGAACTGCTAATCCATTGTGCTCTGCACGCGTGGGTTCGAATCCCATCCTCGTCGCTAACATTATAACACCATGTATTTATTCAGCCTTTGCCCTTGCCGCTAAAAGAGTGCTCAAGCAATCTGTCTCAAAAGTTGCCTTTGCTCGCACAGCATGTAGCATAAAATGGACAAAGCAAGCAAGTCTACTAGCCGTAAGAGTGGCACAAAGAGGGCAAGCTCCTTGCGCTTTCTTGGATCTGAGAAAGCCTTTTGTTCATCATTTCTTCTCACGAGTCGACTGACTCCAGCAAAGGAACTACTAGAAATAACTGTTTTCACAGACTGGTACAAAAAGATCTTTATCTCAAAAAAAGAGAAAAGATATCCCTCCAAAGGGAGGGTTAAAAAGTTTTTCCTCAATGAGCGGATGCATCCATCACAGGGCTAGCATGCAGAAGTACCTTTCCAGTGGATGAAGGGGGTATCACTTAAAGGTTCAATGGATAGATAAAAGGTAACAGGTATTTTCTTCTAAAGCATTCAATATTCAATATAACAAATGGTTTTCAGGATAGGGCAATTATTGGTGGGGGGTAGAATTTTTCCTTTAAAATGTGTTTATTCCATTTGTTGCTGGGCCGTGCATCTCAGGGCTGGTTCATCCCCAAAAGCTCAACATCTGGCTCGTTGGTCTAGGGGTATGATTCTCGCTTCGGGTGCGAGAGGTCCCGGGTTCAAATCCCGGACGAGCCCTAGGCATTTTAAGGATACCACAACATCTCACTGAAGTTCTGCAAGGATTCATGAAGGTGCAAGTCCAAAAAACACTCCCATGGCCCCTAACAACAGAAGGTGCTGGGATTGGCAGATTAATTCAGCACTTTGGACTGACCCACCACGATCCAAAAGGAACACTCAAGGGATTGTCTCCTTTTTTCCAGCTTGAATGGCTGCCCCCGGGGCTACACAGCAGCTTATTATATAAATTATAGTAGTGTTACTGTTACAAACACACCAGTTTTACCAGTGCAGGGTAACAGTGCATTGTATATTTATTACATAGTAACATAGTAGCATAGTAACATAGTAAGTTGGGTTGAAAAAAGACATACGTCCATCACGTTCAACCATAATGCCTATATATAACCTGCCTAACTACTAGTTGATCCCGAGGAAGGCAAAAAACCCCATCTGAAGCCTCTCTAATTTGCCGCAGAGGGGAAAAAATTCCTTCCTGACTCCAAGACTTTAAAGCTCTTTCATTTTTTAGTGTTACTGTTCCTTTAACCACTCGGCCATCACAGCAATTCATAATGTGGCCCATATAGCATATTACATGCACCAATTTTCCCCATCCTCCAAAACACGTACCTTTGCAGTTACTGTAGGGGCGCTGTGGCTTAGCTGGTTAAAGCACCTGTCTCGTAAACAGGAGATCCTGAGTTCAAATCTCAGCAGTGCCTTTGTTTAAGTGACTGGCCCTACATCCTCCACCAGGTATGAGACAGCCCCCCAAAAACCCCAGTGCCCTTCCCATGCAAATTTCATCCTCAGGCTGGAAAAGCAGGTCCCTCCCATACAAAAGGCGGGCGTACATCGACCCCTTCCCCCACCTGGTTCAAGTAGTCTAATAAACTAGTCGTAGGAAGTATAAGTATGAAAGCAAGTCCCGCTATTTCTGGGCACTGTATGTCAACATAAACAAGGGAGGGAACTCTCTTTCATGAGGCTCAAGCACAAGATGAGGTGGCCGAGTGGTTAAGGCAATGGGCTGCTAATCTGTTGTGCTCTGCACGCGTGGGTTCGAATTCCAACCTCGTTGCTATCTTTATAACTCCATGTATTGGTTCAGCTCTTAGTTATCTTATTAATTAGCTTGCATATTTTAACCCAGTACGGTACAATTGCAGGGCACGTCAACCAAATATGTTTAATGGATCCCAAATCAGAATTGCTTCTCCAACATCTCTCAGAAGTGGCTGGGAGGAATTTGTGCAGTTTCTCAGGTACGTAGCACCACCTAGTGGTTATTTCATATAACATCTCTTTTACCCCAGAGCAGTGATCCCCAACCAGTGGCTCAGGGGCAACATGTTGCTCCCCAACCCATTGGATATTGCTCTCAGTGGCCTCAAAATTGGTGCTTATTTTTGAATTTCTGGTAAGGAGGCCACATAGGGGCTATTAAGTAGCCAATTAAAACAGACCTCCATACTACTCCTGGAGCACTAGAACATTATCTGGCCCAGTCTGAAACAGTATAATAAAGGCAGGCACTGCTGAGAGTCGAACTCAGGATCTCCTGTTTACTAGACAGGCGCTTTAACCAACTAAGCCACAGCGCCCTTTGCTGCTGTCATAGATGATATGCAATGTTTTATTAATATCTTACAAAGATTTTAGTTTTTACATTTGATCTTAAAACTCGTGTAAATTTCAAGGACGGGATAGTTGAAAGCATTGATTTATTTTTTAAATGTTACTCACTTTGGAAGATTTAACACTAAATATTCACATTAGGGCTTGGTATACAGTGACAGCTAAACACAGACAACCAGGATGGCCGAGTGGTTAAGGCGTTGGGCTTAAGATCCAATGGATGTATAGCTGCGTGGGTTCCAACCCCACTCCTGGTAACATTTTAAAATCCCATATATAAGGCTCCCCACTTGGGCAATTGTGCATAATCACCTGCTTCAGTGCAAATGCTTTCAAGTGGGATTTCCCAAACAAGCAGAGCTCCCCATGCTAGATACTGCCCAACGTTACAGCACTTTCTATAATACACTGCAAGCGCATCAGCCACAAGTGGGAAATATGAGTTGAGAAATCATTTCGGAATAATATGGGCAATTTCCTAAATGTTTTGCAGGTGTTGATTGGCTGAATATTAATTACTGAGACAAGTCAGTGTATCTTGAAACTCTTGTGACCATTGTTGCTCTCCCTGTACGCTCTGTCTATGGGAGATCTCATCCACTCATTTGGCTGTAAATACCATCTGTATGCTGATTATATCCAAATGTACTTTTTAATGCCTTAATTAACTTGAAACTGAGACTAGGGTCACTGCTGCCAGACTCCTCCTCCTCTCATCTAAAAGAGTACAGGCCCCTCCCCTGCTGAAGGCCTTATCATGGCTTCCCATTAAACAGAGAGTAACTTACAAACTCCTTCTCACAACCATTAAAGCCCCCCATCCCTCTGCCCCTCACTCCATTTCTTCCCTTGTGTCTCCATACGTTCCTGGCCGACTCTCAGAGCAACCGCTTGGTTCCCCCCACTACTACTGCTGTTTCCCACCCCAAACCTTGCTGCCTTGCTGCTCATTATATTGGGAACCCCCTCCCTGAATTCCCCCAGAGAGAATCCTCCCTCAGACTCTTTAGAACTAAACCCAAAGGCTGCACTGAGATTCATTCCTAGTTTCCCTTGCAGTATGGGTAGTTACTGTCAGTAACATATTAATGGGGATTCTCAGCCTGTTGGCAGCTCAAAAGCCTCTGTTTCAGTCTGACCCTGATTCCGGGCGCGGGCCTTTGGCGGCAGCCACTGCATGCAATATATCATATTACGAGCCCCAGTGCCCTTCCCATGCAAATTTCATCCTCAGGCCGGAAAAGCAGGCCCCTCCCATACAAAAGGCGGGCGTACATCGACCCCTTCCCCCACCTGGTTCAAGTAGTCTAATAAACTAGTCGTAGGAAGTATAAGTATGAAAGCAAGGACCGCTATTTCTGGGCACTTTATGTCAACATAGGCCCTGGGATGTACCCATTAATGAAGAAGAAATAGGGTGGGCAACATAACAAATGCAATGGCTGGCACCCTGTCTCTCCCCTGAGCAGAAGAGGCGTCCTCTGCATGAGTTTGAGAGATCGCTTCCCGGATGCTCAAGCCAAGACAAGGTGACCGGCAGCACAGCAGGAACGATGATCGAGCAACTGGGTGTTGCCCGGAGAGGGTTTATATAGGTTGGTGATTACTAACACAGCAACACATGTGACAAACAGGATTGGTTGAGACTGAAGGATAATGGGTAGCAATGGCAAAAGCACATAAGGGCAACAGACCCCACGTAGCTCAAAGGGCCTCCTGTGGCTCATTAAGCTAGTGCACCAGAAGTCCAGGGTTCCATTCTGTGCAGTTCCTGACAGTAACGCTAAAAATTATTAATTGCCCTATCCTGAAAACCATTTGTTATTTTGAATGCTTTAGTAGAAAATACCTGTAAAAAACTTGGCTTCCTGTCATGTGAACAAAGGCGATACGGCATGCCGGGGAAAGTATCAGGAGATGCATCAACTATCCGGTGATCGATTAATCGAGCCTAGCCTGACTTCTGTATAGGAAAGAGTCAGGCGAGGCTCGATCAATCGATCACCACATAGTTGATGCATCTCCTGATACTTTCCCCGGCATGCCGCATCGCCTTTGTTCACATGACAGGAAGCCAAGTTTAACAGGTATTTTCTTCTAAAGCATTCAATATAACAAATGGTTTTCAGGATAGGGCAATTATTGGGGGAGGGTAGAATAGATTTTTTAGTTAAAAATTTTTAGTGTTACTTTTCCTTCTAAATGTGTTTATTCCATTTGTTGCTGGGCCGTGCATCTCAGGGCTGGTTCATCCCCAAAGCGCAACATCTGGCTCGTTGGTCTAGGGGTATGATTCTCGCTTCGGGTGCGAGAGGTCCCGGGTTCTAATCCCGGACGAGCCCTAGGCATTTTAAGGATACCACAACATCTCACTGAAGTTCTGCAAGGATTCATGCAGGTGCAAGTCCAAAAAAATCCTCCCGCGACCCCTAACAACAGAAGGTGCTGGAATTCAAAGAACAGTTGCTGAAAATGGCAATGCATTGGCAGATTAATTCAGCACTTTGGACTGACCCACCACGATCCAAAAGGAACGCTCAAGGGATTGTCTTCTTTTTTCCAGCTTGAATGGCTGCCCCCGGGGCTACTCAGCAGCTTATTTATATAAATTATAGTAGTGTTACTGTTACAAACACACCAGGTTTACCAGTGCAGGGCAACAGTGCATTATATATTTATTACTTTAAAGCTCTTTCATTTTTTAGTGTTACTGTTCCTTTAACCACTCGGCCATCACAGCTATTCATAATGTGGCCCATATAGCATATTACGAGCACCAATTTTCCCCATCCTCCAAAACACGTACCTTTGCAGTTCCTGTAGGGGCGCTGTGGCTTAGCTGGTTAAAGCGCCTGTCTCGTAAACAGGAGATCCTGAGTTCAAATCTCAGCAGTGCCTTTGTTTAAGTGACTGGCCCTACATCCTCCACCAGGTATGAGACAGCCCCCTAAAAACCCCAGTGCCCTTCCCATGCAAATTTCATCCTCAGGCTGGAAAAGCAGGTCCCTCCCATACAAAAGGCGGGCGTACATCGACCCCTTCCCCCACCTGGTTCAAGTAGTCTAATAAACTAGTCGTAGGAAGTATAAGTATGAAAGCAAGTCCCGCTATTTCTGGGCACTGTATGTCAAAATAAACAAGGGAGGGAGCTCTCTTTCATGAGGCTCAAGCACAAGATGAGGAGTGATTAAGGCAATGGGCTGCTAATCTGT
This sequence comes from Xenopus tropicalis, assembly GCF_000004195.4. Lineage (NCBI taxonomy): Eukaryota > Metazoa > Chordata > Amphibia > Anura > Pipidae > Xenopus > Xenopus tropicalis. Next base: position 145,661,105 of record NC_030679.2, read on the forward strand.
TGTGCTCTGCACGCGTGGGTTCGAATTCCAACCTCGTTGCTATCTTTATAACTCCATGTATTGGTTCAGCTCTTAGTTATCTTATTAATTAGCTTGTATATTTTAACCCAGTACGGTACAATTGCAGGGCACGTCAACCAAATATGTTTAATGGATCCCACATCAGAATTGCTTCTCCAACATCTCTCAGAAGTGGCTGGGAAGGATTTGTGCAGTTTTTCAGGTATGTAGCACCACCTAATGGTTATTTCATATAACATCTCTTTTACCCCAGAGCAGTGATCCCCAACCAGTGGCTCAGGGGCAACATGTTGCTCCCCAACCCATTGGATGTTGCTCTCAGTGGCCTCAAAATTGGTGCTTATTTTTGAATTTCTGGTAAGGAGGCCACATAGGGGCTATTAAGTAGCCAATTAAAACAGACCTCCATACTACTCCTGGAGCACTAGAACATTATCTGGCCCAGTCCTGGCACGTAAGGGCCAATGGCCAAACCTTTGCGCACTTTTGCTCAGCCCAGAATATGCCAGTAGGGCTTTATAAACAGAGCAGCACAGGGTGGGGCATTTGTAACTGAAACAATCTAATAAAGGAAGGCACTGCTGAGAGTCGAACTCAGGATCTCCTGTTTACTAGACAGGCGCTTTAACCAACTAAGCCACAGCGCCTCCTGCTGCTATCCCAGATGATATGCAATGTTTTATTAAGATCTTACTGAGAATTCTGTTTTTACATTTGATCTTAAAACTCGTGTAAATCTAAAGGACGGGATAGTTGAAAGCATCGATTTATTTACAAATGTTACTCACTTTGGAAGATTCCGCTCAACACTAAGTATTCACATTAGGGCTTGGTATACAGTGGGTGGTTAACAACAGACATCCAGGATGGCCGAGTGGTTAAGGCGTTGGGCTTAAGATCCAATGGATGTATATCCGTGTGGGTTCCGACCCCACTCCTGGTAACATTTTAAAATCCCATATATAAGGCTCCCCACTTGGGCAATTGTGCATAATCACCTGCTTCAGTGCAAATGCTTTCAAGTGGGATTTCCCAACAATTGTTTGGGTAATGGAGTTAGGTGAGGATTTTGACAGCCACCCTATGAATAACATTTTTTGTCATATATATATATTTGTTGACAAAGCTTTGTGTACATCCATCAAGACGAAATAGGAAATAGTAACAAATGCATTTTTGACCGGCACCCTGTATCCCCTGAGCAGAAGAGGTGTCTTCTGCATTAGTTTAAGGGCCTCCTGCCAAGGGAGAGAGATCACTCCCCGAATGTTTAAGCAAAGACAAGGTGGCCGGCAAGCAAAGAAAACCGAGGACGAGTTGGCCGAGTGGTTAAGGCGATGGACTGCTAATCCATTGTGCTCTGCACGCGTGGGTTCGAATCCCATCCTCGTCGACCGCTTTATAACCCAATGAATTTGACCAGCCTGTGCTCTTATTGCTAAAACAGTTAATGATACTTTAGCAAGCTTTCTCAAACCCACATTCGATGCATACCAGTCTTCTATCAGCAAGACTGGCACAAAGAGGGCATGGTCTGTGCACCCAAAGAAGCGCTTTGGCCGTCGCGAGTTCTCGCGAGAGGACTTACTCCTACTAAAGGACTACTACAAAGAAGTTATTTCACAGATAAAAAGGTCTTTATGAGAAAAAAATATAGGGGAAATGTTTTCCTGCAAAAGGAAGGTTGTAAAACTTTTTTCCTCAAGGAGCAGATGCATCCATCACCAGGGTAACATGCAGAAGTACCATTCTGGTGGATGAAAGGCATAAAAGATGCAATGTGGAAAGAAGACAAGACTCTGGTTTACAACAGGCATATTCAGTGAGGGGTACATGGTGCAGTCTAGCCATTTAGATTGTTTCATTTACAAATGCCCCACCCTGTGCTGCTAATGTGCCCATACACAGGGCAACCTGGCAGCCCTAATGGTTGGGATTTTATTTGTTTATAAAGCCCGACTTGTATATGCCATACTGTACAACGTTACAATGTTGAAAAGAACACACAGGGAGGATGAGCATTGTAATAAATAATAAATATACAGATATTGAGTGCCAGGTAGTAAGAGACACAGTAGGAAGGAGCTCCCTGCCCTGTAGAAATAAATAATGGAAAGGTCTTGCTGCCTCCTGCGGGGTGTAAAGAATTTTCCTGTTGGGCATCATTTCTAAATGCATTGCTGCATTTTGTAAATAAGAATTTGTAAATAAGGTACCCCTTGGGGTCAGTGTTGCTTTGTGTTGTCTGTTGCAAAGAAAGTCGGAGTCGGGCCAAAAATGTTCAAGAAACGTGCAGCGCACGGAGCCCGGATAGCTCAGTCGGTAGAGCATCAGACTTTTAATCTGAGGGTCCAGGGTTCAAGTCCCTGTTCGGGCGCTGCACTTTTCAGAGAGGTGTTTGTAGAAATGGACAAGTCCTTCCATTCAATCTGAGGTTGTTGGTAAGGAGGAGGAGCTCAGGAACAGGAAATGGTTCCTAGCTAAATGTGCTATAAAGTCCAAAGTCATGGGAGCCAAGGGATGAAAGCCTGAAAGGTATGGAATTGTGCACAGGGCAACGTGACGTTGATTGCACAGTCGGGTTACCCTGGAAGCGCCAGATGAGCCGCGGAGCCTACCGCCCCACTTTAACGGCAGAAATCTGCTAAAAACATTTAAATGGGTTGAAAAAGAAAATTCATGCAAACAACAACCGTGCCGAGAGAAAAATACAAACAACCTGCACGAGAGCTGGCAGCCCCAAGCGTACGGCTTGCCGTGATCGTATAGTGGTTAGTACTCTGCGTTGTGGCCGCAGCAACCCCGGTTCGAATCCGGGTCACGGCAGCTTTTTCCCCTTGATACCATTTTACTAACATTAACATGTAAAACGGCCCTTTACCCTTCATCCTTAATTGGCGTACGTACTTCAAAAAATTGCAAGAGGGGCAGACAAAGACTTTTGACTGTTTTTTTCAGCATCGTTTTCCACAAATGTTGTTTATGATGCTCTTTTTTTTTTGCTAAAATTTTTGCAAATTTTTTGAGTACCTGACAGAGAACAATAAGCCACAAGCTCAGCTAAGGGCGCCCCAGTGGCCTAATGGATAAGGCACTGGCCTCCTAAGCCAGGGATTGTGGGTTCGAGTCCCATCTGGGGTACTCACGGTGCATCCTTTATGTAAAGTGGATTGGAGGAGACGGCGGCATTCTCCATTCAAGTTTCTAGTCCAGGTAAAACTTAAGCCTTGCAGGAAAAAGCACGGCAAGGGTTTATTAGCTTTCGTCAGGTCTGGAAACCGTGCTCCGCCATAGACACATCAGGTGACTCTTCTAACAATAAACGGCACAACATCAGGAAACCTTTCTCGCCGCAAACATCATTTTCATCCTGAACTGTGGACAACTGTCAGCCAAAATGGTCAGTGAGGATGGTGGGTCAGTGTCCCGCCTGGGGTACTTGTGGCGGGGTATGTTTTTTTCCCATGTTAGATAGATTGAAACAGCGAGAAAAGAAAAACAAACATTAGCCTACTTGCCAGGCATTTTCTTTGCCTGGCCATCTTCCTTGACCACATGAAGGGAAAAAAACAAAACAGACTGATGGCTATTTCCCCACCCCCAAACCACCTGGACAGAAGAAACAGGGTTACAACTGCTAGCCAATAAATAAAGGAACATTTAAATTGCAGAATATTTAGGACAGAAAATCAACAAACTAACAATCTTTTGTGACCATCCTACACCAACACACATTTTATTAAATAGCATAAAGTGGGAGTAACACAGTTTTGCCAATGTAACTCCATCTGTCTGAATCTCATGCTATAAACACAAACACAACTGAGTGAAATTATTTTTAAAATTGTCTCAATAGTTCCAGCCATAATCATAGGATCTGGCATTGAAACCAAATTACACAGCAGCAACTTGCACCAAGTAGTACAGGTAACAGCAGGTTTGCAAGGAGCCAAGATGCCTTACTAACAGGCAACTACTAAACCCACAACATTAACGACGAGGATGGGATTGGAACCCATGCGTGCAGAGCACAATGGATTAGCAGTCCATCGCCTTAACCACTCGGCAACCTCGTCTTCTGCTGGGCACCTGCCCAGTAGGCTTGGGTTAAAACTTTTTAACTGCTGAACAAAGAGATCAAGTTAGCAGGAGAGAATGTGTCAGAAGCTTCTATGGATGCACTAGGGCTGCATTTTTACCACTTGGTTAATCTTTCTTTATTGACCTTCTTATAACAAAAAGAGGGGGGTACAGAAAAAATAGGGTAAAGCAAATTCAGTTTGTTACAAAATGTGCATATTACAGGGGTAACAACAAGTCATTGCTATACAGGAATTGTAAGGTATATAAAGTATCATCTTAGTTGAATTAGTAACCAGAGGGATGTGTTGGTGTAGGGCTCAGCCTGAAGGGTTTCTATCCATGGTTCCCAAATGGATCTATATTGGGGAATATTATTGTGGAGCAAACGGGTAATTTCCTCTAGTTTTGTAGTCCCTTCGACTAGATTAATCCATTCAATCTCTGTAGGGGGGTCACTGTCTTCCACCTTTTAGGGATCATGGCTTTAGCTGTATGCAGAAGATAAAGTGTAAGCTTATCTGTCAACATGGAATTGCTGCTAGTGTCATAATGAAATAATAGTAAAGGCAGATTTGTGTAGTGAATTTTGTTCTTAGTTATCTTATTAATTAACTTGCATATCTTAACCCAGTACGGTACAATTGCAGGGCACGTGAACCAAATATGTTTAATGGATCCCACATCAGAATTGCATCTTCAACATCCCTCAGAAGTGGCTGGGAAGGATTTGTGCAGTTTCTCAGGTACGTAGCACCACCTAGTGGCTATTCTGTATAACATCTCTCTTACCCTAGTGATCCCCAACCAGTGGCTCAGGGGTAATATGTTGCTCCCCAACCCCTTGGATGTTGCTCCCAGTGGCCTCAAAATTGGTGCTTATTTTTGAATTTTTGGTAAGGAGGCAAATTGTGTTTGGATAAAAACCAAGTATAATGCCAAACAGAGCCTTCTGTAGGCTGCCAGTCCCCATAGGGGCTATTAAGTAGCCAATTAAAACAGACCTCATGGTCTTCCCACCCAAACTTTCTCCTGAATTCTATCCCTGAATTAAGTTGAAGTAACACAGTTTTGCCAATGTAACTCCATCTGTCTGGATCTCATGCTATGAACACAATCACAACTGAGTGACATTGTTTTATAATATTGGCTCAATAGTTCCAGCCATAACCAAACACTGACCCCAAACTACTTGCACCAAGTAGTACAGGTAACAGCAGGTTTGCAAGGAGCTTGAGATGCCTTACTAACAGGATGGGAACTAATCAACCCTCCATACTACTCCTGGAGCACTAGAACATTATCTGGCCCAGTCCCGGCACTTAAGGGCCAATGCCCAAACCTTTGTGCACTTTTGCTCAGCGCAGAATATGCCAGTAGGGCTTTATAAACAGAGCAGCACAGGGTGGGGCATTTGTAACTGAAACAATCTAATAAAGGCAGGCACTGCTGAGAGTCAAACTCAGGATCTCCTGTTTACTAGACAGGCGCTTTAACCAACTAAGCCACAGCGCCCCTTGCTGTTACAAAATGAAAGGTATGCAATATATTCTAAAGATCTTGTTTTTACATTTGATCTTAAAGGAACAGTAACATTAAAAAATGAAAGTGTATAAAAATAATTAATATATTATGTACTATTGCCCTGCACTGGTAAAAGTTGTGTGTTTGCTTCTTAAACACTACTACAGTTATATAAATACCCTGCTGTGTAACCATGGGGGCAGCCATTTAAATTGAAAAAAGGAGAAAAGGCACAGGTTACTAAGCAGATAACAGATAAGTAGCAGATTCCCATTGTATTCTACACAGTTATCTGTTATCTTCTTATGTAACCTGTGCCTTTTCTCCTTTTTTCAATTTAAATGGCTGCCCCCATGGCTACACAACCGCTATTTCTATTAACTACAGTAGTCTTTCTGAAGCAAACATACAACTTTTACCAGTGCAGGGCAACAGTACATTATATATTAATTATTTTTATACACTTTCATTTTTTGGTGTTACTGTTCCTTTAAAACTCATGTAAATCTCAAGGGCAGGATATTTGAAAGTGTCAATTTATTTACAAATGTTACTCACTTTGGAAGATTCCGCTCAACACTAAGTATTCACATTAGGGCTTGGTATACAGTGGGTGATTAACAACAGACAACCAGGATGGCCGAGTGGTTAAGGCGTTGGGCTTAAGATCCAATGGATGTATATCCGCGTGGGTTCCGACCCCACTCCTGGTAACATTACAAAATCCCATATATAATGCTCCCCACTTGGGCAATTGTGCATAATCACCTGCTTCAGTGCAAATGCTTTCAAGTGGGATTTCCCAAACAAGCAGAGCTCCCCATGCTAGATACTGCCCAACGTTACAGCACTTTCTATAATACACTGCAAGCGCATCAGCCCCAAGTGAGAAATCATTATGGAATAATATGGGCAATTTCCAAAATGTTTTGCAGGTGTTAATTGGCTGAACGGTTTAAAAACCGTTTTAGAGTCACGTGAGAACACCATGAGTAGAGCGGATACACTTCAGTCTCTGAAAGAGATCAAGTTAGCAGGAGAGAATATGTCAGAAGCTTCTATGGATGCACTAGGGCTGCATTTTTACCACTGGAAAAGACGAGGAAAGTACAAGCTTGAGAGCTGAAAGTTTTTCATACGTGGCGGCCAAAGTCTTATGGGCCTGGTAACCTTATCTGAGTCAAACATCCAAGCCTACCTGGCAGGTGCCCAGCAGTAGATGAGGTGGCCGAGTGGTTAAGGCGATGCACTGCTAATCCATTGTGCTCTGCATGCGTGGGTTCGAGTCCCATCATCATCGACCCCTTTATAACCCAATGAATTTGACCAACCTGTGCTCTTATTGCTAAAACAGTGAATGATACGTAAGCAAGCTTTCTCAAAGCCACGTTTGATGGCATAGCATGGAAAATCTAAGTGACGATGCATACCAGTCTTCTATCAGCAAGACTGGCACAAAGATGGCACGGTCTGTGCACCCAAAGAAGCGCTTTGGCCGTCGCGAGTTCTCGCGAGAGGACTAACTCCTACTAAAGGACTACTACAAAGAAGTCATTTCACAGATAAAAAGGTCTTTATGTGAAAATATATAGGGGAAATGTTTTCCTGCAAAAGGAAGGTTATAAAACTAGTGATGAGCAAATATTTTCGTCATGGATTTGGCGTGGAAAAATTGGCTGTGTGGAATTTTTTTTCAGCGCTCGTCTAATTTAGGTGTGGCCATGCCAAAAAAGGGTGTTGTCGTGTCAAGAAAATAGATGCGGGGGACAAAAGAAAATGCAAGCGACAAAAAAAAGGAGCAATAAATGCATTTCGCAAATTTTATGGTGAAGCAAAACAGGATAGAGTCGCTCATCACTATCTAAAACTTTTTCCCTCAAGGAGCAGATGCATCCATCACCAGGGTAACATGCAGAAGTACCATTCTGGTGGATGAAAGGCATAAAAGATGCAATGTGGAAAGAAGACAAGACTCTGGTTTACAACAGGCATATTCAGTGAGGGGTACATGGTGCAGTCTTGTGATTTCAATCATGTTGCTGGGCCGTGCATCTCAGGGCTGGTTCATCCCCAAAAGTGCAACGTCTGGCTCGTTGGTCTAGGGGTATGATTCTCGCCTCGGGTGCGAGAGGTCCCGGGTTCAAATCCCGGACGAGCCCTAGGCATATTAAGGGTACCCCAACATCTCACTGAAGTTCTGCAAGGATTCATGCAGGTGCAAGTCCAAAAAATGTTCCCGCGACCCCTAACAACAGAAGGTGCTTGGAATTCAAAGAACATTTGCTGAAAATGGCAATGCATTGGCAGATTAATTCAGCACCTTGGACTGTAGGCAATACCTGCAACATGGTTGAAATTGCACAACCCAACCCGGGAAAAATCAAATCCACCAGCAGTGGAATACAGTGTGGTTTTTTGTAGGCATGTACGTGGTTACATAGCATGTACAATTGGCTCGTTATCTAAACAGTCGGGCTTTGTAAAACTCCACACTGGGAACAGGATTCGAACCTGTGCAGGGTAACCCCATTGGATTTCAAATCCAACGCCTTAACCACTCGGCCATCACAGCCATTCCGGGCGCGGGCCTTTGTCGGCGGCTACTGCACGCAATACATCATATTACGAGCACCAATTTTCCCCCTCCGTCCAAAACACGTAAAAACGCAGCATCCCGAGGGCACTGTGGCTTAGTTGGTTAAAGCGCCTGTCTCGTAAACAGGAGATCCTGAGTTTAAATCTCAGCAGTGCCTTTGTTTAAGTGACTGGCCCTACACCCTCCACCAGGTATGAGACAGCCCCCTAAAAACCCCAGTGCCCTTCCCATGCAAATTTCATCCTCAGGCTGGAAAAGCAGGCCCCTCCCATACAAAAGGATGAAAACAGCATCCTCTTTTTCTGGGCAATTATGTCATAGACACAGGGATGCTGAGACAGATTGCTCTAGAATCATGCACTCTTTTAGCGCCAAGGGCACAGGCTGAACATATATACTGAATTATAATGTTAGTGACAAGGATAGGATTTAAATGACAGGTGCAGAGCACAATGGATTAGCAATCTATCACCTTAACCACATCACTATCCACCATATTTTTTCTAAATTAATGGGTACATCCCAGTGTCTATGGGAGGGAATTTCTTTTTTGGCCTCAGCATGCCTTCAGTAGTGATGGTGAAAGGAGGAGGAGGGCCAGGTTTGGGGGGAAGACCATGAGCTCAGGTTTACCTAGGGTAAGTTTGAGGTGGCATTAATGGGTACATCCCAGGGTCTATGTTGACATACAGTGCCCAGAAATAGCGGGACTTGCTTTCATACTTATACTTCCTACGACTAGTTTATTAGACTACTTGAACCAGGTGGGGGAAGGGGTCGATGTACGCCCGCCTTTTGTATGGGAGGGGCCTGCTTTTCCAGCCTGAGGATGAAATTTGCATGGGAAGGGCACTGGGGTTTTTAGGGGGCTGTCTCATACCTGGTGGAGGATGTAGGGCCAGTCACTTAAACAAAGGCACTGCTGAGATTTGAACTCAGGATCTCCTGTTTACAAGACAGGCGCTTTAAGGGAGACATATTGGATAAATGGGAACATTTTGTAGGCAGTTATGAATAATATACGGTGCTGATTTTCCTTTGGGCTAAACATTAATCGTATCTGTAACAATGGCCCCTTTATTGGGGCTCCCTATAGATCCACTCAGGTCCCTGTCTGTGTTTCAAATGAGGGGTGGGCGTGTCCTAACGGTCCCTGCCAGAAGCACAGTAGGAGGGGGATAGCCAATCACATTCCTGCACTCACACAAGCACAGACAGGCTTCAGTTCCCTATCAGGTCAGTCTAGTTGCTGATTGGTTCCTATCCTACAGTGTCTTACAGAGAGCTGACTCCCCCCCTGCACATCCAGAGAATTCAGCCAGCAGGAAGTGGAACAGATGGGAGGGGCTACTGGGGTTTTGGTGGAATTTCTCAATAAATCAGTCTGAAATACAACTTTTTTAAGCATAATCCTTCTATATCTAGAGGAGTTTAATTCACTGGTACATTCTTAATTTTTATAGGATACGTATCCTTTAACCAGCTAAGCCACAGCTCCCCTACGTGTTTAGGATGGATGGGAAAAAATAATGTATGCATTGTCCTTTAGATTTTCCATGCTATGCCATCGAACGTGGCTTTGAGAAAGCTTTCTTAAGTATCATTCACTGTTTTAGCAATAAGAGCACAGGCTGGTCAAATGCATTGGGTTATAAAGCAGTCGATGAGGATGGGATTCGAACCCACGCGTGCAGAGCACAATGGATTAGCAGTCCATCGCCTTAACCACTCGGCCACCTCGTCTTTTGCTGGGCACTTGCCTGGTAGGCTTGGGTTAAAACTTTTGAACCCTTCCTTTGGAGGGATATCTTTTCTCTTTTTTTGACTTAATGATTATTTTGTACCAGTCTGTGAAAACAGTTATTTCTAGTAGTTCCTTTGCTGGAGTCAGTCGACTCGTGAGAAGAAATGATGAACAAAAGGCTTTCTCAGATCCAAGAAATAGGGTGGGCAACATAACAAATGCAATGGCTGGCACCCTGTCTCTCCCCTGAGCAGAAGAGGCATCCTCTGCATGAGTTTGAGAGATCGCTTCCCGGATGCTCAAGCCAAGACGGCCGAGTGGTTAATGCCAAGCCTCTTCGTGCCGCTCTTACGGCTAGTAGACTTGCTTGCTTTGTCCATTTTATGCTACATGCTGTGCGAGCAAAGGCATCTTTTGAGACAGATTGCTTGAGCACTCTTTCAGCAGCAAGGGCAAAGGCTGAATAAATACATGGTGTTATGATGTTAGCGACGAGGATGGGATTCGAACCCATGCGTGCAGAGCACAATGGATTAGCAGTCCATCGCCTTAACCACTCGGCCACCTCGTCCTTGGGCGGGCTATGCTGCCGGCCACCTCGCCTTGGCTTGAGCATCCGGGAAGCGATCTCTCAAACTCATGCAGAGGACGCCTCTTCTGCTCAGGGGAGAGACAGGGTGCCAGCCATTGCATTTGTTATGTTGCCCACCCTATTTCTTCTTCATTAATGGGTACATCCCAGGGTCTATGTTGACATACAGTGCCCAGAAATAGCGGACCTTGCTTTCATACTTATACTTCCTACGACTAGTTTATTAGACTACTTGAACCAGGTGGGGGAAGGGGTCGATGTACGCCCGCCTTTTGTATGGGAGGGACCTGCTTTTCCAGCCTGAGGATGAAATTTGCATGGGAAGGGCACTGGGGTTTTTAGGGGGCTGTCTCATACCTGGTGGAGGATGTAGGGCCAGTCACTTAAACAAAGGCACTGCTGAGATTTGAACTCAGGATCTCCTGTTTACAAGACAGGCGCTTTAACCAGCTAAGCCACAGCCCCATGGGATGCTGCGCTTTTACGTGTTTTGGACGGAGGGGGAAAATTGGTGCTCGTAATATGATGTATTGCGTGCAGTGGCCGCCGACAAAGGCCCGCGCCCGGAATGGCTGTGATGGCCGAGTGGTTAAGGCGTTGGATTCGAAATCCAATGGGGTTACCCTGCACAGGTTCGAATCCTGTTCACAGCGTGGAGTTTTACAAAGCCCGACTGTTTAGATAACGAGCCAATTGTACATGCCTGCTACTAAGGTGTCCCAGCTGGTTTTGGCATGCAAGGCAAATTGAGGGGAGGTGCTAGCCATGGATGTTTGTTTAATTGATGCGCAAAGCTTTGCAAAATAAAATATTTAGATATGTTAAGCAAGGTTATTTATTAGGTGGCTGACAAAATCCCACCCATAATGCCATTAACCAAACACCTGTCACAAGCGAGCTGGGTCCCGACAACTTTCTTTGAAAAATGCTGTTGGGCCCTTACTAATTTCCTGCCGGTATGGCGACCTTTTCCCCCTCTATGAAAAAAATCTGAGCTCTTCTCCTTCAGGCTGTGTTTTTTCCCCCAGTGGGGAGGAGTGCTTCAGGTGGGTGGGAGCATTTTTGGACCACTTGTGGACAAACAGCAAGTAAGCTGGTAAGTAGCAAATGGAATATTATTTGTTTATAAAATGTTGCCATTGTCGTCTTGCGGGGCTCGGGCTCAAAAACAGCGGCAACTTGTCCCAAGACCCCTTCTAATTTCTATGCTACGTAACCACGTACATGCCTACAATAAAACCATGCTGTATTCCAGTGGTGCTGGATTTGATTTTTCCCAGATTGTGCAGTTTAACCAATATTGTAGTTATTGCACAACCTCTTGGGCATCTATAGCAGTGCTGTCCAACTTCTACGGTGCCGAGGGCCGGAATTTCTCTAGCATACATGGTGGAGGGCCGCTAATGGAAGCCAGTTTTGACCACTCCCCTTTTTGAAACCACACCCACTTCAAACCACACCTATTTTATCACAATGGTGGTAGCACAGCAAAATCCCAAATGCTTGGTCCTTACTGTGGGGATATCAACCATCATTCATATGTGAAAGAATTATGTCATATTAAGATATACCCTTAAATTCCATATGCCTCCTCCTCCCCTGTGGATAGCAGAGCAACCACCAGTACATAATTACACACCTTTGGGACCATTTAATGGCTATTTCCAACTGCTAACAAACTCCCACAACAAACCCCTGCCAGGTTCACCTTCCACAAGCAGCATAGGGCAAGCAGAGTATGGCACACACAGGCAGCACTCTACCTGTCCTATGCTGCCTGTGTGTGCCATACTCTGCCTGTCCTATGCTGCCTGTGTGTGCCATACTCTGCCTTCCCTATGCTGCCTGTGTGTGCCATACTCTGCCTGTCCTACCCTGCCTGTGTGTGCCATACTCTGCCTTCCCTATGCTGCCTGTGTGTGCCATACTCTGCCTGTCCTACCCTGCCTCTGTGTGCCATACTCTGCCTGCCCTACCCTGCCTGTGTGTGCCATACTCTGCCTGTCCTATGCTGCCTGTGTGTGCCATACTCTGCCTGCCCTACCCTGCCTGTGTGTGCCATACTCTTCCTGTCCTATGCTGCCTGTGTGTGCCATACTCTACCTGCCCTATGCTGGCTGTATGTGCCATACTCTGCCTACAGTACCTATGTCTGAGGTGTGAAGAAGTGAACAATGGGAGTGATTACAGTCTGAGCCTGAGGTGTGAACACTGCAGGGGGTGAAAAATGCAGGTTTTAAAAGGTGTGAAAAACACAGGGGATTACATGTTTAACAATACAGGGGGATTACAGCCCGAATCTGAGGTAAGAACCATGCAGGGGGCCAGTTAATCTCAGTACTGATACCATTTAATGCTTACTCAAAGGTAAGCCATCAAAGCAGCCAGACAGGTGGGGGGCCACACAGAGCAGGGCCGCGGGCCGCCAGTTGGATGGCACTGATCTATAGGATAGCTGGGGTGCCCTTTACACAGACCCTCTGTTGTTAGGGGCCTTACACCTGCATGAATCCTTGCAAAACTTCAGTGAGATGTTGTGGTATCCTTAAAATGCCTAGGGCTCGTCCGGGATTTGAACCCGGGACCTCTCGCACCCGAAGTGAGAATCATACCCCTAGACCAACGAGCCAGACGTTGCACTTTTGGGGATGAACCAGCCCTGAGATGCACGGCCCAGCAACATGATTGAAATCACAAGACTGCACCATGTACCCCTCACTGAATATGCCTGTTGTAAACCAGAGTCTTGTCTTCTTTCCACATTGCATCTTTTATGCCTTTCATCCACCAGAATGGTACTTCTGCATGTTACCCTGGTGATGGATGCATCTGCTCCTTGAGGAAAAAAGTTTTACAACCTTCCTTTTGCAGGAAAACATTTCCCCTATATTTTTTTCTCATAAAGACCTTTTTATCAGTTAAATAACTTCTTTGTAGTAGTCCTTTAGTAGGAGTTAGTCCTCTCGCGAGAACTCGCGACGGCCAAGGAGCTTCTTTGGGTGCACAGACCGTGCCCTCTTTGTGCTAGTCTTGCTGATAGAAGACGGGTATGCATCGAATGTGGGTTTGAGAAAGCTTGCTTAACTATCATTAACTGTTTTAGCAATAAGAGCACAGGCTGGTCAAATTCATTGGGTTATAAAGCGGTCGACGAGGATGGGATTCGAACCCACGCGTGCAGAGCACAATGGATTAGCAGTCCATCGCCTTAACCACTCGGCCACCTCGTCCTCGGTTTTCTTTGCTTGCCGGCCACCTTGTCTTTGCTTAAACATTCGGGGAGTGATCTCTCTCCCTTGGCAGGAGGCCCTCAAACTAATGCAGAAGACACCTCTTCTGCTCAGGGGATACAGGGTGCCGGTCAAAAATGCATTTGTTACTATTTCCTATTTCGTCTTGATGTTGATGGATGTGCACAAAGCTTTGTCATCAAATATTCATATATGACAAAAAAGGTTATTCAGAGGGTGGCTGTCAAAATCCTCACCTAACTCCATTACCCAAACAATTGTTGGGAAATCCCACTTGAAAGCATTTGCACTGAAGCAGGTGATTATGCACAATTGCCCAAGTGGGGAGCCTTATATATGGGATTTTAAAGCTTTACCAGGAGGGGGGTTTGAACCCACGCGGATATACATCCATTGGATCTTAAGTCCAACGCCTTAACCACTCGGCCATCCTGGTCGTCTGTTGTTAACCACCCACTGTATACCAAGCCCTAATGTGAATACTTAGTGTTGAGCAGAATCTTCCAAACTGAGTAACATTTGTAAATAAAGCGATGCTTTTAACTATCCCGTCCTTTAGATTTACACGAGTTTTAAGATCAAATGTAAAAACTGAATTCTCAGTAAGATATTAATAAAACATTGCATATCATCTGGGATAGCAGCAGGTGGCGCTGTGGCTTAGTTGGTTAAAGCGCCTGTCTAGTAAACAGGAGATCCTGAGTTCGACTCTCAGCAGTGCCTGCCTTTATTAGATTGTTTCAGTTACAAATGCCCCACCCTGTACTGCTCTGTTTATAAAACCCTACTGGCATATTCTGCGCTGAGCAAAAGTGCACAAAGGTTTGGGCATTGGCCCTTAAGTGCCGGGACTGGGCCAGATAATGTTCTAGTGCTCCAGGAGTAGTATGGAGGTCTGTTTTAATTGGCTACTTAATAGCCCCTATGTGGCCTCCTTACCAGAAATTCAAAAATAAGCACCAATTTTGAGGCCACTGAGAGCAACATCCAATGGGTTGGGGAGTGACATGTTGCCCCTGAGCCACTGGTTGGGGATCACTGCTCTGGGGTAAAAGAGATGTTATATGAAATAACCACTAGGTGGTGCTACGTACCTGAGAAACTGCACAAATTCCTCCCAGCCACTTCTGAGAGATGTTGGAGAAGCAATTCTGATGTGGGATCCATTAAACATATTTGGTTGACGTGCCCTGCAATTGTACCGTACTGGGTTAAAATATATAAGCTAATTAATAAGATAACTAAGAGCTGAACCAATACATGGAGTTATAAAAATAGCAACGAGGTTGGAATTCGAACACACGCGTGCAGAGCACAACAGATTAGCAGCCCATTGCCTTAACCACTCGGCCACCTCATCTTGTGCTTGAGCCTCATGAAATAGAGCTCCCTCCCTTGTTTATGTTGACATACAGTGCCCAGAAATAGCGGACCTTGCTTTCATACTTATACTTCCTACGACTAGTTTATTAGACTACTTGAACCAGGTGGGGGAAGGGGTCGATGTACGCCCGCCTTTTGTATGGGAGGGACCTGCTTTTCCGGCCTGAGGATGAAATTTGCATGGGAAGGGCACTGGGGCCCCTAATATGATATATTGCGTGCAGTGGCCTCCGCCAAAGGCCCGCGCCTGGAATCAGGGTCAGACTGAAACAGAGGCTTTTGAGCTGCCAACAGGCTGAGAATCCCCATTAATATGTTACTGACAGTAACTACCCATACTGCAAGGGAAACTAGGAATGAATCTCAGTGCAGCCTTTGGGTTTAGTTCTGAAGAGACTGAGGGAGGATTCTCTCTGGGGGAATTCAGGGAGGGGGTTCCCAATATAATGAGCAGCAAGGCAGCAAGGTTTGGGGTGGGAAACAGCAGTAGTAGTGGGGGGAACCAAGCGATTGCTCTGAGAGTCGGCCAGGAACGTATGGAGACACAAGGGAAGAGATGGAGTGAGGGGCAGAGGGATGGGTGGGGCTTTAATGGTTGTGAGAAGGAGTTTGTAAGTTACTCTCTGTTTAATGGGAAGCCATGATAAGGCCTTCAGCAGGGGAGGGGTCTGTACTCTTTTAGATGAGGGGAGGAGGAGTCTGGCAGCAGTGACCCTAGTCTCAGTTTCAAGTTAATTAAGGGGTTAAAAAGTACATTTGGATATAATCAGCATACAGATGGTATTTACAGCCAAATGAGCGGATGAGATCTCCCATAGACAGAGCGTACAGGGAGAGCAACAATGGTCACAAGAGTTTCAAGATACTCTGACTTGTCTCAGTAATTAATATTCAGCCAATCAACACCTGCAAAACATTTTGGAAATTGCCCATATTATTCCGAAATGATTTCTCAACTCATATTTCCCACTTGGGGCTGATGCGCTTGCAGTGTATTATAGAAAGTGCTGTAACGTTGGGCAGTATCTAGCATGGGGAGCTTTGCTTGTTTGGGAAATCCCACTTGAAAGCATTTGCACTGAAGCAGGTGATTATGCACAATTGCCCAAGTGGGGAGCCTTATATATGGGATTTTAAAACTGTTACCAGGAGTGGGGTTGGAACCCACGCGGATATACATCCATTGGATCTTAAGTCCAACGCCTTAACCACTCGGCCATCCTGGTTGTCTGTGTTTAGCTGTCACTGTATACCAAGCCCTAATGTGAATATTTAGTGTTAAATCTTCCAAAGTGAGTAACATTTAAAAAATAAATAGATGCTTTCAACTATCTCGTCCTTGAATTTTACACGAGTTTTAAGATCAAATGTAAAAACTGAATTCTTTGTAAGATATTAAAAAAACATTGCATATCATCTATGACAGCAGCAGGAGGCGCTGTGGCTTAGTTGGTTAAAGCGCCTGTCTAGTAAACAGGAGATCCTGAGTTCGACTCTCAGCAGTGCCTGCCTTTATTAGATTGTTTCAGTTACAAATGCCCCACCCTGTGCTGCTCTGTTTATAAAACCCTACTGGCATATTCTGGGCTGAGCAAAAGTGCACAAAGGTTTGGGCATTGGCCCTTAAGTGCCGGGACTGGGCCAGATAATGTTCTAGTGCTCCGGGAGTAGTATGGGGGGATTCAGGGATGAGCGGGGTTAATGCTCATGCCCATTGGTAATGTAAAAGCAGGAGGAGCAAGTTTGGGTGGGAAGCCCATGAGGGCTGGTTAATAAGGCATCTTGTAAGCTATGTTGGTACCTGTACTACTTGGTGCAAGTTGCTGCTGGGTAGTGTGGGCTCTATGTATCCCAGATCCTACTCATCTATTGCTGCAACTATTGAGCCAATATTCAAAAGCAAATGTCACTCAGTTGTGTTTGTGTTTATAGCATCAGATTCCGACAGATGGAGTTACATTGGCAAAACTGTGTTACAGTCTTTATACCATATTTTACTTCATTTTAATGCCCTTTTTGTGAACCCACCCCCTGTCGTTATTCAGGGTTAGACTGATACAGAGCATTTTGGGCGCCATAATAACACTGCCGTGTAAGTGCCAGTTCCCAGTTCAGGGGCTGTGCGAGGGCCCAAGTGTGAGTCTTTGGGTTTAGTTCTGAAGAGACTGAGGGAGGATTCTTTACAGAGGGATTCAGGGAGGGGGTTCCTGATATAAGGAGCATCAATGCAGAGAGGTTTGGGTTGGGAAACAGGAGTAGTAGTGGGGGTAGTAAGAGTCAGGAACGTATGGAGACACAAGGGAAGAGATGGAGGGAGGGGAAGAGGGATGGGGGGCTTTAATGGTTGTGGGAAGGATGTTACGTATTTGCAAAGCTGTGTTATGTTTTATAAAGTTATATGATTTTGAATAATGTTAAAATGTTGCAGCCTTGGGAAATAGTGGGAGGAGCCTGGGAAGCGATTCTCTGTGTGTAAGAAATAAAGATGGTGGACTGGTAACAACCTGCCTGCCAGTATAGAAAATGTCTGGCAAGTAGGCTAATGTTTGTTTTTCTTTTCTCGCTGTTTCAATCTATCTAACATGGGAAAAAAACATACCCCGCCACAAGTACCCCAGGCGGGACACTGACCCACCATCCCTGCTGACCATTTTGGCTGACAGTTGTCCACAGTTCAGGATGAAAATGATGTTTGCGGCGAGAAAGGTTTCCTGATGTTGTGCCGTTTATTGTTAGAAGAGTCACCTGATGTGTCTATGGCGGAGCACGGTTTCCAGACCTGACGAAAGCTAATAAACCCTTGCCGTGCTTTTTCCTGCAAGGCTTAAGTTTTACCTGGACTAGAAACTTGAATGGAGAATGCCGCCGTCTCCTCCAATCCACTTTACATAAAGGATGCACCGTGAGTACCCCAGATGGGACTCGAACCCACAATCCCTGGCTTAGGAGGCCAGTGCCTTATCCATTAGGCCACTGGGGCGCCCTTAGCTGAGCTTGTGGCTTATTGTTCTCTGTCAGGTACTCAAAAAATTTTCAAAAATTTTAGGAAATAAAAAAAGAGCATCATAGACAACATTTGTGGAAAACGATGCTGGAAAAAAACAGTCAAAAGTCTTTGTCTGCCACTCTTGCAATTTTTTGAAGTACGTACGCCAATTAAGGATGAAGGGTAAAGGGCCGTTTTACATGTTAATGTTAGTAAAATGGTATCAAGGGGAAAAAGCTGCAGTGACCCGGATTCGAACCGGGGTTGCTGCGGCCACAACGCAGAGTACTAACCACTATACGATCACGGCAAGCCGTACGCTTGGGGCTGCCAGCTCTCGTGCAGGTTGTTTGTATTTTTCTCTCAGCACGGTTGTTGTTTGCATGAATTTTCTTTTTCAACCCATTTAAATGTTTTTAGCAGATTTCTGCCGTTAAAGTGGGGCGTTGGGCTCCGCGGCTCATCTGGCGCTTCCAGGGTAACCCGACTGTGCAATCAACGTCACGTTGCCCTGTGCGCAATTCCA
This sequence comes from Xenopus tropicalis, assembly GCF_000004195.4. Taxonomy (NCBI): domain Eukaryota; kingdom Metazoa; phylum Chordata; class Amphibia; order Anura; family Pipidae; genus Xenopus; species Xenopus tropicalis. The sequence goes on from NC_030679.2 coordinate 145,679,808, forward strand.
TACCTTTCAGGCTTTCATCCCTTGGCTCCCATGACTTTGGACTTTATAGCACATTTAGCTAGGAACCATTTCCTGTTCCTGAGCTCCTCCTCCTTACCAACAACCTCAGATTGAATGGAAGGACTTGTCCATTTCTACAAACACCTCTCTGAAAAGTGCAGCGCCCGAACAGGGACTTGAACCCTGGACCCTCAGATTAAAAGTCTGATGCTCTACCGACTGAGCTATCCGGGCTCCGTGCGCTGCACGTTTCTTGAAAGTTTTTGGCCCGACTCCGACTTTCTTTGCAACAGACAACACAAAGCAACACTGACCCCAAGGGGTACCTTATTTACAAATTCTTATTTACAAAATGCAGCAATGCATTTAGAAATGATGCCCAACAGGAAAATTCTTTACACCCCGCAGGAGGCAGCAAGACCTTTCCATTATTTATTTCTACAGGGCAGGGAGCTCCTTCCTACAATGTCTCTTACCACCTGGCGCTCAATATCTGTATATTTATTACAATGCTCATCCTCCCTGTGTGTTCTTTTCAACATTGTAACGTTGTACCGTATGGCATATACAAATAGGGCTTTATAAACAAATAAAATCCCAACCATTAGGACTGCCAGGTTGGCCTGTGTATGGGCACATTAGCAGCACAGGGGGGGGGCATTTGTAAATGAAACAATCTAAATGGCTAGACTGCACCATGTACCCCTCACTGAATATGCCTGTTGTAAACCAGAGTCTTGTCTTCTTTCCACATTGCATCTTTTATGCCTTTCATCCACCAGAATGGTACTTCTGCATGTTACCCTGGTGATGGATGCATCTGCTCCTTGAGGAAAAAAGTTTTAGAACCTTCCATTTGGAGGATTTCGAATCCAACGCCTTAACCACTCGGCGGCCACTGCATGCAATATATCATATTACGAGCACCAATTTTCTTCCTCCATCCAAAACACATAACTGAATGGTATCCCAGGGGCGCTGTGGCTTAGCTGGTTAAAGCGCCTGTCTTGTAAACAGGAGATCCTGAGTTCAAATCTCCTTTGTTTATAGGAGAAGGAAAGGCTACACAAGAGTTAATCTCTAAGAGCAGGCTTACCATCTGTGGTCTCAACGCTGCCCTTAAGTCTCCCCATATCCGGATCATTTAGGTGCACTAAATCCAAAGCGCTGCAAAAACCACTGAGTTGTGTCAGGAATGCTCCCATGATGCATCGCGCTTCTGAAGACTTCACAACTTCTAATCCAGGCAGCACATGTGCAGTCTGCAGAAGTCGTGGACGCGCCTCTAGGAGCGCGCACCATAAGCGCATGCGCAGAAAAGGACGCGCGCCTAGGCTGGGGGAAGGAAGGAAGCTTGCGCATGCGCAGTACAGACGCCGAAGGAACGGAAGAGGGCGAACAACTTCAAAGATGGCCACGCCATTCTTTAGATAGAGCAAAACGTTTAAAGTAAGATTTTATAAGTTTTTCTTAATATAATTGGCCCCAAAGTGTAGCGTTTTTGTTTATCAATACTAGCACTATGTAATGGTAGTATTTATAAATTTTGCCTTTCCATTTCCTTTAAGTGGCTGGCCCTACATCCTCCACCAGGTATGAGACAGCCCCCTAAAAACCCCAGTGTCTCATCCTCAGGCTGAAATAGCAGGTCCCTCCCATAGACACTGGGATGTACCCATTAATGAAGAAAAAACATGGTGGATAGTGATGTGGTTAAGGTGATAGATTGCTAATTCATTGTTCTCTGCACCTGTCATTTAAATCCAAATCCTTGTCACTAGCATTATAATTCAGTATATATGTTCAGCCTGTGCCCTTGGCGCTAAAAGAGTGCATGATTCTAAGCAAACTTTTTCAGCATCCCAGTGTCTATGACATAATTGCCCAGAAATAGAGGATGCTTCATTAATGGGTACATCCCAGGGTCTATGTTGACATACAGTGCCCAGAAATAGCGGACCTTGCTTTCATACTTATACTTCCTATGACTAGTTTATTAGACTACTTGAACCAGGTGGGGGAAGGGGTCGATATATATATATAAATACATATACTATATTTTAATATATTTACATGAGTTTTAAGAGCAAATGTAACTCTGTAATATAAATACTTAATATTTTGTAACAAATTGAATATGCTTTACCCTATTTTCTCTGTACCTCCCCCCTCTTTTTGTAAAAAAAATTCTCATATCCATCATATGCATATCCTTATGGGGAATATAGCAGCTGGCGCTGTGGCTTAGTTGGTTAAAGCGCCTGTCTAGTAAACAGGAGATCCTGAGTTCAAATCTCAGCAGTGCCTGCCTTTATTAGATTGTTTCAGTTACAAATGCCCCACCCTGTGCTGCTCTGTTTATAAAGCCCTACTGGCATATTCTGCACTGAGTAAAAGTGCACAAAGGTTTGGGCATTGGCCCTTAAGTGCCGGGACTGGGCCAGATAATGTTCTAGTGCTCCAGGAGTAGTATGGAGGATTGATTAGTTCCCATCCTGTTAGTAAGGCATCTCAAGCTCCTTGCAAACCTGCTGTTACCTGTACTACTTGGTGCAAGTCGCTGCTGAGTAGTTTGGGGTCAGTGTTTGGTTATGGCTGGAACTGTTGAGCCAATATTATAAAGCAATTTCACTCAGTTGTGTTTGTGTTCACATTGTCAGATTTAGGGATGTAGCGAACATCGCCAAAAATGTTAGCGGACTTTCGGCAACCACTCGGCCATCACAGCCATTCCGATGGTGATCCTTTCACAGTTCCGATGAGAACTAAACAACTACACTTAAGTATGCAGGATGAATATCATAACTTTCTGTGACAGCTCTGATGTGAGACTCACCCAACCTCCTCCCAGTCTCAATACCAGGGGAGACAAATGAACAAACACACTCTGGGCACTAAAGGGAATGGCCCATATATATCAGATAGCTTGTCCTACTGGTAACTGTTCCGACATCTTCTCAGCCAAACGCTATCCAGCAGAGTGCAAAGTGCCCTCATACTTACAGTTTGGTACAAACACCGGCTTATTGCGCATATCCCCAAAGCTTTGCGACTGACTGCGATGGTAGGCACAATTTGGCCCTGGTTCATACTGAACCCTCACAGGCTGGTACTAGGGGTGAGCTCAAGTGACAGAAAGCCTGAAAGGTATGGAATTGCACACAGGGCAACGTGACGTTGATTGCACAGTCGGGTTACCCTGGAAGCGCCAGATGAGCCGCGGAGCCTACCGCCCCACTTTAACGGCAGAAATCTGCTAAAAGCATTTAAATGGGTTGAAAAAGAAAAATACAAACAACCTGCACGAGAGCTGGCAGCCCCAAGCGTACGGCTTGCCGTGATCGTATAGTGGTTAGTACTCTGCGTTGTGGCCGCAGCAACCCCGGGTCACGGCAGCTTTTTCCCCTTGATACCATTTTACTAACATTAACATGTAAAACGGCCCTTTACCCTTCATCCTTAATTGGCGTACGTACTTCAAAAAATTCCAAGAGGGGCAGACAAAGACTTTTTTTCAGCATCTATGATGCTCTTTTTTTTAATTCCCTAAAATTTTTGCAAATTTTTTGAGTACCTGACAGAGAACAATAAGCCACAAGCTCAGCTAAGGGCGCCCCAGTGGCCTAATGGATAAGGCACTGGCCTCCTAAGCCAGGGATTGTGGGTTCGAGTCCCATCTGGGGTACTCACGGTGCATCCTTTATGTAAAGTGGATTGGAGGAGACGGCGGCATTCTCCATTCAAGTTTCTAGTCCAGGTAAAACTTAAGCCTTGCAGGAAAAAGCACGGCAAGGGTTTATTAGCTTTCGTCAGGTCTGGAAACTGTGCTCCGCCATAGACACATCAGGTGACTCTTCTAACAATAAACGGCACAACATCAGGAAACCTTTCTCGCCGCAAACATCATTTTCATCCTGAACTGTGGACAACTGTCAGCCAAAATGGTCAGCAGGGATGGTGGGTCAGTGTCCCGCCTGGGGTACTTGTGGCGGGGTATGTTTTAAGCACCAGATGGTGCAAGTTGCTGCTGTGTAATTTGGTTTCAATGCCAGATCCTATGATTATGGCTGGAACAATTGAGCCAATTTTAAAAATAATTTCACTCAGTTGTGTTTGTGTTCATAACATGAGATTCAGACAGATGGAATTACATTGGCAAAACTGTGTTACTCCAACTTTATGCTATTTAATAAAATGTGTGTTGGTGTAGGAGAGTCACAAAAGATTGTCAATTTGTTGATTTTCTGTCCTAAATATTCTGCAATTTAAATTTTCCTTAATTTTAACCCCCTTTATGTGAACCCAGCCCCTATTGTTATTCAGGGTCAGACTGAAACGGAGGCTTTTGAGCTGCCAACAGGCTGAGAATCCCCATTAATATGTTACTGACAGTAACTACCCATACTGCAAGGGAAACTAGGAATGAATCTCAGTGCAGCCTTTGGGTTTAGTTCTGAAGAGACTGAGGGAGGATTCTCTCTGGGGGAATTCAGGGAGGGGGTTCCCAATATAATGAGCAGCAAGGCAGCAAGGTTTGGGGTAGGAAACAACAGTAGTAGTGGGGGGGAACCAAGCGGTTGCTCTGAGAGTTGCCCAGGAACGTATGGAGACACAAGGGAAGAGATGGAGTGAGGGGCAGAGGGATGGGGGGCTTTAATGGTTGTGAGAAGGAGTTTGTAAGTTACTCTCTGTTTAATGGGAAGCCATGATAAGGCCTTCAGCAGGGGAGGGGCCTGTACTCTTTTAGATGAGAGGAGGAGGAGTCTGGCAGCAGTGACCCTAGTCTCAGTTTCAAGTTAATTAAGGGGTTGAAAAGTACATTTGGATATAATCAGCATACAGATGGTATTTAAAGCCAAATGAGTGGATGAGATCTCCCATAGACAGAGCGTACAGGGAGAGCAACAATGGTCACAAGAGTTTCAAGATACTCTGACTTGTCTCAGTAATTAATATTCAGCCAATCAACACCTGCAAAACATTTTGGAAATTGCCCGTATTATTCCATAATAATTTCTCACTTGTGGCTGATGCACTTGCAGTGTATTATAGAAAGTGCTGTAACGTTGGGCAGTATCTAGCATGGGGAGCTTTGCTTGTTTGGGAAATCCCACTTGAAAGCATTTGCACTGAAGCAGGTGATTATGCACAATTGCCCAAGTGGGGAGCCTTATATATGGGATTTTGTAATGTTACCAGGAGTGGGGTCGGAACCCACGCGGATATACATCCATCGGATCTTAAGCCCAACGCCTTAACCACTCGGCCATCCTGGTTTCCTATTATGAGCCACACACTGTATACCAAGCCCTAATATGAATACTTAGTGTTGAGCAGAATCTTCAAAAGTGAGTAACATTTGTAAATAAATAGATGCTTTCAACTATCCTGTCCTTGAGATTTACACGAGTTTTAAGATCAAATGTAAAAACTGAATTCTCAATAAAATATTAATAAAACATTGCATATCATCAGCAACAGCAGCAATGGGCGCTGTGGCTTAGTTGGTTAAAGCGCCTGTCTAGTAAACAGGAGATCCTGAGTTCAACTCTCAGCAGTGCCTGCCTTTATTATACTGTTTCAGTTACAAATGCCCCACCCTGTGCTGCTCTGTTTATAAAGCCCTACTGGCATATTCTGGATTGGGGCTTCTCTACACTCAGTAGCTCCCTGTAAACAGAAAGCAGCACATAAGGCTGAAAGGGAAATTGTTGAAAAAGGAAATATCAGATGATACCTGTCACAGGGAGCTGCACCCAAGCACAAGGCGAGGTGGCCGAGGGGTTAAGGCGATGGGCTGTTAATCCATTGTGCTCTGCACGTATGGGTTCTGATCCCATCCTCATCGCTAGTGTTATTGGGGATGTGAATAGTTGTCGTCCTGTTAGTAAGGCATCATGTAAGCTATGTTGTTACCTGTACTACTGCAAGTTGCTGCTGTGTAGTGTAGCCACCCGGTGGGACAAAATTGGACAAATTTGACTGTTTGTTACCCACTGCCATGCGAAGGAACAGGAAATGAGAAAATAAAATCCAACTTACCGAGATTTTCTTTTCCTGGACTGTAGCATGGCAGTGGGCATGCTTCCCGACCCTATTGGGGATATTTACCCTATATGAAGGATAAAGGTCTGTTTTACATGTTAATGTTAGTAAAATGGTATCAAGGGGAAAATGCTGCCATTTAGCTAGGAACCATTTCCTGTTCCTGAGCTCCTCCTCCTTACCAACAACCTCAGATTGAATGGAAGGACTTGTCCATTTCTACAAACACCTCTCTGAAAAGTGCAGCGCCCGAACAGGGACTTGAACCCTGGACCCTCAGATTAAAAGTCTGATGCTCTACCGACTGAGCTATCCGGGCTCAATATGCTATGCGTTTCTTTCAAATTTTTGGCCCTACTCCGACTTTCTTTGCAACAGACAACACAAAGCAACACTGACCCCAAGGGGTACCTTATTCACAGTTTCTGATGGTGCTGTGTGAAAAAGAAAGCTCTCCGAGGCAGGCAGGAGGCGAGAACGAAAGCGCTTCTTTGGGTGCACAGACCGTGCCATCTTTTTGCCAGTCTTGCTGATAGAAGACTGGTATGCATTGTCACTTAGATTTTCCATGCTATGCCATCAAACAAGGCTTATTGCTGTTTTAGCAATAAGAGCACAGGCTGGTCAAATTCATTGGGTTATAAAGCAGTCGACGAGGATGGGATTCGAACCCACGCGTGCAGAGCACAATGGATTAGCAGTCCATCGCCTTAACCACTCGGCCACCTCGTCCTCGGTCAACTTTGCTTGCCGGCCACCTTGTCTTTGCTTAAACATTCGGGGAGTGATCTCTCTCCCTTGGCAGGAGGCCCTCAAACTAATGCAGAAGACACCTCTTCTGCTCAGGGGATACAGGGTGCCGGTCAAAAATGCATTTGTTACTATTACCTATTTCGTCTTGATGTTGATGGATGTGCACAAAGCTTTGTCCATTGGGCTCATAAAAGTAGTGACATGTTCCTAGACTGGTTCTAATTATTCTCACTTTGACTTCATGGCCATGTACATGCCTAATATTATTCTCTATGTATCCGTGAATAGTGATGAGCGAAATGTTTCGCCAGGATTCGCTGCAAAAAAAAGCCTTATAGCTTCTAATGGATGAAAAAATGTTGCACGGTTAAAAATAAATGTTTCCCAAGAAAATGCCAATTGACTTTAACACATTTTGTGAATTTTTGAGCAAAGTGAAATGGGCCAGATTCGCTCATCCTGAATCATGAAACACTGGATTTTAGTTTGATTCATTCCTCAGTTAGGTTGTTTTAAATTTTTGTTAAAGATTGGCAGCGGTGGGACTTGAACCCACGCCCCCGAAGAGACTGGAGCCTTAATCCAGCGCCTTAGACCGCTCGGCCATGCTACCAGCTGGTTTGCTCCCTTTATAGTACATGTAGGCATATTTGCTCTTTAAATCAGACCAGATCAGTTAGCGCATGAGGCTCCACACTTTTTTTTCTTCCTGGGCACCCATTCTCTTTCTGACTGCGATGACTTCAAATACAGATGAAGCGGAGGCTATCCCAAAACTTAACCAGTTACAAATTAGCCAACCTGTGTTATCTCGAGTTATCTCTCTGCAGTCACCAGGAAAAAAATCCTCCTTTGCTTGCAATATTGCTTTTGGACAGCAGGTGGCGCCTGCAGGAATGTGAACTTGCACAGCAGGGGATTCAGCATTTCTTTGATGGCTTCTCCTGCCTTATCTTTGGAATGTAGAAAGTGCTAAATTTCGTTAGAGCCTGATAAGAACAGGACATAAATTACTGCTCCTTGTATACTCTGTAGATCTGGTGTGAAATTTGAGAGAGAAGAGGGGGAAGGCTTGGGGGTTGTGGGCTAAAGGAGTTTGTGCCTGACCCATACTATGGCTAATAAGGTACAAAGACATCCTATTTGCAGCTTTGAAGTTTTTCTGACCTACAGAACTTGTGAACTGTGCAAGAGGAGTGTTCTGGCAGGACACAGTTTTTTCCTGATATAGGGATATTTTTATTTGCACAGATGCTACATTTTCATATCACCATATTATCCAGTCCTGGCACTAAAGTTCCAATGGCCAAACCTTTTGCCTTCAGATTTATTCCTGTACATTATCCACCCACTTAGTCAGTAAGCGCTACAGGGCAGGGAGCTCCTTCCTACTGTGTCTCTTACCACCTGGCGCTCAATATCTGTATATTTATTACAATGCTCATCCTCCCTGTGTGTTCTTTTCAACATTGTAAACTTGCACAGTATGGCATATACAAATAGGGCTTTATAAACATATAAGTTATCAACCATTGGGGCTGCCAGGATGGCCGGTGTATGGGCACATTAGCAGCACAGGGTGGGGCATTTGTAACTGAAACAGTCTAATAAAGGCAGGCACTGCTGAGAGTCGAACTCAGAATCTCCTGTTTACTAGACAGGCGCTTTAACCAACTAAGCCACAGCACCCCTTGCTGTAAGCCCAAGGAGGGGATGCAATATTTTCTAAAGGTCTTGTTGATACTTCAGTTTTTGCATTTGATCTTAAAAGATAGTTGAAAGCGCCTTTTTTCCCCAAATCTTTCTTTATTGACTTTCTTATAACAAAGAGGGTAAAACAAATTCAGTTTGTTACAAAATGTTAAGTATTCATGTTACAGGGGTAACAACAAGTCATTGCTATACAGGAATTGTAAGGTATATAAAGTGTAATCTTAGTTGAATTAGTAACCAGTGGGATGTGTTTCTTGTAGGGCTTAGCCTGAAGGGTTTCTATCCATGGTTTCCAAATGGATCTATATTGGGGAATATTATTGTGGAGCAAATGGGTAATTTCCTCTAGTTTTCTAGTCTTTTCGACTCCTACGATACGTCTCCTTTAACCAGCTAAGCCACAGCTCCCCTATGTGTTTAGGATGGATGGGAAAAAATAGGGTATGCATCGTCCCTTAGATTTTCCATGCTATGCCATCGAACGTGGCTTTGAGAAAGCTTGCTTAAGTATTATTCACTGTTTTAGCAATAAGAGCACAGGCTGGTCAAATGCATTGGGTTATAAAGCAGTCGACGAGGATGGGATTGGAACCCACGCGTGCAGAGCACAATGGATTAGCAGTCCATCGCCTTAACCCCTCGGCCACCTCGTCCTTAGTTGAGTTGGCTTGCAGGCCACGTTGTCTTCTTCTGAGCACCTGCCCGGTAGGCTTGGGTTAAAACTTTTTAACCCTCCCTTTGGAGGGATATCTTTTCTCTTTTTTTGAGTTAAAGATCTTTTTGTACCAGTCTGTGAAAACAGTTATTTCTAGTAGTTCCTTTGCTGGAGTCAGTCGACTTGTGAGAAGAAATGATGAACAAAAGGCTTTCTCAGATCCAAGAAAGCGCAAGGAGCTTGCCCTCTTTGTGCCACTCTTACGGCTAGTAGACTTGCTTGCTTTGTCCATTTTCATGCTGTGCGAGCAAAGGCGACTTTTGAGACAGATTGCTTGAGCACTCCTTTAGCGGCAAGGGAACTGGCTGAATAAATACATGGTGTCATAATGTTAGCGACGAGGATGGGATTCGAACCCACGCGTGCAGAGCACAATGGATTAGCAGCCCATCGCCTTAACCACTCGGCCACCTCGCCTTGGTTTGAGCATCTGGGAAGCGATCTCTCAAACTCATGCAGAGGAGCCTCTTCAGCTCAGGGGAGAGACATGGTGCCAGCCATTGCATTTGTTATTTTGCCCAACCTATTTTTTCTTCATTAATGGGTACATCTCAGGGTCTATGTTGACATACAGTGCCCAGAAATAGCGGACCTTGCTTTCATACTTATACTTCCTACGACTAGTTTATTAGACTACTTGAACCAGGAGCGGGAAGGGGTCGATGTACGCCCGCCTTTTGTATGGGAGGGACCTGCTTTTCCAGCCTGAGGATAAAATTGGGAAGGGCACTGGGGTTTTTAGGGGGCTGTCTCATACCTGGTGGAGGATGTAGGGCCAGTCACTTAAACAAAGGCACTGCTGAGATTTGAACTCAGGATCTCCTGTTTACGAAACAGGCGCTTTAACCAGCTAAGCCACAGCGCCCCTGGGATGCTGCGCTTTTATGTGTTTTAGACGGAGGAGGAAAATTGGTGCTCGTAATATGATATATTGTGTGCAGTGGCCGCTGACAAAGGCCCGCGCCCGGAATGGCTGTGATGGCCGAGTGGTTAAGTCGTTGGATTCGTTTATTACTTATCTTTCTACTTAGGCCCTTCTCTTTTCATATTCCTGTCTCACTGCCTGGTTGGACCCTAACAACCAGACAGGTACTGGAAACCCAAACTGGTGAGATGCTGAACAAAAAGCTAAATAAAAAGAAAATTGTCTCAGAATAGCACTCTCTACATTATACATTCATTTAACTAGCCCTTTAATTGCCCAGTGGATAGAAGACGAGACTCAGGTTTCAAACAGGCATATTCAGAGGCTGGTACACAGTGCAGGCTAGCGATTTCTTTCATTTTGCTGACCCTGGCATCTCAGGGCTGGTTTCAAAAACTGTTTAAAAGTCACGTGAGAACATCATGAGTAGAGCGGATACGCTTCAGTCTCTGAAAGAGATCAAGTTAGCAGGAGAGAATATTTCAGAAGCTTGAGAGTTGAAAGTTTTTCATACGTGGCAGCCAAAGTCTAATGGACCTGGTAAACATCCAAGCCTACCACCAATCTACCCAAAGGAAGACAAGGTGGCCAAGTGGTTAAGGCGACGGACTGCTAATCTATTGTCCTCTGCACGCGTGGGTCCCATCCTCGTCACCAACTCTATAATCCCACAAATTTGGCCATGAAGCTCTGCCCCCTTTCCTTCCCTTTTCTCTCCAACGATGAAGACCTCAAATAGGTGCCTCCTGGGCATGCTCACTGCCTCCGATAAAAATCAACAAGGCATGCCAAGTGGGCACCTATTTGAAGTCATCGCAGTCAGAAATAGAAGGGGTGCCCAGGAAGAAAAAAAGTGTGGAGCCTCATGCGCTAACTGATCTGGTCTGATTTAAAGAGCAAATATGCCTACATGTACTATAAACGGAGCAAACCAGCTGGTAGCGTGGCCGAGCGGTCTAAGGCGCTGGATTAAGGCTCCAGTCTCTTCGGGGGCGTGGGTTCGAATCCCACCGCTGCCAATCTTTAACAAAAATTTCAAACAAAATCATCTGTGGGGGAGCCTTCATCAGCCTGATGGGGAGGAGCTAAAACTGCTTGAGAAGAAGGAAAGAAGACAAGCACAGCCAAAGGCAGTAGCACTTGCTTGTATAGCACACAGAATAAATTGCTACTACTTGTCTACTTTCAGCCTGGCACAAAGAGGTTATCGGCTGTTATTTGGGGTGCATATATATTCAGACAAAGGGCTGAATTCCTTATTACCGTGCCCATTAGCATTCACCTTACAACTGTTTCCTTGATACCATATTTTAAATAGGGCTACAGCACTGTAACTAGAATGACTAGGTGGGCATATCGGGAGAAGATCCGCTTGTTGGCCACATTAAGGAGCTGTAGTTAGGCTCCAGTCTCTATGGAGGCACGGGTTAGAAGCCCTCCAAATTTTGTGAAAATGGACAAGACTGTTGTCTTTCCAAGCTGTGTAGGCTCAATTTGTAGCTTACATATAGCATTGATGGCTTCCAACAGGTGCTCAACATCTGGCTCGTTGGTCTAGGGGTATGATTCTCGCTTAGGGTGCGAGAGGTCCCGGGTTCAAATCCCAGACGAGCCCGTGGCTTTTTAGTGGAACCACAACATCTCACTGACGTTCTCCAGGAATTCTTGATGGTGTTTGGGTAATGGAGTTAGGTGAGGATTTTGACAGCCACCCTCTGAATAACCTTTTTTGGCATATATAAATATTTGATGACAAAGCTTTGTGCACATCCATCAACATCAAGACGAAATAGGTAATAGTAACAAATGCATTTTTGACCGGCACCCTGTATCCCCTGAGCAGAAGAGGTGTCTTCTGCATTAGTTTGAGGGCCTCCTGCCAAGGGAGAGAGATCACTCTCACTTTAAGCAAAGACAAGGTGGCCGGCAAGCAAAAGTTGACCGAGGACGAGGTGGCCGAGTGGTTAAGGCGATGGACTGCTAATCCATTGTGCTCTGCACGCGTGGGTTCGAATCCCATCCTCGTCGACTGCTTTATAACCCAATGAATTTGACCAGCCTGTCCTCTTATTGCTAAAACAGCAATAAGCCTTGTTTGATGGCATAGCATGGAAAATCTAAGTGACGATGCATACCCGTCTTCTATCAGCAAGACTGGCACAAAGATGGCACGGTCTGTGCACCCAAAGAAGCGCTTTGGCCGTCGCGAGTTCTCGCGAGAGGACTAACTCCTACTAAAGGACTACTACAAAGAAGTTATTTCACAGATACAAAGGTCTTTATGAGAAAAAAATATAGGGGAAATGTTTTCCTGCAAAAGGAAGGTTGTAAAACTTTTTTCCTCAAGGAGCAGATGCATCCATCACCAGGGTAACATGCAGAAGTACCATTCTGGTGGATGAAAGGCATAAAAGATGCAATGTGGAAAGAAGACAAGACTCTGGTTTACAACAGGCATATTCAGTGAGGGGTACATGGTGCAGTCTTGTGATTTCAATCATGTTGCTGGGCCGTGCATCTCAGGGCTGGTTCATCCCCAAAAGCGCAACGTCTGGCTCGTTGGTCTAGGGGTATGATTCTCGCTTCGGGTGTGAGAGGTCCCGGGTTCAAATCCCGGACGAGCCCGAGGCATTTTAAGGATACCACAACATCTCACTGAAGTTCTGCAAGGATTCATGCAGGTGCAAGTCCAAAAAAATGCTCCCGCGACCCCTAACAACAGCAGGTGCTTGGAATTCAAAGAACAGTTGCTGAAAATGGCAATGCATTGGCGCTAAAAGAGTGCATGATTCTAAGCAAACTTTTTCAGCATCCCAGTGTCTATGACATAATTGCCCAGAAATAGAGGATGCTTCATTAATGGGTACATCCCAGGGTCTATGACATAATTGCCCAGAAATAGAGGATGCTTCATTAATGGGTACATCCCAGGGTCTATGTTGACATACAGTGCCCAGAAATAGCGGACCTTGCGTTCATACTTATACTTCCTACGACTAGTTTATTAGACTACTTGAACCAGGTGGGGGAAGGGGTCGATATATATATATAAATACATATACTATATTTTAATATATTTACATGAGTTTTAAGAGCAAATGTAACTCTGTAATATAAATACTTAATATTTTGTAACAAATTGAATATGCTTTACCCTATTTTCTCTGTACCTCCCCCCTCTTTTTGTAAAAAAAATTCTCATATCCATCATATGCATATCCTTATGGGGAATATAGCAGTTGGCGCTGTGGCTTAGTTGGTTAAAGCGCCTGTCTAGTAAACAGGAGATCCTGAGTTCGACTCTCAGCAGTGCCTGCCTTTATTAGATTGTTTCAAGTTACAAATGCCCCACCCTGTGCTGCTCTGTTTATAAAGCCCTACTGGCATATTCTGCGCTGAGCAAAAGTGCACAAAGGTTTGGGCATTGGCCCTTAAGTGCCGGGACTGGGCCAGATAATGTTCTAGTGCTCCAGGAGTAGTATGGAGGATTGATTAGTTCCCATCCTGTTAGTAAGGCATCTCAAACTCCTTGCAAACCTGCCGTTACCTGTACTACTTGGTGCAAGTTGCTGCTGTGTAGTTTGGGGTCAGTGTATGGTTATGGCTGGAACTGTTGAGCCAATATTATAAAGCAATTTCACTCAGTTGTGTTTGTGTTCACATTGTCAGATTTAGGGATGTAGAGAACATCGCCAAAAATGTTAGCGGACTTTCGGCAAAACTCGCGAATATTCGCGAACTTTGCGAACCCCATAGACTTCAATGGGAAGGCGAACTTTAAAACCTAGAAAAGCCATTTCTGGCCAGAAAACTGATTTTAAAGTTGTTTAAAGGGTGCCACGACCTGGACAGTGGCATGCAGGAGGGGGATCAAGCAAAAATTTATCTGAAAAATACTTTGTAAAAAAAAAACGCAAAAAAATAACGCAAAAAAAAAAAACCCGCCAAAAAATAACGCCAAATAAAAAACGCAAGCTATTCCTATGTATACGCAAAGGCGAAAAAACGCGGCGGAAAAACCCGAGGCGAAAAAACGCGGCGCAAAAAAAGAAAAGGCGAACCCAAAATGGCGAACATCGCCAAAAGTTCGCGAATTTCCGCATTCGCGAACACCCGATGTTCGCGCGAATTAGTTTGCCGGTGAACAGTTCGCTACATCTCTAGTCAGATTCAGACAAATGGAGTTACATTGGCAAAACTGTGTTACTCCAACTTAATTCAGGGATAGAATTTGGGTAGGAATTAATTAATTGGCTACTTAATAGCCCCTATGGGGACTGGCAGCCTACAGAAGGCTCATGTTTGGCATTATACTTGGTTTTTATACAAACACAATTTGCCTCCTTACCAGAAATTCAAAAATAAGCACCAATTTTGAGGCCACTGGGAGCAACATCCAAGGGGTTGGGGAGCAACATGTTGCCCCTGAGCCACTGGTTGGGGATCACTGCTCTGGGGTAAGAGAGATGTTATACAGAATAGCCACTAGGTGGTGCTACGTACCTGAGAAACTGCACAAATCCTTCCCAGCCCCTTCTGAGAGATGTTGGAGATGCAATTCTGATGTGGGATCCATTAAACATATTTGGTTGACGTGCCCTGCAATTGTACCGTACTGGGTTAAGATATGCAAGTTAATTCATAAAATAACTAAGAGCTTTACAAATACATGGAGTTTCACACAAAAAAAGGAGAGCACCTTCACACAGATGAACTGCTTCAGCCTTTATTCAAACCACAGCACACAACATGCTTCGGGCTGTATCAAGCCCTTTCTCAAGTGTAACTAGTTAACAACAGAGGGAACATTTGAACCCATAGCCCCACCTCCTAAGCATTAATTGGTGCTTGAAAATATCCAGCCAATTTACTTTAGATCACCATATATTTCCTTTTACAAAATATTTATAGAAAAGTCCATAATTAGAGAAAAGTCCATAGGTAGAAAAAGGAACTAAAATGTTCTGAAAGCTTGCTATGGTTATCTTAGTTAGCCAATAAAGGTATCACCCACTTTTGTTATTTTTTATTTCAAAGGGGTTACCCTGTAAACATTTTTGACTGGCTAACACGGTACATCACCTTTTCCTCCATAGGTAGAAAAATCTATATAACAATATTTTCTTAGATGATCCATCTCCCCCCTTGCTTTTTTTGGGGGGAGGTCGGGCTGCAGATGCGGGGGGCCTTCTACTGTGTGAGAGGGTGCATGAATACCGTGCAATTTTAGGTGCGGGGGTGTCTCGCCCTAGGGACAAGTGAGGCTTTATTATAAGTGGATGGTGGGGCGACTTACTAATGCTGGGGCGGTTGGGCAACATACTGGGACGTTCTACATATATTGTGGTTGGCGTTGGGTGGCTGTTTTGTAAAAGGAGCGCTGTAGTAAAAGCACTCTAAAACTTCCTTTCTCTACAAAAAACAGCAAGCGCTAAACTCTTCCACGTATATACTGAGAAGTGGCTATAAATGTTGCCACTGTGATAAGGGACTTTCCCTATCACTTCTTAGCTGTAATTTGAAGTGGTGGTAACTCGATACAATTTATTTTGCTTTACTGACTCGCAACATTGTTTTCAGCAGCCTCAGCAGATCCACGGTGTGTAATTGAGGTTCCCTGGGAAATATTTGGATCATTTTTATACCCCCCTGCTATTTTTAAGTGGGTTTTCTTTTGATTTGATCACTAATGTGAGTTTTTATTTTGTACTATTAAAGGTTATATTTTAACTTGTAATTGGCTAATACTCTTGATAACGGTGCATGTATTGAAGTCTATTGGAGAACACCTGCTTGGGAGTTTCTTATGTTTTTTTCTGTATATTGTAGGTATTGCCCGACCACTTGGGAAGGTATGGGACAGCGTGGGTGCATTTTAACAGAACCTCGAGCGTTCCTTTTAGATGACGGTGGGTCAGTCCAAAGTGCCGACATTGCCATTTTAAGCAACTGTTTTTTGAATTCCAGCACCTTCTGTTGTTAGGGGCCATGGGAGTGTTTTTTGGACTTGCACCTGCATGAATCCTTGCGGAACTTCAGTGAGATGTTGTGGTATCCTTAAAATGCCTAGGGCTCGTCCGGGATTTGAACCCGGGACCTCTCGCACCCGAAGCGAGAATCATACCCCTAGACCAACGAGCCAGACGTTGTGCTTTTGGGGATGAACCAGCCCTGAGATGCACGGCCCAGCAACATGATTGAAATCACAAGACTGCACCATGTACCCCTCACTGAATATGCCTGTTGTAAACCAGAGTCTTGTCTTCTTTCCACATTGCATCTTTTATGCCTTTCATCCACCAGAATGGTACTTCTGCATGTTACCCTGGTGATGGATGCATCTGCTCCTTGAGGGAAAAAGTTTTACAACCTTCCTTTTGCAGGAAAACATTTCCCCTATATTTTTTTCTCATAAAGACCTTTGTATCTGTGAAATGTCTTCTTGTCTTCCTTTAGTAGGAGTAAGTCCTCTTGCGAGAACGAAAGCGCTTCTTTGGGTGCACAGACCGTACCATCTTTGTGCCAGTCTTGCCGATAGAAGACTGGTATGCATCGTCACTTAGATTTTCCATGCTATGCCATCAAACAAGGCTTATTGCTGTTTTAGCAATAAGAGGACAGGCTGGTCAAATTCATTGGGTTATAAAGCAGTCGACGAGGATGGGATTCGAACCCACGCGTGCAGAGCACAATGGATTAGCAGTCCATCGCCTTAACCACTCGGCCACCTCGTCCTCGGTCAACTTTGCTTGCCGGCCACCTTGTCTTTGCTTAAACATTCGGGGAGTGATCTCTCTCCCTTGGCAGGAGGCCCTCAAACTAATGCAGAAGACACCTCTTCTGCTCAGGGGATACAGGGTGCCGGTCAAAAATGCATTTGTTACTATTACTATTATGAGAAAAAAATATAGGGGAAATGTTTTCCTGCAAAAGGAAGGTTGTAAAACTTTTTCCCTCAAGGAGCAGATGCATCCATCACCAGGGTAACATGCAGAAGTACCATTCTGGTGGATGAAAGGCATAAAAGATGCAATGTGGAAAGAAGACAAGACTCTGGTTTACAACAGGCATATTCAGTGAGGGGTACATGGTGCAGTCTTGTGATTTCAATCATGTTGCTGGGCCGTGCATCTCAGGGCTGGTTCATCCCCAAAAGTGCAACGTCTGGCTCGTTGGTCTAGGGGTATGATTCTCGCTTCGGGTGGCCAAACCTTTTGCCCTCAGATTTATTCCTGTACATTATCCACCCACTTAGTCAGTAAGCGCTACAGGGCAGGGAGCTCCTTCCTACTGTGTCTCTTACCACCTGGCGCTCAATATCTGTATATTTATTACAATGCTCATCCTCCCTGTGTGTTCTTTTCAACATTGTAAACTTGCACAGTATGGCATATACAAATAGGGCTTTATAAATATATAAATTATCAACCATTGGGGCTGCCAGGTTGCCCTGTGTATGGGCACATTAGCAGCACAGCCTGAGGATAAAATTGGGAAGGGCACTGGGGTTTTTAGGGGGCTGTCTCATACCTGGTGGAGGATGTAGGGCCAGTCACTTAAACAAAGTCACTGCTGAGATTTGAACTCAGGATCTCCTGTTTACGAGACAGGCGCTTTAACCAGCTAAGCCACAGCGCCCATGGGATGCTGCGCTTTTATGTGTTTTGGATGGAGGAGGAAAATTGGTGCTCGTAATATGATATATTGTGTGCAGTGGCCGCTGACAAAGGCCCGCGCCTGGAATGGCTGTGATGGCCGAGTGGTTAAGGCGTTGGATTCGTTTATTACTTATCTTTCTTCTTAGGCCCTTCTCTTTTCATATTCCTGTCTCACTGCCTGGTTGGACCCTAACAACCAGACAGGTACTGGAAACCCAAACTGGTGAGATGCTGAACAAAAAGCTAAATAAAAAGAAAATTGTCTCAGAATAGCACTCTCCACATTATACATTCATTTAACTAGCCCTTTAATTGCCCAGTGGATAGAAGATGAGACTGAGGTTTCAGGCATATTCAGAGGCTGGTACACAGTGCAGGCTAGCGATTTCTTTCATTTTGCTGACCCTGGCATCTCAGGGCTGGTTTCAAAAACTGTTTAAAAGTCATGTGAGAACATCATGAGTAGAGCGGATACACTTCAGTCTCTGAAAGAGATCACCATTGCGTGGATGAAAGGCATAAAAGATGCAATAGAAAGAAGACAAGACTCGGGTTTACAACAGGCATATTCAGTGAGGGGTACATGGTGCAGTCTTGTGATTTCAATCATGTTGCTGGGCCGTGCATCTCAGGGCTGGTTCATCCCCAAAAGTGCAACGTCTGGCTCGTTGGTCTAGGGGTATGATTCTCGCTTCGGGTGCGAGAGGTCCTGGGTTCAAATCCCGGACGAGCCCTAGGCATATTAAGGATACCACAACATCTCACTGAAGTTCTGCAAGGATTCATGCAGGTGCAAGTCCAAAAAACTCTCCCACGACCCCTAAATACAGAGGGTCTGTCAAAAAGGCACACCAGCTGTCCCATTGGTGCCCAAGAGGTCATACAATATTGGTTAAACTGCACAATCTGGGAAAAATCAAATCCAGCATGGTTTTATTGTAGGCATGTACGTGGTTACGTAGCATAGAAATTAGAAGGGGTCTTGGGACAAGTCGCCGCTTTTTTTGAGCCCAAGCGCCGCAAGACGACAATGGCAACATTTTATAAACAAATAATCTTCCATTTGCTACTTACCAGCTTACTTGCTGTTTGTCCGCAAGTGGTCCAAAAATGCTCCCATCCACCTGAAGCACTCCTCCCCACTGGAGGAAAAAAACACAGCCTGAAGGAGAAGAGCTCAGATTTTTTTCATAGAGGGGGAAAAGGTCGCCATACCGGCAGGAAATTAGTAAGGGCCCAACAGCATTTTTCAAAGAAAGTTGTCGGGACCCAGCTCGCTTGTGACAGGTGTTTGGTTAATGGCATTATGGGTGGGATTTTGTCAGCCACCTAATAAATAACCTTGCTTAACATATCTAAATATTTTATTTTGCAAAGCTTTGCGCATCAATTAAACAAACATCCATGGCTAGCACCTCCCCTCAATTTGCCTTGCATGCCAAAACCAGCTGGGACACCTTAGTAGCAGGCATGTACAATTGGCTAGTTATCTAAACAGTCGGGCTTTGTAAAACTCCACGCTGTGAACAGGATTCGAACCTGTGCAGGGTAACCCCATTGGATTTCGAATCCAATGCCTTAACCACTCGGCCATCACAGCCATTCCGGGCGCGGGCCTTTGTCGGCGGCCACTGCACGCAATATATCATATTACGAGCCCCAATTTTCCCCCTCCGTCCAAAACACGTAAAAGCGCAGCATCCCGTGGGCGCTGTGGCTTAGCTGGTTAAAGCGCCTGTCTCGTAAACAGGAGATCCTGAGTTCAAATCTCAGCAGTGCCTTTGTTTAAGTGACTGGCCCTACATCCTCCACCAGGTATGAGACAGCCCCCTAAAAACCCCAGTGCCCTTCCCATGCAAATTTCATCCTCAGGCTGGAAAAGCAGGTCCCTCCCATACAAAAGGCGGGCGTACATCGACCCCTTCCCCCACCTGGTTCAAGTAGTCTAATAAACTAGTCGTAGGAAGTATAAGTATGAAAGCAAGGTCCGCTATTTCTGGGCACTGTATGTCAACATAGACCCTGGGATGTACCCATTAATGAAGAAGAAATAGGGTGGGCAACATAACAAATGCAATGGCTGGCACCCTGTCTCTCCCCTGAGCAGAAGAGGCTCCTCTGCATGAGTTCGAGAGATCGCTTCCCGGATGCCCAAGCCAAGGCGAGGTGGCCGAGTGGTTAAGGCGATGGACTGCTAATCCATTGTGCTCTGCACGCGTGGGTTCGAATCCCATCCTCGTCGACTGCTTTATCACCCAATGAATTTGACCAGCCTGTGCTCTTATTGCTAAAACAGTGAATGATACCTAAGAAGCTTTCTCAAAGCCACGTTCGATGGCATAGCATGGAAAATCTATGCATACCAGTCTTCTATCACAAAGAGGGCACGGACTGTGCACCCAAAGAAGCGCATTGGCCATTTCGAGTTCTCGCGAGAGGACTAACTCCTACTAAAGGGCTACTACAAAGAAGTTATTTCACAGATAAAAAGGTCTTTATTAAAGATGACCAAATTTTTTCATCAGGCATGGATTCACAGTGAAATGCTGCATGTTACTATTGGCAAATGGTTTTCTGGAACTTTTGCAAAATTTTCCTGGGAAAAATTTGCGGTTGCATCAAAACAAGAGCAGTTGCATTAAAAAAAATGCACGGGCAAGTCAAAAAAGTAGCGTGCAGCAAAAAAATTTCACCATTTCACAAATTTTTCCGCAGTTTCACGTACTTTTCGTCAAAGCGAAGCGGGACAGATTTGCTCATCAGTAGTCTTTATGTAAAAAAAATATATGTAATATATTAAATATATTGTAACTGTATCCCTGCAAAAGGAAGGTTCTAAAACTTTTTTCCTCAAGGAGCAGATGCATCCATCACCAGGGTAACATGCAGAAGTACCATTCTGGTGGATGAAAGGCATAAAAGATGCAATGGAAAGAAGACAAGTAGTTATGAACAAATTTTTTCACCAGGCATAGATTTGCAGCGAATTTTCCGCATTTCACCATTGGCGAATTGTTTTGCGGAAGTTGTGAGAAAATTTGCAGCCGAAAAATTAGTTGCGTGTCAAAATAAGTTGTGGCAAAATAGGTGCAGATGCGTAAAAAAAGGGCACGGGCGCCAAAAAAAATCGAGCAATAAACATGTTTCTCGAATTTTTTGCTGTTTCTTGAATTTTGCTGTCGTTTCACAAAGACAGATTCGCTCATCACTAAAGACAAGATTTAGGTTTACAACAGGCATATTCAGTGAGGGGTACATGGTGCAGTCTTGTGATTTCAATCATGTTGCTGGGCCGTGCATCTCAGGGCTGGTTCATCCCCAAAAGTGCAACGTCTGGCTCGTTGGTCTAGGGGTATGATTCTTGCTTCGGGTGCGAGAGGTCCCGGGTTCAAATCTCGGACGAGCCCTAGGCATTTTTAACATCTCACTGAAGTGCAAGTCCAAAAAAACTCTCCCAATTAAAGGTCTGTCAAAAATGCACCCACACTGTCCCATACATTCCCAAGTAGTCGGCAATACCTATAATATGGTTGAAAGTGCACAACCCAATCTGGGAAGAGATCCACAGCCATTTACAAACACATACTGCCCTCTATGCACCTTTTCCCCCTCTATGAAAAAAATCTGAGCTCTTCTCCTTCAGACTGTGTTTTTGGCTGAAATTGCACAACCCAATCTGGGAAAAATCAAATCCAGCACCACTGGGCCTTAACCACTCGGCCATCACAGCCATTCCGGACGCAGGCCTTTGTCGGCGGCCACTGCACGCAATACATCATATTACGAGCACCAATTTTCCCCCTCCATCCAAAACACGTAAAAGCGCAGCATCCCAGGGGCGCTGTGGCTTAGCTGGTTAAAGCGCCTGTCTCGTAAACAGGAGATCCTGAGTTCAAATCTCAGCAGTGCCTTTGTTTAAGTGACTGGCCCTACATCCTCCACCAGGTATGAGACAGCCCCCTAAAAACCCCAGTGCCCTTCCCATGCAAATTTCATCCTCAGGCTGGAAAAGCAGGTCCCTCCCATACAAAAGCATGAAAACAGCATCTTCTATTTCTTGGCAATTATGTCATAGACACAGGGATGCTGAGAAAGATTGCTCTAGAATCATGCACTCTTTTAATGACAAGGGTGCAGGCTGAACATATATACTGAATTTTACACATGCAAAACATATTGAATTAGCAGTCCATCATCTTAACCACTCAGCCACCATTTCCTTAGATGAGCTGGACCACTGACCACCTCATCTTTGCTTGAGCAGATGGCGAGAGATTGTTCTTCGTTAGCAGAAGACCTTCAGAGTAATACAGAGGTGCAAGAGGTGCCAGAAAATGCATTTGTTATCATTATCCACCATATTTTTTCTTCATTAATGGGTACATCCTAGTGTCTATGGGAGGGACTTTCTTTTCTGGCATGAACATGGAATGGACAACAGGGCTGCCTGACACTTGGTGGAGGATGTAGATCCAATCACTTGAACAAAGGCACTGCTGTAATTTGAATTCATGATCTCCTGTTTACAAGACAGGCGCTTTAACCAACTAAGCCACAGCGCCACCTGTACAGTATTGATGATAGCTATGTCCAATTTTAGTAAACATGCCCGTAAATTACTTATAAGACAGGTGACCAGGGAAAGTACATTGATCAACCTCCCTTCTTTTATATGTTTGTAGCTAATCTAGCCAGATAAGTAGCATTTCCATTGTATTTGTATTTTTCTTGGAGTTCTTCCTTGGAGTGAACCCCTTTTGGGTATTTCTGTAAGAAAAAAAAATTCTAAGATCGAATCTATTATAATTTGCATCTAAGCCACAGAGGATCCCCTTCCCTGTTAGCTCTTTAATGGAGTTCTCTAGATAATCACATATAAATATTCCCCAAAGGAAATGGTTAATGCTAAAGCCTTACCATCAGAACCTTTTTATATAAAAGGAAAACCAACTCAGTGGCATTTGAATGGAAAAATGACATACCATTAAGTGAGTATCATTTATATCAAATAGTACTCAGCTCTTCAACCCAACTGTATATCTCTGTTATTAATCCATCTCTTCTACTCCTCTTCCATCCCCATATTCACATAGATCCTAACGTTGCTTATACACCTAGACCAGCTACTCTTCTTATAGCTCCTAGAACTCAACCCCCACCTACACAAAATGATTGGTTCACTAACTCTTTGAAATGGAAGACTTTCTATAGAACCTATAAAAACCTCAAGATGTTTAGACCATTATTAATGGAGCACCACAGATAATCTAATCCACAGCTTGGTGTTTTAGGCAGATATGCATTTACTTCCTATCTCCTTTGGATATAAAAATCTGTGTAAATTTTGCTTACAGGTCTCATCCTGACTGAGGACACAATGGACACTTCTTATTGTCTAATTTTGCACCTTCTCCTGCCATGTCTCATTGTGACTTTGCAACCCAACCAACATTCCTGCAGGCTTCATGTCTCAGCGACAGAGGGGATTTTCCAACCAGGAGATGTTATGTTAGGGGGATTGTTTCCTGTTCGTATTGACAAAGAGTATCAGCCTGTGTCCTTCCGCGAAAGACCACCTGGTATCAACTGTACAACGTAAGAGGGTCCTGAGATAAACTCTTGCGTGTTGTTGACTGTGCAATTCTTTAATTATTTACGAATTCTACTATTTTTGAAACCCACTCCACACCAAATATTCCCAATGTCATCCGCTTAGCATTGCATAGACGTTCACTTAATATCTAATTACGCACTGTAATGAAACATTTCCAAAATTTCAAAGTCTGGTCAACCCATTTTATGTGGTACTGTATATTACATCTACTAAGAGGAATGGCCAGCATAAATTTCTATAGAAATAAGAAAGCAAGAAGGACATCTGATTTTGCCCTCCCCAGCTTCCATTTTGGAGAAACGTTAACCTACCTTATCTGTAAGACTTGCAAGATTTTTTCTACTGACCTCATCTAGGAATTAGATACATTCAAGACCTCCTGATTGACCACTAATTCCATACAAATTGAATACCTTCAACAACCAATGAAATAAAAAGTATCCAATGCTCTAGATGCTAAACCTGATAGATAGACATGCATTTATGGCAAAGTTCTCCTCACTGGAGATTAAATATGGCACTAAAGGATTTAAAGAGGTCCTCTTGGGGGAAAGTGGTGGCACAGCTCTGGGGTTTTCTTTATCAGGGTGAGATTAAATTGTTTAAATTGGCCAGATGAAGGCAACTAGTGTGGAGGCAACATTTTTCAAAAATGTTTGGAAAATCCTTACAGGTAAGTTCAGTAGGTTAGAAAATAATACCTTGTTCTATGACTTGCCAAATAAATTAATATATAATGCTTTTCTTCAATTTCAGAAATAGGATATTCCATCAACAATTTGAACAAATTTGGATCTATTGCAATCAGACACTCAAATTGCCAGATGAGGGATTTACTGGGTGATTTTCTTGGGAATAGTATAAAATTCCAAATAATGGAGATTTATCCAAAAGGTTATAGATTTTAAGATTATATGCTCAGTAAGGAAGGGTTTGTAGTGTTTTGGCCTCCAAATGAAAGTTAAATCTGTGGGTATCAACAAAATGGAGTGAAACGTGTGATATAATGTTTAGTAATTTTTAAATCTTTTTTCAAGATTTCACTTGGAGAATTTCCAGCAGCTCCAGGCCATGATATTTGCCGTGAACGAGATCAACACAAACCCCAATATTCTCCCCAATATCACCTTGGGATTTCAGGTTTATGATTCCTGTGATGTATTACAGCAGGACTTGGAAGGAACATTGCAGGTTTTAACAGGACACACTGGGGCTATTTCCAATTACAGGTGTTTGAAAAATACCCCTCTTGCTGCTGTCATTGGGGCTTCTAGTTCAACACACTCCATTTTAATGGCTCATGTGCTGGGCTTGTATAGATATCCTCAGGTAAGGATGTAAAGTATTGCTACTGTTTCATACAAATATATTTCTACTCTGTTCATAGAGGACAACCAGGGTCAGACTGGGGGGTCCAGGGCCCACCATGGCTACCGCCCCAGGGGCCCCACACCCCCCTCTGGCCGCGTACCCTGCTGCGCACCCCTAAATCCCCCATAGGGGCCCCCACCTGACATTCTCCCCTGAATGTGCGTATGTGAAACGTGTTAGGGGAGGACATTGGCTGCCAGGGGAAGTAGCAATAGGGTCAGGTCTGGGCCATTGGGGCCCACCGGCTATTTTCCCAGTGTCCCAGTGGCCCAGTCTGACCCTGAGGTCAACTAAACAAAGTCTAGCAGATCAAGGCAGATGTTTGGATGCAAAACCAATACAATACAATATTATTTGAAAAGTAATGAATGATATCTAACTTCTTCTGGCTAGGAGATTTACAGTTGTTTCAAAAACACAAGAGGGTCTATTTAACCTCATACGTATGCAAATAAGTCAAAGGGATTCTGGGAACAAATTCCTTAAGGCTGGCTTTTGCTTTAAAAACCCAGTGGGTGAGCTTTAGCCTATAGGATAAACCCATGTAAATGGGATTTTTCTAAGAGCCTTAAGGAATTTGTTCCCAAAAACCCTTTTGACTTATTTGCATACGTATGAGGCGGTCTCCTCAACCCATTTAGCTTGTTTGTGAATGCCCACTCCCGGCTCTCCCCAGGGCCGGATTTCTCTCCGGTGCGCCCCGAGGCCGCCCCTGTGGGAGTCCCCCATGCGCATGCGCGAACTCGCACCCCGGTGCGCATGCGCAAACGCGCCCCCAATGCGCATGCGCAAAGCGCCAGCTCCCCATTGCGCATGCGCGAACGCTCTTTTTAACTCCCATACGGAGCAGTGGGGAGAGGTCCCGACTGCTCCGTATGGGAGTAAAATTAAAAAATGTTCTTGCGGCGGGGCGGCATGCCGCCCCTAAACTTCTGCCGCCCTAGGCCCGGGCCTTTGTGGCCTCTCCACAAATCCGGGCCTGGCTCTCCCTAAGCTGATCAGAAAACCCTGCACTACACTGATGAGCCCCAAGAAGGGTGAAACTGGTCTGTAGTTGGGAATCTGATCAGCTATTATCCTGGTTTTTGAGCCTTAAGGAGCCTTAAGGAATTTGTTCCCAGAATTCCTTTGACTTATTTGCATACGTATGAGGTTGTCTCCTCAACCCTTTTAGCTTGTTCATGAATCCCCACTCCTGGCTCTACCTAAACTTATCAGAAAACCATGCACTACACTGATGATCCCCATAAGTCCCAGAATCCCTTTGACTTATTAGGGTGTATTTAGAGATGTCTAGAAAGAGTAAAAACAACAAAAAAAAACCCCCACAAAATCAAGCTGCCATGGTTTTTACACATTGCACCCTGCCCCCACCATGTGCACCCACAAACACAGGTCCTTGCTCTCCAGAATGGAGCAAAATGGCCTGGGCATTCCAGTGGAATACAGTAGAAGAAACCCCAAGTATATTTACTGGGGGCTGCCAATAAGTTAGGCACACCCTCCACTAGTGATGGGTGAAATTATTCGGGAAACAGCAAATTTCCACGTTTCACCATTGGCAGATTGTTTCGCGAAACAGGTGACAAAATTCACAGCAAAACAATTTGAGAAAATTCATGCCTGCATCAACATTTTCGGCGTTTTGCAAATTTTTTGCCATTTTGCAAATCTTTTGAAAGATTTATGACAGATTCGCTCATAACTACCCCCCCACATTCATTATTTTCCTTGTTCTTTCCTTGATCCAGGCTAGGCAAAATCTAACCTTTCCTTGGTTTTCCTTTGTAGCTGGGGGAGTCCAAAAATCACACACATTTTTCCCACAAAAATTACATTATTCCATTTATCTTGAAAAATTCTACTTTTCTAAAACATAAGTTATAAAATTGCTTGAGTGTTCAAAACACACCCCTCATTGGCTTCAATCGCCAGGTTTTGGTTGCCAAATTTTTTCAGCAGAATTATTTAGATTTCTTCATTAATACAATTTGAAAATTGGCATTCCAAAAACTCAAATTGAAAATATTTGAAAAAAAATAAATAAATAAAATTTGAATGCAATTTTTAATTAATTTGGTAGGCATGCCAATGAAAAGTGGGGGAAAGATGGGGGTACTTTATAGCAAGCACATTTCTTTAAATAGCCTTATCATAACTTGGCATTTATTCAGAATTACCTCAATATGGGGAGTTAATTACATGCAGTAAACAACAATTATTCATCTGAATCTAAATGAATATAACATTTCTTTGGCTATGGGATTCGTTATCCAGAAAGCTCCGAATTACAGACTCCATATTAATCAAATAATTTAGATTTTTAAAATTGATTTCCTTATTATTATTATTATTATTATTATTATTATTATTATTATTATTATTATTATTATTATTATTAATAATAATAATAATAATAATAACAACAACAACAACAACAACAATAATAATAATAAAACAGTACCTGTACTTGATCACAAATAAGATATAATTACCCCTTATTGGGGCAGAACAGCCCTATTGGGTTTATTTAATGGTTAAATGATTCCCTTTTCTCTGTAATAATAAAACAGTACCTGTACTTGATCCCAACTAAGATATAATTACCCCTTATTGGGGCAGAACAGCCCTATTGGGTTTATTTAATGGTTAAATGATTCCCTTTTCTCTGTAATAATAAAACAGTACCTGTACTTGATCCCAACTAAGATATAATTACCCCTTATTGGGGGCAGAACAGCCCTATTGGGTTTATTTAATGGTTAAATGATTCCCTTTTCTCTGTAATAATAAAACAGTACCTGTACTTGATCCCAACTAAGATATAATTACCCCTTATTGGGGGCAGAACAGCCCTATTGGGTTTATTTACTGGTTAAATGATTCCCTTTTCTCTGTAATAATAAAACAGTACCTGTACTTGATCCCAACTAAGATATAATTACCCCTTATTCGGGCAGAACAGCCCTATTGGGTTTATTTAATGGTTAAATGATTTCCTTTTCTCTGTAATAATAAAACAGTACCTGTACTTGATCCCAACTAAGATATAATTACCCCTTATTGGGGGCAGAACAGCCCTATTGGGTTTATTTAATGGTTAAATGATTTCCTTTTCTCTGTAATAATAAAACAGTACCTGTACTTGATCCCAACTAAGATATAATTACCCCTTATTGGGGGCAGAACAGTCCTATTGGGTTTATTTCATGGTTACATGATTCCCTTTTCTCTGTAATAATAAAACAGTACCTGTACTTGATCCCAACTAAGATATAATTACCCCTTATTGGGGGCAGAACAGCCCTATTGGGTTTATTTCATGGTTAAATGATTCCCTTTTCTCTGTAATAATAAAACAGTACCTGTACTTGATCCCAACTAAGATATAATTACCCCTTATTGGGGGCAGAACAGCCCTATTGGGTTTATTTCATGGTTAAATGATTCCCTTTTCTCTGTAATAATAAAACAGTACCTGTACTTGATCCCAACTAAGATATAATTACCCCTTATTGGGGCAGAACAGCCCTATTGGGTTTATTTAATGGTTAAATGATATCCTTGGTCCCAAACATTCTGGATAATGGGTCCTATACCTGTACCACATAATACCAGAGAAAGGATTTAACACATTATATGCATAAGGGGTAACTGGATTAAGAAGAATCATGATGTACTGGACTGTTTTGGGATGAATATCCTCAAAGAGTTCAACTTATTTTGAATCATCATATTAACATCTTTTAAAATTTCCACATATACCTGTGATTTTTTTAGCAAACTATTTGGTTACAGTGGATTGATATTGCAATTCTGGATGATCAAACTAAATAAGTGCTAGTTATTTTATTTGTGTTACAGGTCAGCTATTTCTCTACAAGCCCTCTCCTCAGCAACCATAAAATGTTCCCCTCCTTCTTCAGGACTGTCCCCAGCGATGCCTTTCAATCTCAAGGGCTGGCAAAGTTGGTGCTGCACTTTGGATGGACCTGGGTGGGATTATTGGCAGCAGACAATGACTATGGTCAGCAAGGAATTCAGCTAGTAAAACAAGAAATAATCAAGGCTGGAGCTTGTGTGGCCTTCACAGAGTCCATCCTTACAAGTCAACCTGATCGAAATGCTCAGCATATTGTTAAAGTTATGAAAGAGTCAACGGCCACAGCTATAGTTATCTTCTCTCCTACTATTTATTTGGTTCCTATTTTAGAACAAATGTTCATACAAAATGTTACCAAGAAAATATTGGTTGCTAGTGAAGCATGGTCCACTTCCACCCTGTTTTCTAATGGAAAGTTTTCAGAGGTTCTTTCAGGAACTATAGGTTTGGCCCTGCATAGTGGAGGCATTCCAGGGTTTGGAGACTTCCTTAATAAAATCCACCCTTCTGTGTCTTTAGGGCAATATTGGGTGAGGCTTCTTTGGGAGAAATCTTTCAACTGCAAATTCCAGAATGAAAGCCACCTCACAAGTGCATCAGCAGATGCCATGCAAAAGTGCACTGGGGAAGAGCGTTTAGGAAATATTGCAAATAGCTTCAATGACGTTTCTAGTTTAAGAGTCACTTACAATGTTTACACTGCCGTGCATGCTGTGGCCAATGCCTTAGAAGCCTTAACAAACTGTATTTCAGAAAGAAGTAAATTCTCCAATCAGAAGTGCCCCAGTATTTCCAATTTTACATCATGGCAGGTAATATGTAACATCAATTATGACCAGGCTAAATATTACATGGCATATGCTCTTATTTTATTCTTATAATTTCCAAGACCATAGGTAATGTAAAGACAAGTAGTCTTTTCTTATTATACCCAATGACCTACCCTACACCCCAAAAATAAACCCAGGACAAAAACAAGTTACGAGAGAGTCAGTATCTAGTAGAATTGAGTCTAAAACAAGAGTTTTTCTTGAAAATGTTTCACCACATCTGTTGGTTTCAGCCAACACCTAAGTGAATAAGTTCAATGGAACCATTGTGATTGGATGTCTGTGACTGTACTACCCTCAAGGGTTTAAACGTGGGGGAATTCCCTACCAGTCATTTGGACTGAAGAAGCCACTCGGATGAGTGGTGAAACATTTTCAAGAAAAACTCAGAAAAGTCCAGTTGTTTTAGACTTAATTCTACTAAATTCTGTATATCATGGCCTGGATGAATGAGAATCTTCATAGACAA
Source organism: Xenopus tropicalis (assembly GCF_000004195.4). Classification (NCBI taxonomy): domain Eukaryota; kingdom Metazoa; phylum Chordata; class Amphibia; order Anura; family Pipidae; genus Xenopus; species Xenopus tropicalis. The sequence continues at coordinate 145,709,784 of NC_030679.2, forward strand.
TAGTCCATCAAGAAAAACTCAGAAAAGTCCAGTTGTTTTAGACTTAATTCTGCTAGATACTGTATATCGTGGCCTGGATGAATGAGAATCTTCATAGACAATAGTCCATCAAGAAAAACTCAGAAAAGTCCAGTTGATTTAGACTTAATTCTACTAGATACTGTATATCATGGCCTGGATGAATGAGAGTCTTCATAGACAATAGTCCATTTAAGAAAAACTCAGAAAAGTCCAGTTGTGTTAGACATAATTCTACTAGATACTGTATATTATGTCCTGGATGAATGAGAATCTTCAGAGACAATAGTCCATCAAGAAAAACCCAGAAAAGTCCAGTTGTTTGAGACTTAATTCTACTAGATACTGTATATAATGGCCTGCATGAATGAGAATTTTCAAAGACATACTTACCAGAGAGTCAAGCATGGATAGGAAAGGCCACAGCTTTATTTGCACAATAATAACAATAAATTATAAAGCTATAGATATAAGTAATGATTATCTTTGAAAGGCTTGCCAACAAACGGCAAACAGCCATGCCAGCCACTGAGCTCAGCCATGCTCCAATGGGCTAGTGAAGGATAAACTTCAGTTCTCACCTTTACCTTCTGAGATGAATGACCAAGGATATACCAAACTGAATTAACCAGGGACACACAAGCCCCTTACCACTTTGCAAACATTCCCCCTGCCACATGTTTGACAAGAAAATGGAAAATCCATTGATTACTACTCCCACCAAAACATTACAAGGTGGGCAAGATTCTGTCTTGCATGTCATAAAGAAGATTTGCTTCTGTCTTCTCTACCTTACAGCTCTTACAGTATATGAAGAAGGTTAAAATTCCCCTGAGCAGTGGAAGAATGCTTATATTTGATGAAAATGGCGACCCACCAGCGGTCTATGATATAGTGAACTGGAAGTTGAGGCCTGATGGCTCTATGAAACAAGTCAATGTAGGCAGCTATGACATCACTGCAGCATTTGGTCATGTATTCTCAGTCAACATGAGTGCCATCTCCTGGGCTACTGGACACCAGCAGGTACAGTAGTTCCATTACTGGGTGAAGTTTTAGATGGAATCCTGAGATGGGGGCCTCCATGTAAAGAATAAATATTACTCTTTCTCTGTACAGAATAACTTTATGCTCCATATCATTATTTTTGACTATAAGATCTACTTCAACATATTGCTACCTTACTCATGAACCTATTTTGTACCATTGTGACAAAAGTTGAGCATCCAACAGTGATTTTTATAGCTAACCCCAGGCTGGTGCTCCTGTTAGCAGAATACTACACTGGCCCGGGTTACTCCTGTATGACCACCATATCACAATCTTCCTTACATTCCAGGTTCACATACACAGTAGAGTGAAAAGCCAAATCTGAGTGAAAGCCAATCCAACCAACAATGCTCAAATTCCAATACCTAGTGGGAAACTTTCCTTAAGAGTAGCAGCTGTTATAATAGGGAGCAACTCCACATTCATATCCTAGGGATGCACTGAATCCACTAGTTTGGCATTCAGCCGAAGTCTGAATCCTTTGTGAAAGATTTGGCCGAATTTTTCAATAAAGACATGACATTTCTTCCAGGTTCCTCTCTCTGTCTGTAGCCAGAGTTGTCCCCCAGGTTTCAGGAAGGCAACAGTAAGAGAAAAGCCAGCCTGCTGCTTTCAGTGTATCCCATGTCCCCAAGGAGAGATCTCCAACCATACAGGCAAGTACAGATATCTATAATATTATTCTAAAAAATAAAGTTTATAGAGTACAAAGGACCAGGGTGGGGGGTCACAGTGATCCTTCCAGCCATTAAGGCCCAACTGCCCTTACTGGGTTAGAAGACTGGATGAAGGGTATCCAAAGGGTTAAAAGAGCTCAAGGTGCTCTTGGGTGTGCCTAAATTGCTGTTCTGACCTGATCTTCTGTTTTTCTGACTTCCTGCTTTGATTCTGACTATGATTGATTGCTGCCCACCTTGACTTTTGCCTAAATACAGCTATTTAGGCAAAAGTCAAGGTGGGCAGCAATTAATCAAAGTCAGAATCAAAGCAGGGAGTCAGGAAAACAGGAGATCAAGTCAAAACAGCAATTTAGACGGACCCAGGAGCTTCAAGCAGAAAGACCTATACTCGGACATTGAAACCGGGTCCTCAGCATCTATTTATTTTACATTTTTGTGCCAGATGTAGTGACGTCACACAGCGGTGCATCAGTATGTAGGGATGTTGTGACATTGCAGCCTTAGGCGCCACCATCTCTAGCCCATCTCTAGTCTAACCGGAGCGCTCCTGTCAGAGCGAGAGCGATCAATGCACATTCTCTGGTCCCTTGTAATCTGAAAAAGAGCATGTATTTTTAAAACAGGTAATTTTAGTTACAAAGGTATAATCATAAAATTGTCAAGCCACCATAACAGTTAGGTCCTCCTAAGGTCCCTTCTTGGTTGCATTTCGCAGGCTTGACCTCCCCCCCCACTATCTTTTATAGGAGAGATCCATCACAACCAAAACATTGCTCTCATGGGCTTATTTACCCTCTACTTGTGGCTTTTATAGGTGAAAGAATGCCAAAACCACCATATGGGGCATTACCTTGATGCGGTATGGTGGCTTGACAATTTTATTACAAGAACTTTGTAACTAAAACACCTTTTTTTGAAGATATATATATGCACTAGCGACAAGGAAATGTGTGTTGATCAATGCCCTCTTTCAGCACTTTGGATCAAAGATGACCCTGGCTATAAGGTCTTTTATCACAATAACTTACTAATTTAGCTCTATTATGCCATACTCTCTTCAGTACTGTTCATGTTCACCTTGGACAATAAAGCACACAAAAAAATGGGTGCCATATTGTCATATTTAGTAAAAAAAAAAAATTGCTTATACATTATATCAATATATTTAGGTGTTGGTATAGGATCTATTATCTGGGGTGCCTACCTGTACTTCTGAGCTTTCCAGATGAGGTTTCTCATACATAATTTGGAGTCCCAAAATGAACTTTGTCGGTAGAAAAAGACTTTGGTGCTTACAAAATGCAAATTTGTCAGACAAAATGTCAATATTATATTCTTTTTCAGATTCTATTAATTGCTACAAGTGTTCATGGGATGAATGGCCAAACTTACAGAAATCTAAATGCCTCCAAAAGAACATAGAATATCTATCTTATGAAGACCCTTTGGGGGCAGGTCTTGCAGCCACAGGCATTGCATCATTTTGGGTTCCTGTACTTGTTTTAAACGTTTTTATCAAATATAAATCAACCCCTATAGTGAAAGCCAACAATTATTGTCTAAGTTGCCTTCTTCTGCTGTGCCTGCCCCTCTGCTTCCTCTGCTCTTTGGCTTTTATTGGTTACCCTCAGCCTGAGAAATGTCTTCTGCGCCAGGCTGCATTTGGCTTGGTCTTTACTCTCTGCATCTCTTGTATTCTGGCCAAAACCTTTATGGTGGTTTTTGCCTTTATGGCCACCAAACCAGGCAGCAGAATAAAGAAATGGACGAGTCCTTCTGTGTCCTACATGATCATTTTTATTTGTTTTGGCTTACAATTTATCTTATGTATATCATGGTTATTAGAGGCACCTCCTTTCCCACAGTATGACATTCAAACCAAACCTGGAGTTATTATCATTGAATGTAACAATGGCTCTGCTACAGCCTTCTGGTGTATGTTAGGATATCTTGGCTTCCTGGCTGCCATAAGTTTTGCTGTTGCTTTCCTGGCCAGGAGGCTTCCCGACAACTTTAATGAGGCCAAATTCATCACCTTTAGCATGTTGGCCTTCCTCAGTGTCTGGGTGTCCTTCATCCCAGCATCTCTCAGTGCCCAAGGCAAATATACAGAGGCAATGGAGATCTTTGCCATTCTATCTTCAACTTGGTCCTTAGTCGTGTGTCTTTTCCTTCCTAAATGTTTTATCATAGTGTTCAGACCCAACATGAATTCCAAGAAGGAACTCATGAAGAAAACCAGTGCCCACCTCCAAATCTCAATGTACTGAGCAACAGGGAATAGGTGTGTTACATGGAATTATATGGTAGACATTGTATTTGCTCAAAAAACTCTTGGTTCTTTTTAAAGAAGAAGAAAAGGCTACATCACTGTGGGGTGTCAAAATGCTTCTGCTCTGGGATTCTGAAGAAAGAAGACAGAAGGAAGAGGAAGGCTCGCTCACAAATACTCTGGGCCGGTGCAGTTTTGTCCTAACAGGAACACCAGCCAGGGGTATAAAATAAATAATTACAGGTATGGGACCTGTTATCCAGAATGCTCGGGACCTGGGGTTTTCTGGATAAGGAGCCTTTCCATAATTTGGATCTCCTACCTTTAGTCTACTAAAAAAAATAATTAAACAGTAATTAAAACCCAATGTGATTGTTTTGGCTCCAATAAGGATTAATTATATCTTAGTTGGGATCAAGTACAGGTACTGTTTTATTATTACAGAGAAAAGGGAATCATTTAACCATTAAATAAACCCAATAGGGCTGTTCTGCCCCAATAAGGGGTAATTATATCTTAGTTGGGATCAAGTACAGGTACTGTTTTATTATTACAGAGAAAAGGGAATCATTTAACCATTAAATAAACCCAATAGGGCTGTTCTGCCCCCAATAAGGGGTAATTATATCTTAGTTGGGATCAAGTACAGGTACTGTTTTATTATTACAGAGAAAAGGGAATCATTTAACCATGAAATAAACCCAATAGGGCTGTTCTGCCCCCAATAAGGGGTAATTATATCTTAGTTGGGATCAATTACAGGTACTGTTTTATTATTACGGAGAAAAGGGAATCATTTAACCATTAAATAAAGCCAATAGGGCTGTTCTGCCCCAATAAGGGGTAATTATATCTTAGTTGGGATCAAGTACAGGTACTGTTTTATTATTACAGAGAAAAGGGAATCATTTAACCATTAAATAAACCCAATAGGGCTGTTCTGCCCCAATAAGGGGTAATTATATCTTAGTTACATAGTTACATAGTTACATAGTTACATAGGGTTGAAAAAAGACCTGTGTCCATCAAGTTCAACCCATCCAAGTAAACCCAGCACACCTAACCCACACCTACCAATCTATACACTCACATACATAAACTATAAATACAACCACTAGTACTAACTGTAGATATTAGTATCACAATAGCCTTGGATATTCTGATTGATCAAGAACTCATCCAGGCCCCTCTTAAAGGCATTAACAGAATCTGCCATTACCACATCACTAGGAAGGGCATTCCATAACCTCACTGCCCTCACCGTGAAAAACCACCTACGCTGCTTCAAATGGAAGCTCCGTTCCTCTAATCTAAAGGGGTGACCTCTGGTGCGTTGATTGTTTTTATGGGAAAAAAGAACATCCCCCAACTGCCTATAATCCCCTCTAATGTACTTGTACAGAGTAATCATGTCCCCTCGCAAGCGCCTCTTTTCCAGAGAAAACAACCCCAACCTCGACAGTCTAACCTCATAGTTTAAATCTTCCATCCCTTTAACCAGTTTAGTTGCAGTCTCTGCACTCTCTCCAGCTCATTAATATCCTTCTTAAGGACTGGAGCCCAAAACTGCACTGCATACTCAAGGTGAGGCCTTACCAGGGACCTATAAAGGGGCAAAATTATGTTCTCATCCCTTGAGTCAATGCCCTTTTTTATACAAGACAGCACTTTATTTGCTTTAGTAGCCACAGAATGACACTGCCTGGAATTAGACAACTTGTTATCAACAAAAACCCCTAGATCCTTCTCCATTAAGGATCCCCCCAACTCACTACCATTCAGTAGATAGTTTGCGTTTATATTATTCCTACCAAAATGCATAACTTTGCACTTATCAACATTGAACCTCATTTCCCAGTTTGCTGCCCAGTTATCTAATTTTGTCAAATCGCTCTGCAAAGCGGCACATCCTGCATGGAACTTATAGTTTTGCACAATTTAGTGTCATCAGCAAAAATAGAAACAGTACTGTCTATGCCCACCTCCAGGTCATTAATAAACAAGTTAAACAGCAAAGGCCCAAGGACTGACCCCTGCGGTACTCCACTAACCACACTGGTCCAATTAGAAAATGTTCCATTTACAACCACTCTTTGTACTCTATCCTTCAGCCAGTTTTCTATCCAATTACAAATATTATGTTCTAGGCCAATATTCCTTAATTTGATCATTAACCTTCTGTGAGGTACTGTATCAAACGCTTTAGCAAAGTCCAAGTAGATGACATCAACTGCCCTTCCAGCATCAAGGTTCCTACTCACCTCCTCATAAAAGGCAACTAAATTAGTCTGGCAAGATCTGTTACCCATAAAACCATGCTGGCACAAACTAATAGTATTGTGAACTGCAATGTATTCAAGTACCCTATCCCTTATTACCCCTTCCAAAAGTTTTCCTACTACTGATGTCAGACTAACAGGCCTATAGTTTTCAGGCTGAGAACGGGATCCCTTTTTAAATAACGGCACCACATTAGCAATCCGCCAGTCTCTTGGCACCATGCCAAGTACAGGTACTGTTTTATTATTACAGAGAAAAGGGAATCATTTAACCATGAAATAAACCCAATAGGGCTGTTCTGCCCCAATAAGGGGTAATTATATCTTAGTTGGGATCAAGTACAGGTACTGTTTTATTATTACAGAGAAAAGGGAATCATTTAACCATTAAATAAACCCAATAGGGCTGTTCTGCCCCAATAAGGGGTAATTATATCTTAGTTGGGATGAAGTACAGGTACTGTTTTATTATTACAGAGAAAAAGGAAATAATTTTTAAAAATCTGAATTATTTAATTAAAATGGAGTCTATGGCAGATGACCTTCCCGTAATTGGGAACTTTCTGGATAATGGGTTTCCAGAAAAGGGGTCCGATACCTGTACAATCACTGGATGGGGCATAACATTTCACACCCCCAGTGATTAAAGCCTTTCCTTCTCCTTAAGAAATCAACAAAATCAGACTGCTAGTTATTTTTTTATCCTTATTATAACAAACATACAATGTTTGGCAATGGAGCCAATGCCAGTGTGGTACAATATGGTGAGTGCCCAGAGAAGCTTGGATATATGTTTTGAATATGTCGGTTGACTGTTGGTGGGACAGGTTTGGTATCTTAGCAGTTCCCTATGGCATATCCTATCCCAAACAAAAACAAATAGAGTGGGGGTATAGCCTACTAAGGTATGGTTGAAGTACAATTGAAGTTCTGTGTATATCGGGGATCTCCCAGTGCTATCTACTTCTGTCTTATGGGAGGCTCAGTAAATAAATCGCTCCTCTGCGACAAATTGTGTTAAATTGCATTAGGCCCATTTTTGCAATTTACATTTTTATTTGTCATGGTCATGACTGTGTGGCTCACCATTAGTGATGAGCGAATCTGTTCCGTTTCGCTTCGCCGAAAAATTCGCGAATCTTTAAAAAGATCCGCGAAACGGCGAAAAATTCGCGAAACGGCGAAAATGTCATGCGACAAAAAAAATTTGTCGCCCGCGGCTATTATTTTGTCGCACGGCTATTGTTTCGTCGCCCGCAGCTATTATTTTGTCGCGCGGCTATTGTTTCGTCGCCCGCGGCTATTATTTTGTCACGCGGCTATTGTTTCGTCGCCCGCGGCTATTATTTTGTCACGCGGCTATTATTTTGTCGCGCGGCTATTGTTTCGTCGCACGCGGCTATTATTTCGTCGCGCGGCTATTCTTTTGACGCCTGCGACAATTCTTTTTTGACGCCGACGACAATTTTTGGACGTGCGGCGAATTTTTTCATCCGTTTCGCGAAACAATCCGCCAATGGCGAAACGCGTAAATTCGCCGCGAATCCATGCCTGGCGAAACATTTCGCCCATCACTACTCACCATCACTTTTTACATCTTTTACATCACAAATAATATAGGTTGGGGATTCCTGGTCTAAGTTATGACCTATTTGTCTTCATGTCAAATAGGTAATCAAAAACAACATCTATTTATCCAATTCATCCCCAAGTGCGATGCTTCTATAAACTGGTCAATAGATTTTCTATATGTAAAAACTTCCACTTTTTGTAAAAAAGACTATATCTAGCGATGAGCGAATTTTTTCGCCAGGCATGGATTTGCAGCGAATTTCTGCATTTCGCCATTGGCGAATTGTTTCGCAAAACTTCAGTGAAAATTTGCAGCGTGTTAAATTTCGGCGGGCATCAAATTGGACGTGGACGTGTCAAAAAAGGCGCAGTCCTGTCAAAAAAGGGCGCGGTCGCATCAAGTTGGGCACGGTCGTGTCAAATTGGGCGCGAGCGACAAAAAAAAGACGCGGGTGACAAAAAAGATGTGGGCGACAAAAAAAAAAAAACGTGCCACAAATGCGTTTCGTGAATTTTTTGCCGCTTCGCGAATTTTCTTGCCGTTTCGCGAATTTTATGGTGAAGCGAAATGGGACAGATTCGCTCATCACTAACTATATCTGTTTTGCCCACACTGTCACACCTTTCCAGCTATTTCTATATCCAGTCTAGTCATGACTTTCTCCAAGATAATCAAAGTCACCACTTGGGCCACCTACACTCTGGAAGGGAGGATGGCGTAACAGGGCAACCATTGGAGTAATTCATAGTGACCAATAAACATTTAGCTCTACTGTAGATAGAATAATGAAACCAAATCTGTCATTGGCTGCTATTGGTTATAGCACAAATGTGCCAACTGTTAGCAAATGAACTCCAATGTGTTGTTGACAATCTCAAGAACAATGTGTAGAGCACATGTGGTATTTAATTTGAAATTAAATTTAGTATATAATTTAGTATATAACTGAAATTCCATAGCAGGACTAGTTCTATATGCCTAGTCCAACGGCAGCACCTCAGCTTAGGAACCTAGTCATCGTTCTTGCTGTTCCTCATTTATGTAGACCCCACTCCATCTTCAATGAGACAATGGTAACACAATGTCTCCAAGAATGGTGGAGGACCAAAGACGCTCCTATAAATGTAAGTTTATAAAGTTAGTTGGTGTATCGTAGCTTATTGCTAAACCTCCTTGGCAAAACATTCCCATGGTTAAGCAATTAGTTCTTCTTCTTATCTTTAGAAGACAACGGAGGTAACAAAAACTTCCACTTTTTTGCCCCTTATTAAATTTTTTGGGTCAGTGTTCTACTATTAACATGCCCATTTTAAGAAAGTGCTTTCATTTATATAGATATATTACAGCCAATCATAAATGATTAAACTCATCTTATAGTTAGGTCACTGGATAGTGATGAGCGAATTTTTTCGCCAGGCATGGATTCGCCGCAAATTTCCGCATTTCGCCATTGGTGAATTGTTTTGCAAAACTTCTGTGAAAATGTCCCGTGGAAAAATTCGTCACGCAGAATTTTTTTTTGTCGTGCGTCAAATTGGGTGCAGTTGCGTCAAAAGGGCGCAGTCACGTAGAAAAAGGCGCGGTTGTGTCAAAATTGGGCATGGTCGCGTAAAAAACCCATAGGTGCGGGCGACAAAAAAGAAGCGGGCAACAAAAAAATTTGAGAAAAATGCATTTTCTAATTTTTCGCCGTTTTACATATTTTCTTGCCGTTTCGTGAATTTTATGGTGAAGCGAAAAGGGACAGATTGGCTCATCACTATCACTGGATAAGGCGCAGTCATGTCAAAATTGGGCGTGGTCACGTCAACATTGGGCGTGGCCGTGTCAACATTGGGCGTGGTCGCGCAAAAAAGAAGCGGGCAACAAAAAAATTTGAGAAAAATGCGTTTTCTAATTTTTCGCTGTTTTGCGAATTTTCTTGCCATTTCGCGAATTTTATGGCGAAGCGAAAAGGGACAGCTTGGCTCATCACTATCACTGGATAAGGCGCAGTCGTGTCAAAATTGGGCGTGGTCATGGCAAAATTGGGCGTGTCAACATTGGGCGTGGTCGCGTAAAAAAAACGTGGGCAACAAAAAAATAGGTGCGGGCGACAAAAAAGACGTGGGCAACAAAAAAAATGTGAGAAAAATGCATTTTTTAATTTTTCGGCGTTTTACAAATTTTCTTGTCGTTTCGTGAATTTTATGGTGAAGCGAAAAGGGACAGATTGGCTCATCACTATCACTGGATAAGGCGCAGTCGTGTCAAAATTGGGCGTGGTCGTGTCAACATTGGGTGTGGTCGCGTAAAAAAAACGTGGTTGACAAAAAAATAGGTGCGGGCGTAAAAAAAGACGCGGGCAACAAAAAAAAATTCGGAGAAAAATGCGTTTTCTAATTTTTCGCTGTTTTGCGAATTTTCTTGCCGTTTCGCTAATTTTATGGTGAAGGGACAGATTCACTCATCACTATTACTGGATAAGAAATTGAAATGTAACATCCCTGGAATCAACAGGATTAAATCAGTGTAAATTTAAACAAAAAAAAAAAAGAAGGCAATGTATCATGTTGGGTGTAGGGGGACGTAAGATTTGTGCATTATTGAGGTTAATTTGCCCAAGAGTCCCCAACGAGTCCCAAGAACCTTTGTGCCCCTTGAGCAGCGCAGGCTAATTAACCACCATTTAAATGCTCTTCGTTCTTTACAGCAGAACTGAGCTGCTATTAGTTTAACCTTCTCTTAGAAACCTTCTCTATAAAAGTAACAGCTTAAGTGATGTATAACGAGGACAAATGGGTTACAGTGAGTATTATTTATCTCATTACTGGGCGCTACTATTGCATTTATATAAATTTGTCACTTGAGCAAACGCTTTACTGTATTTAATTGCCCTCACAGGTATTTTCCTGGCAGAACACAAGATGACTGGCAGTGTATATACAGCATTTTTGCATTTTATTCTGTCCTATCCCATCTTGGCTTTGTACAGAAGGGACCAAGCCTGTAGGTTCCAAGTACCAGAGATGGAGGGTATTTTCCAGGCTGGGGATATAATGTTGGGGGCTTTGCTACCTCTTCATATTGACAAAGAGTATCATCCAGTGTCCTTCAGAGAAAGACCTCCCAATATCAACTGTACAACGTAAGCGCTTGAGGTGCTGTATGCTATTGTGATTGATACAAGTCATACAAGTCATACAAGTCTACGGAGCTTATCTAGTTCCCATGCTGTTTTCATAATTAGACTCCTATTTCTTAGTATTAATCTACTTTCCTGATGCATTGGTGGTTGGGTCATGAAAAACCCCTTGCTTTTCTGACTGATGGATTCAACCTGATTTTGTTGTGTTTGCTTTATTTAAGATTCAACCTTGAGAATTTTCAACAACTCCAGGCTCTGATATTTGCTGTGGAGGAAATCAACGCCAACCCCAATATTCTCCCCAATATCACCTTGGGATTCCAAGCCTACGACTCCTGCAATGTGCTACAGAAGGATCTGGAAGGAATGTTCCAGATTTTGACAGGATACAGCGGAGCCATTCCCAATTATCGATGTTTAAAAAATATTCCTGTTGCTGCTGTTATTGGACCATATGTTTCCACGCATGCAATTCTGCTGGCAAATATTCTTGGGGTATATAGATATCCTCAGGTAAGGGATGGCCTGGAAATGTCTATGTGAATTTGACTGACTTCAACTGAAACAAAAAAGGTTTTTGTATATTGCGGTTTTAGTTTTGCTTTTAGTTTAGCTTTCCCAGTAAGCCTCCACGTTAGCCTTTTGGCACACAGGAGATTTATTAGGGCAGTTATCTAGTGTAATCTCTAGACCTTCTTGACTTCCAGGTCAATGGGAACGCCCCTTCATAGACATTCACTGTAATCACACAATGTGCCATTGCCCTAAAGCAGTGGTCCCCAACCAGTAGCTTGGAAGCAACATGTTGCTCAACAACCCCTTGGATGTTGTTCTCAGTGGCCTCAACCAAGGTGCTTATTTTTGAATTTCTGGCTTAAGGGCAAGTTTTAGTTGCATAAAAACCAGGGGTACTGCCAAACAGAGCCTCTAGTAAGTTGCCAGTCCACATAGGGCCACAATGTGCCATTGCCCTAAAGCAGTGGTCACCAACCAGGAGCTTGGAAGCAAAATGTTGCTCACCAACCCCTTGGATGTTGTTCTCAGTGGCCTCACGAAGGTGCTTATTTTTTAATTTCTGGCTTTGGGGCAAGACAGAGCCTCTAGTAAGCTGCCAGTCCATGTATGGGCTACCAAATAAGACAGCCCTTATTTGGTACCCCCAGGTACATTTTTCATGATTGTTTTGCTCCACAACACTTACATTTGATTGTGGCTGACAAGTAAAATAGGCTGGGAACCCCTGCCCTAAAGGTTCAAGCATAAATGATTTAGTCACTAGTTCCCAACACTCAAAAAATTATCAATGGGCACGTTGTAGATATATAATTGTCACATAATCACTTGTGCTATTTTTTAACCAGATCAGCCATTTCGCAACCAGCCGTCTTCTGAGCAACCACATGATGTTTCCTTCTTTCTTCAGGACAGTCCCCAGTGATGCCTTCCAGTCACAAGGACTAGCAAAGTTGGTACTGTTTTTCGGTTGGACTTGGGTGGGGTTATTGGCCGTAGACAATGACTATGGTCAGCAAGGAATCCAAGTGGTCAAACAAGAAATAGAAAAGGCTGGAGCATGTGTGGCCTTTAGTGAGACAATCCTTATGAGTCTACCAGACCGCAATGCAAAGCACATTGTCAAAGTTATTAAAGACTCAACTGCAACTGCTATTGTCGTCTTTTCTCTTCCAGCTGATTTTCTTCCTGTTCTGGAAGAGATGTTGGTACAAAACATCACCAAGAAAATGTTAGTAGCAAGTGAAGGGTGGTCTACATCTACTTTATTTATTGATCATAAATTTACAGATATTCTCTATGGCACTATAGGCTTAGGACTTCAAAGTGGGCTTATTCCAGGATTTAGAAGGTTTCTCAACAAAGCCCACCCATCAAGAGGTCTAGGGAAGTATTGGCTGAAGCTACTTTGGGAGGAGATCTTCACATGCAAATTCCTAGAAGAGAAAAACCTTACGGCTCCAACAGAGAAACCGGCAAACATCTGTACAGGAATGGAAAGTCTCGAGAGCATCAGCAATAATTACAATGACATTTCAAGTTTGAGAACTACTTACAATGTATACACTGCCGTGCATGTTGTGGCTAAAGCTTTGGAAGACCTTAAAAACTGCTGTGATGCAGGAGATTTATGCCCTCATCGTAGGTGCCCAGATATTTGGAATTTTACACCATGGCAGGTAATTTGTCATGAATGTTGACTACACTGAATTATTAGAAAGTTTATTTTTGAGATTTTGAGATTTCAATTCAATTCAATATGGGCCTGAAAATCCATCCTAATGCAAACTCATGGACGAGATTCAATTCAAGAAAAGCTTTTCTCCTAATTCAATTCCAGTTTTTTCCCATAGGCTTTAATATAGTTTTCAAGTGATAAACTGTGATATAGGTTCTTCTGAACTTAATTGGATCTCAAAATTGAATCCATGTGTTTTCCGATGGTCTTAGGCGACCCCTGTGAAAGGCTCGTTGGACCTCCAAAGGGGTCCCGACCCACAGGTTGAGAACCGCTAGTCCATGGGCTCCATCCATGAGTTAAATCCATGAGTTTTCATGTGATAAACCCTTTTCTCACTATAAATGAATCTGGCCCATTGTTTTATATCTTGACAACTCTTCATCGCATCAGTTATGGTGAAAGCTCATAAATTCCCTAGAATTTGCATCTCTGCTCCATTGAAGCAGAACATAGAACTATATCTAACATGTAGATCCCTCTGAATGAATAAGAACATTTTAGCCTTCCTTTAGTTAAAGTAGGTAATGACCCCTCCTTATCATCTCTACTGAACAGCTCTTATACTTCATGAGAAAGGTGAGGATCAAGTTGAGCAGTGGTAGAGATCTATTTTTTGATCAAAACGGGGACCCACCAGCAGTCTATGACATTGTGAACTGGAAGCTGAGCCCAGAGGGCACCATAAAGCAAGTCAAGGTGGGCAGTTATGACACTGCTGCTTCTTTCGGTCAAGTCTTTACTGTCAACACAAGTGCCATTGTGTGGGCTACTGGAGACCAGGTATGTTGCCCTTTTAGATGTATAATTGTATATGAACTAGAAGATGCTGAAATGCCACAGTCTCATAGAACCATGAGAAACTGAGTTTAGAAACTCTACTCTAAAATACTGTATATCTTTCTATGCTAAACAGTCAATAAAGCAGTCGTTGTGCGACAAATTGGGCACGGTCATGTCAAAAAAGGGTGTGGTCATGTACAAAAAAGGCTGCGGTCTCATCAAAAAAGGTGTGGTTGCGTCAAAATTGGGTGGGGTCGCGGGAAAAAAAGCGTGGGGGATAAAAATAGAGAGGGCAACATAAAAAATAGACGAAGGCAACAAAAAAAGAAGCAGATGACCCAAAAAATTGTACAACAAATGCGTTTTGTGAATTTTTTCGCCATTTCGCGAATTTTATTTCTGTTTCGCGAGTTTTATGGCAAAGCGAAATGGGACAGATTCGCTCATCACTACTTGCAATTTGAAGCTAAAATGTGTAAAACGAAACATCTTGACTTCAGTGAAAACCATCATTTGCAATAAAACTGCAAGACACCTTTTCTCTATGACTGAACTAATTAATTGCCCTCATTCATGATTTGTGTTTTTTGAATTTTTAGTGAATCAACGATTTCCGTTTTCGTATTTGATTTTGTTGTATTTTGAAAAGAGTTCAAAGAAATTAATTTTGCATTCAGATGAGGTTTATTCATTATTCTTTAACAATGGCTATAAATGCCCCACCAGGTACATAAAATACCCCCATTATACGTTCTTCATTACATCTCCTTGATTCATTTTATATCACTAAGGACCATTGAACAAAGGGCACAGTTTTTCTCATCGGTTGTTCAACGTCCAACCGATTGACTAGTAAAACTGGTTCTGGTGGACTGGAATCTCTTGGGAATCCTAAGTTCTGTGCTCCAAGGAGAGACCCTATTAGTACAGTTGTGAGCTATATACAAACTTTTTCCATTCAAAATGGACCAGGGAATGTTCATTGATCTATTTTTTTTCTTTTGTATGTTTGTAGCTAATTTGGCCAGATCAGTTGCACCGCCATTGGACTTATATATATGGTATATATTTACTTAGCCTTAGGGGCACATTTACTAACCCACGAACGGGCCGAATGCATCCGATTGCGTTTTTTTCGTAATGATCGGTATTTTGCGATTTTTCGTAGCGACTTTTTCGTAGCGCTACGACTTGTGCGAATTGTCGCGACTTTTTCGCAGCTTTCGCGCCGAGTACAAAAGTTTCGGATTCATTCAAGCATCAGTATGGTGACTTTTCTTGGGCCAGGTTGGAGCTGCAGAGTGCCATTGAGCCCTATGGGAGACTTTCCTTGGGCCGGGTTGGAGCTGCAGAGTGCCATTGAGCCCTATGGGAGACTTTCCTTGGGTCGGGTTGGAGCTGCAGAGTGCCATTGAGCCCTATGGGAGACTTTCCTTGGGACAGGTTGGAGCTGCAGAGTGCCATTGAGTCCTATGGGAGACTTTCCTTGGGCCGGGTTGGAGCTGCAGAGTGCCATTGAGCCCTATGGGAGACTTTCCTTGGGCCGGGTTGGAGCTGCAGAGTGCCATTGAGCCCTATGGGAGGCTTTCCTTGGGACAGGTTGGAGCTGCAGAGTGCCATTGAGCCCTATGGGAGACTTTCCTTGGGCCGGGTTGGAGCTGCAGAGTGCCATTGAGCCCTATGGGAGACTTTCCTTGGGTCGGGTTGGAGCTGCAGAGTGCCATTGAGCCCTATGGGAGACTTTCCTTGGGACAGGTTGGAGCTGCAGAGTGCCATTGAGCCCTATGGGAGACTTTCCTTGGGCCGGGTTGGAGCTGCAGAGTGCCATTGAGCCCTATGGGAGACTTTCCTTGGGCCGGGTTGGAGCTGCAGAGTGCCATTGAGCCCTATGGGAGACTTTCCTTGGGCCGGGTTGGAGCTGCAGAGTGCCATTGAGCCCTATGGGAGACTTTCCTTGGGCCGGGTTGGAGCTGCAGAGTGCCATTGAGCCCTATGGGAGGCTTTCCTTGGGCCGGGTTGGAGCTGCAGATCTGTGAAACGCATTTGTCACGCAACTTTTTTGTCGACTGTGTCTTATCTTTGTTGCCTGTGTCTTTTTTGATGCAACCGTCTCTATTTTGACGTGACCACGCCCAATTTTTTATGCGACTCCGCCCATTTTTTTTCCACATCCGTGGCCAATTTGACTTTTTTTTGACGCAAGGCTATTTCTTCTGCAACGAATTTTCTCAAAACTTTTGCGAAACAATTCGCCAATGGCAAAATGTGGAAATTCATGCCTGACGAAAAACATTTGCTCATCACTATTAAAGAGAACCTCTTGTGACGAAACATTTCTAACTTTCGTGTTTATGTGACAAAAAGTCACATGATTAAGGATTTGGATTGGTCAGAGCCATGGATTCAGCCTAAAGGATTCTGCTAAAAAAAGGCGAATCTTGGGCGAATCCTGAACCAAATACTGGATTTGGTGCATCCTCAATATTTGCTCACAAACTCATCCACTATATATTCAGTGTGTTCATGTTGTATTCTTTTAAAGATCAATGAGGGCCTTTGTATTGTATCCCCCTTAGGTTCCTGTCTCAGTCTGTAGCCAGAGCTGCCCCCCAGGATTTAGGAAGGCCCCTATAAGTGGGAAACCAGCCTGCTGCTTCAAGTGTATCCCGTGTCCCCAAGGAGAGATCTCCAACCATACAGGCAAGTGAACAATTGGATATGTAGGCTAGAATATGTTGCTCCCAGTGGCCTGAAAACTTCCTGACTTGGGGGCAAGTTTTGGTTGCATAAAAACCAGGTGTACTGCCCAACGGAGCTTCCTGTAGGCTACCATCCACAGAGGGGCTACCAAATAACCAATGTCTGCTCTTATTTTGCACCCCCAGGATCTTTTTTATGCTTGTGTTGCTCCCAAACTCTTTTTACATTTGAATGTGGCTCACCGGTAAAAAAAAGTAATGGAGTAAACCTAAGGTAACATCCAGTTGACTACCACTTTCTTGCAGCTTCAACCATTATGTCTTTAAAATATTGTTACACCTTATGTTTTGGGCTTCTGTACCAACCTGAGGCCACCAAAGCCCTTTAGCAGTAGTGATCAGTGCCTCCAAAAATGCCCCCAGTAGCGGCCTGTCTTTTCTTCTGCTAATTTACACCGCATACTCTGGGCTTCCAGCAATAGGAAGAAAACCACTGCATTTCCATTTTGGAAGTGGATTCTAATATGCTGTACCCTAATGTAGGGTTTGTAAGTACCCATTTGTACCATTTCTCTGGGGTATTTTCTCTTTGGCTCAGCACTTTGCCTAGTTATGATTAGTGATAAGCGAATCTGTCCCGTTTAGCCGAAAAATTTGTGAATCTTTCAAAAGATTCGCAAAACGGCTAAATGTTGTGTGTCAAAAAAAATTTTCGCCCACGACTATTCTTTTGTTGCACAGCTATTCTTTTGTTGCACGGCTATTCTTTTGTCACCCGCGGCTATTCTATTGTCGCACGGCTATTCTTTTGTCGCACGGCTATTATTTTGTCGCACGCGACTATTCTTTTGTCGCACGGCTATTCTTTTGTCACCCGTAGCTATTCTTTTGTTGCACTGCTTATTCTATTGTCACCCGCTGCTATTCTTTTGTTGCCCACAGCTATTCTTTTGTCGCACGGCTATTCTTTTGTCACCGCGGCTATTCTTTTGTCGCCTGCAGCTATTCTTTTGTCGCGCCACTATTGTTTTGTCACACGACTACTCTTTCAAATTTTTTCATCCGTTTCGCGAAACAATCCTCCAATGGCGAAACACGGAAATTCGCCACGAATCCATGTCTGGTGAATCATTTCGCCCATCACTAGTTATGATTTTTTCTCCTTTTTATTGGAGATAATGGTACTTAGTACTGTAAACCCCTTCTTTTTTCTACTGATACATATGGTGTGTGATCAATACAGAAATATATATTTCTTTTGCTCTGTTGCAGCTTTAAAGCATTGGGATTTATTTTCTTTTGTTTACTTATATGGAGGATTTTTGGGGAGATCCTGTATTCTGGCAAAAAGAGAGAAGGCATTTTTAAGCTTATATTTTAGACTTTTATCATGATATAAAGCAGGGGTCCCCAACGCTTTTAACCTGATGCCACATTCAAATGTAAATAGAGTTGGAGATCACAAGCATAAAAAAGTTCCTAGGGTGCCAAATGAGGGCTATTATTGACTATGTAATAGGCCCTATATTAACTGGAAGCCTACAGAAGGCTCTTTTGGGCATTATACTGGGTTTTTATGCAACCAAAAGTTGCCTCCTTACCAGAAATTCAAAATGAAGCACCTGCTTTGAGGCCACTGGGAGCAACATCCAAGGGGTTGGTGAGCAATATGGTCACTGATATACAGTATACATGCAATATGAAAGTGACAATACAAGGCCGATTAGTAATGAATTCCTATTCACATTCTTTGGCAGCACCAAACACCTATACAAATGAATTCTGCATATGACCTATTGAAACACTGTAATAAAGGGCATATATTGCTGTAATTATATTTTCTTCAGACTCCATTGATTGCTTCAAGTGTTCTTGGGAAGAATGGCCGAACCTCCAAAACTCCAAATGCATCCAAAAGGGCATAGAATATCTGTCCTATGAAGATCCTTTGGGAGCCACCCTGGCAGCTATAAGCATCTTGTCATCCTTGGTTCCTGTATTTATCTTGAGACTGTTTATCAAACATAGAACAACTCCCATAGTGAAAGCCAACAATTATTCTCTAAGTTGCCTTCTGCTGCTCTGCCTGCCCCTCTGTTTCCTTTGCTCTTTGGCTTTCGTTGGCTTCCCTCAGCCTGAGAAATGCCTTTTGTGCCAAGCTGCATTTGGGCTGGTGTTTGCCCTCTGCGTCTCTTGTATTTTAGCCAAAACTATTATGGTGGTTCTTGCCTTTATGGCCACCAAACCAGTTAGCAAATTGAGAAGATGGGCAAGTCCTTTAGTGTCTTACATGATAATTTCTCTATGTTTTCTTCTACAATTCCTCTTATGCACGGTATGGCTGCTAAAGGCACCTCCTTACACAGAATATGACACACAAACAAAACCCGGACTCATCATTGTGCAATGTAACAATGGATCTACTGCTGCTTTCTGGAGCATGCTTGGATATCTTGGTCTCCTGGCCACCATCAGTTTTATTGTTGCTTTCTTGTCCAGGGGACTTCCTGACACCTTCAATGAGGCCAAATACATCACCTTTAGCATGCTGGCCTTCCTTAGTGTCTGGGCGTCCTATACACTGGCATCTTTCAGCGCACAAGGAAAATATACAGTGGCTACAGAGATCTTTGCCATCTTGTCTTCCAGTTGGGCCTTGGTAGTTTGCATGTTTGCCTCCAAATGCTACATCATACTCTTCAGGCCCCTCCTGAACTCAAAGAAAAGTCTCATGAAGAACGATAGTAGAAATATAAAGTCCAAATATAAAACCTGAGACACCTTTGAATGTAAAATTCCTTGTTGACTGGAGAAGGACAAGGTTCAAAATAGGGAACTGGACTGATTGAAATGAAATTGTTGAGGGGAAGAGATGGTTGGAAGGCAGGACAGGGACTCCATATTGGCTGACTTTTGATACTGTAGTAGGGTAGTGGGTGATTGGTTCATTGGAAGTTAGCTAAACAGTAGGTATCTCATTTGGAGCTCCTTGGTGGTGATAGCCAATTATCACTGGTACAGAGTTTGTTGTGTGGCGGGGTTGGGTCTGGGAACCAAGTGAAACAAGACTTTTTATGGAAGGGCTAAGAGTGAGGAGGACAAATCAGGACAAATAACGACAGCAGGTTGACCGAGGTTGATACAACTTTTTAAGCATCTACCTAAGGTTACAAAAAAGTTACATATGTTTAAATCCTTACTGTATTAAAGCACTGGATTTGGGTTTGCACTTTATTGATATTTACCTTTATTCATTTGATGTTCTTGTATAGAGAATGATGCAATAAACAAACTGTGAGCTTTTCCAGCCAAAATCAAGCTGTAGGTCTGTTATTTTAAAGTAGGAACAAGTGGCCCATCAAGTGGCACTGCCCATGTCAAGTATATCTCTCTGGTGTCAGGGGGTGAGTTTTTAAGTCAAAGCCCATTACTAATCTTCTCTAAAAGATTTTCAGGCTGCACTGGTTTTTTACCTAGTTATTAAATTCACATATGTAGCCTGAGTATAACCTATAACCTGTAGAAAATACATCTAGTAGCTGGAGGTACAAGATACATAAAGGTTCATACATGTACAGCACATGTGTTCCTTGATAAACATGGTTGTTTTCAACCCCTAGCTTTTTTCCAGTTGCACGATTAAGGTAAGGGTGGACTTACAGTATGGCTGTCTAGTAAGAAAAAGACCACATGCCCTGAGATATACTTAATTTTTAGAGGGTTTATCTCCTTCTATAATCATGGAAACCATGCAACCAAAAAATGCACCAAAGGCTCTTCACTAATTACATTTTGGGGGGTTTACATGTCCTTTAATAGCCTAATGAAGGTGCCGTTCTGGACCAAGGTTCCTCTCTAGTGGGAGTGAGTGGAAGCAATCTTCAGGACGATCTCTATGGCAGTGGTTCTCAACCTGTGGGTTGGGATCCCTTTGGGGGTCGAACAACCCTTTCACAGGGGTCACCTAAGACCATTGGGAAAACACATATTTCCGATGGTCTTAGGAATAACTTTATGGTTGGGGGTCACCACAACATGAGGAACTGTATTAAAGGGTCGCGGCATTAGGATGGTTGTTCAATGGGATCGCTATGGTTAAGGGTCCAGTTTTGAGGCATGGGGCCTGTGCTTCTTACCTAAATCTAGTGCAAATCCATGTCTGCAGAATTATTTCACCCATTACTAGTTTTGTTCTACAGGCTGGAATTGTATCAAGTAATATTATAAACTATTACAAAACTCCATCCCACCTTTGGCATTCAAAGGATTGGTATACAGGTATTGGACCCATTATCCAGAAAGCTCGGGACCTGGGACAGATAAGGGGTCTTTCTGTAATTCGGATCTCCTAAAAAGACCTAAAGTCTGCTAAAAACATTATTTAAACAGTAATTAAACTAGGACTGGGGTCCTTATATCTTATATCTTAGTTGGGATCAAGTACAGGTACTGTTTTATTATTACAGAGAAAAGGGAATCATTTAACCATTAAATAAACCCAATAGGGCTGTTCTGCCCCAATAAGGGGTAATTATATCTTAGTTGGGATCAAGTACAGGTACTGTTTTATTATTACAGAGAAAAGGGAATAATTTAACCATTAAATAAACCCAATAGGGCTGTTCTGCCCCAATAAGGGGTAATTATATCTTAGTTGGGATCAAGTACAGGTACTGTTTTATTATTACAGAGAAAAGGGAATCATTTTTAAAAATGTGAATTATTTGATTAAAATGGAGTCTATGGCAGATGACCTTTCTTTAATTCTGAACTTTCTGGATAATGGGTGTCCAGATAAGGGGTCTGACACCTGTACTATGTTTCATACCGTTCTAACAGAGCATGAGATGTACAGTATAGGGGGAGAACAGGCCCCGACTGGCAATCTGTGGGTTCAGCCAAATGCCAGAGGGGCTGCTGTAAGGTGCCACAGACACTCACTGTTTATTGGGCTGGGGGAGGCTGTTTGGGCCTCTGTATACTGGAAATGCCAGGGCCTATTGGGAATCCCAGTCCAGGCCTGCAGGACAATCCCTTTGGTGTATTAATGAGTGCAGAGTAATTTGCCTTTAGAAAGGAGTCCCCTGAATGATGAGAAAATGGGAATATTCCGCAGAGAATCATTGTTGGTAACCTTTAAACGGAATTGTCTCTCATTAATTTCATATAAATACTCAGCTGTAGAACAGAACCTTAACCTTAAAGGCAAATCATTTCACTCGTTGCGTACTGATGCATTCCCTGAGAAAGGAGACCCGTACATTGCAAGACCTTGAGTAAGTAGGTTGTACATTTAACATTATACACATTATGCACAGTGTAGTGGCCTCTTATGTTATACACCTACCTAAAGTCTCTTTCTTCTTGACAGATAATTTCTCTCTCTCTCTCTCTCTCTCTATATATATATATATATATATTGGCACCATAGATAGAATCCATGAAAAGAGAGCTACAGAGAAAGAGAGATGAGTCTATTTCAGATATAACATGCGTTCTATCAAAGGGACTTCTGGACTGAATATAGATGTGTCGTGGACAGGAGAAATGGTTGCTCTCATAGACCTTCTGCCACCCAGGGTCTCTCTAGACTGAGGACTATCACCATGCCTTAGATTTATTTTTCCTTACCCTCTATTCCTGTTTCCCAATGGCATTGACCCGTATGAAACCAAGTGTGAATGGAAAACGGTTTATTGATAATTATGTATTTTAAAAGAATTTATATTACTGTTCATTGAGTTGGGCAGTAATCCCCAACCAGTGGCTCGGGGGCAACATGTTGCTCCCCAACCCCTTGGATGTTGCTCTCAGTGCCCCCAAACCAGGGAGTTATTTTTGAATAGTAGTAGTTTTGGTTGAATAAAAGCAAGATTTCCTACCAAATAAAGCCCCTGTAAGCTGATAGGGTGCATAGAGGCTGCCTAATAGCCAATCTTAGCCTTTATATGGCACCTCCATGAACTTTTATAGTGCTTGTGTTGCTCTCCAACCATTTTACATTTGACTGTGGTCCACGAGTAAGAAAGGTTGGGGACCTCTGGAGTTGGGGTTATTATTAGTCTGTAACTTATTAGTTTTGCTTACAGGTATTTCCCTGACAGATAGTATGATGAGGATTCTGTACAAAGTGCTTTGGCTTTTCATCCTGTGCCATCCAATCCTGGCTTTCCAAGACCAAGTTTGTAGGCTCCATGTCTCAGAAATGGACGGGATTTTCCAGCCTGGGGAAATCATTGTGGGTGCTTTGCTACCTCTTCATATTGAAAGAGTATATTATCCCATTTCCTTCAGAGAGAGACCTCCTCGGATCAACTGTACAACGTATGTGAAGCTTATGGTTCTTTATCCTCCATGGCACTAAATATGTGTTTATCTACCTCTTTTCTTTGGTGACAACCTTATATTTTTAATATAAATGTGTTTTCTTTGATGATCTGTGCTCAGGCTGAAAGCTGTCTGTAACTGGAGCCAGACTGACTCTTTGAACAATAGTCCACAGTACCTAGTACATTTATTGACCTCTATAGAGGCCAATATGTTTCAAACATTTAGCAAATCTTAACTGATTTAGTCTGTCGGATTTGAATTAGTGAATCAGATCAGGTACAGTAGGTGTATTTTGTGGCTATTGATGATTACAATGTACTTCATGTTTAGTAACTGATCCAAAATGATGTAATGAGATTGATATTTTCCTCCAAAGATTCCACTCTGAGAACTTTCAGCAGCTCCAGGCCCTCATATTTGCTGTGGAGGAGATTAACAAGAACCCCAGTATTCTCCCCAATATTACTCTGGGGTTTCAAGTGTTTGATTCATGTAACGTGTTACAGAAAGACTTGGAAGGAACATTACAAGCTTTAACGGGATACAGTTGGCCCATCCCCAATTACCGGTGTCTAGATAGTACTCTAGCTGCAGTCATTGGGCCCTATGTTTCTACACCATCAATAATGTTGGCTCATATTTTGGGGCTGTTAAGATACCCTCAGGTAAGGGATATTAATAACAATGCAAAGATTTTTTTAAACCCATATAACTAAATAAAGAGCAAAGTCTTTGTACATGCATTCATTTAATTAGGATTTACACATGTTACCAACTACAATTAATTCAACAGTTTAGGATGTACTAACAACAATCCAACACATCTTAGTTGTGTAATGTATATCTCGCAAATTAGTCTTAAGGCTCTTTCTATTATTCGCCATCATACATGACTAGGGATGACTAAGGATGACTAAGGATGACAAGGGATGACTAGGGATGATTAGGGATGACTAGGGATGACAAGGGATGACTAGGGATGGCAAGGGATGACTAGGAATGATTAGGGATGACTAGGGATGACAAGGGATGACAAGGGATGACAAGGGATGACTAGGGATGACAAGGGATGACTAGGGATGACAAGGGATGACTAGGAATGACTAGGGATGACAAGGGATGACTAGGGATGACTAGGGATGACAAGGGATGACAAGGGATGACTAGGGATGATTAGGGATGACTAGGGATGACAAGGGATGACTAGGGATGGCAAGGGATGACTAGGGATGATTAGGGATGACTAGGGATGACAAGGGATGACAAGGGATGACAAGGGATGACTAGGGATGACAAGGGATGACAAGGGATGACTAGGGATGACAAGGGATGACTAGGGATGATTAGGGATGACAAGGGATGACTAGGGATGACAAGGGATGACTAGGGATTACTAGGGATGACAAGGGATGAGTAGGGATGACAAGGGATGACTAGGGATGCAATCCAGAATTTAGTTTTGGATTCGGCCAAATCCCAGCACTTTTTGAAAGTTATGGGGTGGGGAAATGGATGTGGGGGTCAGGGAAATGGGCAGGCTAGGCAGAGAAAGTAGAGTATGGGGTGGGGAAATGGGTGTGGGGGCAGGAAAATGGGCAGGCTAGGCAGAGAAAGGGGAGTATGGGGTGGAGCAATGGGTGTGGGGGGCAGGGAAATGGGCAGGCTAGGCAGAGAAAGGTGAGTATGGGGTGGGGAAATGGGTGTGTGGGGAAGGGAAACAGGTGGGGAAGATGTCGCTATTTAAAAGGGACTAATTGACCATGGAGAGAGTCATGGAAGGGGGGGATTTATAGATAGGGTTCCCAGCCTTACAAATTTACCAGCAGGTATATTGTGGGTAAATTTGTAATACCAGCACTGGCCGGTCAAATACTGACTGGGTGGCAACCCTACCTCCTTATATAGTAACAGGGTTCTTAGAGTTATATAGTTATGAAACAACTTTGCAAGATGTAGGGAAAATCAATGGGAGTTGAGTGTATTAAAACTACATTTTCAGCACAGAATACATTGGGGCATTTTGCGATGGTTTCACGAAAATATTCACCGATGGCAAAATGGGGCATTTCACCACAAATCCATAACTGGAAAAAGATTTCACTCATCACTAGTTACTATGACTCATTCTATGACCAGTAATCCATACTAACTAGTACCTGTATTTAGCAGGCAGTTTGTTCCATGCCCTCAGTTAATAGAATTAATGAATCAGCTCTAGTGATGAGCGCATTTTTTCGACAGACATGGATTCGCAACGGATTTCCGCGTTTCGCCATCGGCTAAATTGTTTTTCAAAAATTAGCAAAAATTTGCTGCGAAAGAATTTGTTGCACGTCAAAAAAGTTGTGGTCGCACAAAATAGTCATGGTCACATCAAAATAGGCATGGTCGTGGCAAACTGGGAGCAGTTGCGTCATTATGGACATGGGCGTGTCAAAAAAGTCATAGGCACGTAAAAAAAAAGAGTCGTGCGACACCCGTGGTTCATAAAATTTTCCCCGTTTCGCTAATTTTCTGGTAGTTTCGTGGATTTTGTGGTGACGCAAAATGGGACCGATTGTATCTAATGCCAGTATCATTATACAGCTACTTTTTAATTAAAAAAATAATAATTGTAATGTTTCTCTAACAGGTCAGCCACTCCTCAACCACTTCTCTCCTGAGCAACAGGAAAACTTTCCCCTCTTTTTTCAGGACTGTTCCAAGTGATGCTTTTCAGTCGAAAGGAATAGGAAAGCTGGTGCTGCTCTTTGGTTGGACCTGGGTGGGTCTATTGGCTTTAGACAACGATTATGGTCAGATAGGAATTCAGTTGGTCAAACAGGAAATTATCAAAGCTGGAGCATGTGTGGCCTTCAGTGAAACCATCATCATGAGTCAGCCAGACCGTAATGCTAAACACATAGTTAAGGTCATTAAGGAATCGACAGCCACTACCATAATTATCTTCTCCCTTCCTGCTGATTTGGCTCCTATTCTGGAAGAAATGTTGAGACAGAACATCTACAATAAAATGTTGGTTGGTTGCCATGGATGGTCCGCTTCCAGTTTATTTTCTGATGGCAAATATTCAAAGATTGTCTCTGGCACTATTGGTTTGGCCTTTAGCAGTGGGACAATTCCAGGGTTTAGAGAGTTCCTTAACAAAGCCCATCCTTTCAGAGGGATAGCAAAACCCTGGCTGAAGCTACTTTGGGAGGACACATTCTCCTGCCAGTTCCTAGATAAAACAAACTCTACAGGCCCAAAGGAAGTGCCTACAAAAGAGTGCACAGGAGAAGAAAGCCTAGAAAGTATCAATAATAACTACAATGATGTCTCAAGTTTAAGGAGAACGTACAATATATATACTGCAACACATATAGTGGCCAAAGCTTTGGAAGACCTGAAAAACTGCAACAACGGATACGATATGATCCCAGACAAAACGTGTTTGGATATTTTGCATTTTCAGCCATGGCAGGTAAAAGTTTTGACTTTGACAGTCTTTTAGAGAATTGAATTAACAAGGTGATATCAGTCCCAAAGGAATTTTTCCTTGAGATGCCACCACCTTAACCCCATTCAAGTCTACATGGTGACCCAATGCCCACAATCCCACCGCAACCTATCAGAATAAAATAATTCAATAAAAAGCCAAGGCCTGAAAGCACTTGCTGAAACTTAAAGTACCATCCCCCATTATACAATATAAAGTTAGCAAAAGTCACCTCAGAGTTCCATGACCTGTATAAAAGCACTTGGCCCTCAGCTTGTGCATTTATATGGTCATGAAGCTCCTCGATTACTTATAATATCCTTATATTTTCCAATAGGGGGTACATTATTCCCTATAGCTCCCTATAGCTCTTCAACTATTCAACTCTAAATGAACATCTTAAAAATGTACAAATTCAACAGGAATATATATTTGTTAAATTGACATAGTTTTGTCCACCCCTAACCTTTTAGCTTTTAAAGTACATAAAGAAGGTGAGGATCATGTTGAACAGCGGTAGGGAGCTTTTTTTTGACAAAAATGGAGATATCCCTGCAATCTATGATGTTGTGAATCGGAAGCTGAGCCCAGATGGCACCACAAAGCAAGTTAAGGTCGGCAGTTATGACTCTACAGCATTTTTTGGTCAAGTCCTCACTATCAACACAAGCGCCATCTCGTGGGGCACAGAAGACCAACAGGTAAATGGATGCAGTGGTTTCTGAGTACAAAATTCAGCCAAAGTCGGTTTCTTAGCAACAACTATAATTGTATAACGTAATTAAGCAACATGGCTCTTTGTAAATTGAATAAATGGTATGAGAAAAATGTGCCAACCCCTTCTAAAACTCTTAGGAAGCCCTAAAGAATAGGGCTCATGTATAGTGATGAGGGAATCTGCCACTACCATGTGACCGCAACCTTTTCGACACAACTGCGATGTATTTGACACAACAGCAACTTTTTTGATGCAACCGTGACTTTTTCCTCACTTGGTGAAATTTTTTTGGTGGCAAATTTTTGCGCCCATTTCATGAAAATGTATTCATGTATCACTTGTATGTATGTATGTATGTATGTATAACTTTATTTATAAAGCGCCACAAGGGTACGCAGCGCTGTACAGTCTTACAGAATACACAATTACACACAGGGAGGACAAGTGATATAATAAATAAATACAATAAATACATATATATATATATATATATATAAGTGCCATGTGGTATGAGACACAGTAGGAAGGAGGTCCCTGCCCCGTAGAGCTTACAATCTGAGTGGTTGGGTAACATACAGACACAAACTGGAAGGTAAGAGTGCATCAGGTATGGGCATTTGCCCTTAAGCACAGGACTGGGCAAAATAATGTCTTAGTGCCCCAGAAGGTAACAGCTGAGTTTTTTCGTAAAGAGAGTGGGTGAGTGTTCCCTACGGAGGGATTCAGGGATAGAGTTCCAGAGGTAAGGAGCAGCGAGATAGAATGGTTAAGACGAGAGAGCGCAGTGGGTGTGGATGGGGTAAAGAGACGGAGGCTCTGAGAGGAGCGGAGGAGACGACCAGGAACATGTAGGGAGACCAGTGAAGAAATGTAGTGAGGAGCAGGGAGACCAGTGAAGAAATGTAGTGAGGAGCAGAGGAGTGAAGGGTTTTGAATGTCAGCAGAAGGATTTTGTAAGCTCCTTTGCTTGACAGGCAGCCATGCTAGTGAGATTAATTGAGGCTGAGCAGGATCCCTCTTAGGAGAGAGCAGGAGGATCCTGGCAGCAGAGTTTAGGATTGATTGCAGGGGAGAGAGGTGGGAGTCTGGGAGGCCGGTTAGTAGGAGATTGCAGTAATCTAAGCGGGAAAGGATAAGGGCATGGATTAGTGTTTTAGCTGTTGCTTGTGAAAGAAAGGGGCGTAACTTGGCAATATTGCGGAGGAAAAAGCGGCAGGTTTTGGCAGTGTTATTAATATGGTTAGAGAAGGAGAGAGACTGGTCAAAGATAACCCCAAGGCAGCGTGCAGAATTTACAGGGTTGATGGTCATGCCATCAATAGTAATGGTGAAAGGAGGAGGAGGGCCAGGTTTGGGCAGGAAGACCATGAGCTCTGTTTTAGCTAGGTTAAGTTTGAGCTGGCGTCGGTTCATCCAGGAGGAGATAGCCAGGAGGCAGTTACCAATCTGGGTTTGGACATCAGCAGTTAGTGCAGGGGTGTCTAACTATATCTGGGTGTCATCTGCATATAGGTGGTATTTAAGACCAAAAGAAGAAATAAGGTCTCCCAAAGAGAGAGTGTACAGGGAGAACAGCAGGGGACCAAGCACAGAGCCCTGAGGCACCCCCACACTAAGCGGAACCGGGGTAGAGGATTTGTTAGCGAGAGCGACAGGGAAGGAGCGGTTAGAGAGATAGGAAGAGAACCAGGATGCAGCTTGATCCCGGATACCCAGAGAATAGAGAATTTGCATAAGAATAGAATGGTCGACAGTATCAAAAGCAGAGGAAAGGTCTAGGAGAATGAGAACTGAGTAGCGTCCTTTGGCCTTGGCAGTCTGGAGATCATTTGCCGCTCTACATAAGGCCGTCTCAGTGGAGTGCGCAGAAAACCAGACTGCATAGGGTCCAGCAGATTATGGGTGCAGAGGAAGTTAGTTACACGAGAAAAGACAAGACATTCCAGGAGTTTAGAGGCTGGGGGGCAGGAGAGAGACGGGACGGTAGTTGCACGCTGAAGCCTGAAATGACTGGAATTATGTTAGGCACATCTCCCTCCGGTGACCACAGTGACACTGGAATCTGACACTAACGCAGTTAGTGCGTAATCCAATAGATATGCCACAAGTCTCTGCACCCCGAAAAGGAGTAGCAGGTGTGCAGCTACTTATACAATGTACCAGGCAGTGTGGAAAATCGGCTGATTGCAGCCTTTTTCACCCATTACAAACTGTGAGGTGCATTGTAAATGAGGCCTAATAAGTCAAGGGTTTTTATATCCAAATTTCCCAAGCTTATACATTGAAACCCAAGGTCAACCAATGACCATGGTCCCTTGCTACTATAAGACATATCAGCCCAGTACTGCTGGCCAGGAAGGCTAATCAAACCCTAATTACTAGTGATTTCGGCAGGCATGGATTCGTTGCAAATTTTCGCGTTTCGTGGAAAGATTTCGTGAAAAATTTGTCGTGCATCCAAAAATTGTAGCCCGGGTCAAAAGAATAGTCGCGGGTGTCTAAAGAATAGTTGCAAGTGAAAATAAATAGTCGCGAGCATCAAAAGAATTTTTTGGGTAAGCGAAACAGGACAGATTCACTCATCACTACTATTTACCCATGCTATAAATGGCTGCCATGCCATGTCCATCTGGGACCTTAATATTGACCTCCAGCTGAAACATTACGGGTCTGATTTATTAAATTCATTTTTTTCTGGCCATATAAACTCAACAAGGTATAAATTCGAATTAAACTATATCTATATGGTCATATACATTACCGAACTGAACAGAAAACACCAATTAGTGCTGTTATATATAGCTAACACTAGAAAAGAAAAGATCGGGTTGCTATGGGTAACTGCACTTCTAAGTTAATGCAATTTCCGATATGATGAAAGTGTTCCATGTTAGTGGGTGAGCTTATGTACAGGCCATACACATTGGTGTTGTTTCAGTGCCCTCTGTTATTACTAATTTTCCATTAAAACTCAGCCTCATAACAAGAATGCATGACGAGCTGGTAGCAACGTTGGAATGATAACCTATTCAATTTCACCCCAGATCCCTGTCTCAGTCTGTAGCCAGAGCTGCCCCCCAGGTTTCAGGAAGGCGCCCCTAAGTGGGAAACCAGCCTGCTGCTTCCAGTGTATCCCGTGTCCCCACGGAGAGATCTCCAATACTACAGGCAAGTGGTGGGTTCATCTTTTGCTTACATGTAGTGATGGGCGAAATGTTTCACCAGGCATGGATTCGTGGCGAATTTCCACGTTTAGTCATTGGCAGATTGTTTTGCGAAACGGCTGAAAAAATTTGCGCGTCAAAATAAATAGTCGCGGGTGTCAAAAGAATAGTTGTGCGTCAAAATAAACAGTCGCAGGCGTCAAAAGAATAGTTGTGCGTCAAAATAAACAGTCGCGGGCGTCAAAAGAATAGTTGTGCGTCAAAATAAACAGTCGCGGGCGTCAAAAGAATAGTTGTGCGTCAAAATAAACAGTCGCGGGCATCAAAAGAATAGTTGTGCGTCAAAATAAACAGTCGCGGGCGTCAAAAGAATAGTTGTGCGTCAAAATAAACAGTCGCGGGCGTCAAAAGAATAGTTGTGCGTCAAAATAAACAGTCGCGGGCGTTAAAAGAATAGTCGTGCGTCAAACTAAATAGTCGCGGGTGTCAAAATAATAGTCGCGCGTCAAAATAAACAGTCGCAGGCATCAAAAGAATAGTCGCGCGTCAAACTAAATAGTCGCGGGCGTCAAAAGAATAGTCGCGCGTCAAACTAAATAGTTGCGGGTTTCAAAATAATAGTCGCGTGTCAAAATAAACAGTCGCAGGCATCAAAAGAATAGTCGCGCGTCAAACTAGTCGCGGGTGTCAAAAGAATAGTCGCGCGTCAAACTAAATAGTCGCGGGTGTCAAAATAATAGTCGCGCGTCAAAATAAACAGTCGCAGGCATCAAAAGAATAGTCGCGCGTCAAACTAAATAGTCGCGGGCGTCAAAAGAATAGTCCCGCGTCAAACTAAATAGTCACGGGTGTCAAAAGAATAGTCGCGCATCAAAATAAACAGTCGCAGGCATCAAAAGAATAGTCGCACGTCAAACTAGTCGCGGGTGTCAAAAGAATAGTCGTGCGTCAAACTAAATAGTCGCGGGTGTCAAAAGAATAGTCGCGCATCAAAAGAATAGTCGTGCGTCAAACTAAATAGTCGCGGGTGTCAAAAGAATAGTCGCGGCGTCAAAATAAATAGTCGCGGCATAAAAAAAATAGTCGCCCGACAAAAGAATAGTCGTGGGAGACAAATTTTTTTTATGCACAACATTTTCGTTGTGTTGCAAATTTTTCACCGTTTCGCGAATCTTTTGAAAGATTCGCAAATTTTTCGGCGAAGCAAAATGGGACAGATTCACTCATCAGTACTTACATGTCCTTGTAAGTAAACTTCCTTCAAATGAAACCATTATATGCTGCAGTTGACTGAGCAAGTATTGTACTTAAAGTATTTACTGGAAGTGTAGAGAAGAGGGTACAAACAGTATATCCATTACTTCTCATTATGTTCTCTTGTAGACTCTGTTGACTGTATGAAATGTTCATGGGATGAATGGCCGAACCTGAGGAAATCTAAATGCATCGAAAAGAACATAGAGTACCTCTCCTATGATGATCCTTTGGGGGCAGCCTTGACAACTACAGGCATTGTGTCCACCTTGGTTCCAGTTTTAATCTTAAGACTTTTCATTACTTATAAAGAAACTCCAATCATGAAAGCCAATAACTATTCTTTAAGTTGTCTTCTTCTGGTCTGTCTGTCCCTCTGCTTCCTCTGCTCTTTGGCTTTTATTGGTTACCCTCAACATGAAAAATGCCTTCTCCGCCAAGCTGCATTTGGTTTGGTGTTTACCCTCTGCATCTCTTGCATTTTGGCCAAAACTATTTTGGTGGTTCTTGCCTTTATGGCCACAAAACCTGGCAGCAAACTGAGAAAATGGACCAGTCGCTCAGTGTCCTACATGTTCATTTCCATTTGTTTCTTTGTACAGTTTCTCTTATGCTTGGTATGGCTGCTCAGAGCACATCCTTTTACAGAATACAACATTCAACTTAGACCAGACCTCATCATTGTTGAATGTAACAATGGTTCTCCTACAGCTTTCTGGAGTGTACTAGGGTATCTTGGTCTTCTGGCCACCATCAGTTTTATTGTTGCATTTTTTGCCAGAAGGCTCCCTGGGAACTTTAATGAGGCCAAATTCATCACCTTTAGCATGCTGGCCTTCCTCAGTGTATGGGTGTCCTTTATTCCAGCCTATCTCAGTGCACATGGGAAATATACAGAGGCAATGGAGATCTTTGCTATCCTGTCTTCTAGTTGGGCCTTAATTGGGTGCATGTTTATCCCTAAATGCTACATCTTACTCTTCAGACCCAACATGAACTCCAAGATACAGCTCATAAAAAGACCGTAGCAAAATGAAGGTTAATAATTTATGTTGAATATGCCGATAGATTCACCACATTAGTGCCACCTAGAACACTAAATTTATTCTGCAGAAAGCTTTACCATACCTGAGTAAAGAGCCGTAGAAGCTCCCCCCTCTGTTTGTTTAAGACAGCAGCTGCCATTTTAAGTAGCTTTCTGCTACAGCTCTAGCGGTTGGTAGCTCAGATCACACACACAAAGAGAAGATCAACACACCAGAGGCCAACCTTTAAACTATAGGAACAGAACTTTGGTTTTAAACAGCATAGGTTCCTCACAGTGAGGGCAGTGAGGTTGGGGAATGCCCTGCCGGGGATGTTGGGTAGGGGGTTCCTCACGGTGAGGGCTGTGAGGTTGGAGAATGACCTGCCGGGGGATGTTGGGTAGGGGGTTCCTCACGGTGAGGGCAGTGGGGTTGGGGAATGCCCTGCCGGGTTATGTTGGGTAGGGGGTTCCTCACAGTGAGGGCAGTGAGGTTGGGGAATGCCCTGCCGGGGGATGTTGGGTAGGGGGTTCCTCACGGTGAGGGCAGTGAGGGGGTTGGGGAATGCCCTGCCGGGGGATGTTGGGTAGGGGGGTCCTCATGGTGAGGGCAGTGAGGAAGTTGGGGAATGCCCTCCCGGGGGATGTTGGGTAGGAGGTTCCTCACGGTGAGGGCAGTGAGGAGGTTGGGGAATGCCCTGCCGGGGGTGTTGGGTAGGGGGTTCCTCATGGTGAGGGCAGTGAGGGGGTTGGGGAATGCCCTGCCGGAGGATGTTGGGTAGGGGGTTCCTCACGGTGAGGGCAGTGAGGTTGGGGAATGCCCTGCTGGGGGATGTTGGGTAGGGGGTTCCTCACAGTGAGGGCACTGAGGAGGTTGGGGAATGCCCTGCCGGAGGATGTTGGGTAGGGGGTTCCTCACGGTGAGGGCAGTGAGGGGGTTGGGGAATGCCCTGCCAGGGGATGTTGGGTAGGGGGTTCCTCACGGTGAGGGCAGTGAGGGGGTTGGGGAATGCCCTGCCGGGGGATGTTGGGTAGGGGGTTCCTCACGGTGAGGGCAGTGAGGGGGTTGGGGAATGCCCTGCCGGGGGATGTTGGGTAGGGGGTTCCTCACGGTGAGGGCAGTGAGGGGGTTGGGGAATGCCCTGCCGGGGGATGTTGGGTAGGGGGTTCCTCACGGTGAGGGCAGTGAGGTTGGGGAATGCCCTGCCGGGGGATGTTGGGTAGGGGGTTCCTCACGGTGAGGGCAGTGAGGGGGTTGGGGAATGCCCTGCCGGGGGATGTTGGGTAGGGGGTTCCTCACAGTTAAGGCAGTGAGGAGGTTGGGGAATGCCCTGCCGGGGGATGTTGGGTAGGGGGTTCCTCACGGTGAGGGCAGTGAGGGGGTTGGGGAATGCCCTGCCGGGGGATGTTGGGTAGGGGGTTCCTCACGGTTAAGGCAGTGAGGGGGTTGTGGAATGCCCTGCCGGAGGATGTTGGGTAGGGGGTTCCTCACGGTGAGGGCAGTGAGGGGGTTGGGGAATGCCCTGCCGGGGGATGTTGGGTAGGGGGTTCCTCATGGTGAGGGCAGTGAGGGGGTTGGGGAATGCCGTGCCGGAGGATGTTGGGTAGGGGGTTCCTCACGGTGAGGGCAGTGAGGGTGTTGGGGAATGCCCTGCCGGAGGATGTTGGGTAGGGGGTTCCTCACGGTGAGGGCAGTGAGGTTGGGGAATGCCCTGCCGAGGGATTATAGGCATTAATCACTAGGAAGAGCATTATATATGTGTGTATATGTACACTTTGGACTTAGTTCAACCTAACTTAACTATGTTACTATGTAATGTAATATGCAAAAACATAACACAAAGAAATTAAATGAAATTAAGTTTCATGTGATCTCAGTTATGAAGTTACAGTACATGGATCCTGCATAAGGTAAAACGTTAATCGACAACTATACCATTATATTTACTTTACCTTTATACTTGTTTATAAATGTTTGCTAGTTACAGGTATGGGACCCATTATCCAGAATGCTCAGGACCAAGGGTATTCCAGATAAGGGATCTTTCCATAATTTGGATCTCCATACCTTAAGTCTACTAAGAAATCAATAAAACATTAATCAAACCCAATAGGATTGTTTTACATCCAGTAAGAATTAATTATATCTTAGTTGGGATGGAATAAAAGTTAAGTCAATTTTAAAAATCTGAGTTATTTGATTACAATGGAATCTATGGGAGACAGGCTTTCTGTAATTCAGAGCTTTCTGGATATCGGATAATGGATCCCATAGCTATAGTACTTTTTCCAGATCTTCTCAAGGGAATAGCTACATGTAGCCTCATAGCTGGACCCCCGTAGAAGTACTGGAGAAAGGGTCTCCAGGCTGAATTCTCAAACTTGCACTTTCACAAAGGAACGTGGGAGCCGCTGGCTCAAGAATAGTACATTTTAAGACATGACAAAATAGAACTTTTTTTTACCAAATATCCACGACACAGTATCACATCATACACCAGATTCTTGGGGGTAATTACACCAAAGGTGCCCCCTGTATAGCAGAATCTAGCACTGTGCTCCAAGGGATTATACTATGACTACCTTGCCCACCTCAATACCTGCTCACCTGGGTACCTGCCCACCTGAGTGCCTGCTCACCTGGGTACCTGCCCACCTGGGTACCTGCCCACCTCAATACCTGCTCACCTTGGTACCTGCCCACCTGAGTGCCTGCTCACCTGGGTACCTGCCCATCTGAGTGCCTGCTCACCTGGGTACCTGCCCAACTAAATACCTGCTCATCTGGCTATCTGCCCACCTCAATATCTGCTCACCTGAGTACCTGCTCACCTTGGTACCTGCCCACCTGAGTGCCTGCTCACCTGGGTACCTGCCCATCTGAGTGCCTGCTCACCTGGGTACCTGCCCAACTAAATACCTGCTCATCTGGCTATCTGCCCACCTCAATATCTGCTCACCTGAGTACCTGCTCACCTGGGTACCTGCCCACCCGAGTACCTGCTCACCTGGGTACCTGCCCACCTCAATACCTGCTCACCTGGGTACCTGCCCATGTGAGTACCTCCTCACCTGGGTACCTGGTTTTTAACCACAAAAATGAGAATATTGATCAACGTTCCTCAGGCTTTCCTTCCTTAAATTAACCCTGTTATATCTCTGCAGACTAGTTCTGACTCAGGAACACAACAAACATATTAGCTAGACCATCACAAAACTCCATCCCATCCGTGGCACATAAAGGGTTACATTATTATGGGTTTCTGTGCAGTGCCAAATACCGATTAAAGCTGAACAGGCGACGCAGCAGGAGAATCCCTTTGGCCCAATGATGAGTATAAAGTAATTTGCCCTTGAATTAAAAATAGGTCCCAGGAACACGGGGACATGGGAATATTCTGCAGAGAATCCCTGTTGGTAACCTTTGAGCAGATTCATTCCATATAAATACAGAAATGCTTGAACCTAAAGGCAAATTTGGTGCTCATTGATACCTTCCCTGAGCCAGGAGAGCTGCACAGACCCTGAGTAAGTAGGTTGTACATTACACTTTCCATAATTTGGATCTCCATACCTTAAGTCGTATTTTGTTTTCATTTTTTTTTTCATGGAAAACAAATGATTTTTTTGCAATTTATTACGTGTCAAAACTGCAACAAATCTGAAAGTAAAATCTGCCGAGGTCCATGTAAATTCAACGGGCGGCTGTCCTGTTTCCAACTGGAAGATCTTCTTTTGCTTCGTGGTATTGGAGGTTCTCAGATTATTTGGATGCTCCATTCATTGAAAAATACAAAAATAATTGTGGTTCTTGTGTTTTTCTCCATTCATGGTTTTAATAAATCTTTTAGTTTAGAGAAAATGTGTCTTTTTTGTGTTTTTTAACCGCAAAAATGAGAATGCTGATCAACGTTCCTCCTTGGTTTAATGTTTTTGATTTTTGTGCCGATACATGTTAGAGAAGATATCAAATGTTTATTATAATAACTATATTCTCTGTTATTTAATTATCTGATTATTTCAGTGCCAAAAGCATCACTTTTGGTGGAAAGAGTGAAAATAAGATTTTTTTCTTAAGGGTAAAACCATAGAGTATGAGCCACCTCCCACAAACCAAGACATGATTAAGTGGGATTCAGTTTTACCCCAACCTCTCTCAGACCAGGCCTGGATTACAATCTGGGAAAACACAAAGCGGATGGTAACTTGCTCGAGACAAAAGGAGCATATCTACAAAATACTCATGTTCTGGTACCATACTCCCGCTAAGCTGCATAAATTATTTCCAAATCATCCTCTTCTTTGTTGGAGAAACTGCAGAGAAATTGGTACCTTGTCTCATATCTTCTGGACTTGTCCAATCATAACCCCACTATGGTCTGAGGCAGGGATCCCCAACCTTTCTTACTCGTGAGCCACAGTCAAATGTAAACAGACTTGGAGAGCAACACAAGCATCATAAAATTTCATGGAGGTGCCAAATAAGGGCTGTGATTGGCTGTTAGGGGCCTCTATGCACCCTATCAGCTTACAGGGGGCTTTATTTGGTAGGAAATCTTGTTTTTATTCAACCAAAACTTGCCCCCAAGTCAGGAATTCAAAAATAACTCCCTGGTTTGGGGGCACTGAGAGCAACATCCAAGGGGTTGGGGAGCAACATGTTGCCCCCGAGCCACTGGTTGGGGATCACTGGTCTGAGGTGTCAGATCTACTAAACAATATATTCCATACCTCAATACCAGTTGATCTAAGTACCTTCCTCTTAGGCCAACCAATTCCACGGACCCATAGGTCCACCCAAACTTTGATCAATCATATTCTCAAAGCCACCCATCTCTCCATGGCAGAAAAGTGGAAAACTTCCACCCCACCTACCTTGGTTGAAATCAAATACAGGGTGGAAAGTAATAAGCTATTTGAATCAAGTATTGCCCGTCTGCAAAACAAGACCCCAAATTTTCTCCAAATTTGGTCCCCCTGGGAATTAATAGCCTTAAGGTGCCCATACAGCGAGCGGATCTTTTCCCAATATCCCCACCTACGGGTAGGCGATATCGGGAAAATGTAGGCTAATTCGATCGTTTGGCCCTGGGGCCAAACAATCGAATTATAATGGGAGCAATGGGCGCAGTCGGTTCGGGGACCACATCAACGACCCGATACAGTCCCCAATGCGACTAAACCTTTTAACCTGCCCTATATTTGGCCAATTTCAGCACAGATATCGGTCGGGCATGCCCCTCGTTCCTGTCCCTACACAGGCCGATAAGCTGCCAAACCATTGAAATATCTTTTTAATAAAAATTCAAGTTACAAAAAAAAGCAAAAACCATACAGTATCGATATAAAACACAATAGATGAGATCTATACCAATTTATCATGTGAATAATACTTTATATGGCACCAAAGTGCCAGAGTTTCTACTGTCTGGGTTTCTTTTTGATCTGTGCCACAAGCCTTATTTACTGGCAATACTTGGCATGGACTGCAACATGAATACTGTTTATAATGGATAATTTAGAGTTCTAATTATTTATATATCTTTGTTATATTTTGCAGGCAAGGAAGAGACTTGGGAGCTTGACACAACGCGTTTTTACTTTACTGAATAGAATAGAAAAGTCCCAGATTTGATATTTGACTCCTTCCTGATGGTTGGTCAATTGTACATTGAATTACCCAGGATTTCTAATTCTATAGGAATGCATTGTTGGGAGTGGGTAGGTTGGCCCTGCTCTAGTTGTGAGGCTGGGCAGTTCAAGCATCGCTACCATACTATACTGAATATATATTAATCCATGCACTTGTGTACAGGACCCCGCACGTTTCAGGTGTGTAATAATCGTGTTAATATTATAATAGATTTCTTTCCTTTTCTAAGAGTTGGGTTTAGGGTAATCTGTAATGGATAAACTTTGTTCACAGGTATTTCCCTGACAGATACAACTATGAGAATTTTGTATACTGCACTTTGCCATTTCGTCCTGTTTCCAATTCTGGCTGTGTGCTCCAACGAGGAAGCTTGTAGGCTCCTTGTCTCAGAAATGGACGGGATTATCCAACTGGGAGATATCATGCTGGGAGCTGTGTTACCTCTTCATATTGATAAAGTATATTACCCAGTGTCCTTCAGACAGAGACCTCCTCAGATCAACTGCACACAGTAAGAGGGACCCTTCACTTTCTTGAAGGCTTTTAAGAAAAAATTGGGGGGTGAAATGTGACATGTATGTAGACCCAAGTGACTAAACCTCTATAGATGACATCTAGGGGCCCATTTACTAAAGTTTTCAGAGAAAAGTTCAACTTTTATTTTACGTTTAGTTTTTTTTTTTTTTTTGGCAGTATACAATTGTTTCATTTTTCTCTAAAAAATTTGAATTTTTAAAAAAAAACCAAAAACACAAACCTTTGAAATTTAGAAAAAATGATGTGACTTTTTTTAGACAGACAAAAAGCTGCCGAGGACCACTGAGCCCTATGGCTTAGAATAGTCAGTGGGGGTCATTTATCAACACTGGGCAAATTTGCCCAGTTGCAACCAATGAAATTGTTGCATTCAGTGTTCTACATGCAGCTGGCAAAAAAAAGCCAACTGCTGATTGGTTGCTATGGGTTACTGCCAAGGGGCAAATTTGCCTAGTGTTGATAAATGAGCCCCAGTGACAGCCTGCCCTTGACACATTTTCAAGGGGAAAATAATTCCATCATTGTTTTCTATTTCACTCAGTTTCAAGTGGAAATTAATCCAGTCATTGTTTTCTATTTCACACGGTTTCAAGGGGAAGTTAATCCCTTCATTGTTTTCTATTTCACCCAGTTTCAAGTGGAAGTTAATCCCATCATTATTTTCTATTTCACTCAGTTTTAAGTGGAAGTTAATCCCATCATTGTTTTCTATTTCACTCAGTTTCAAGTGGAAGTTATTCCCATCATTAGTTTCTATTTCACTCAGTTTAAAGTGGAAATTAATCCCATCATTGTTTTCTATTTCACTCAGTTTCAAGTGGAAGTTAATCCCATCATTGTTTTCTATTTCACTCAGTTTCAAGTGGAAGTTAATCCCATCATTGTTTTCTATTTCACCCAGTTTCAAGGGGAAGTTAATCCCATCATTGTCTTCTATTTCACTCAGTTTCAAGGGGAAGTTAATCCCATCATTAGTTTTTATTCCACTCAGTTTAAAGTGGAAGTTAATCCCATCATTGCTTTC
Source organism: Xenopus tropicalis (assembly GCF_000004195.4). NCBI lineage: Eukaryota > Metazoa > Chordata > Amphibia > Anura > Pipidae > Xenopus > Xenopus tropicalis. Next base: position 145,749,698 of record NC_030679.2, read on the forward strand.
TATTTCACTCAGTTTCAAGGGGAAGTTAATCCCATCATTAGTTTCTATTTCACTCAGTTTCAAGGGGAAGTTAATCCCATCATTAGTTTCTATTTCACTCAGTTTCAAGGGGAAGTTAATCCCATCATTAGTTTCTATTTCACTCAGTTTCAAGGGGAAGTTAATCCCACCATTGTTTTTTATTTCAACCAGTTTCAAGGGGAAGTTAATCCCATCACAACATTATGTGATTGTTTTTCAAGAATCAGCGCCAATGCTCCTAAAATAGCAGCTGGAGCGCTTCCTGTTTGGGAACAATAAAGAGGATTCATTGAAATTAATGGGCATTTAAATTTCATGAATGTCTTGAATTTTTTGTCTCGAAAAAATCATGATTTTTGGACAATAAACTCAATGTTTTCATTTGACCCCTCCAACATTATTTAATAAATGCAAGAAAAGAGTTTCAAGGTCAAAAAATTCTAGTTTTTGTAAATTTGCCCCTTAGTTTTTATCAGTAGTGATGAGCGAATTTTTTCGCCAGGCATGGATCCGCAGTGAATTTCCGCATTTCGCCATTGGCAAATTGTTTAGCGAAACTTTCATGAACATTCACCATGAAAAAATGGGACGACACAAAAAAGGGCACGGCCGCGTCAAAAGAGGGCGCGGTCACGTCACAATTGGGCTCGGTCATGTCAAAAAGCGCGGTTGACAAAAAAGGATGTGGGTGACAAAAAAAAATTGCGCGACATATGCTTTTCATTAAATTTTCACCGTTTTGCACATTTTCTTGCCGTTTTGCGAATTTTATGGTGAAGCGAAGCAGGACAGATTCGCTCATCACTACTTAGCAGTATCTTGAGCCAGACTGACTATTTAATCAATTGTCCTCACTAGCCCCTATATAGATAGCCCAGAAACCCTCACTTAGATACAGTAAATCAGATCAGATAGGCAAATGCACTTTTTTCTGTAATTTGTGGCTGTTATTTGATTTAATTATAACTTTTGATTTCCCTCAAAGATTTCACTTGGAGAACTTTCAGCAGTTCCAGGCCCTGGTATTTGCAGTAGATGAGATCAACAGAAACCCTGACATTCTCCCAAATATCACCCTTGGATTTCAAGTGTTTGACTCATGTAATGTGTTGAGGAAAGATTTAGAAGGCACTTTACAAATCTTGACGGGGTACAATAAGGTTATGCCCAATTATCTCTGTCTCCCAAGTACCCCTCTAATTGCTGTCATCGGATCCTATGTTTCTACACCATCGATTATGTTGGCTCATATTTTGGGGCTGTATAGATACCCTCAGGTGAGGCAAAATAGGATAAAATATTATTGCCTTTTAAAAACTCTTGGACTTCTTTTTTTGGCCCAAACAGTTCAGACCCCAATACCATTTCACCCTTTACGTTCTAGAAATGTATATATTTATAGTTACTATGTATTTAGGAAAACCAAATGTAATGTTTTCCAACAGGTCAGCCACTCCTCAACCAGTCCTCTCCTGAGCAACAGGAAAACATTCCCTTCTTTTTTCAGGACCGTTCCAACCGATGCTTTTCAGTCGAAAGGAATGGCAAAGCTGGTGCTGCATTTCGGCTGGACCTGGGTGGGTCTATTGGCTTTAGACAACGATTATGGTCAGATAGGAATTCAGTTGGTCAAACAGGAAATTATCAAAGCTGGAGCATGTGTGGCCTTCAGTGAAACCATCATCATGAGTCAGCCAGACCGTAATGCTAAACATATAGTTAACGTCATAAAGGAGTCAACAGCCACTACCATAATTGTCTTCTCCCTTCCTATTGATTTGGTTCCTATTCTGGAAGAGATGTTGAGAGAGAATATAACTGACAAAATGCTTGTTGCCTGTCAAGCATGGTCCACTTCCAGTTTATTTTCTGATGGCAAATATTCAAAGATTGTCTCTGGCACTATTGGTTTGGCCCTCCACAGTGGGAGCATTCCAGGGTTTAGAGAGTTCCTTAACAAAGCCCATCCTTTCAAGGGAATAGCAAAACACTGGCTGAAGCTACTTTGGGAGAACATGTTCTCCTGTCAATTCTTGGATAAAACAAACTCTACAGGCCCACAGGAAGTGCCTACAAAAGAGTGCACAGGAGAAGAAACCCTAGAGAGTATCAATAATAACTACAATGATGTCTCAAGTTTAAGAAGAACATACAACATATATACTGCAACACATATTGTGGCCAAAGCTTTGGAAGACCTGAAAAGCTGCAAAAATGGAGATGACATGTTCTCAGACCAGACGTGCACAGATATTAGGCATTTTAATCCATGGCAGGTAAAAAAATAAATAAAAATGTAACATTCCTCAAAGAAAACTCTTTTACTAAACATTTTGGAAAGCTGATATGAAACCTGAGATAATTCATAGATCCCCTTACCCAGCTCTTCTCAGGCCAATCCTAAATCCTATCTAGTTCAATTATATGGTCAAATGTATGTGGACACTTGACTGTCCAACGTTTTATTTAAAAAACAAGGTCAGAAATATAAAGTTGGACCTCTCTTTGCTTCTACACTATCTTTACCTTTACTCATCTGGGAAGGTTTGCGCTAGATGTTGGAACATTATTGGTAGGATTTTTTTCTCTCCATAGATAAGAAGTTGGGGACTGATGTTGGGGAGCAAGCCTAGTTGACAGTCAGCATTCCATTTCATACCACGGGTGACCAATTGAGGTTGATATCTGAGCTCTGCATGGGTCAGCCAAGTTGTTCCACCCCCATCACTGCCAACCAGACCTCGTGCAAGGGGTCATTTCCTGCTGAAACAGGAAAGAGCCCTATCAAAACTGCTGCCATTAGGAAGCACATATTGTCTAGAATCTTGATGTATTTGTACCTGTGTTGGCAATCAGTGTTCACATACTGGGCTATGTAGTGTAAATATAAATATCACTGGACAGATCCCAATAAGAATAATAGTCCCATGTTTCAGAAGTAGACCATACATGATGCTCTGCAAATGGTGCTGGGGCCTTTAGGTCAAAAACTCTTCTCCAACTGCTATGTAGAAATAAATTGCATGTATTACACGCAAATATATAAATCTTTCTTATATTAACTTTTGTCCATCATTTTAGCTTTTAAGGTATTTGAAGAAGGTGAAGATCATGTTGAACAGCGGTAGGGAGCTTTTCTTTGATGAAAATGGAGATATTCCTGCGATCTATGACATTGTTAATTGGAAGGTGGGTCCAGGTGGCACCATAAAGCAAGTTAAGGTCGGCAGCTATGACACTACAGCATTTTTTGGTCAAGTCTTCACTATCAACACAAGCGCCATCTTGTGGGCCACAGAAGACCAACAGGTAAACAACTGTTATTCATGAAAAGTACACTGTCCCAGAGTAGTTTTCAGCAGGGCAGACTACTGTCATCTTCTTTTACCTACTCAGGCATTTCCTGCCTTTTTAAAGGTCTGACAGTCAGGGGATACCTGGGTAAGAAGTGGAAGATGGAGGCTGCCCATCCTGTTTTTTATAGAACATGAGCACAGGTCTAGATAAGAGGAATGCAATTATATTCCAACAATTTGTTACCCCCATAGCAAATGACAAGAAGAGCACCACTAGACAGATTAATGCTCAGTGAATTTACTGCAGACTTGTACAGCACAACATGTTTCAGGCCCCTATATGCCTTTAATGTCCTCCATAGTTATTTACAAAATGGTGGATAAAAATGGATATTTATAGTAAATTAAGGTGAATTTTTCCTCAGATCCCTGTCTCAGTCTGTAGCCAGAGCTGCCCCCCAGGTTTCAGGAAGGTGCCCATAAGCGAGAAACCAGCCTGCTGCTTCCAGTGTATCCCGTGTCCCCAAGGAGAGATCTCCAACCATACAGGCAAGTGAAAGATTCATTTTGTGCCCCAATATTTAGCCTCAGCCTAGACCAGGGGTGGTCAATTCGTTGATTGCAGTCCACCAGTCGATCCACCGTTGATTTCTGGTGGACCGCGATGAAGCCCAGGATGCGGAAGTGCGGCGTGAATGAGTACATACACTGCGTTGCGTACGTACGCATTCCCCAGTCATCGGTCAATCGCGACCCCTGGCCTAGAGGAGTTGGTCATTTTCACATAATTATATGTTTTATGGATTTATATTTACATGACACAAATAACTTTCGTAATGGTTGGGTAATGGTGGGTAATATTTAATAACAGAGGTACAGATTTGCAGTAACAAATAGTAACGGATATGCTATGAATTTAAGAGTTTATGAGTAGAAATTGGAGTTATTTATCTATCGATTTATCATCTATCACAACACAGAGGTGCAAATAGCAGCCTGGGTGCAAGAAAAACAAAAATGTTTTGAACTCATGGATCTCTAGTAGTGATGAGAAAAAAATTTCGCCCGGCATGGATTTGCGGCAAATGTCCGCATTTCGCCATTGGCAAAATTGTTTTGCGGAACTTCAGTGAAAATTAACAGCAGAAAAATTAATTGTGCATCAAAAAAGTCATAGGTACATCAAAATAGGCACAGCCATGTAAAAATAGACACGGGCGCATCAGAATAGGCGTGTTTGCATCAAACTGGGCGTAGCCATGGGGAAATTGGCGTGGATGGGTCAAATTGGGCACGGTCATTTAAAAATAGGCATGGATGTATAAAAATAGGTGTGGTCATGTAAATAAAGCTGCACGCAACTTAAAAAGTAGTACGACAAACGCATTTACTAGTGATGGGCGAAAAGTTTCGCCAGGCATGGATCCGCGGCGAATTTCCGCGTTTCGCCATTGGCGGATTGTTTCGCGAAACGGATGAAAAATTTCGCCGCGGAAAAATTCGCCGCACCTCCAAAAATTGTCGCCGGCGTCAAAAAAGAATAGTCGCGGGCGACAAAATAATAGCTGCGGGCGACGAAACAATAGCGCGCGACAAAATAATAGCCGCGCGCGACGAAACAAGAGCCGCGCGACGAAACAAGAGCCGCGGGCGACGAAACAAGAGCCGCGGGCGACAAAACAAGAGCCGCGCGCGACGAAATAATAGCCGCGCGACAAAACAATAGCCGCGGGCGACGAAACAAGAGCCGCGGGAGACGAAACAATAGCCGCGCAACAAAATAATAGCCGCAGGCGACAATTTTTTTTGTCACACGACATTTTCGCCGTTTCGCGGATCTTTTCAAAGATTCGCGAATTTTTCGGCGAAGCGAAACGGAACAGATTCGCTCATCACTAGCATTAACCAAATTTTTCGCTCTTTCTCAAATTTTTTGGACGTTTCACAAATCTTTTGGTGAAGCACACTGGGACAGATTCATTCATCACTAGGCTTTGGCAAATAAATAAAAACCATGAATTTAATGATATATTTACAGTAGTAACCAACTTTCTAGGAACCTACTGCTATTGCCTCCTACATAAAGACAATAAGGGGCCCGTTTACTAACGTTCGTTTTTTTCCGTTTTCACAAATAATATTTTTAGGGATTTTACTTATTACACAAAAACTAAAAAAAATTGTGATTTATTAAATAAAAAATCCACAAAAATGTTTGCCATGAAAAACCAGGCTCGGTCATGTAGAAGTCAGTAGGAGATGTCCTTTCCTTTTCAGAAGCTTTCATTTGTACAGAAATTCTTACGCAAAAGGATTTTCATTTCAATTTTTTCATTCATGCTTTTTCAGTTTGGATCTTTTAATACATTTCTTGGCATTTGTGATTTTTGAGAAAATTCATTTTTTTTTGTCCTTTTCAAAACCTCTAATATAAAAATATTCAGAAATGGCCCTGGAAATGTATTATGTAAAAAAAAAAAAAGAAAAGAAAAATCCGGTTGACTAGGATCCCCAGGGCACCTCCCAGGGAGTGCTTTGCTTTGGAGCCAAATCCACAAGTTGGACCAGCAGGTTTTAAAGGATCCCCTGCTGGAGATCCAGTCAGAACCAGGAGATCAGACAAGTTTCCACTTAATCCTGTGTGGAGCTTGGCCAGGAGATGAGTCCTAGAGCCCCAACTGTTCAGAGAGAGCCCATCCCCAAAAACATTTCTACAACAGTTACAGTCAGGTTGTTGGGCGTTCATGGAAAATAGTGCTTCATGGCACTTATTTAAGCAGATGCATATGGTGGAAATATTACATTTCTTCTTATATTTTACTAAAATAACCTAAAGAGAGCAATTAGTTCAGTTATTCCTTGTGTATTCTATTTTAGACTCTGTTGATTGTGCTGCATGTTCATGGGATGAATGGCCTAACCTGCAGAGATCTAGTTGCATCCCGAAGACCATAGAGTACCTCTCCTATGAAGATCCTTTGGGAGCAGCATTGGCATATACTGGCAGCTTATCCTCCTTGGTTCCAGTTTTAATCTTAAGACTTTTTATTACTTATAGAACAACTCCTATAGTAAAAGCCAACAACTACTCATTAAGTTGTCTTCTTCTGCTCTGTCTGTCGCTCTGCTTCCTTTGTTCTTTGGCTTTCATTGGTTACCCTCAACCTGTAAAATGCCTTCTCCGCCAAGTTGCCTTTGTGTTGGTTTTTACTCTCTGCGTCGCTTGCATTTTGGCCAAAACTATACTGGTTGTTCTTGCTTTTATGGCCACAAAACCTGGTAGCAAACTGAAGAAATGGACCAGTCCTTACATGCCCTACGTGATAATTTCATTTGGCTTTTTTGTACAGTGTATCTTATGTATGGTATGGCTGCTAATGTCACCACCTTTTAAGGAATATAACATTCAACTTAAACCTGGACACATTATTGTTGATTGTAACAATGGCTCTCCCACAGCATTCTGGAGTGTTCTAGCATATCTTGGCCTCCTGGCCACTATAAGTTTTATTGTTGCCTTCTTAGCAAGGAGGCTCCCTGGGAACTTTAATGAGGCCAAGTTTATCACTTTCAGCATGCTGGCCTTCCTCAGTGTCTGGGTGTCCTTCATCCCGGCATCTCTCAGTGCCCAAGGCAAATATACAGAAGCAATGGAGATCTTTGCCATCCTGTCTTCTAGTTGGGCCTTACTTGGGTGCATGTTTATCCCTAAATGCTTCATCTTACTCTTCAGACCCAACATGAACTCCAAGACACAGCTTATAAAGAAAGACAGTAGCAAAATGAAGGCCAATCATTTTACCTGAAGGACCCTTTGGTGCCAAACATTTTTACAGCTCTCAGATTCAAGAATATCTAGATCTACAATTATTAAGACTATTCATTATTTGCGTTAAACCCTCACTAGATCCTACAGGTCAATGATTTATTGACTATTGTATGTTGAAATGTTTTTGCAAAAACAAAATGTATGAAATATGTAAATCTGAAATGACATAGTTGCATTTATATGATTTCAATGATTCCTTTGTATTAAGTGGATTCATCATGGGGGCAAATACAAATTGTAAGGGCAACTATATCTTTGGTTTTGTAATATATTTCTATTTTTGTACAAAACATTAAGACACAACTATTAAGTGCCTGCTTTAATTCTAGTGCCTATTTCTCAAACCCAGTGGCCACCTATATATCATACTGACTCTTCATTTTGTTCAATAGCATGTACAGAGAATAAACAAAGGTACAAAGGTATTGTGTTATAAGAAGTCCAGGCCCCTTAGTTTTCTCATAGCCAGTACAAAGAGAAATTATATGTAGAGGATCAGGTGACCCTTCGCCCTGTTCTGCCTGTGACATCATTCAACCCGATTAGAGGAATAGGAACAATCTGATTGGCTGGGAGCCCCAGTGCAACTCTAGGAAAAGAGGAGGACCCAGGGAGTGCTTTGCTTTGGAGCCAAATCCACAGGTTGGACCAGCAGGTTATAAAGGACACCCTGCTGAAGATCAAGCCAGAACCAACATAAAAGAGACTGTCCTGGAGATGAGACAGGTTTCCTCTTCATCCTGTGTGGAGCTTGGCCAGGAGATGAGGCCTAGAGCCTGAACTGTTCAGAGAGAGCCCATCTTGTTCCCTGCAAGGCTGCTAGAGATCCAGGAGGTACCTGGGGCCACTGTGGAGAGTCTGTGCTGCAGAACTGCCTGTGAACTACAGTGTGTCTGCCTCCGAGAGCCCCCTGGTGAGTGAGCCACCAAAGGGAAGTGTGTGGCCTGCTACGTGGGAGCGGCTACTAAATCCAAGTGGTGGTACTTTGGGAAGGCAGCACTACCTGGGGTATAAGAGCTTTTGGAAAGGGACAGTTTGCATTGAACTGATCTGTGCATTATTACTGCCATCTGGGTGAAGTGTGGGACTGTGGTATTAAAAGGACTGTGCTAGTTAGTCAGTTTGCATTATCAGCTAGTCAGACAGTTAAGTACCCGCGTGTCCCCAGTGCAGGAATGTTTTTGTATTAGTTGCCCTTTCTTTATTTCTACATAAAGTCAATCTTTGTTACTGCAAAAAGTGTGTGTAAGTCCCAGTTCCCAGTAGCTTTTATACAAAGGGGGCAAGGTCTGCTGGAGTCCAAATACCGGTAAACAGCGCGACCCGATTCTACAGGATCGTGGCAAGAAAAGGGTTACAGATATATCACAATAAGTATTTCCATTCTGAGGGCTGAACCTTACCTGGTAGGTTTAAGAAGTGAATTTCCACGTGCACTAAATTGATGAATAAAGTCTTTCTAATTGGTTTCAGTGATGAGTCAAATTTTTTGCCATACGCGGATTCACTGCGAAATTCCGCATTTCGCCATTGGCAAATTTTTCCACCGAACGGGTGAACAAAATTTGCAGAGTAAGGAAAAAGTAAGGACCACGCCCTTTTTACATGACCGCGCCCTTTTTGACGCGACCACACCCAATTTGACGCGTGACAAAAAAAATCTGCGCGGCGAATGTTTCCATGGCGAATTTTCTTGGAAGTTGCACAAACAATTTGCCAATGGCAAAATGGGGAAATTCACTCAAATCCATGCCTGGCGAAAAAAATTTGCTTATCACTATTCCTCACATTTACAGAGGTATATCGTACATGTGCAACCTGGGGCAGCACTAAAACGTAGGAGTAGGGTTGCACATGGCCCAGACCTTCAGCCAAGAAGAGACACTACTCAGTAGGAAACACAGGCTGCCATTAAACTGGAGCCCAACAAGTAGAAAAAATTCTATTTGCATCTACTTTCATCTATTAAAGGGGTTGTTCACCTCATGATGTAGAGCAGTGATCCCCAACCAGTGACTTGGGGGAACCTTGTTGCTTCCCAACTCCTTGGCTGTTGCTCCCAGTGGCCTCAAAGCAGGTGTCTATTTTTGAATTCCTGGCTTTTGGGCAAGTTTTGGTTGCATAAAAACCAGTTGTACTGCCAAACAGAGCCTTCTGTAGGCTGCCAGTCCATACAGGAGCTACCAAATAGCCAATCACAGCCCTTATTTGGCACCCTCATGAATATTTTTCATGCTTGTGTTGCTCTCCAACTCATGGGCTCATGGGTAAAAAAGGTTGGGGAACCCTGAAGTAGAGAGTTATATTCTGAGACAATTTGCAATTGGTCTTTATTTTTTATTCTTTATAGTTGTTTTAGTTATTTTATTTTCAGGCCAGGAGCTCTCCGGTCTGGAGTTTCAGCAGCTATTTGGTTGCTAGGGCCCAAGTTACCTTAGCACCCAGGGAGTGGTTTGGATGAGAGACTGGGATATGAATAGGAGAGGGGCTGAATAGAAAAGACAGTTACAAAGTAACAATAACAATAACACTGGAGCCTCACAGAGCAATCGTTTTTGTCTGCCGGAGAGTTGGAAGAAGAAGCCAAATAATTCAAAAATTATAACAAATAAATAATGAAGACCTACTGAAAAGATGTCACTTTTTTCCCTTTATTTTTTGTTGGTGATGAGTGTATTATTTCCTAGAACTAGTGATGAGTAGTGATGAGCGAATTTTTTCACCAGGCATGGATTCGCAGCGAATTTCCGCATTTCGCCATTGGCGAATTGTTTTGAGAAAATTCTGTGAAAATACGGCGCAAAAAAATTTATTGCATGGAATTTTTTTAGTTGAGCGCCAAACTGGGCGTGGCTGCATCAGATTGGGTGTGGTTGCATCAAAAAAATGGGCGACAAAAAAATAGACACCGGCAACAAAAAAATAGACGCGGGCGACCAAAAAATTGTGTGACAAATGCATTTGGTAAATTTTTCGCTGTTTAGTGAATTTTCTTGCTGTTTTGTGAATTTTATGGTAAAGAGAAAAGGGACAGATTCGAACATCATTAGTGATGAGTGACTTTCTTCGCAGGCACGGATTTGCAGCGAATTTCCGCATTTTGCCACTGACGAACTGTTTCGCAAAATTTCTGAAAATTTGCCACGGAAAAATTCATCATGTGTTAAAAGTAAGTTGCTGTTGCATCAAATTAGGCGTGGGCGTGTCAAAATGGGCGACAAAAATAAGATGAGGGCGACAAAATAAGACACAGGCGACAAAAAAGTCGCGTGACAAATGCATTTCGCAAATTTTTCGCCGTTTCACAATTTTTCTTGTCGTTTTGCGAATTTTATGGCGAAGTGAAGCGGGACAGATTCGCTTATCACTAAATAGAACATTTTGGGCCTGATTCACTAAAGTGCGATAAAAATTATTGCGCGCTTTTTTACGTTAAATAAGTCGCGATAATTAGCGCGCGATTCACCATAGTATTATCGCGTGCGATAAGTCGCCATTTTCGCATGCGGTATTTTTCGCGCTAGTTTTAGCACATGCCTTAATTTCCGCGCTGAAAAGAATACGATCACATGATTCACTATAACTTTTGCTCGCTAAATATCGCATTCGGCTATGGGAAAATTAACACCTACTACAGGCAGGCGAAAAATTATAGAAAAGTACAGTAAATGAGTTTTTGGCAATAAAATATGGACTTACAGTGTTATTTATTCAAGTCTGTGTCTTTTTACTCAATTTTACTAAAGTCTTGGCATGTATGGAATTTCGCTAATAATATACAGTACTATAGCGGTGAATATTTTGTTGCGATAATATACAGTACTGTAGCGGTGAATATTTTGTCGCGCAAAATACATTACTATGTATATTTTGGCGATTTTTTTTATCGGGATTTTGTAATCTCGCAACTTGCGGACATTTTGTGGCGATTTTGTAATCTCGTGACATGTGCGACTTGGGGCCATTTTGTGTCATTGAGCCTGCAGCCACCAAACTGAGAGGACATGCCTGGGGTTTCTGATCTGCTACCAGGGGAGAGGCGCTACATTATCAGCATGCTCCTGCGTGCAGGATATGATGACCCTCCGCTGGGGGACTTAGGGGTCCACGAGAGGAAGAGGGCAATCCTGGCCGAGCTAAGAGAGGGTTTGCTCGCCGGGTTTGCCCTTGATGTGGTCCCCCGCCAGCTCCAGCGTCTGTGGTCCGACCTGAAGCGCAGGAGCCCAGAACTGGTCGCTGAAATTGCGGAAGGTAATTATTGTACTTTATTATGCTGTTACAGTATACGTTCAGTAAAAGATTTAGCAAGTAATTTGAACTAAAGGTACAAATGTAAGAAATGTCAGGGATGATGAAAGTAACATAGTAACATAGTAAGTTGGGTTGAAAAAAGACATACGTCCATCACGTTCAACCATAATGCCAGTGAGGAACTGAAACGTTGGTCACAATAAACCTCTGAATATTATTTCCCATCTTTGTGACTCCTTGTGAAAATCCTGTGTGTCACCCCATGCCTGTCTAGATTTTGTTTTGCCCCAGGCACCCGGGTATTATTGTTCCTTATGGTGTGCAGCTTCCCAGCACTTCCTATTGTATATATATATATATATATATATATATATATATATATATATATATATATATATATATATATATATATATATATATATATATATATATATATATATATATATATATATATATATATATATATATATATATATATATATATATATATATATATATATATATATATATATATATATATATATATATATATACAGGCTCCTCCGGCCCCCGAGGCCCGACCTCCACCGGCCCCCGCAGCCCAACCTGCGGCCCCTGCGGCCCCCGAGGCCCATCCACCGGCCCCCGAGGCCCAACAGTTGGCCCCTAAGGCCGGACAATTGGCCCCAGAGGCCCCAGGACCATCGGTCCAAGAGGCTGAAGAGGCCCCCGAGGCCGAATATGCCCCCGAGGCCCCAGACACCCCCCCCTTGATTCCTCCCCCAGTTTCCACCCAGTTTCACCCCAGGCCCTTGAGTTCTCCCCCTAGGCCCCGGACTCCCCCCAGGCCAAGCGCTGGGCGCCAGGTTCTCCTGCGCACGAGGGACCATCCGTGCAGGAGGACCTGGCCAACATGAAGGCCGAGCTGGCCCAGCTCCGGGGGGAGGTGGATCAACTCCAGAGGGATATGCGAGAACTCAAGGGCAGCAAGCCCTAAGTTTTTTCCCCCCCTTTTTTCTTCTTCTAGTAAAATTTAAGATTTTTCTACTTTTGAACTGAGTAATGTCTCATTATTTATCCTTCCTTGATATGGTATTCTATACTTCCATGTAGTTTCCCCTACACTCTTTCATTTATCAGTAACACATCAATATGCTATATGGGTTAAATGTTTGCAAATATTCTGCCAACAATTTTGCCTTTAGCCCATTTTGCTGAATAGTAAAACTTGCGCTAATTAGTACGTAGCGTATTTTCTGGCGAGTGGGATAACTGCCAATCCAATGTTTTGTTGCCAGAATAATTGCAATATTATATTTGTCCCCATTTAATAAAGTGCCCATAACATATTTGCCATTTATTCTGTGTCTAAAATCTCCCACTTAATTTAAGCCACTTTAGCAAACGGACCCCTAAGTATTTGGCTAAATATTCTTAAATGCCCCCCCCCCCCCCCATTTTATTATCTCTAGCACTTCTTTTTTTTTCTTACTTAGATTTTTATCGTTTTCTGGGGGTTTTTTTGCAAATAAACATTTATACAGCACCTCGCTAGCACTCTGTGCTCTCCCAGGGCAAAATGTCGCCAGTTTTATGCTGCCGATTGTCGTGTGCGTAATGTCGCGACAATTAGCGCATGCGATAAATAGCGTGCATGCGGAAAATACCGCGCACGCTATTTATCGCGACAAGAATATCGCATGAAATACCGCGCGTAAAATAGCGCAAGTGTACTAATAGTGAATCGTGCGAAAAGTCGCCAAAATTAAGATGCGATACAATTTTTAACACACGCTAAAAATAGCGCACGTTAAATCGCACTTTAGTGAATCAGGCCCATTGAGTGTTTCCCAATGAGAGTAAAGGTCCCCATACACTATAAGATCCGCTCGCTTGGCAATATCGCCAAGTGAGCGGATCTTCACCCGATATCCCCACCTACTGGTGGGCGATATTGGGTAGCAAGTAGCTTAAAAAAAAATAATCCGAAAATAATCGAATTACATTCGCGGCCATGGGGCAGTCAGTTCGGGGACCACATCAACGAGCCGATGCGGTCCCCGATCCGACTGGATTTTCTAACCTGGCCGATCGAGATCTGGCCAATTTCAGGCCAGATATTGGTCAGCCAGGCTGTTCGGTTCTGCCCATACATGGGCCGATTAGCTGCCAAATCGGTCCAAGGGATCCATATCGGCAGCTATAATCGGCCCGTGTATGGGGACCTTTACTGTATATTCTTTCCCAGCCCCAATCATGTTCCCTTTTGCTTATTGCTATTTCCTGCAAACCAGCTCCATGAATATCCCCTTTTTGGGACTTCTCCAACCCCTATTCTTTCCCATCGGCCTGCTTGGTGGGAATTATAGTCGGCTGCACCGCTATTATAAAATAAACCTTATTTCAACACACCTGGAGTTTAATGAAATCCCACTGGCAAAACCTATTGACATATATCATTTGTCCCCGAGTTAGAACTTGGCCCCAAGGATCATCATTATGAGATAATAATCCGTAGAGAATTCCTTGTTGTTGCTTGTTGGAACGGAGGAGGTGGCAGTTAGTGCCATATAAAGGCTCCGCCGCAGCCATACACGAGACCTGGAATGGTTTATGCTCATTTGAATTTGGATTCTCATATAAAACCCAATGTTCAACAAAAGGAGGAAACCAAAACAAATCCAATCAATGAAAGAGCAGAACAATGAGATACAGTGAGTATTAAATAATACTTTATAATATGTATAATGTTTTATCATCTTGACCTCCCCAAACATCTAACATTTCTGTCCAACTCCATTATATTTATTTACTACATTCTAGCTCCAATCGTATGAACTGCGTTGGGCTCGATAAAGTTGAAATGTTGCCCTTTGTTTTTTTAGATGGGATTAATAAATTACATTTTTGACGCAGTTCAAACTATTGGTGTGCCTCTGGATTCTTATCCATTGATGTATTGAGCCCATGCAATGGTTAAGGAAAAACTATAGCTCCCAAACAATGTAGGTCACTATATAAATATATTGCATAAACAGCTCATATGTAAAACCCTGCTTCATCTAAATAAACCATTTTCATATAAATATACTTTTTAGCAGTATGTGCCATTGGGTAATCCTAAATAGGAAACTACCATTTTAGGTACTAAGCCCCGCCCCCTGGGATCATAGGCATCACAGTGCACACAAACAAGCCAAGGCACACATATATGCTAGGCCCCATCAGCCAATGAATGGGCAGAGTTCTGCCTTTTACTCCCACACTGCTTCCTTTAACAGTAAGAGCTGCATCACTTCCTGTCAGCTGATCTCTGAGGGAACACACAGCTCATCACAAAATGGCGGCTCAAGGGAAAGGATGTAAAAGGGCAATATTTACTGATATATATATTCCAGTTTGGGGAGATTCTTTAATAGGCCACTTAACCTAATATAAACTGTCTGTTGGTTATGTATTCATTCTGGGGGGATAGTTTCCCTTTAAACACCCAACACAAGTGTCCATTAGGTCACTGATGAATCTTCTTTGCTTTCAAACAGCCACCCATTGAATGTTGGGTTTGTATTCATAAATCCAAGCTGTAGGCATATAAATGCCTTAGGTATGTGTTCTTACACCGGTAGAATTGTGTGTTAAATGTCTGTGCATTTTCCTGTGCCTGGATAAACTATTAACTGTACATATTACACTCACAGGTGTTTTCCTGGTGGAAACCAAGATGGCTGGCAGTCTATATACAACATTTTGGTATTTCATCTTGTCCTACCCCATGCCAGCTTTGTACAGCAGGGACCAAGCCTGTAGGCTCCAGGTACCAGAGCTGGAGGGGATATTCCAGGCTGGGGATATAATGTTGGGGGCTTTGTTGCCTCTTCATATTGACAAAGAGTATCATCCCGTTACTTTCAGAGAAAGACCTCCCAATATCAATTGTACAACGTAAGTGGGGTTTTATTTTCTGTGATGCTGTGGGGAGAAGTGGGATAATTCAATGGACCCACATATCTTTTCTGCAGTAGGGAGGGCACTGTTCCTTAAGTGTCTTTTTAATGTATAAGTACAGTACAGTTCTGGGTTCCAGCACTCAGTAAGAACATTATACATTGGGCTAGCCAAGGCAAGGGCTTGGCAAGGTTGTGATCACAATGTAAGGTTCCCATCTGTCCCCGTTTTATGGGGATCAGCCCCGTTTCAGGACCTTGGTCCCGGGGAAAAGTGTCCCCGTGAAGCGTCCTCGGCTGCAAGCAGGGGTCCCATCAAATCCCCGTACTGTTATGTGTCTCATTCTAAAAACTGTGCCTGGAAAAGTGTCCCCGTGAAGCGTCCCCGGCTGCAAGCAGGGGTCCCATCAAATCCCCGTACTGTTATGTGTCTCATTCTAAAAACTGTGCCTGGAAAAGTGTCCCCGTGAAGCATCCCCGGCTGCAAGCAGGGGTCCCATCAAATCCCCGTAATGGACCCACATATCTTTTCTGCAGTAGGGAGGGCACTGTTCCTTAAGTGTCTTTTTAATGTAAAAGTACAGTACAGTTCTGGGTTCCAGCACTCAGTAAGAACATTATACATTGGGCTAGCCATGGCAAGGTTGTGATCACAATGTAAGGTTCCCATCTGTCCCCATTTTATGGGGATCAGCCCCGTTTCAGGACCTTGGTCCCGGCGAAAAGTGTCCCCGTGAAGCGTCCCCGGCTGCAAGCAGGGGTCCCATCAAATCCCCGTACTGTTATGTGTCTCATTCTAAATCAGCCCCGTTTCAGGACCTTGGTCCCGGGGAAAAGTGTCCCCGTGAAGCGTCCCCAGCTGCAAGTAGGGGTCCCATCAAATCCCCGTACTGTTATGTGTCTCATTCTAAAAACTGTGCCTGGAAAAGTTTCCCCGTGAAGCGTCCCCAGCTGCAAGCAGGGGTCCCATCAAATCCCCGTACTGTTATGTGTCTCATTCTAAAAACTGTGCCTGGAAAAGTGTCCCCGTGAAGCGTCCCGGGCTGAAAGCAGGGGTCCCATCAAATCCCCGTACTGTTATGTGTCTCATTCTAAAAACTGTGCCTAGAAAAGTGTCCCCGTGAAGCGTCCCCGGCTGCAAGCAGGGGTCCCACCCATCAAATCCCTGTACTGTTATGTGTCTCATTCTAAAAACTGTGCCTAGAAAAGTGTCCCCGGGAAGCGTACCCGGCTGAAAGCAGGGGTCCCATCAAATCCCTGTACTGTTATGTGTCTCATTCTAAAAACTGTGCCTAGAAAAGTGTCCCCGTGAAGCGTCCCCGGCTGCAAGCAGGGGTCCCATCAAATCCCCGTACTGTTATGTGTCTCATTCTAAAAACTGTGCCTGGAAAAGTGTCCCCGTGAAGCGTCCCCGGCTGCAAGCAGGGGTCCCATCAAATCCCCGTAATGGACCCACATATCTTTTCTGCAGTAGGGAGGGCACTGTTCCTTAAGTGTCTTTTTAATGTAAAAGTACAGTACAGTTCTGGGTTCCAGCACTCAGTAAGAACATTATACATTGGGCTAGCCATGGCAAGGGCTTGGCAAGGTTGTGATCACAATGTAAGGTTCCCATCTGTCCCCATTTTATGGGGATCAGCCCCGTTTCAGGACCTTGGTCCCGGCGAAAAGTGTCCCCGTGAAGCGTCCCCGGCTGCAAGCAGGGGTCCCATCAAATCCCCGTACTGTTATGTGTCTCATTCTAAAAACTGTGCCTGGAAAAGTGTCCCCGTGAAGCGTCCCCAGCTGCAAGCAGGGGTCCCATCAAATCCCTGTACTGTTATGTGTCTAATTCTAAAAAATGTGCCTGGAAAAGTGTCCCCGTGAAGCGTCCCCAGCTGCAAGCAGGGGTCCCATCAAATCCCCGTACTGTTATGGGTCTCATTCTAAAAACTGTGCCTGGAAAAGTGTCCCCGCGAAATGTCCCCGGCTGCAAGCAGGGGTCCCATCAAATCCCTGTACTGTTATGTGTCTCATTCTAAAAACTGTGCCTGAAAAAAGTGTCCCCGCGAAGTGTCCCCGGCTGCAAGCAGGGGTCCCATCAAATCTCCGTACTGTTATGTGTCTCATTCTAAAAACTGTACCTGGAAAAGTGTCCCCGTGAAGCGTCCCCGGCTGCAAACAGGGGTCTCATCAAATCTCCGTACTGTTATGTGTCTCATTCTAAAAACTGTGCCTGGCACTACACTACCCAACATAAGTGATGAGCAAATTTTTTCGGGCGGCATGGATTGCAGCAAAATTCCACATTTCGCCATCGGTATCAGCCGCAAAATTTTGCAGTTCAAAATTTACGGTAGGCGCTACCGTAAATTTTCCATTGCGAAATTTTGTGGCGCTACCATAAATTTTTCCATTGCAAAATTTTGCGGCTGATACCATGCTGCAATCCATGCCGGCCGAAAAAATTTGCTCATCACTTATGTTGAGTAGTGTAGTTCCAGGCACAGTTTTTAGAATGAGACACGTAACAGTACAGGGATTTGATGGGACCCCTGCTTGCAGCTGGGGATGTCTCACGGGGACACTTTTCCCCAGGACCAAGGTCCTGAAATGGGGCTGATCCCCATGAAATGGGGACGGATGGCACAGGGGACACTGGAACAGTCTCGTCAAATCGGGCGTGGTTGCGTCAAAAAATTTTTGTATTTCTCGAATTTTTCACCGTTTCGCAATAAAGTTTAGCAAATTTTTTGGAGAAACGGAACAGATTCACTCATCACTACCCAACGTTCCATGGCAATGCATAAATACTATAAATATATATAGGAGATCATACAACAAATTCGGTAATGCTTTAGTGAAGAGTTGACCATTACTCTTTCTTAGAATGAAAAAAAGCTATTAAGAAAAGTTTTTAGGATGTAAGATTTTGAAATTCTTTTCTAAAAGCAGCTGTACTGGCAGAAACAGTAATACATAAGATATCTTTGTGCATTCCCGATTCTTTAGTACATAACTAATCTGTTCTCTTTTTTTTTAAGATTTAACGTTGAGAATTTCCAGCAGCTCCAGGCCCTAATATTTGCTGTGGAGGAGATCAACAATAACCCCAATATTCTTCCAAATATCACCCTTGGATTTCAAGCCTATGACTCCTGCAATGTGCTACAGAAAGATCTGGAAGGGACCTTACAGGTGTTGACAGGATATAACGGGATTATCCCTAATTACAGATGTCTGGAAAATATTCCCATTGCTGCCATTATAGGACCCTACACTTCCACCCACTCTATTCTTCTAGCTCATATCCTTGGTCTATATAGATACCCCCAGGTAAAGTATGACTGTGTGTATGAGGGAAACCTCACCATATGAAATGGAGACCATTCTTCCAAAGCCACGTCATTTACAAATTTAGGGTTGTTAGTCCAAATATCTCTGTTGTATTTCAACAGGTCAGCCATTTTTCAACCAGCCCCGTCCTGAGCGACAAAAGAATGTTCCCTTCTTTCTTTAGGACTGTCCCTAGTGACATGTTTCAATCCCAAGGATTGGCAAAGCTGGTGCTCCATTTTGGTTGGACTTGGATTGGGCTGTTAGCCCTTGATAATGACTATGGTCAGCAAGGAATTCAGTTGGTAAAACAAGAGTTAATAAAGGCTGGAGCATGCATCGCCTTCTCTGAGAATATCCTTATGAGTCAACCAGACCGCAATGCTCGTCATATAGTCAATGTCATTAAGAAGTCAGCAGCTACAGTTATAATTGTCTTCTCCCTACCTGTTGATTTGGTGCCCATCCTGGATGAGATGTTGACCCAGAACATCACCAAGAAGGTCTTTGTTGCCAGTGAAGCATGGTCCACTTCAACTCTATTTTCCGATGGCAAATTTTCTGACATACTAACTGGCACCATTGGTTTAGCTCTCCACAGTGAGATGATTCCAGGGTTTGGAGACTTCCTCAACAAGTCTCTCCATTCCATGACCTGGTTGAAATTACTTTGGGAGGAATTTTTTGTTTGCAAATTCGCAGGTGAAAGAAACCTCACCGTTACTTTAGACGCTCCAATAAAAATGTGCACAGGAATGGAAGCTCTACAAATCAATGATGTCTCCAGCCTAAGAGCCACCTACAATGTGTACACTGCAGTGCGTGTTGTGGCCAAGGCTTTTGAAAATATGAAAAACATTGAGGCACCGAAGGTGTTCTCTTGTGGAAAATGTGAATATTTTAAACCATGGAAGGTAATATCTCACAAGCTGTTTTAGATATCGGTTAGATTCCATAAAGATGGAGAAATCATTCTTTCTCCTGTTCTATCTTCTCAATAGCTCTTAGAGTATATGAGAAAGGTGAAGGTTGTGCTGAGCAGTGGACGGGAGATTTTCTTTGATGAAAACGGGGACCCACCAGCCGTCTATGACATTGTGAACTGGAAGTTGAGCCCAGAAGGCACCATAAAGCAAGTCAAAGTGGGCAGTTATGATATAGCAGCTTTATCTGGACGTGTCTTCAGCGTCAACACAAGCTCCATCTTTTGGGCTACTGGGAATGAACAGGTATGTTCATCATTGTTAGAGGGCATATTCTATACTTTGCAATACCTTGAGTTGTTAAACCAAGCAAGCCAAGTCATTGATAATAACGTCTTCCAGGTCCCTGTATCGGTCTGCAGCCAGAGCTGTCCCCCTGGTTTCAGGAAAGTGGCCATAAATGGGAAACCAGCCTGCTGCTTCCAGTGTATCCCTTGTCCCCAAGGAGAGATCTCCAACCATACAGGCAAGTGATGAACTTGATGTCTAGATCAAAAAATCTGTAGCATAGGCCATTTTCTAATGATTTCGTTGAAAATATGATGGACAAGGCAGACACTGGGGCACTTGGGGTTGGTCTTTGTTCTGATGGAAGTCAAGACATTTATATAATATACATTAAGGAGGATTCATGTTTAGTCTAGGCAACAAAGGGTTATGTGTTACAATAAATCACAAGATGTCTGCTCATCCGAGAGCGATAAAATGCAATCACTTAGAATGCCCAATACCTTGGGGTATGCCTTCTTCTCAGGAAACCTCTATGTTCTCTTGCAGATGCTGTTGATTGTGTCACCTGTACTTGGGATGAATGGCCAAATCTACAGAAAACGAAATGCCTCCAAAAGAACATAGAATATCTGTCCTATGAAGATCCTTTGGGGGCAAGTCTGGCAGTTACTGGCATCATATCATCTTTAGTCCCTGTTGTTATTCTGAGGCTTTTTATTAAATATAAAAGCACACCTATTGTGAAAGCCAACAATTATTCCCTTAGCTGTCTTCTTCTGCTGTGCCTGCCCCTCTGCTTCCTCTGCTCTCTGACATTTATTGGTTACCCTCAACCTGAGAAGTGTCTTCTGCGCCAAGCTGCCTTTGGGTTGGTCTTTACCCTCTGCATCTCTTGTATTTTGGCCAAAACGATTATGGTAGTTTTTGCCTTTATGGCCCACCAACCTGGTAGCAAACTGAGGATACTGGTGAGACCTTTTGTGTCCTACTTAATTATTTCTATTTGTTTTCTCTTACAATTGATTTTGTGCCTGGTATCACTGGTAAAACTTCCATCGTTCACTGAATATGACACTCAAACAAAACCTGGAATCATAATTGTTCAGTGTAACAATGGCTTTTCTTTAGCCTTCTGGAGTATGCTTGCCTATCTTGGTCTACTGGCCACCATAAGCTTTATTGTTGCTTTCTTAGCCAGAAGGCTCCCTGACAGCTTCAATGAGGCCAAGTTCATCACATTCAGCATGCTGGCCTTCCTCAGTGTCTGGGTGTCCTTCATTCTGGCATCTCTCAACGCACAAGGAAAATATACCGAAGCTGTGGAGGTCTTTGCTATCCTTTCTTCCAGCTGGGCCTTGGTAGCCTGCATGTTTCTCCCTAAATGCTTTATCATGTTGTTCAGACCTGCCTTGAACTCCAAGAAGCGACTTATCAAGGATAATAGTCATTTATAACTCAGCACCATCGATTTTTGGACTGCCACAGACCACTCTAAACATCTAAACTGGATCCTTGCATCTACTTACAGTTTACAAACTTGAAACAAAACAAATATACAGATATATTTTTGGAAGGGTTAGGTGTACTTGCTCTCAAAACTGAAAGTATTATTTCCTGATACGGTGCAAATGAATTTACTGATTTACAATGGATTACTTCTGAAAACGCTATGCTTTTCTTTCATGTTGTTCTGGTTAAATACATTTCCTGATAAGAGTGCAAATGTCTCAACGTTCTTTCTTCCACTCAACATTGTAATTTAGGTTGACTTTCAACCCTTTGGTCTAAATGAAAACTGTGTAACTGCTAGTTCCTTCTGAATCCATCGGAAAAGGTGACCCCATGACTGAGGAAAGGATCTAGTAAATAGAGCATAAGAGAGATTCGAATACATGGCTCCCTTATACAGGTATAGGACCCATTATCTAGAATGCTCTGGACCAAGGGTATTCTGGATAAGGGGTCTTTCCATAATTTGGATCTCCATACATTAAGTCTACTAAGAAATCAATAAAATATTAATTAACCCCAATAGGATTTTTTGGCATCCAATAAGGATTTTTTATATCTTAGTTGTAAGGTATTGTTTTATTATTACAGAGAAAAGGGAATCATTTAACCATTAAATAAACCCAACAGGGCTGTTCTGCCCCAATAAGGGGTAATTATATCTTAGTTGGGATCAAGTACAGGTACTGTTTTATTATTACAGAGAAAAGGGAATCATTTAACCATTAAATAAACCCAATAGGGCTGTTCTGCCCCCAATAAGGGGTAATTATATCTTAGTTGGGATCAAGTACAGGTACTGTTTTATTATTACAGAGAAAAGGGAATCATTTAACCATGAAATAAACCCAATAGGGCTGTTCTGCCCCAATAAGGGGTAATTATATCTTAGTTGGGATCAAGTACAGGTACTGTTTTATTATTACAGAGAAAAGGGAATCATTTAACCATGAAATAAACCCAATAGGGCTGTTCTGCCCCCAATAAGGGGTAATTATATCTTAGTTGGGATCAAGTACAGGTACTGTTTTATTATTACAGAGAAAAGGGAATCATTTAACCATGAAATAAACCCAATAGGGCTGTTCTGCCCCAATAAGGGGTAATTATATCTTAGTTGGGATCAAGTACAGGTACTGTTTTATTATTACAGAGAAAAGGGAATCATTTAACCATTAAATAAACCCAATAGGACTGTTCTGCCCCCAATAAGGGGTAATTATATCTTAGTTGGGATCAAGTACAGGTACTGTTTTATTATCACAGAGAAAAAGGAAATCAGTTTTAAAATTCTGAATTATTTGATTAAAATGGAGTCTATGGGAGACGGGCTTTTTGAAATGTGGAGCTTTCTGGATAACGGGTTTCCGGATAAGGGATCCTATACCTGTATACTGGAAGGGGGGTTAAGGTTTTGCCAACCTTTATTTCATGTAGTCCCCAAGGTAGGCAATGAACAACTAAGAGCAGGTCCTGATTAATAGTTTGGAGGTGAGATGCTTCCAATTCCCAGGTATTCTCAGGAATTGTCATTGCAGTTCAGCAACTGGCCAAGGGGTGTCAGGGTTCCCTAGTTTATAGAAGGGGAAGGAACCACATCCTGTATCCTCACTCATGTGTTACCCTGAGAATGAAGTCTGTAGAATTTTACTGGATCATTAGAGCAAGAGGTGAAACTGAAAGAAATGGAATAAAATGTACAAGGTGCAAAAGTGCAAAAAAACTATATATCATCCAAACATGTAAATGCATAAGAATATAACTGGAACATGAAACACATATGCTGGCACACATTAGGGAAAAAGCAATATCTCTCCCACAATGTACTGTCATGGGTCACATGCTAGAAGTATGGTGGTTACAAAGGGTCAAAACTTACACCAAATGGGTTTTATACAGATACACTAAATGGCCAGCAGAGGGAGTTTACCGTAAGTGAGTAATGCAAAATGACAAGAGGAAGGAAGCTTATGCTGGAGACACCACGTGTTCTTTCTTTGTATCCTCATTTGCTGGAGGAGGTGGAGTTCTGAAGGGCCTTGGTGGAGGTAGGCACAGTTAGTAGAGCAGTCAGAGGATAAGCACTCACCCCAAATCCCCCCCTAACTGGCCTTCAGGCTGGGCCCCCTTAGCCCATAACAAGGTTACAGATATATAGAAACATTGAGGTAACAGTCACCCCGCTATAGTTCCAGGGGTACCCAGGGCACAAATAAGCACTCACCCCAAATCCCCCCTAACTGGCCTTCAGGCTGGGCCCCCTTAGCCCATAACAAGGTTACAGACAGATATATAGAAACATTGGGGTAACAGTCACCCTGCTATAGTTCCAGGGGTACCCAGGGCACAAATAAGCACTCACCCCAAATCCCCCCCTAACTGGCCTTCAGGCTGGGCCCCCTTAGCCCATAACAAGGTTACAGATATATAGAAACATTGGGGTAACAGTCACCCCGCTATAGTTCCAGGGGTACCCAGGGCACAAATAAGCACTCACCCCAAATCCCCCCTAACTGGCCTTCAGGCTGGGCCCCCTTAGCCCATAACAAGGTTACAGATATATAGAAACATTGGGGTAACAGTCACCCTACTATAGTTCCAGGGGTACCCAGGGCACAAATAAGCACTCACCCCAAATCCCCCCTAACTGGCCTTCAGGCTGGGCCCCCTTAGCCCATAACAAGGTTACAGATATATAGAAACATTGGGGTAACAGTCACCCTGCTATAGTTCCAGGGGCACCCAGGGCACAAATAAGCACTCACCCCAAATCCCCCCCTAACTGGCCTTCAGGCTGGGCCCCCTTAGCCCATAACAAGGTTACAGATATATAGAAACATTGGGGTAACAGTCACCCCGCTATAGTTCCAGGGGTACCCAGGGCACAAATAAGCACTCACCCCAAATCCCCCCCTAACTGGCCTTCAGGCTGGGCCCCCTTAGCCCATAACAAGGTTACAGATATATAGAAACATTGGGGTAACAGTCACCCTGCTATAGTTCCAGGGGTACCCAGGGCACAAATAAGCACTCACCCCAAATCCCCCCTAACTGGCCTTCAGGCTGGGCCCCCTTAGCCCATAACAAGGTTACAGATATATAGAAACATTGGGGTAACAGTCACCCCGCTATAGTTCCAGGGGTACCCAGGGCACAAATAAGCACTCACCCCAAATCCCCCCTAACTGGCCTTCAGGCTGGGCCCCCTTAGCCCATAACAAGGTTACAGATATATAGAAACATTGGGGTAACAGTCACCCTGCTATAGTTCCAGGGGCACCCAGGGCACAAATAAGCACTCACCCCAAATCCCCCCCTAACTGGCCTTCAGGCTGGGCCCCCTTAGCCCATAACAAGGTTACAGATATATAGAAACATTGGGGTAACAGTCCCCCTGCTATAGTTCCAGGGGTACCCAGGGCACAAATAAGCACTCACCCCAAATCCCCCCCTAACTGGCCTTCAGGCTGGGCCCCCTTAGCCCATAACAAGGTTACAGATATATAGAAACATTGGGGTAACAGTCACCCCGCTATAGTCCCAGGGGTACCCAGGGCACAAATAAGCACTCACCCCAAATCCCCCCCTAACTGGCCTTCAGGCTGGGCCCCCTTAGCCCATAACAAGGTTACAGATATATAGAAACATTGGGGTAACAGTCACCCCGCTATAGTTCCAGGGGTACCCAGGGCACAAATAAGCACTCACCCCAAATCCCCCCTAACTGGCCTTCAGGCTGGGCCCCCTTAGCCCATAACAAGGTTACAGATATATAGAAACATTGGGGTAACAGTCACCCCGCTATAGTTCCAGGGGTACCCAGGGCACAAATAAGCACTCACCCCAAATCCCCCCTAACTGGCCTTCAGGCTGGGCCCCCTTAGCCCATAACAAGGTTACAGATATATAGAAACATTGGGGTAACAGTCACCCCGCTATAGTTCCAGGGGTACCCAGGGCACAAATAAGCACTCACCCCAAATCCCCCCCTAACTGGCCTTCAGGCTGGGCCCCCTTAGCCCATAACAAGGTTACAGATATATAGAAACATTGGGGTAACAGTCACCCCGCTATAGTTCCAGGGGTACCCAGGGCACAAATAAGGACTTACCCCAAATCCCCCCTAACTGGCCTTCAGGCTGGGCCCCCTTAGCCCATAACAAGGTTACAGATATATAGAAACATTGGGGTAACAGTCACCCCGCTATAGTTCCAGGGGTACCCAGGGCACAAATAAGGACTTACCCCAAATCCCCCCTAACTGGCCTTCAGGCTGGGCCCCCTTAGCCCATAACAAGGTTACAGATATATAGAAACATTGGGGTAACAGTCACCCTGCTATAGTTCCAGGGGCACCCAGGGCACAAATAAGCACTCACCCCAAATCCCCCCCTAACTGGCCTTCAGGCTGGGCCCCCTTAGCCCATAACAAGGTTACAGATATATAGAAACATTGGGGTAACAGTCACCCCGCTATAGTTCCAGGGGTACCCAGGGCACAAATAAGCACTCACCCCAAATCCCCCCTAACTGGCCTTCAGGCTGGGCCCCCTTAGCCCATAACAAGGTTACAGATATATAGAAACATTGGGGTAACAGTCACCCTGCTATAGTTCCAGGGGTACCCAGGGCACAAATAAGCACTCACCCCCAAATCCCCCCTAACTGGCCTTCAGGCTGGGCCCCCTTAGCCCATAACAAGGTTACAGATATATAGAAACATTGGGGTAACAGTCACCCCGCTATAGTTCCAGGGGTACCCAGGGCACAAATAAGCACTCACCCCAAATCCCCCCTAACTGGCCTTCAGGCTGGGCCCCCTTAGCCCATAACAAGGTTACAGATATATAGAAACATTGGGGTAACAGTCACCCTGCTATAGTTCCAGGGGCACCCAGGGCACAAATAAGCACTCACCCCAAATCCCCCCTAACTGGCCTTCAGGCTGGGCCCCCTTAGCCCATAACAAGGTTACAGATATATAGAAACATTGGGGTAACAGTCCCCCTGCTATAGTTCCAGGGGTACCCAGGGCACAAATAAGCACTCACCCCAAATCCCCCCTAACTGGCCTTCAGGCTGGGCCCCCTTAGCCCATAACAAGGTTACAGATATATAGAAACATTGGGGTAACAGTCACCCCGCTATAGTCCCAGGGGTACCCAGGGCACAAATAAGCACTCACCCCAAATCCCCCCCTAACTGGCCTTCAGGCTGGGCCCCCTTAGCCCATAACAAGGTTACAGATATATAGAAACATTGGGGTAACAGTCACCCCGCTATAGTTCCAGGGGTACCCAGGGCACAAATAAGCACTCACCCCAAATCCCCCCTAACTGGCCTTCAGGCTGGGCCCCCTTAGCCCATAACAAGGTTACAGATATATAGAAACATTGGGGTAACAGTCACCCCGCTATAGTTCCAGGGGTACCCAGGGCACAAATAAGCACTCACCCCAAATCCCCCCTAACTGGCCTTCAGGCTGGGCCCCCTTAACCCATAACAAGGTTACAGACATATAGAAACATTGGGGTAACAGTCACCCCGCTATAGTTCCAGGGGTACCCAGGGCACAAATAAGCACTCACCCCAAATCTCCCCCTAACTGGCCTTCAGGCTGGGCCCCCTTAGCCCATAACAAGGTTACAGATATATAGAAACATTGGGGTAACAGTCACCCCGCTATAGTTCCAGGGGTACCCAGGGCACAAATAAGCACTCACCCCAAATCCCCCCTAACTGGCCTTCAGGCTGGGCCCCCTTAGCCCATAACAAGGTTACAGATATATAGAAACATTGGGGTAACAGTCACCCCGCTATAGTTCCAGGGGTACCCAGGGCACAAATAAGGACTTACCCCAAATCCCCCCTAACTGGCCTTCAGGCTGGGCCCCCTTAGCCCATAACAAGGTTACAGATATATAGAAACATTGGGGTAACAGTCACCCCGCTATAGTATATACATTTATATTAGAGAAACAAAATAAATCTGCATGCAGGGAGAAAGGCATGTTATTCTGGGGACTGTAGAATAATTTTAGAAATAATTTTTTATTTTTAAATCCCCTAAATTTACCCTAAACAGTCCCCAGAATAATTTACAGAATCATTTTGTCCTTTAGGACTTACACACTTTTTACTCACAACCTAGAATGTAAAGGTGTCAATTGACCATTTTCAATGTTGCGGCTGAAGGGGATTTTACTGATGTCAGAGACTGGAAAGTCCAAAAAGTTCAAGAAGGTGCATAGAGTCCATACCTGTGTGTGTGTGTGTTAAGCCTTTCTCTTTGTTGTGTGAAATAAAATTCCCAATAAATTCCCATTAAATTTCCCAGTATTTGTCTGAAATTCTCTCTTATTTGAGTAGATAGTTTTCATATCCCCTCTCTAGCGAAATCCAGTCTAAGGCAACTTTTGTCTCTTGTATATAGTGATGAGTGAATTGGTTCCATTTTGCTTTGCCAATAAATTCACAAAACTGCTGAAAAATTTGCGAAACGGGGAAGAATTCGTGAAATGTATTGGTCAATATGTGTTTTGAATTTTTTTTATTAAGACTAATGGCTAAAGCAGTGGCTCAGGGGCAACATGTTGCTCCCCAACCCCTTGGATGTTGCTCTCAGTGCCCCCAAACCAGGGAGTTATTTTTGAATTCCTGACTTGGGAGCAAGTTTTGGTTGAATAAAAACAAGATTTCCTACCAAATAAAGCCCCTGTAAGCTGATAGGGTGCATAGAGGCCCCTAATAGCCAATCACAGCCCTTATTTGGCTCCTCCATGAACTTTTATGGTGCTTATGTTGCTCCCCAAGTCTTTTTACATGGGACTGTGGCTAATGAGTAATAAAGGTTGGGGGGCTAAAGTCTGAATTGGCATAAAATGAAAAAAAAAAGCCTTGGGATCCTGCTGGGGCAGAAGGGGACATGACTGGGAAGAACAGAAGAGAAGGCATTAGGTGTGACATTGACAAAGGAAGTGTCCTCTTCCAGCTCTTGTCAGCAGGCCTATTCTTCTCCCCTGTACAAAAAGGTAGGGTTAGTTTTTGATATGCGGGGTTTTTAGAACTTTAAGGCGCACCAAGTAAGTATTTGTAAAATGTTATCAACCTAGACAGTTATAATTATAGTGGTCTACTGTTTTTGAGTATATTGTCTGTTAATAAACATGCCATGCCCATGATTGTCCAGTCTTAGGGTTGTGTTATGTTCTTATTAAGGGAATTTCGGGGTGGTTTGTACGGTTACAGCTGGGGCTGGTAGCAATAAATGTAAGCCAGGAGTTGTCCTATCTGTTCTTCCTCAGTCATAATGTAAAACTCTTAAGAATCTTAATATGGACGACAAAACATGTCACAAGGAAAGGCTCAGTTCATCCTTGAGAATATATGTGGGTGTGTAGACCATTTTTAAAAAGTTCATGGCGTATATCTGTGAGGGCCGTGATACCATCAAGACCAGGTAGTGAGGACTAAGTAGCAAGCAGGGCACTGGGGACTTGGGAATACAGTTCAATAACCTCAGTACCAGAAGGTCCAGGCAAGAGTGTAAGCCAGAGATGAGGCTTAGGTCAAGGTTCAAGATCAAGAGCAGTCAGGAACATGCCACAGTCTCACCCAAGTACTACAGAAAGGTACTATGATTGGTCAGGGAATCACAGGCAAACTGGGCTTTATATTGTAGTAGAGCACTGGGATCATGAAGTGATGATATAATGGCATGGGGATAATCAGCATTGGACTGGGCCAGTAGGACACCTGGAAAAAAATAAGTGGGCCCTGCCAACCCAGTAGCTCTCCCAGGGCAGCCATTGGTGGGTTTTTGGGTGTTAGAGGGCCTGGTTGTGTTGCACGTACTTAATTAGCCACCCCCCTGGAGTCAGTGAGCTGCAAAATTCAGAAGGAAGGGTGGGAGCTGGAGTTCCTGCATCTTCTCTCCTCTAAGTCCCAGTAAAGCCACATGGGCATTGGATGGACTGGAGGGGAAGTTCAAACTTCATCCATCCAATCCCTGTGCGGCTCTACCGAGACTTAAACTAAAGTGACAACTGAGCATCGAGACAGTTTGGAGTAGAAAGAACATGCAGGCACTCAAGCTCCCGCCCCTCTTTCCAAAAGCTCCCGCCCCCTTCCCAAGTCTGTGGCTCACTAACAGCAGGGGGTACCAGCTAATCAGGTTGCAGGGAAGGTTTGTGATTGGGATGGAGGGTCCCTAAGGTGACAGCCCCGGTGTGGCCCAGGCACCCCAGTCCAACACTAACTTATGACCCACCACCAATACCTTCTGGGCCTCACAATCTCATTTTTTTTGGCCCAATTGTCATTTGTGTATTTGCCAATGTATGTCAAAGCTATGGGTTTCAAAGAAGCCCAATGAGTTTTACTACATTTTATCTTCCTTTTGTAAAATATAGTGAACTCTAGTCTTAGCCCTGGATAATAATGCCTCCAAAAGTAGCCTTGTATCTTCTCAGGAGCCTTTCTAATTCAGTCACTGACCAGTCGGAAGAGCAAAATTCTGCTGGAAAGTCACATGATCTAATGCCAAGATGTAAAGAAACCATGCAAATGATCTAGTTTTGGATTATTACTGATATTGTATAAAGGCCCGACAATCCCAACCAGTGTCCATGTTCTACTGATATGGGCTGGTTTGGCAATTGGGCAGTTTTGAAAATTCCACCTGCTGATGCCCCATGTTGGCCAGCGCCCGTTGGATGGGTAGATGAGGGAGTGAAGTTCAGCTCCTCTCTGCTTCTTACTTTTTTGGTTGTCCATACTTTTTGCAAAATAATGGAAACAAAAGAAATGGCCGTACTGTATGTTGGTGTAAGGGCCTGCTCAGCTCCTAATGGGTTAGTGGTCCGGACCAAGGAGGAACCTTGTGTTTAGACAAGCAAACAATTTGAAAACGCAGCATCAGAAAGGTTTATCAATCTCGTAGTCATATTCAGGGTACAGGTCGGTCAGGCAGCAAATAGAATGGTCACAAACAGGCAGAAGGGTAAAACACAGTCCAAAAGGGCAATTTAGAACACACCCAGGAGCTTACTAGAGAAGTCCTATACTTGGTCATTGAACCCTGGTCTTCAGCGCATATTTATATTGAAGTTAATGCCACGCGCAATGACATCACAGGCAAGCAGTTCATTGTGTCATGGGTGCCGCCATCTTAAATTTTCTTACAAGTTGCCCCTCATTCACTCTCTGTCCATTCCACCCACAGGCCAATTAGTGGAAGACTGGACCAGACCAGCCAATATACAGTTGCCTTAGGGCCTTCTGTATCAGTATTTTTATTTGGTCAGTTGTTCCATGTTCTCCACTTGCATCATTGCACCAATGTTTTGGTACTCCGCAACCCCTGTGAGCCCCTCTACATCTACACCTACATGCAGGAACTACATAACCCACAATGCATTGCACTGGGATGTTCCTTTCCTTATTGACATCACGTGTGCAGCAGGGGATTGTGGGATTGCGAGGATGCAGGCTGAAAGCAGGCTGAGGACAGGCGACTACTGTTGAGTGTCAAAGTAGTCCCTAAGCCCCGCCAGATCAGCAGGGGGCGGGGCTTAGGGAACTGTTCCAACCCATATTACATTAAACATCATGAAAAGGCTGAATTATAATTTTAAATTGATGTATGTTGCAAAGTTGCTTGAAATTATCTTCACTTTTTAAAAAGCTCCTGTTGTGTGTTTGGGTGGAGTTCCCCTTTAATATAGGCTAGCCTGGACTGGAATTGTCAGGTATTACTTTGGTACCAGGTAACAGCTACATCAGCGGGGGACAGGTATCATCATCATCAATAATGCAATCTAAGATAGATAGACTGATAGAATGATGATAGATGATAGATAGATAGATAGATAGATAGATAGATAGATGGATAGATTGGTTAATAGATAGATAGATAGATAGATAGATAGATATATAGATTAATAAATAGATAGATAGATAGATAGATAGATAGATAGATAGATATATAGATTAATAAATAGATAGATAGATAGATAGATAGATAGATAGATAGATAGATTGACTGATTAATAAATAGATAGATAGATTGATTAATAGATAGATATATAGATAGATAGATAGATAGATAGATAGATTCATAGATAGATAGATAATAGATAGAGAGATTAATAGATTAAAAGATAGATTAATAGATTAAAAGATTTATTAATACATAGATAGATAATAGATTGATTGATTGATTAATAGATAGACCAATAGATAGATAGATTGAATAATAGATAATAGATACAGTAGATAGATAGATAGATAGATAATAGACAGATTGATTAACAGATAGATAGATAGATAGATAGATAGATAGATTGATTGATTGATTGATTAAAAGATAGATTTCTTAATACATAGATAGGTAATAGATAGATTGATTGATTAATAGATAATAGATACAGTAGATAGATAGATAGATTAATTAACAGATAGATAGATAGATAGATAATAGATAGATTAATAGATAGATTGATTAAAAGATAGATTTATTAATAAATAGATAGATAATAGATAGATAGATTGATTAATAGATAACAGATACATTAGATAGATAGATAGATAGATTGATTGATTGATTGATTGATTAAAAGATAGATTTATTAATAAATATATAGATAGATAATAGATAGATTGATTGATTAATAGATAGATCAATAGATAGATTGATTAATAGATACAGTTGATAGATAGATGGATAGATAAATAGATTGAATAACAGATAGATAGATAGATAGATAGATAGATAGATTGATTAAAAGATAGATTTATTAATAAATAGATAGATCGATTGATTGATTAATAGATAATAGATACAGTAGATAGATAGATAGATTAATTAACAGATAGATAGATAGATAGATAATAGATAGATTAATAGATAGATTGATTAAAAGATAGATTTATTAATAAATAGATAGATAATAGATAGATAGATTGATTAATAGATAACAGATACATTAGATAGATAGATAGATAGATTGATTGATTGATTGATTGATTAAAAGATAGATTTATTAATAAATATATAGATAGATAATAGATAGATTGATTGATTAATAGATAGATCAATAGATAGATTGATTAATAGATACAGTTGATAGATAGATGGATAGATAAATAGATTGAATAACAGATAGATAGATAGATAGATAGATAGATTGATTAAAAGATAGATTTATTAATAAATAGATAGATCGATTGATTGATTAATAGATATTAGATACAGTAGATAGACAAATAGCACTGTCTGAGTAGTGAGTGACATAATGTAACCGCTCGCTCCTCCAGGACTTTGTAATTGATTTGTCATTTTCTCTCACACGCTCCTGAATGCCCCGGGCTATTAGCCGCCGCTCTGCAGGGTCGGAGCTCCCACAGGCCCCCGAGGAGCAGATGGGAGGAGTAATTATCTATCATTACATCATTAGCAACTGAGCCTTCTCCTTCCTGGGGGAGACACAGAGATAACTCGCTGTTAATTACCGGATAATCATCTTAATTCTCTGAGATGCTTCCTATTGGCCCCTGGGCTTTCCCAGCTCTTTTAATTAATTGCTATTGTTTGTTCTACCTAGCGTCCCTGGCTTTATTTCTACCAGTAAATGATTTTAGTTATCATATTAAATATAGGAAATGTTTGTATTTATTATATTGAAATAACGTGACAAATATGAAGAATAAAAAATGAAAAAAATTCAGAAAGACGTTCCTATATTGTTATTAGGAAGAAAAGAACTTTATTTCATTTAAAGATAAAGCTGCACTTTGCCCCGGGCTGTATGGGAAATAGTATTATTGGAAGTTTTTCCCTTGCTTCTATCTGCTGTGTAACACAATGAAACTAGGGATCCAGGATCCGGTTCCGGATTCGGGCAAAATTTGGGCTTTTTCAGCAGGATTCAGATTTGGCCGAATCCACCGAATCTGAATCACATGACTTTTTCTCACATAAACATGGTTGGAAGTGGAAATTTTTCTCTTTTTCTTTAGGATTCCGATTCGGTTTGGTGTTCGCCCAAATTCTGGGTTCGGCCGAATCCCAAAATGGTGGATTCGGTGCATCCCTAATTGAAATGAGCTTAAAGAAGAAGGAAAGAGTAAATTATTTGGGGGTGCCAATGGTTGGGCACCCTAGGCTGGTGTCAGGGCTGGAACTAGGGGTTGGCAAAAGAGGCCTGTGCCTAGGGGGCAATAGTAAGGGGGGCACTAGGAACATACCTCTTCTGTCTGCCTACTTGCCCTTCCACAGGTGGGCCAAGTCGGCCAGATGCCCTAGGCACTTTGCCCCAGGCTGTATGGGTAATAGCATTATTGGATGTTTTCCTTTTGCTTCTATCTGCTGTGTAACACAGGGAGACTAGGGATCCAGGATCCGGTTCCGGATTCGGGCAAAATTTGGGCTTTTTCAGCAGGATTCAGATTTGGCCGAATCCACCGAATCTGAATCACATGACTTTTTCTCGCATAAACATGGTTGGAAGTGGAAATTTTTCTCTCTGGCCGTTCCTTATCCTAATCTGCATATGCAAATTAGGGTTCCGATTCGGTTCAGGATTCGCCCAAATTCTGGGTTCGGCCAAATCTCAAAATGGTGGATTCGGTGCGTCTCTAATTGAAATGAGCTTAAAGAGGAAGGAAAGAGTAAATTATTTGGGGGTGCCAATGGTTGGCTGGTGTCAGGGTTGGAACTAGGGGTTGGCGAAAGAGGCCTGTGCCTAGGGGGCAATGGTAAGGGGGGCACTAGGAACATACCTCTTCTGCCTGCCTACTGGCCCTTCCAGAGGTGGGCCAAGTCGGCCAGATGCCCTAGGCACAGCAGGGAAATACACTGTGTGGGTAAGAGATCCCGGACTAGAAGTTGGCAACAACGGTACCTACCTAGCGCCCCCTAGGGAGTTGCCTCTTCTGTCTGCCCCTAGTTCCAGCCCTGGGCCCTTTTATAGCTCCTCAAACTCCTCACCAGTGCAGCTCTTCAATGCTGGTCAAGCTCCTCCCCCAACACGCTCATCATTACTCCCGCCCCCTGAGCCGCTTGCCACTACTCCCGCCCACCTCACTCGTTGTGCTTTGTTGGTATAAATTTATTGCACAGTGGGAGGATCCAGAGGGAGGGGTCATGAGTAGAGTGTCCTGCCTAGAACGTAGTAAGAATTTGGCCCCGCACTGGTCAGTGCTTTAGTCTTAAGAAAACTGCCCCAGCTCAGGGTTCTTTTTAACGAGCACTACAGAGTGATCCTCCTCTTCCACTTCTTCTTTGTCCAATGCCCACGTCCGACTAACTCACAGTCAAAAAGTCAGCTTCTATGTTAAAGTTTGGCTCTACTGCACCTACGCACAGAAAGGAGGGGCACAAAGAGGGTCCCTCAGTGGTACTTGCTGAGAAAAGCCCCTGGCTGGGGCAAAGGTGGGGGCGGTTCACCTACAAGCTATTTAGTATGTTAGAGAATGGCCAATTCTTAGCAACTTTTCAACTGGTCTTCATTCTGTATTTGTAATTGTTTTTGAATTTTTTGCTTTTCTCTTCTGGCTCCTTCCAGCTTTCAAATGGGGGTCACTGACCCCGGCAGCCAAAAACTATTATTTTTTTTTTATATTGTTACCTTTTATTACTTATCTTTTTATTCAGACCCACTCCCATTCATCTTTCAGTTTCTCATTCGAACTAGGGATGCACCGAATCCACTATTTTTGTATTTAGTTAAACCCTGAATCCTTTGTGAGAGAGTCGGCCAAATACCGAACTGAATCCGAACCCTACGGAAGGTTTTAAACGTCCAAAAAATTTAAAATTCCGTATTAACGTGACATAGGTCACGTAATTTTTTGGATCTGGCCGAATCTGAATCCTGCCGGTTGAATCTTGAAAGGTTGAATCTTGGCCAAATTCCGAACCGAATCCTGGATTTGGTGCATCCCTAATTCAAACTACTGCCTGGTTGCTAGGGTAATTTGGGACCCTAGCAACCATATAGAATTCCAAACTGGAGAGTTGCTGAATATAACGCTAAATAATTCAAAAAACACAAATAATAAAAATTGAAGACCAATTGCAAATGGATCCCGCCGAAAAAGGCCGTATCTTGGCCAAATTCCAAACCAAATCCTGGATTCGGTGCATCCCTAATTCAAACTACTGCCTGGTTGCTAGGGTAATTTGGACCACAGCAACCATATAGCTGCTAGATTTCCAAACTGGAGAGATGCTGAATATAAAGCTAAATAATTTAAAAAGCACAAATAATAAAAATGGAAGACCAATTGCAAATGGCTCCAGAATAGCATTTTCTACAACATACTAAATTTAAAGGTGAACAACCCCCATAAAATCAGTTGGCAAATTGTCCCATCTCTCTAATGGCACTAGGTGGCGCTATGAAATCCATTAATAGCTTAATATCCTCCTTACGCCCTGAAACCCTGAAGAACACTCCTCCCCCGATTTTTGGAAGGGCTGTCCGGGTCAAAACTGCCTGCCCGGTTTCCCCAATTTAGACTGGCCAATGGTGATCGCCACATCATAGCCCCACCCCTGCAACATCATAGCCACGCAATGTCACTGCCCCGCCCCTCTGGCCGGGGTCAGTCATGGCAATGCTCTTATAACTCCCCTGTATAAGTCTGGAGCAGAAGATTTAAGATGTTTTTGATTTGTTTTTAGTTCCTTTTCGCTGTCCAATAGTGATGAGCAAATCTGTCCCGTTTCCCATAAAATTCGCAAAATGGCAAGAAAATTCGCTAAATGGAGAAAAATTCACAAAACGCATTTGTCGAGTGATTTTTTTTTTGTCACCCGCATTTTTTTTTCCGCCCGCATCTTTTTTGGTTGCCCGCATCTTTTTTTTTTTTGTCGCCCGCGTTTTTTTTT
Source organism: Xenopus tropicalis (assembly GCF_000004195.4). NCBI lineage: Eukaryota > Metazoa > Chordata > Amphibia > Anura > Pipidae > Xenopus > Xenopus tropicalis. Next base: position 145,785,949 of record NC_030679.2, read on the forward strand.
TTACATGACTGCGCCCTTTATTGATGAGGCTACGCCCATTCTTGACGTGACCACTGGCAATTTGATGCGCGACAACATTTTTTGACGTGCCCCGAATTTTTCCGCGGTGAATTTTCGCGGAAATTTCGCCAATGGCGAAATGCGGAAATTCGCTGCGAATCCATGCCTGATGAAAAAATTCGCTCATCGCTACTGTTCAACATTTTGCCCTGTTCCCCCAAATGTAGGAAAGTATGGTAATACCAGTTACCCAGTGACAGGGCTATTACAATCCTAAGGGGGGAATTAACTAATCATCTGATTTTTTTTTTCCCATTCAGATTTGTAGCTCAAAAAGTAGCAAAAAAAAAAGTTGCGCAAAAAATTTGAATCCGACAATTCTCCAGCTGAAACTCGCTGAGATCATGTAGAAGTCAGATGTCCCTTCCCTTGGAGACCCTTCTTTTGTCAGATATTTTATGCTGCTGCAAAAATTCAAAAAAGTCACACTATTGAGGGTGTGGCCCCATTGAGTTATAATAACAATATGGTTACAGCGGATACAGAAAAGGCAGATGTGCTTAACCAGTTCTTTTCTTCTGTGTATCCAGTAGGGGGAGCCAGAGGGACAAGTCCCACCCAATAGCTTCACTGTTGCCTCACCTCCCAATACACAGTGGTTGGCGCAGGATATGGTGCTTAAAGGGTTACACACGATAAATGTAAACAAGGCACCCGGGCCAGATGGAATACACCCTCGGGTACTGAGAGAGCTAGGGGCAGAATTGCAGTGGCCCTTGTTTCTGATATTCTCAGACTCGCTCTCATCAGGTATGGTACCTAGTGATTGGAAGAAGGCGAATGTCATTCCCATATTTAAAAAGGGAGTAAGATCTCAGCCTGGCAATTATAGGCCTGTAAGTTTGACATCCGTGGTGGGCAAGTTATTTGAAGGCTTGTTAAGGGGTCACATACAAAATTATGTAGTGGAGAATGGCATTATGAGCAGTAATCAGCATGGCTTTATGAAGGACAGGTCATGTCAGACCAATTTAATTGCTTTTTATGATGAGGTAAGTAAGAAGCTGGACAGTGGGGATGCAGTAAATATCATCTATTTGGATTTTGCCAAAGCATTTGATACCGTTCCCCACAAACGACTGCTTTCTAAACTAAGGTCTATTGGTCTTAGTGAAGCCGTTTGCACATGGATAGAAAACTGGCTACAGGATCGGGTACAGAGGGTGGTTGTTAATGGTACATTCTCTACTTGGAATAAGGTTCTCAGTGGGGTCCCTCAGGGTTCTGTACTGGGTCCACTTTTGTTTAATTTGTTCATAAATGACTTAGGGGAGGGTATTATGGGTAATGTATCAGTGTTTGCAGATGACACAAAACTCTGCAGACCAGTCAATTCTATCCAGGATGTGACATCCCTGCAGCAGGATCTTGACCAACTGGCAATCTGGGCAGCTAAGTGGCAGATGAGATTTAATGTGGATAAATGTAAGGTCATGCACCTGGGATGTAAAAATATGCAAGCCCCGTATACCCTTAATGGGACTGCACTAGGCAAATCCCTAATGGAGAAGGACCTTGGAGTCCTTGTAGATAATAAACTTGGCTGTAGCAAGCAATGCCAGGCAGCAGCTGCAAGGGCAAACAAGGTTTTGAGCTGTATTAAAAGGGGTATAGATTCACGGGAGGAGGGGGTTATTCTTCCCCTTTACAGAGCACTGGTAAGGCCCCATCTAGAATATGCTGTTCAGTTTTGGTCTCCAGTGCTCAAACGGGACATTACTGAGTTAGAGAGGGTCCAGAGAAGGGCAACTAAGCTGGTAAAGGGTATGGAAAGTCTCAGTTATGGGGAAAGACTGGCCAAGTTGGGTCTGTTTACACTGGAGAAGAGGCGCTTAAGAGGTGACATGATAACTATGTATAAATATATAAGGGGATCATATAATAACCTCTCTAATGTTTTATTTACCAGTAGGTCCTTCCAACGGACACGAGGGCACCCACTCCGTTTAGAAGAAGGGAGGTTCCATTTAAACATTCGGAAAGGATTTTTTACAGTGAGAGCTGTGAGGTTGTGGGATTCCCTCCCCGAATCAGTCGTGCTGGCTGATACATTATATAACTTTATATAGGGGCTGGATGGATTCTTAGCAAGTGAGGGAATACAGGGGTAGGGGGGATAGCTCTCAGTACAAGTGAGGGAATACAGGGGTGGAGGGGTAGCTCTCAGTACAAGTGAGGGAATACAGGGGTATGGGGGATAGCTCTCAGTACAAGTGAGGGAATACAGGGGTAGGGGGGATAGCTCTCAGTACAAGTGAGGAAATACAGGGGTAGGGGAGATAGCTCTCAGTACAAGTGAGGGAATACAGGGGGATGGGAGATAGCTCTCAGTACAAGTGAGGGAATACAGGGGTAGGGGGGATAGCTCTCAGTACAAGTGAGGGAATACAGGGGGATGGGAGATAGCTCTCAGTACAAGTGAGGGAATACAGGGGTAGGGGGGATAGCTCTCAGTACAAGTGAGGGAATACAGGGATAGGGGAGATAGCTCTCAGTACAAGTGAGGGAATACAGGGGTAGGGGGGATAGCTCTCAGTACAAGTGAGGGAATACAGGGGTATGGGAGATAGCTCTCAGTACAAGTGAGGGAATACAGGGGTAGGGGGGATAGCTCTCAGTACAAGTGAGGGAATACAGGGGTATGGGAGATAGCTCTCAGTACAAGTGAGGGAATACAGGGGTAGGGGGAATAGCTCTCAGTACAAGTGAGGGAATACAGGGGTAGGGGAGATAGCTCTCAGTACAAGTGAGGGAATACAGGGGTAGGGGGTATAGCTCTCAGTACAAGTGAGGGAATACAGCGGTAGGGGAGATAGCTCTCAGTACAAGTGAGGGAATACAGGGGTATGGGAGATAGCTCTCAGTACAAGTGAGGGAATACAGGGGTAGGGGAGATAGCTCTCAGTACAAGTGAGGGAATACAGGGGTAGGGGAGATAGCTCTCAGTACAAGTGAGGGAATACAGGGGTAGGGGGGATAGCTCTCAGTACAAGTGAGGGAATACAGGGGTAGGGGAGATAGCTCTCAGTACAAGTGAGGGAATACAGGGGTATGGGGAGATAGCTCTCAGTACAAGTGAGGGAATACAGGGGTAGGGGGGATAGCTCTCAGTACAAGTGAGGGAATACAGGGGTAGGGGAGATAGCTCTCAGTACAAGTGAGGGAATACAGGGGTAGGGGGGATAGCTCTCAGTACAAGTGAGGGAATACAGGGGTATGGGAGATAGCTCTCAGTACAAGTGAGGGAATACAGGGGTAGGGGGGATAGCTCTCAGTACAAGTGAGGGAATACAGGGGTATGGGAGATAGCTCTCAGTACAAGTGAGGGAATACAGGGGTAGGGGGGATAGCTCTCAGTACAAGTGAGGGAATACAGGGGTAGGGGAGATAGCTCTCAGTACAAGTGAGGGAATACAGGGGTAGGGGGTATAGCTCTCAGTACAAGTGAGGGAATACAGGGGTAGGGGAGATAGTTCTCAGTACAAGTGAGGGAATACAGGGGTAGGGGGGATAGCTCTCAGTACAAGTGAGGGAATACAGGGGTAGGGGAGATAGCTCTCAGTACAAGTGAGGGAATACAGGGGTAGGGGAGATAGCTCTCAGTACAAGTGAGGGAATACAGGGGTAGGGGGGATAGCTCTCAGTACAAGTGAGGGAATACAGGGGTAGGGGAGATAGCTCTCAGTACAAGTGAGGGAATACAGGGGTATGGGGAGATAGCTCTCAGTACAAGTGAGGGAATACAGGGGTAGGGGGGATAGCTCTCAGTACAAGTGAGGGAATACAGGGGTAGGGGAGATAGCTCTCAGTACAAGTGAGGGAATACAGGGGTAGGGGGGATAGCTCTCAGTACAAGTGAGGGAATACAGGGGTATGGGAGATAGCTCTCAGTACAAGTGAGGGAATACAGGGGTAGGGGGGATAGCTCTCAGTACAAGTGAGGGAATACAGGGGTATGGGAGATAGCTCTCAGTACAAGTGAGGGAATACAGGGGTAGGGGGATAGCTCTCAGTACAAGTGAGGGAATACAGGGGTAGGGGAGATAGCTCTCAGTACAAGTGAGGGAATACAGGGGTAGGGGGTATAGCTCTCAGTACAAGTGAGGGAATACAGGGGTAGGGGAGATAGTTCTCAGTACAAGTGAGGGAATACAGGGGTATGGGAGATAGCTCTCAGTACAAGTGAGGGAATAAAGGGGTAGGGGAGATAGCTCTCAGTACAAGTGAGGGAATACAGGGGTAGGGGAGATAGCTCTCAGTACAAGTGAGGGAATACAGGGGTAGGGGAGATAGCTCTCAGTACAAGTGAGGGAATACAGGGGTAGGGGGGATAGCTCTCAGTACAAGTGAGGGAATACAGGGGTAGGGGGGATAGCTCTCAGTACAAGTGAGGGAATACAGGGGTAGGGAGATAGCTCTCAGTACAAGTGAGGGAATACAGGGGTAGGGGAGATAGCTCTCAGTACAAGTGAGGGAATACAGGGGTATGGGGGATAGCTCTCAGTACAAGTGAGGGAATACAGGGGTAGGGGAGATAGCTCTCAGTACAAGTGAGGGAATACAGGGGTATGGGAGATAGCTCTCAGTACAAGTGAGGGAATACAGGGGTAGGGGGGATAGCTCTCAGTACAAGTGAGGGAATACAGGGTTATGGGGGATAGCTCTCAGTACAAGTGAGGGAATACAGGGGTATGGGAGATAGCTCTCAGTACAAGTGAGGGAATACAGGGGTAGGGGGGATAGCTCTCAGTACAAGTGAGGGAATACAGGGGTAGGGGGAATAGCTCTCAGTACAAGTGAGGGAATACAGGGGTAGGGGAGATAGCTCTCAGTACAAGTGAGGGAATACAGGAGTAGGGGAGATAGCTCTCAGTACAAGTGAGGGAATACAGGGGTATGGGAGATAGCGCTCAGTACAAGTGAGGGAATACAGGGGTAGGGGGGATAGCTCTCAGTACAAGTGAGGGAATACAGGGGTAGGGGGGATAGCTCTCAGTACAAGTGAGGGAATACAGGGGTAGGGGGGATAGCTCTCAGTACAAGTGAGGGAATACAGGGGTAGGGGGGATAGCTCTCAGTACAAGTGAGGGAATACAGGGGTAGGGGAGATAGCTCTCAGTACAAGTGAGGGAATACAGGGGTAGGGGAGATAGCTCTCAGTACAAGTGAGGGAATACAGGGGTAGGGGAGATAGCTCTCAGTACAAGTGAGGGAATACAGGGGTAGGGGGGATAGCTCTCAGTACAAGTGAGGGAATACAGGTGTAGGGGAGATAGCTCTCAGTACAAGTGAGGGAATACAGGGGTAGGGGAGATAGCTCTCAGTACAAGTGAGGGAATACAGGGGTAGGGGGGATAGCTCTCAGTACAAGTGAGGGAATACAGGGGTGGAGGGGTAGCTCTCAGTACAAGTGAGGGAATACAGGGGTATGGGGGATAGCTCTCAGTACAAGTGAGGGAATACAGGGGTAGGGGGGATAGCTCTCAGTACAAGTGAGGGAATACAGGGGTAGGGGGGATAGCTCTCAGTACAAGTGAGGAAATACAGGGGTAGGGGAGATAGCTCTCAGTACAAGTGAGGGAATACAGGGGGATGGGAGATAGCTCTCAGTACAAGTGAGGGAATACAGGGGTAGGGGGGATAGCTCTCAGTACAAGTGAGGGAATACAGGGGGATGGGAGATAGCTCTCAGTACAAGTGAGGGAATACAGGGGTAGGGGGGATAGCTCTCAGTACAAGTGAGGGAATACAGGGGTAGGGGAGATAGCTCTCAGTACAAGTGAGGGAATACAGGGGTAGGGGGGATAGCTCTCAGTACAAGTGAGGGAATACAGGGGTATGGGAGATAGCTCTCAGTACAAGTGAGGGAATACAGGGGTAGGGGGGATAGCTCTCAGTACAAGTGAGGGAATACAGGGGTATGGGAGATAGCTCTCAGTACAAGTGAGGGAATACAGGGGTAGGGGGAATAGCTCTCAGTACAAGTGAGGGAATACAGGGGTAGGGGAGATAGCTCTCAGTACAAGTGAGGGAATACAGGGGTAGGGGGTATAGCTCTCAGTACAAGTGAGGGAATACAGGGGTAGGGGAGATAGCTCTCAGTACAAGTGAGGGAATACAGGGGTATGGGAGATAGCTCTCAGTACAAGTGAGGGAATACAGGGGTAGGGGAGATAGCTCTCAGTACAAGTGAGGGAATACAGGGGTAGGGGAGATAGCTCTCAGTACAAGTGAGGGAATACAGGGGTAGGGGGGATAGCTCTCAGTACAAGTGAGGGAATACAGGGGTAGGGGAGATAGCTCTCAGTACAAGTGAGGGAATACAGGGGTATGGGGAGATAGCTCTCAGTACAAGTGAGGGAATACAGGGGTAGGGGGGATAGCTCTCAGTACAAGTGAGGGAATACAGGGGTAGGGGGGATAGCTCTCAGTACAAGTGAGGGAATACAGGGGTAGGGGAGATAGCTCTCAGTACAAGTGAGGGAATACAGGGGTAGGGGGGATAGCTCTCAGTACAAGTGAGGGAATACAGGGGTAGGGGGGATAGCTCTCAGTACAAGTGAGGGAATACAGGGGTAGGGGGGATAGCTCTCAGTACAAGTGAGGGAATACAGGGGTATGGGAGATAGCTCTCAGTACAAGTGAGGGAATACAGGGGTATGGGAGATAGCTCTCAGTACAAGTGAGGGAATACAGGGGTATGGGAGATAGCTCTCAGTACAAGTGAGGGAATACAGGGGTAGGGGGGATAGCTCTCAGTACAAGTGAGGGAATACAGGGGTAGGGGAGATAGCTCTCAGTACAAGTGAGGGAATACAGGGGTAGGGGGTATAGCTCTCAGTACAAGTGAGGGAATACAGGGGTAGGGGAGATAGTTCTCAGTACAAGTGAGGGAATACAGGGGTATGGGAGATAGCTCTCAGTACAAGTGAGGGAATAAAGGGGTAGGGGAGATAGCTCTCAGTACAAGTGAGGGAATACAGGGGTAGGGGAGATAGCTCTCAGTACAAGTGAGGGAATACAGGGGTAGGGGAGATAGCTCTCAGTACAAGTGAGGGAATACAGGGGTAGGGGGGGATAGCTCTCAGTACAAGTGAGGGAATACAGGGGTAGGGGGGATAGCTCTCAGTACAAGTGAGGGAATACAGGGGTAGGGAGATAGCTCTCAGTACAAGTGAGGGAATACAGGGGTAGGGGAGATAGCTCTCAGTACAAGTGAGGGAATACAGGGGTATGGGGGATAGCTCTCAGTACAAGTGAGGGAATACAGGGGTAGGGGAGATAGCTCTCAGTACAAGTGAGGGAATACAGGGGTATGGGAGATAGCTCTCAGTACAAGTGAGGGAATACAGGGGTAGGGGGGATAGCTCTCAGTACAAGTGAGGGAATACAGGGTTATGGGGGATAGCTCTCAGTACAAGTGAGGGAATACAGGGGTATGGGAGATAGCTCTCAGTACAAGTGAGGGAATACAGGGGTAGGGGAGATAGCGCTCAGTACAAGTGAGGGAATACAGGGGTAGGGGGGATAGCTCTCAGTACAAGTGAGGGAATACAGGGGTAGGGGGGATAGCTCTCAGTACAAGTGAGGGAATACAGGGGTAGGGGGGATAGCTCTCAGTACAAGTGAGGGAATACAGGGGTAGGGGGGATAGCTCTCAGTACAAGTGAGGGAATACAGGGGTAGGGGGATAGCTCTCAGTACAAGTGAGGGAATACAGGGGTATGGGGGATAGCTCTCAGTACAAGTGAGGGAATACAGGGGTAGGGGGGATAGCTCTCAGTACAAGTGAGGGAATACAGGGGTAGGGGAGATAGCTCTCAGTACAAGTGAGGGAATACAGGGGTAGGGGAGATAGCTCTCAGTACAAGTGAGGGAATACAGGGGTAGGGGAGATAGCTCTCAGTACAAGTGAGGGAATACAGGGGTAGGGGGATAGCTCTCAGTACAAGTGAGGGAATACAGGTGTAGGGGAGATAGCTCTCAGTACAAGTGAGGGAATACAGGGGTAGGGGAGATAGCTCTCAGTACAAGTGAGGGAATACAGGGGTAGGGGAGATAGCTCTCAGTACAAGTGAGGGAATACAGGGGTAGGGGGGATAGCTCTCAGTACAAGTGAGGGAATACAGGGGTATGGGAGATAGCTCTCAGTACAAGTGAGGGAATACAGGGGTAGGGAGATAGCTCTCAGTACAAGTGAGGGAATACAGGGGTAGGGGGGATAGCTCTCAGTACAAGTGAGGGAATACAGGGGTATGGGGGATAGCTCTCAGTACAAGTGAGGGAATACAGGGGTAGGGGGGATAGCTCTTAGTACAAATTGCCCCAGGGACTGGTCCGATTGCCATCTTGGAGTCAGGAAGGAATTTTTTCCCCTCTGTGGCAAATTAGAGAGGCTTCAGATGGGGTTTTTTGCCTTCCTCTGGATCAACTAGTAGTTAGGCAGGTTATATATAGGCATTATGGTTGAACTTGATGGACGTATGTCTTTTTTCAACCCAACTTACTATGTTACTATGTTACTATGTATTGCGACTTTTCTCACACAGAATTTTTTAGGTCAGACTTTTAAGTAGATGTCAGACATTTATGGAAAAGAGTTTATTTGAATGAAGTGTTTATTGTGTTGGGTTGAAGAACCCCAACAGACTGTTCTTCAACTTTGGCTTCTTCTTCCAATTCTTCTTCTTCCGATTCTTCTTCTTATTCTTAGCGCTCCCCATTTTCAAATGTTACTCCTCCTACAGTTTTAGGGGTACAACACCCAAAATCCCCACACTTCTTCACCCTATAGCGGAGCAGGTTGCTTGTGCTTTTCTAAGTGATCCCGCCCCCCTGTCTTTTTGTGGCGCCGCTCCGAACCCCCCAATTTTCCCATTGACTTTGACAGGGAAGATTTTCAAACTGCTCCTGCAGCTTTGAAGCTACACCCCCCAAACTTGAATAACATAATCATGGGGTCACCCCGAATGAAACAGCGACATTTGTTGGATGGCCCAAAGTGGGAGGGGCCAACAACAGCCAACCAAATTTCACCCATTGACTTGGGGATGGGTAAATCGAATGGGGAAATTGAACCTGCTGCCAATCTTACAGCTTTGAGGCTACACTTTCCAAACTTGAATCACATGGGCTCAGCCTGAATGAAAAAATGATGATTACTGGATGCCCAAAAGTGGGCGGAGCTGTGAACAGCCAATCAGATTTTACCTATTGATTTGGCGGAAATTCAACCTGCTGCCATTCTCACAGTATTAACACCGGGGTCCCCAAACTTTTTACAGTTGGTCACTAGGGGACTGCAGTTTTAGTTTTGAAAAGTGGGCGGAGCCACCAACAGCCAATCAAATTTCACCTATTGATTTTTATTGTTTTGATGCAAGAGTTTCCAAACCTTGCACAGTCAGTCACTGGGTGACTACATGGGAGGGGCCAACAACAGCCAATCAAATTTTACCCATTGACTTTTATGGGGACTTAAACTGCTGCCGCATTTACAGCTTTGAGGCTACACTCCCCAAACTTGAATCACACAGTCATGGGCTCAGCCTGAATGAAAATAGGATGATTGTTGGATGCCCAAAAGTGGGTGGAACTGTGAACAGCCAATCAGATTTCACCTATTGACTTGGCGGAAATCCAACCTGCTGCCAGTCTCACAGTAATAACGCTGGGGCCCCAAACTTTGCAGAGTTAGGCACCAGGTAACTGTGGTTCAAGGTTAGAAAAAGTGGGCGGAGCCACGAACAGCCGATCAGATTTTACCTATTGACTTTCAATGGGGAAATCCAACCTGCTGCCAGTCTCACAGTAATAACACCAGGGTCCCCAAACTTTTCACAGTTGGTCACTAGGGGACTGCAGTTTTAGTTTTGAAAAAGTGGGTGGAGCCACCAACAGCCAATCATATTTCACTTATTGAATTTTATTGGTTTGATGCCAGGGTTCCTAAACTTTGCAGTCACTGGGTGACTTCGTACTCAAGGTTGGAAAAAGTGGGCGGGGCTGCTAAAAGCCAATCACATTTCTTTCATTGTTTTCAGTGGGGAAATTTTAGCTGCTACCATTCTCACATATTTAATGTCAGGGTCCCCAAACTTTGCACAGTTTGTCACTGGGTGACTATGTTCCAAGTTTAGAAGACCAACAACAGCCAATCAGATCTCACCTATAGACTTCATAAGTTTAAATTTAAACTGCTGCCATTCTTTAACTATTAATACTAAGGTCCCCAAACTTTGCAGAGCTAGTCACCAGGTAACTGCGGTTCAACGTTAGAAAAAGTGGGTGGAGCCACCAACAGCCAATCAGATTTTAACTATTGATTTTCAATGGGGAAATTCAACCTGCTGCCATTCTCACAGTATTAACACCAGGATCACTAGGGGACTGTTTTAAAGAGTGGGAGGAGCCACCAACAGCCAATCAGACTTCACCTATTGAATTTTTTTAGTTTAATTTAAAATGCTGCCTTTCTCACACTATTTCTGTCAGGATTAGCAAACTTTGCACAGTCAGTCACTGGCTGACTGCATATTCAGGGTTAGAACAAGTGGGTGGAGCCACCAACAGTCAATCCATTTCCACCCATTAAATTTCATTGGTTTATATTTAAACTGATGCCATTATTTAAATATTAATTCCAGGGTTGTTAAAGTTTCCAGAGTTAGTCACTGGGTATTTGCCATTCAAAGTTAGAAAAAGTGGGCGGAGTCACCAACAGCCAATCACATTTCACCTATTTACTTTCAATGGTGAAGTGTAAAATGCTGTCAGTTCCACAATTTTTATGCCTGAGTCCCCAATCTTTGCAAAGTTGGTCACTGGGGGACTGCAGCTCAAAAATAGCAAAGAAGAAAGTGGGTTGGGCCACTAACAGCCAATCAGATTTCATCCATTGAATTTCATTGGTTTAAATTTAAAATGCTGCCATTCTCACACTATTTATGCCAGGGTGCCCACTGTTTGTCACTAGGTGACTTCGACTCAAGGTTAGAAAAAGTGGGCACACCCACCAACCACCAATCACAATTTACCTATTGACTTTTATTGGTTTAAATTTAAACTGCTGAAATTCTTTAACTATTAATCCCAGGGTCCCTAAACTTAGTTAGTCACTGGGTAACTGCAGTTCCAGGTTAGAAAAAGTGGGCGGAGCCACAAGCCACCAATCAGATGTCATTTGTTGGCTTTCAGTGGGGAAATTGAAATTGCTGCCATTCAGACACTATTAAAACCAGGTCTAGAACAACTGGACTTTTCTGAGTTTTTCTTGAAAACGTTTCACTACTCATCCGAGGGGCTTCTTCAGTTCAAATGACTGGTAGGGAATTCCCCGGTATTTAAACCCTTGAGGGTAGTACAGTCACAGACATCCAATCACAATGGTTCCATTGAACTTACTGAGTTAGCTGTTGGCTGAAAGTGACAGGTGTAAGAAGGTATGATCCAATCACAATGGTACCATGATTCTCATTGATGCAGGTGTTAATCCTTCAAAGTACATGCCTGGAAGTGTGAACTGTTGTGAAACTGCTGGGGTAAGGATGTCAAAGCGGCATTGTATGTTGGTGACAAGCGGTGTCGCAGGTCCCCTTCTCTGATGGTTTTTCCAGGCTGGCATAAATGGCCTCTTTCACACCTCTTTCAAACCATCTGTCCTCTCGGTCCAAAATATGCACGTTACTGTCCTCAAAAGAGTGACGTTTTTCTTTGAGGTGTAGATAGACTGCTGAGTCTTGTCCTGAGGAGTTTGCCCTCCTATGTTGGGCCATTCTCTTACAGAGAGGTTGTTTTGTCTCCCCAATGTATAAGTCAGAGCACTCTTCACTACACTGGACAGCATAGACCACATTACTTTCCGTGTGCTTGGGTGTTGGGTCTTTAGGGTGCACCAGCTTTTGTCTCAGAGTGTTGCTGGGTTTGAAAAACACAGGAAAGCGATGTTTTGAAAATTCTTCTCAAACATCTTTTCTGATGTTCTAGCAACATATGGGATGACTATGTTGCTTTGCCTGCTGTGTTCCTCCCTTCTGTTTGTTGGGCTGGTCTTTCTGCTGGTCTTTGATTTGGTTTTGATAAAGGCCCAGTCTGGGTACCCACAAGTTTTCAGAGCTCCTTTTAGATGTTTATATTCCTTCTCCTTAGCCTCTGCATTGGATGCCACAGTTTCAGCCCGATGATGTATAGTCCTAATGACACCCAGTTTATGTTCCAGAGGGTGGCGGGACTCAAACAGCAAGTACTGGTCTGTGTGGGTGGGTTTCCTGTATACTTCAATATCCAACCCCCCCTTTGATAACTATAGCACAGTCCAAAAAAGCCAGTTTTCCGTCTTTCACATCTTCCCTTGTGAACGCGATGTTTCTGTCCACCGAGTTTATGTGTTCGGTGAAGGCTGGAACCTCGCGTGCTTTAATTTTGACCCAGGTGTCATCCCCATATCTGAACCAATGACTTGGTGTTGTTCCCTTGATGGTGTCCAGGGCTTTATTTTCCACTTCTTCCATGTAAAGGTTCGCTACAATTGGAGACACAGGCAAACCCATGGCACAGCCATGTTTTTGTCTATAGAAAACTTCCTTGTGCTTGAAGTAAGTGGTATTGAGACATAGGTCCAGTCAGGAACAAACTTGTTCTGGGGTCAGCTTTGTTCTGCTGCTGAGGGTGGTGTCTTGTTCAGCCGTTTCCTCACAGTTTCAATTGCCTCGGTAGTGGGTATGCATGTGAACAGAGATGTTACGTCATAGGACATCATTGTATCATCAATCTCCAGCTTTAACTCCTGCACTTTTTTGGCAATGTCCATGGAGTTCTGAATGTGGTGTACTGTGTTTCCAGCTAAGATGTTGGCCACATATTTAGCAATGTTATAAGCTCCAGAGTTAATGCTGCTGACAAATGGCTTCAAAGGGGCTCCTTCTTTGTGTATTTTTGGGAGTCCATATAGGCATGGAGTGGCTTCACCTGGGTGAAGCTGGACTGATGACCTTTTCCTTCTAAAGGTGTTGCAAGCAGTCTATAACCTTCTTCTTGTAGCTGCTTGTTGGATCTCTCTTAAGTTGTTCATATGTGTCTGAATCATTGAGCAGTGTGGACACTGTACACCTCCGCTGGCAGGATAGTGATACTTGAGTCCTTGCCAAGTGATGTCAGAGCCCTCCTCTCTAGGTTGGAAGGGGGAGCTTTAGCATTAGCTAGGGCTGCTGATACTTTCAACAGGATGTTTTCCGCCTCATCCACTGGTATCTTATTGTTGTGGATGGATGATTCTGTGTCTGTGATGAAGTCAACCACTGGGACATCCCATGGGGCCACCGCAACATTCAGTCCCTTGGCTAAGACATCCTTCTCTGGTTCTGAGATAAATTCTTTACCCACAGATCCTTAATGTTCTGGCATGTCTTGTTCTCATCCTCCTTCCTCCCTGTTGATTTGTAGGGATGTAGCGAAACTCAAAAAAAAAGTTCCGCCGAAAATTGCGAATATTCGCGAACTTTGCGAACCCCATAGACTTCAATGGGAAGGCGAACTTTAAAACCTAGAAAACCCATTTCTGCCCAGAAAAGTGATTTTAAAGTTGTTTAAAGGGTGCCACGACCTGGACAGTGGCATGCAGGAGGGGGATCAAGGGCAAAAACCTCTGAAAAATTGACAAATGCCGTTTTTCGAAATTATCGGTAATTTTGCGACTTTTTCGTATTTTCCGGCGCTTTCGTAAAGTTATCGCAAGTTTTGCGACTTTTTCGGAGCTTTCGTACCGTTATCGTAAGTTTTGCGACTTTTTCGGATCTTTCGTAACGTTATCGTAAGTTTTGCGACTTTTTCGGAGCATTCGTACCGTTATTGTAAGTTTTGCGACTTTTTCGGAGCATTCGTACCGTTATCGTAAGTTTTGCGACTTTTCGGAGCTTTCGTAACGTTATCGTAAGTTTTGCGACTTTTTCGGAGCTTTCGTAACGTTATCGTAAGTTTTGCGACTTTTTCGGAGCATTCGTACCGTTATCGTAAGTTTTGCGACTTTTTCGGAGCATTCGTACCGTTATCGTAAGTTTTGCAATTTTTTCGGTGCCGGCGAACCCAAATTGCGAACATCACGAAAAGTTCGCGAATTTGCGGACTTGCGAACACCCGATGTTCGCGCGAATTAGTTCGCCGGCGAACAGTTCGCTACATCTCTATTGATTTGTCTGTTCGCTGGGTGTTGTTGGTATGTGACAATAAACTGGTCAATTTGTTTATTTGCCTCTCCTTGCCCTTGGCATGTTGTGCAAGTTGGGCCCACTCTGTGAATTCAACCACTCTTTGCAAAGTCGGCACCGGTAGTTGTGCTGTCAGTCTCTGTTTCACATTATCAAATTTATGAACCAGGACCTCAATTTAGAAGATTTAATTCTACTAGATACTGCATATCATGACCTGGATGAATGAGGATCCTCATAGACATTATTTATGGTTAGTGATGAGCGAATCTGTCCCGTTTAGCTTTGCCGAAAAATTCGGGAATCTTTCAAAAGATTTGCAAAACGGCGAAAATGTTGCGCTTCAAAAAAATTGTCTCACGCAGCTATTCTTTTGTCGCCCGCGGCTATTCTTTTGACGTGTGGCTATTCTATTGTTGCCCATGGCTATTCTTTTGACGCGTGGCTATTCTATTGTTGCCCACGGCTATTCTTTTGTCGCACGGCTATTCTTTTGTCGCCCACGGGTATTCTTTTGTCGCCCACGGGTATTCTTTTGTCGCCCGCGGCTATTCTTTTGTCGTCTGCGGCTATTCTTTTGTCGCGTGGCTATTCTTTTGTTGCCCGCGGCTATTCTTTTGTCGTCCGCGGCTATTCTTTTGACGCGTGGCTATTCTATTGTTGCCCACGGCTATTCTTTTGTCGCACGGCTATTCTTTTGTCGCCCACGGGTATTCTTTTGTCGCCCAGGGGTATTCTTTTTTCGCGTAGCTATTCTTTTGTCGCCCGCGGCTATTCTTTTGTCGTCCGAGGCTATTCTTTTGTCACACGGCTATTCTTTTGTTGCCCGCGGCTATTCTTTTGTCACGCGGCTATTCTTTTGTTGCCCGCAGCTATTCTTTTGTGCCCACGGCTATTTTTTTGTTGCGCGACTATTCTTTTGACGCATCAACTTTTCAACGTGTGGTGAATTTTTCCACGGCAAATTTTTTTATCCATTTCGTGAAACAATGGCAACATTCGCCGTGAATCCATGCCTGGCGAAACATTTCGCCTATCACTATTTATGGTATGTCTCTCCATAGAGTCATCAGCTATTTGACTATTAATAGTCCAAGAATTTCTTCCGTGTAACTTTAATTATTCCTTACAGAATAGCCTGCATGAAGATCATTATTGGTTCATATGAGGAGTTAATGTATATCTCATCTCTAGGGCATTCCTGAGAATCTCTCCCTCTCTCTCTGTATCTCTGTGCCTGTCTCTACATACAGTATATAAGGCAGAGACAGCTGGAAAGAGGGTTTTCAGACAGAGAAAGGAACGGCATGAGAATGAGGTAAGGAACTGCCAAGAACTTATGATGTGAGATTGAAGGACTCCTCCACCCCTATGTATTGGAAGAAAGTTTGAAAATATGGGAATATAATTGCAGTTGAAGCAGTATTTATTTATCTTTTTTGTGGATCAAGTACAGGTACTTTTTTATTATTACAGAGAAAAGGGGACTGTTCTGCCCCCAATAAGGGGTAATTATATCTTAGTTGGGATCAAGTACAGGTACTGTTTTATTATTACAGAGAAAAGGGAATCATTTAACCATGAAATAAACCCAATAGGGCTGTTCTGCCCCCAATAAGGGGTAATTATATCTTAGTTGGGATCAAGTACAGGTACTGTTTTATTATTACAGAGAAAAGGGAATCATTTAACCATTAAATAAACCCAATAGGGCTGTTCTGCCCCAATAAGGGGTAATTATATCTTAGTTGGGATCAAGTACAGGTACTGTTTTATTATTACAGAGAAAAGGGAATCATTTAACCATTAAATAAACCCAATAGGGCTGTTCTGCCCCCAATAAGGGGTAATTATATCTTAGTTGGGATCAAGTACAGGTACTGTTTTATTATTACAGAGAAAAGGGAATCATTTAACCATGAAATAAACCCAATAGGGCTGTTCTGCCCCCAATAAGGGGTAATTATATCTTAGTTGGGATCAAGTACAGGTACTGTTTTATTATTACAGAGAAAAGGGAATCATTTAACCATTAAATAAACCCAATAGGGCTGTTCTGCCCCAATAAGGGGTAATTATATCTTAGTTGGGATCAAGTACAAGGTACTGTTTTATTATTACAGAGAAAAGGGAATCATTTAACCATTAAATAAACCCAATAGGGCTGTTCTGCCCCAATAAGGGGTAATTATATCTTAGTTGGGATCAAGTACAGGTACTGTTTTATTATTACAGAGAAAAAGGAAACCATTTTTTAAAAATGTGAATTATTTGATTAAAATGGAGCCTATGGGAGATGGGCTGATTTCGCCAACCCCCTACATATTTCATTCAACAGATGACAGTTCCCATTGAATGAGCCTTCAAAGGGGCTCATTCGGACTCCGTAGACACAGAGATAAATTGATATATATTTACTGCTCCTATCTCTTTGCAGGTTGAAGGCTCGCTTGTACTGGTGTATATGGCACCTTGTTATCTTCTACTTCATCCCACCCTCTTATGGAAATGATATCCCGTGTAACCTGAGCCTATCAGAGCTCTCCGTCATACTTGAGCCAGGAGATATCCTAATAGGGGTCCTGCTACCATTTCATATTGATAAAACATTTCTGAAAATATCATTTACTGAGACACCTCCCACAGTCTCTTGTACACGGTAAGACTTACCCATTTATCTATGTGTTGTATGAAGAAAAACATAACACAGGACAGTAGGTTTCATCATTAGTGATGAGCGAATCTGTCCCATTTCGGTTCGACGAAAAATTAGCGAAATGGCGAAAAATTCACAAAACGCATTGAAGTCAATAGGTGACTTTTTTACGCGTGATAATTTTTATGCACAACACTTTTTTACGTGGGTGACATTTTTAACATGCAACTTTTTTCCTTACTCCAAATGCAAAAAAACTCAATGGGTCAGGGGTTTTTTTTTGCGACAACTTTTTTGTCTTGGCGACATTTTTTCTTTACTAGTGATGAGCGAATCTATCCTGTTTCGGCAAAAAAATTGCGAAACTGCAGGAAAATTTGAGAAACGATGAAAAATCCACAACTGCACCTATTTTGACACAACTTTTTTGTTGCGCGACAAATTTTCGCGGAAGTTTCAAAATGTCAAAATGCAGAAATTCGCTGTGAATCCATGCTTGGCCAAAAAATTCGCTCATCACTTTGCCAAAAATTTAGCAAAACTGCTGGAAAGTTCACGAAACAACCAAAAATGTGCAAAATGCATTGAAGTCGATTGGGATTTTTGTTTACGTGTGACATTTTTTATGCGTGACAAATTTTTACACAACTTTATTTCTTACTCCACAATTTATACACAACTTTATTTCTTACACCAAATGCATTAAAGTCTTTTGTTTCTTTAACATTTTCATCTTGGTGGCTTTTTTGTATTGTTTTTTATGGCTTTTTTGTTGGATATGCTCTTTGTCCTTTTAGATTCCCTTCTTACTTTGTGTCTAAACACTAGTTGTATTATGTTGCTTTAGTCTTTATTTTTGTCTCAGTGACATTTTCGTCTCAGTGACTAGTGATGAGTAGTGATGAGCAAATTTTTTCAGCAGGCATGGATTCGCAGCAAATTTCCACATTCCCATGAAGATTCGTCGCACTGAATTTTTTTTGTCACGTGTCAAATTGGGTGTGATTGCGTCAAAAAAAGGCACGGGTGACAAAAATTAGATGCAGGCGACAAAAAAGACGTGGGCGACAAAAAATAGACACTGGTGACAAAAATTAGATGCAGGTGACAAAAAAGACGCAGGGGACAAAAAAAAAAAACATGGGACAAATGCACAATGCACTAGTGATGAGCCAATCTGTCCCAATTTGTTTTGCTGAAAAATTTGTGAATCTTTGAAAAGATTTGCGAAACGGCGAAAAATCTGTGAAATGGCGAAAATGTAGTGCGGCAAAACAGTTTTTTGTCGCGTGGTGGATCGTAACATGGTGAATTTTGTCGCCCATTTTGCTAAATAATCCAGCAATGGGAAAACGGTAAATTCGCCGTTAATGCCTGCCAAATTATTTTGCCCATCACAATGGGTGACATTTTTGTCTCGGCGACAAACAGTAACAAATACCAACCTGCTGAGCTTCTTTATGGGCTTTTTTTCCTGAGCAGAACATTTCCAGCCATCCGGAAAAAAATCCTCCACTGGCGAAACGTGGAAATTCGCCATGAATCCATGCCTGGCAAAAAATTTTGCCCATCGCTAGTTGTAACTGTACCTAATGCCATACCGTTTATTTCCTATAGTTATATCTACCGTAGACTTATTTACTTATCAGTCCATCACTGACCACAGTAGTCATTTTTGGCCCAAATTCCAATGATACTCTCAATAAAATAACGCAATATAGAAGGAACATATGTCAAAAATAATCATTGAAAGGTCTCAATCCAGCCAGATTTTTGTTATATATGATCTTGACATTATTTGCTGTTTATTGTCTTTCTCGAGCTTCTATCCATTCATTTGTCCATCATTTTTACTATGTACAGCCCATTACTCTTTCATAAAAATGTTTCCAACCCCCTTCTATGACATATACAAAGGTTTTTCCTTTCATTTGTGAATCTTGACTGTATTTTTTTAAAGGTTTCTCCTAGAAACATACCAGCAGTTCCAAGCCATGAGGTTTGCATTGGATGAGATAAACAAAAGCCCAACTCTTCTTCCCAACGTTACTCTTGGCTTCTATGTCTACGACTCATGTGCAAACCTGAGGAAGGAACAGGAGGGAACACTATGGATGCTGACGGGTATGAATAAGACTGTACCCAATTATTGCTGCCAAGAATGGCCACGTTTGGCTGCTGTCCTTGGGCATTCGGTATCTACTTATTCTATTCTAATGGCCCATATTCTGGGGCTCTACAGGTACCCCCAGGTAAGACCTAAATATTAATATAAACTAAGGAGAACACTGTACTCCAAGTCAATGGGTCCTATACCTACATTGTAATAGTTATAGCACCCTTGGCATGAACAGAAAATGGCGCTACATAGTCAAGTGAAGAATAAGAGTTTTCTATGATTCAATAGAATTGCGAATGAATGTGAAACCCTATACATTCATCAGTACTTCTTCAACATAATAATAATTCTGTTAAGGAGATTGAGACTTAACAACTCTAGAACCAATCAACTGCTGTAGAAGTTGATAATTTGGCACAGAATAGATTGATAGGTCGATAAAATTCCCTCACTCTACCCAGTAATGTGCATCAGCAATGGCTTGGGAGTACCGCTTTCTGCTTCCATAGAACATTCTAGTCTGTATTTCCGTATATATTTGTTCTACACGTATTGGTGGGGAATTTATTTCCCTTGGACATCCCTTGTAGGATCATAACTCATGTGGTCAGAACATTTCTTTTCTATACTCTTGACATCATTCATAGGTTTAGGGCAGGGGTCCCCAACCTTTCTTACTCGGGAGCCACAGTCAAATATAAAAAGACTTGGGGAGCAACACAAGCACCATAAAAGTTCATGGAGGGGCCAAATAAGGGCTGTGATTGGCAATTAGGCAGCCTCTATGCACCCTATCAGCTTACAGGGGCTTTATTTGGTAGGAAATCTTGTTTTTATTCAACCAAAACTTGCCACCAAGTCAAGAATTCAAAAATAACTCCCTGGTTTGGGGGCACTGAGAGCAATATCCAAGGGGTTGGGGAGCAACATGTTGCCCCCAAGCCACTGGTTGGGGATTAATGGTTTAGGGCTTCCTTCCCACTGTACAGGATCAGAGTAAAGCTTATAATGTACAATGGAACATCCTTCTTGAAGTCATTTGATTTCATAATAAAGCTTCATATATCTGTCTTTTACATGAAATACTACATATGAATTAATGTCTCTCTTAAACTGTCTCACTGCCCCCTGGACTCTCAGATCAGTCACTACTCAACCAGCTCCTCCCTGAGTGACCGGTCACAGTTCCCTTCCTTCTTCAGGACAGTCCCCAGTGATGCTTTCCAGTCACGTGGACTTGCCCACCTCCTGCTGTATTTTGGATGGACATGGGTGGGTCTGGTTGGCATGGGAAGTGATTACGGAGAACAGGGAGTTTATCTGATCACACAGGAGCTTATTAAAGCTGGAGCTTGTGTAGCCTTTACTGGTTTCATCCTCTCTAATCGAGAAGATAAGAATGTGCCGTATCTAACCAGAATCATCAAAGAGTCAACAGCGAGGGTAATAGTGGTGTTTGCCCCTGACATCTATTTTGCTGCACTTTTGGATGAGTTACTGAAGCAGAACCTGACTGGGAAAATCTTTGTGGCCAGTGAAGCCTGGTCCATATCATCAATGTTATCAGCTGAAAAATATTCTTCAGCTCTCACTGGCGCAATTGGGTTTGCATTTTCTAGCTCACCATTACCAGGGCTTAGGGGCTTCCTTAACAAGGTCCGTCCCTCTAATACACCGGGACAAACCATAACTAAAATATTTTGGGAAAACATCTTTAAATGCAAATTTATGGACCAGGGAAATCTCACGGGAACATGGATAGATTCTACGAAGCTTTGCACAGGAAAGGAAGATCTAGAAATGGTTGAGAGCAGCTACAATGATGTGTCTAACCTAAGAAGCTCCTACAGTATATACACTTCTATCCAGATCCTAGCTCGGTCTTTGCACAATCTCTTCTCATGTTGGAATGGAAAAGAAACACTTTCTGGTGGAACCTGTGTGGATGCTAAAAACTTCAAACCATGGCAGGTAAGGAACTATGTTAGCAATGAAGCTATGCTATGCTTTTAGAATTTTAATTTAAAAATGTGTCATTGGCCTAGGTTAGTGATCCCCAACCATTGTTTCTACTACTCCCATGTAACTGGAGGAGTCCCAACCTACTGGGAGCTGCTATCTTGCTCCCTTCCCATTGTTCTGCTGATCGGCTGCGGGGGGGGGGAATATCACTCCAACTTGCAGCGCAGCAGTAAAGTGTGCCTGAGTCTGAGCTTTCAGCCAGCGCTACACATTAGAACTGCTTTCAGCTAACCTATTGTTTCTCCTACTCCCATGTAACTGGAGGAGTCCCAAGCCGGACTTGGATTTCTTACTATTGAGTGCTATTCTGATACCTACTGGGAGCTGCTATCTTGCTCCCTTCCCATTGTTCTGCTGATCAGCTGCTGGGGGTGAGGGGGGGGATATCACTCCAACTTGCAGCGCAGCAGTAAAGTGTGCCTGAGTCTGAGCTTTCAGCCAGCGCTACACATTAGAACTGCTTTCAGCTAACCTATTGTTTCTCCTACTCCCATGTAACTGGAGGAGTCCCAAGCCGGACTTGGATTTCTTACTATTGAGTGCTATTCTGATACCTACTGGGAGCTGCTATCTTGCTCCCTTCCCATTGTTCTGCTGATCGGCTGCTGGGGGTGAGGGGGGGGGGATATCACTCCAACTTGCAGCGCAGCAGTAAAGTGTGCCTGAGTCTGAGCTTTCAGCCACCGCTACACATTAGAACTGCTTTCAGCTAACCTATTGTTTCTCCTACTCCCATGTAACTGGAGGAGTCCCAAGCCGGACTTGGATTTCTTACTATTGAGTGCTATTCTGATACCTACTGGGAGCTGCTATCTTGCTCCCTTCCCACTAAAGTGGGGCAACTTGAGCATACGAATGTAAAACTTAATAATTACAGATGTTTTCTCTTTACAGCTGACACATTATATTCAGAACGCCCATGTGAAACTAAGCAATGGAAGAGAGGTGTCATTTGATATCAATGGAGATCTACCTGCAGTGTATGACATAGTAAATTGGCAGCTCCGTGCTGATGGGACCATGAAGCAGGTCAAGGTTGGGAGCTACGATACTGCAGATACCAATGGAAACATTTTCTCTATCAACATAAGTGCAGTGATGTGGGCTCCAGGGGACCACCAGGTATAACATGTACTGCCATTATGATAAATACTGTTAATACTAAATTTTTCTACCCAAAAGTATTGTTAAAACTTGAAAAATGTAAGTTTAAATGAATCCACTTTATTTTTCTTTATTTTTTAGGAGCACTGCCACTCATTCTTGTTTAAACTGCATTTGAAACTGGGTGAAATAGAAAACAGTTATATTTGATTGACTTCCCCTTGAAAATGGGTGAAATAGAAACAACGAGGGGATGTACTTCCCCTTGAAAGTGCGTGAAACCCCAAACAATAAGTGGGTTAACTTCCCCTTGAAACTGGGTGAAACCCAAAACAATGAGTGGGTTAACTTCCCCTTGAAACTGGGTGAAACCCAAAACAACGAGGGGGTTAACTTCCCATTGAAACTGGGTGAAACCCAAAACAATGAGGGATTTACTTCCCCTTGAAAGTGGGTGAAACCCAAAACAATAAGTGGGTTAACTTCCCCTTGAAACTGGGTGAAACCCAAAACAATGAGTGGGTTAACTTCCCCTTGAAACTGGGTGAAACCCAAAACAATGAGGGGTTAACTTCCCCTTGTAACTGGGTGAAACAAAAAACAACGGATGGATTAATGTCCCCTTTGAAACTGGGTGAAACAGAAAATAATGAGGGGATTAACTTTCCTTTGAAACTGGGTGAAACAGAAAACAATGAGGGGATTAACTTCTCCTTAAAAATGGATTAAACCCAAAACAATGAGTGGGTTAACTTCCCCTTGAAACCGCGTGAAACCCAAAACAATGAGTGTGTTAACTTCCCCTTGAAACTGGGTGAAACCCAAAACAATGAGGGGGTTAACTTCTTCTTGAAACTGGGTGAAACCCAAAACAATGAGGGGGTTAACTTCCCCTTAAAACTGGGTGAAGCCCAAAACAATGAGTGGGTTAACTTCCCCTTGAAATTGGCTGAAACCCAAATCAACGAGGGGGTTAACTTCCCCTTGAAACCGTGTGAAACCCAAAACAATGAGTGGGTTAACTTCCCCTTGAAACTGGGTAAAACCCAAAATAATGAGTGGGTTAACTTCCCCTTGAAACTGGGTAAAACCCAAAGTAATGAGTGGGTTAACTTCCCCTTGAAACTGGGTGAAACCCAAAACAATGGGGGGGGTTAACTTCCCCTTGAAACTGGGTGAAACCCAAAACAATGAGGGGGTTAATTTCTCCTTGAAACTGGGTGAAGGCCAAAACAATGAGTGGGTTAACTTCCCCTTGAAACTGAGTGAAACCCAAAACAATGAGGGAGTTAACTTTCCCTTGAAACTGGGTGAAACAGAAAACAATGAAGGGATTAACTTCTCCTTGAATATGTGTCAAGGACAGGCTGTCACTGACTATTCTATTCCCCTACTATTCTAAGCTTCCATGGTACTCGACAGATCAAACCTGACAATTTTTTTTTTGACAAAAAAAAGTTAACTAAACATTAATAAATCACCAATTATGGGAGTTATTTTCGAAAAACTCATTTTTCAGGGAAAAATTTAGAAAAACTCGAATTTTTGGAGAGAAAATATCAGAAAAATCAACAAAAACCCATTCATTAATCTCAAAACTATCTAGAAGTAAATAAAAAAATCAACTTTTTCTCAAAATCACTTAGTCAATGTGCCCCTATGTGTTTCCATTAGGTTCCTTCTTCTGTCTGCAGTAAGAGTTGCCCCCCAGGATTCAGGAGAGCAGTTATACGAGGGCAGCCCATCTGCTGCTTCCAATGTGTCCCTTGTCCATATGGAGAAATATCCAACAAGTCAGGTGATAACACTTTATTTCATTATTAGAATTGGACAAAGTAATGGACTGTCTATTGAACTAGCTTTCATATTGTCTCCTGAAGGCTCCAATGAGTGCTCCAAGTGCCCGTGGAATATGTGGCCTAATGTCGACAAGGACAGATGTGTTCCCAAGGCCACAGACTTTCTCTCCTTTGAAGAACCACTAGGTACGACTTTGACCGCTGCCACCATAACGTCCTCTCTGGTTCCACTTTCAGTCTTGGGACTCTATTACTGTTATAGGAGCACTCCTATTGTAAGAGCCAATAATTATTCCCTAAGCTGCACTCTACTGGTTTCCTTAACCCTTTGCTTTCTCTGTTCTCTGTCATTTATTGGTTGCCCCCAGCAGCTGAAATGTTTTCTACGCCAGGTTGCATTCGGCATGGTTTTCACGCTTTGTGTTTCTTGTATCTTGGCCAAAACGATCATGGTTGTTTTGGCATTTATGGCCACCAAACCAGGCAGTAGCCTAAAGAAATGGACCGGTCCAAGAGTATCTTATATCATTGTCTCCATATGCAACATTTTACAGCTTTGCTTGTGCATCTGTTGGTTGTCCCTCTTCCCACCATTCCCAGAATATAACACAGACACCCAGCCTGAGATTATCATCATTGTATGCAATGAAGGCTCAACTATTGCCTTCTGGTGCATGCTTGGCTACCTTGGACTCTTGGCCACCATAAGCTTCATTGTGGCCTTCCTGGCGAGACATCTTCCTGAAAGTTTCAATGAGGCCAGGTTTATCACATTCAGTATGTTGTCCTTCCTCACAGTCTGGATATCTTTTATCCCAGCCTCTCTCAGCACACGTGGCCAATATATTGTGGCCATGGAAGTGTTTGCCATCTTGTCTTCCAGTTGGGCACTGCTGGTCTGCATGTTTCTACCAAAATGCTTCATCATCGTTTTCAGACCCAACTTGAACTCTCGAGAGCACCTCATACGTAGAGCCAGGAATTAAGACTAATGAAGATAGCAACTAATAGATACAGAGTAAAAATGGAAGAACGTTGGAAGTTCAGTGAAGATCTTTTGGAGTCTGTAAAGGCTAGCAACACGTACAGTAGTCTCTTGTGCCTTGGAAAACTTACATAACCCCTAATATTTCCATTAACACTGCACATTTAATCATACCAAATGTTTATTACCTAATAAAGATGCTATAATTTTTGGAAAAAATATAGAGTTAGACCATTTTAATAGCAATATGTCTATGTGAAAGCTAATAAAAAATAAATATTGTTGATTCATTTATAGTGTGGGTGTAGAGCCAAGGGATTCTGGGAAACAAATTACTTAAGGATCTTAGAAAAATCCCATTTACATGGGTTTATCCTATAGGCCAGGGGTCCCCAAACTTCTAACCCAAGGGGCCGGATCAAGGGCCCCTCAGACTGTTGGGGGGCCAGACCACCATCACCAGTGGTGCCCACATCCTCTTCCATATCCCGCCCGCCTCCACCATCAAACCATCAAACCAGACTGTTTACAACTCCTCCCCCCCAGGCGTGTCCTACCTGTACCAGTTCCCCCGGTCAGTCCTTCATCTCAGCTCCCCTGTGCCGCTCCCCGCTCAGTCCTCTCTCTCCATTGCCAGGTGGGAGGACGCAGCGGGGGCCAGGTAAATTGTTCTAGGGGGACGGATCCGACCCACGGGCTGTAGTTTGGGGACTGCTGCTATAGGCTAAAGCTCACCCATTGGGTTTTTGAAGCAAAAGCCAGGATAATAGCTGATCAGACTCCCAACTACAGACCGGTTTCGCCCTTCTTGGGGCTCATCAGTGTAGTGCAGGGTTTCCTGATCAGCTTAGGTAGAGACAGGAGTGGGGATTCACGAACAAGTCAAAAGGGTTGAGGAGACTGCCTCATATGTATGCAAATAGCCCAAAGGGATTCTGGGAACAAATTTCTTACGGCTCTTAAAAATATCCCATTTACATGGGTTTATCCTATGGGCTAAAGCTCACCCACTGGGTTATTAAAGCAAAAGCCAGGATAATAGTTGATCAGATTTCCAACTTCAGACCGGTTTAGCCCTTCTTGGGGCTTATCAGTTGACTATGGGAAAAATGGAGGTCACCTTGTTTTATATCCGCCTTTAATACATATGTAATTTATTATTATAATAATTAATATTGTAATGCTATGAAGATGTGGTACCGCCACTTGATATTGCCTTCAGATGGGTGACCTCAGACTTGGCTGGACCAATGGCAACTCCCAATAGAACACTCTTTATCTCAGATAGCCTATAGCTGTATTGCTGGGGGAAGGACACTAATCTCAATGTCTAACACACAGAACTGGTCTCTCAAATAATGGGCGCCAGTTGTTCTTAAAGGGAAACTATACCCCCAAACAATGTAGGTCTTTATAAAAATATATTGCATAAACAGCTCATATGTAAAACCCTGCTTCATCTAAATAAACCATTTTCATATAAATATACTTTTTTAGCAGTATGTGCCATTGGGTAATCCTAAATAGGAAACTGCCATTTTATGTACTAAGCCCCGCCCCCTGGGATCATAGGAGTCACAGTGCACACAAACAAGCCAAGGCACACATACATGCTAGGCCCCATCAGCCAATGAATGGGCAGAGTTCTGCCTTTTGCTCCCACACTACTTCCTGTTACAGTTAGAGCTGCATCACTTCCTGCTAGCTGATCTCTGAGGGAGCACACAGCTCATCACAAAATGGCGGCTCAAGGGAAAGGGTGTAAAAGGGCAATATTTACTGATATATATATTCCAGTTTGGGGAGATTCTTTAATATAAACCGTCTGTTGGTTACGTATTCATTCTGGGGGGATAGTTTCTTATGTTCTTATGTTCCGCGTTTTAATTTGTGTATTCTTTTTTAGTTCTGAGCTTTTGATAAATGACTAGACATTCGTGGTTCAAGGGTAAATTATTTTTTCATGGTTTCAAGAAAACTCCAAAAACCACAAAAAAAAAAGAAACCACCTTAAATCTGAATGTTGATGTAACAAAAAGTGCCTTACCGGCATGGCAGGGACGCCCGCCGCGTCGTCCTCTTCATGCGCCGGCTTCCTCATAGTGGGCGCGCGTGCGCTCCCGCATTTAAAGGCGCGCAATGGCGCGAATTTCAAAGATATTTAAAGGGACGTTTGTTTACATTTTGTTGCCCGTGATAGGATTCGATTCCTGGTGCCTTCCTGAGCCTTGTGCATTCTTGTTCCTGTATTTCTGATAGTATTTCTCCTGTTTTGACCCGGCCTGCTCCTGACTTTCCTGAAATCCGTAACCTGACCCCGGCTTGTACTTTTGACTCCGATTTTGCCTAAACCCGCTGCTTGATTATCTGGTTGACCCTTGCCTGTCTGACGATCCCTGTTTTCCGCCTGCCTCGACCCAGCCTGCCTGACGACGAACTTGTTTAACCCTATCTGTACCGTGATCTTCGGCCTAACTGACTTTATCTACAGTCGTGCCCCTTTGCTTGCCAGAACTCCAGCCTTGTTCCTCTCGTTAAGTCCAGGTGGCATCTGAGTAGCTGAGGGCTCCTCCTGAAGCCAAAGGCAGTCACAATACTGGTGAAGCCGAGCCGAGACCAAGGAACTTGGCATTTGTTCTGGTTTAGGGTGCCGACCGTGACAGTTGATAAATAGGACTTTTAATGTTCACACAGTATCGGCAACACCCTGAAATAGTACTCGCTTATAGGTAATCTAGTGCCCCAAATATTTAAACAGAACCTCCCTTCTTCTAAACGGAGTGGGTGCCCTCGTGCCCGTTGGAAGGCCCTACTGGTAAATAAAACATTAGAGAGGTTATTATATGATCCCCTTATATATTTATACATAGTTATCATGTCACCTCTTAAGCGCCTCTTCTCCAGTGTAAACAGACCCAACTGGGCCAGCCTTTCCCCATAACTGAGACTTCCCATACCCTTTACCAGCTTAGTTGCCCTTCTCTGGACCCTCTCTAACTCAATAATGTCCCGTTTGAGCACTGGAGAACAGAACTGAACAGCATATTCTAGATGGGGCCTTACCAGCGCTCTGTAAAGGGGAAGAATAACCCCCTCCTCCCGTGAATCTATACCCCATATAATACAGCTCAGTACCCTGTTTGCCCTTGCAGCTGCTGCCTGGCATTGCTTGCTACAGCCAAGTTTATTATCTACAAGGACTCCAAGGTCCTTCTCCATTATGGATTTGCCTAGTGCAGTCCCATTAAGGGTATACGGGGCTTGCATATTTTTACATCCCAGGTGCATGGCCATACATTTATCCACATTAAATCCCATCTGCCACTTAGCCTCCCAGATTGCCAGTTGGTCAAGATCCTGCTGCAAGGTGCCACATCATGAATGGAAGGAATTGGGCTCAAGAGTTTTGTGCCATCTGCAAACACTGATACATTGCTTATAATACCCTCCCCTAAAGGTGCCCATACACCTTCAGATCCGCTCGCTTGGTGATGTCACCAAGCGAGCGGATCTTCTCCCAATATCCCCCACTTATGGGTGGGCGATATTGGGAGAATCCAGGCTAATTTGATTGTTTGGCCCTGGGGCCAAACGATCGAATTATATCGAAGGGTATAGGCAAAGTCGGTTCGGGTACTTCATCAATGAGCTGATCCAACTAGATTTTTTAACCTGCCTGATCGATATCTGGCCGATTTCAGGCCAGATATCGGTCGGGCAGGACCGTCGGTAGTGCCCATATACGGGCCGATTAGCTGCCGAATCGGTCTAAGGGACTGATATCAGCAGCTAGAATCGGCCCCTGTATGGGGACCTTAAGTCGTTACAACTTTATGGACTTTAGACATGGATAGACTTTGTTTTTCAACTGAAACTTGACGTTTTTGCAGTCATAAAAAGAACATCTACATTTCCCAAAAAAAGTATAGGAAATTTGTAAAAATAGGAAATGAATTATTGCTGTATTGGGTTCCCAGTAATTAATGTTTATCCAGTTGCCCATTAAAGTTCAATTTACTTTGAAAATCTATTCTGTGTTTTTTTTTTAAGACTGTAAAATAATTCTTACAATGTTGTCACTTTGGTGAGAAGCAGAATATGATGTGTTTTTGGTGAGTGAGTGCGATCATTTATGCACCTTGATTTATCAGCGTTATTAGTCCTATATTTCTCTCCCACTTGAGGGAATTACGTTAGCCCCACAGCTATGGGCCATTTAGCAATAACCAGTCCCCGTTCTCTACGTAAACTCAATTATTACTTCTAAAATAGCTACTGTACCTACCTCCCAATAAAGGACATTCTCCCTTTAGCTCTATATAAACAAGAGCAGAGCCAGGAGGACATCTTCAGCCAGAGAATGCAAAGGCATGAGAATGAGGTAGGGCATAGGGAGGCATCTGTAATTTATGGGCAGATAAGGGCAGTTTATGGGGAAAAAAAATTAATACAGGTATCGGGCCCCTTATCCGGAAACCCATTATCCAGAAAGTTCTGAATTATGGAAAGGCCATCTCCCATAGACTCAATTTTAATCAAATAATTCACATTTTTAAAAATTATTTCCTTTTTCTCTGTAATAATAAAACAGTACCTGTACTTGATCCCAACTAAGATATAATTACCCCTTATTGGGGCAGAACAGCCCTATTGGGTTTATTTAATGGTTAAATGATTCCCTTTTCTCTGTAATAATAAAACAGTACCTGTACTTGATCCCAACTAAGTTATAATTAATCCTTATTGGAGGAAAAACAATCGGGCATTGATACGAATTACGGAAAGACGCCTTTTCCTGAAAACCCCAGGTCCCGAGCATTCTGGATTATACCTGCATTAACATAGAACAGGGTTTGACTTATTTATCTGAATCCTGAAATAATATATAGATAGCCATTGTGTTGGAGTGGGTGGAGTGTCTACTATGGTGAGCTGTAGACTAAACAATATCAAACAGTACAAAAGATGGTGGCATATGGGTTTCAAAGTGGAAGCATGAAAATGGGTTATGTCCCCTTTAATAATACAGTAGATACAGAAAAGATAATGGAGAAAAAAAGAAGGAATGTGAAGGAAAGCCCTAGCCACCACACGTGGGTAATAAGTTACATGATAGCTAACATTGTAGGCCTAAATGTTGGGTACTAACACTGGAGGATAAGGAGTCTCAGATTATTTTTGACTAGAGGGGCAAAAAGGACAAAAATCAGGGGCAACAAGGGGCACCCTTGAGAATTCTCCCATGTTCTTGTCCATAGCTGAGTTTGAGCACAGGCCAAGCATTTGAAGCCAATCACTATACAAAAATTTGTATCAACATGGACAAGGTTGCAAGTTGTCCATTTAGTCCTTACATATTGATATGGCAGAGATGTCTTTGATGGTTAAGGTGTCTATTTATAGCTATATAGAATATATAGAAATATGGATATTTATAGCTAATATACTTCTTATATTACCTTTAACAAGGCTCAGACAAACTCTGCAACCATGTTATTTACTGCTTCTGTGTCTTTGCAGGCTGAATGCTCCATCCCATTGGTGTTTTTGGCACCTTGTTATCTTCTGCTTCATTCCAGACCCTCATTGCAGTGATGTACGATGTAGTTTGGGTAAATCAGAGGTCTCCATGATTCTAGAACCAGGAGATGTTCTAATAGGTGTGCTGCTCCCATTCCATGTTGGTAGAATACCTCTGAAGACAACATTTACTGAGACACCACCCCAGCTCCCCTGTGCACGGTGAGATCTATTAAATGTATCTGTTTTCGTGTATGGGGGAAAATAGTACACGGGACTGTCAGTGTATTTCCTTATAAATGAATAAATGCAATAAAAAAGGTCACAATTATAACCTCTTGAATCTGTAAATTCTACCATTCTCTTGTTGTGTTTGTGTGCCCAACTGCCTAGTTCACTATACATATATGTGCTGTAGAATGCTATGGTGTGATGATCAGTTGTGAAGACACTCATTAATGATGGGTAAGATCTCTGCTGGGGACACCTGCCCAATATTAGCCCATAATTTGTATTCCCTAATAAAGTTGACCCAATGGGTCAACTAAATTACAGCAAAAGGTTAAGAAGTGCCTTAGGGGAAATGTCAAAAGATCATGTTACACACGTATTGTTGGAAGGGGAAAAGCTGGGCAATGTGTGGCAGACTCACCCCCAATCACTTAGGGCAGTGGTTCTCAACCTTCCTAATGCTGTGACCCTTTAATACAGTTCCTCATGTTGTGGTGACCCCTAACCATAAAATTATTCCTAAGACCATTGGAAATATGTGTTTTCCGATGGTCTTAGGCGACCCCTGTGAAAGGGTCCCGACCCACAGGTTGAGAGCCGCTGACTTAGGGGCACATTTTTAAATATCCAAAAACCACTCCGATTCATGCCAATTGGGTTTTTTTTTATTTCCCAGAGCTTTTTATTTTTTGGTCGGGGAAAGTAAAACCCGATTGGCACAAATCGGGCTATTCGGATGATGAAACCACGCAAGAGTTTGGAAACTCCAGAGTGGGTTTTGGGTACGAATGCTCGAGCATTCATAAATGTGCCCCATAGTGTGCCAGTAAGCTACAGTTAAAGGGATATTTTACCTTTTATGGAAATAATTGCAAAGTAGTTGTACTTTTGGGTGTAAATGTCACATACATGTTGTCAATAAAAGATGCGGACCACCCTTGTGTTACCTGAATCACTCTTATATCACATATTGCAGCCATCCTTTGTGTGTTATTGAGACGGCTTCCACAAGACTCTTTGTTTTGTTTGTCTAACAAATTAATATCCTGTAGACCCTTGTCTCTGAGTCTTCTTCTACAACAAGGTTCAAGTTCAGGTACAAACTTACCAACAGGTCAACATGCTTTAGCTAATATGGTTTTGTGTCATATTTAGGGATGCACCGAATCCCGGATTCAGTTCGGGATTTGGCTGAATCTGGGATTTTTTTTAAGGATTCGGTTTCGGATCTGCAGTCCCGGCCAAACCAAATCCGAATGCGAATTAGCATAAATTAGCATATGCTAGGGTTAAATTGCCAGGCGATTTTAACCCCTTCCCATCCTAATTAACACATGTTAATTAGGTTTTGGATTCGATTCGGGATTTGGCCGAATCCTTCAGTGTGGGTTTGGGGGTTCAGCCGAACCCAAAAAAGTGGGTTCGGTGCATCCCTAGTCATATTTGTCTGTGGTCATTTTTGGAAGCATAAATGGTCTTTCCCCATAATTCCATTAAACAACACAAAATGAAAATGTGAATAATAAAATGCAGTTGTGTAAACCCAGTTATATATCATAGTCTATATCATCTTGAAATGATTTATTCCTTTTACTTGTGGTCTTGGTCGTGCTTTCATCCTTTGATTTGTACAGGGCTCAATTCTTACAAAGAGAACATTGTCTATGTTCCCACCATTTACCTAAGTCTTCATCTTCAATTTTCATCAGAGACTTCATCTTCAGTTCTTTAATTGGTCATCAGTTAATCTTGACTTCATGTTTAAAGGTTTCTCCTGGAAACATACCAGCAGTTCCAAGCCATGAGGTTTGCATTGGATGAGATAAACAAAAGCCCAACTCTTCTTCCCAACGTTACTCTTGGCTTCTATGTCTACGACTCATGTGCACATCTGAGGAAGGAACAGGAGGGAACGCTATGGATGCTGACGGGTATGAATAAGACTGTACCCAATTATTGTTGCCAAGAATGGCCACGTTTGGCTGCTGTCCTTGGGCATTCGGTATCTACTTATTCTATTCTAATGGCCCATGTTCTGGGGCTCTACAGGTACCCCCAGGTAAGATTTGTCATCAAATATGAATATATTCTAATTTATCGATACAAGGGGGTTAAGTACAAAAATGAGGTCAACCCCAACAGAGTTATGGAACTGGATACTGCCCATGAGAGTAAAGAGTAGTGATGGGCGAAATGTTTCGCCAGGCATGGATTTGCGGCGAATTTCCACGTTTTGCCATTGGCGGAATGTTTCGCGAAACGGATGAAAGAATTCACTGCACGTCCAAAAGAATATTCGCGTGACAAAAGAATAGCCGCGGACGACAAAAGAATAGCCCGTGATAAAAGAATAGCCGCGGATGACAAAAGAATAGCCGCGGGTGACAAAAGAATAGCCGCGGGCGACAAAAGAATAGCCGCGGGTGACAAAAGAATAGCCGCGGGCGACAAAAGAACAGCCGTGGCCGACAAAAGAAAAGCCTGTGACAAAAGAATAGCCGCGGGTGACAAAAGAATAGCCGCGGGCGACAAAAGAATAGCCGTGGCCGACAAAAGAAAAGCCTGTGACAAAAGAATAGCCGCGGGTGACAAAAGAATAGCCACGGGCGACAAAAGAATAGCCGTGGCCAACAAAAGAATAGCCGCGCGACAAAAGAATAGTCACGGGTGACTTTTTTTTTACATGCAACATTTTTGACATTTCGCAAATTTTTCGGTGTTTCGTGAATCTCTTGAAAGATAAATTTACATTTAGCAGTACCTGCTTGACCTAATGAGAGTTAGTTCATTATAGAGATTATTATTATGGAGAGTACAATTTTTATATTGTACTGACGACCTAACAATATGACCAAGTACTACTCAGAAGTAGAGACTAGTGATAATTGAATTTTTTCCCCAGGCATGGATTCGCAGCGAATTTCCGCATTTCGCCATTGGCAAATAGTTTTACGAAACTTAAAAATCCATGAAAATTCGCACGGAAAAATTTTGCGCACTGAATTTTATTTGTTTCGTGTCAAAAAACGTGCGTGACAAAAAATAGACGTGGACGACAAAAAAAGATGCAGGCGACGAAAAAAATCGCACGACAAATGCGTTTCACGAATTTTCTTGCCGTTTCACGAATTTTATGGTGAAGCGAAAAGGGACAGATTCACTCATCGCTAGTAGAGACTAGTGGTTCATGTCACTCGATTCTGTCCACTTAGACCAAGGATCCCCAACCTTTTTTCTTGCGAGCCACACTCAGATGTAAAAACTGTTAGAGAGCCACACTAGGATGAAAAAGGACTGTGATTGGTTATTTTTAGCTCCATGGGGACGGCTGGCCTGCAGGAGGCTCTGCTTGGAGCAAAACAGTGTCTCTGGGCTTCCAAAACTTGCCTCCAAGCCAGAAATGTTAAAAAAGGCACATACTTTGGGGCTACTGGAGGCAACATCAAAGGGGGTGGCGAGCAACATGTTGCTCCTGAGCCATTGGTTGGCGATCACTGACTTAGACAGTATACGTGAGAATATAACATCCTTCCTTTATGCATATGATTAACACTAGTGATGAACGAATCTGCCCCGTTTCGCTTCACCATAAAATTCGCGAAACGGCAAGAAAATTCGAAAAACGGCAAAAAATTTGCGAAACGCATTTGTCGCGTGTTTTTTTTTGTCGCCCGCGTCTTTTTTGTCTCCCGTGTCTATTTTTGCCTTTTTCTGGCATGGCCTTGCCCAATTTGACGTGACCGTGCACTTTTTTTACGCGACCACGCCCTTTTTTGCATGGCTGCGTCCAAATTGACGCGACCATGCCCGAATTGACATGACCACACGCTTTTTTGAAGCAACCGTGCCCGAATTGATGCAACCGCGCCCAAATTGGCGCAACCTTTTTTTAAGTGAAGTGGCGAAATGCGGAAATTCGCTGCAAATCCATGCCTGGCAAAAAAATTCGCTCATCACTAATTAACACCTGCCAAATGGTTTCCCTCAGACAGTAGGGACAGTTGTTGCAGAGATCCTCCCTACTCTGTATAATTGGTTTGGGTGGGACCTGCTTTCCCACATTGTGTGTAAAAAGCATATTTTACCTTTTATATTTTTAATTCTGCAGTAAAATACAACATAAAAATTAAATAGAATCAACATGAAAGGATGTGGATGTGAAACAGATAATAGTTTCCTCATTATATAGGGATGACCTACTGTATACCCAGGTGGAAGATTGGATTTCCCTATTGCTTCAAGAATATTATGAGATGTCCTGTCCCTAAGGGATTGCTATGTGCTAGGATCTTGGTGTTCTAGGTGGCTCATCTGTAGGTGATGAGCTGAGGTTCTCTTCTAGATTCACCCATTCTTGTAAAATGTAACATACTTATCCTTGATGCAATGCATCTATATAACCTTTTATGGTCTGAATTAAACATATTTCTTGTTCTGTCTCTATGAACTTAGATCAGTCATTACTCAACCAGCTCCTCCCTGAGTGACCGGTCACAGTTCCCTTCCTTCTTCAGGACAGTCCCCAGTGATGCTTTCCAGTCACGTGGACTCGCCCACCTCCTGCTGTATTTTGGATGGACATGGGTGGGTCTGGTTGGCATGGGAAGTGATTATGGACAACAGGGAGTTTATCTCATCACACAAGAGCTTATTAAAGCTGGAGCTTGTGTAGCCTTTACTGGTTTCATCCTTTCTGATCATGATGATAAGAATGTGCCGTATCTAACCAGAATCATCAAAGAGTCAACAGCGAGAGTAATAGTGGTGTTTGCCCCTGACATCTATGTTGCTGCACTTTTGGATGAGCTACTGAAGCAGAACCTGTCTGGGAAAACCTTTGTGGCGAGTGAAGCCTGGTCCATATCATCAATGTTATCAGCTGAAAAATATTCTCCAGTACTCACTGGCGTCATTGGGTTCACATTTTCTAGCTCACCATTACCAGGGCTTAGGGGCTTCCTTAACAAGGTCCATCCCTCTAATACACCGGGAGAAACCATAACTAAAATATTTTGGGAAAACATCTTTAAATGCAAATTTATGGACCAGGGAAATCTCACTGGAACATGGATAAATTCTACGAAGCTTTGCACAGGAAAGGAAGATCTAGAAACGGTTGAGAGCAGCTACAATGATGTGTCTAACCTAAGAAGCTCCTACAGTATATACACTTCTATCCAGATCCTAGCCCGGTCTTTGCACAATCTCTTCTCATGTTGGAATGGAAAAGAAACACTTTCTGATGGAACTTGTGTGGATGCTAAATATTTTAAACCATGGCAGGTAAGTAGTTATTGCAACTTCTTCTTGAGCTTGATCAAGTGGATTCAAAAATGGTACAGAATGCATGGAGCCTATTTATAACTATTTATTGTATCAGGAATAGTTACATATAGTTACATAGGGTTGAAAAAAGACCAGAGTCCATCAAGTTCAACCCATCCGAGTAAACCCAGCACACACAACCCACACCTACCAATCTATACACTCACATACATAAACTATATATACAACCAGTAATACTAACTGTAGGAATGACATAGAACATATAATGATTGTACTCATAAGAGTACTGCTTGACAAGCTTGTAAGCACTAAACTCATGGTAGATTGGGTAGCCACCTGGCCGGTAGTTCATCGACTTAGCTAGAAAAATACCAATTAGGGCCAGGGCTGGTATTACAAATTTACTGGCAATGTAGGCACCGGTAAATTTGCAATAATTTGTCCTCCAACCTTGGCCTGTCCCCCCACTTCACCCCCAATGCCTTCTCCCAGCTCCCTTTCTAGCCTTCCCCGCTCACTATTTCTTCTTAAATGTGGGCCACCAAAGTCATGTCCAGCCCCATTTATGTCACAGCTCTGCTCCTGATGTCATGGGCCTACCTCCTCATGGACCCGCCCCTGCTCTGGCCAGTGAAAAGATTAAGGAATGGTGGCAACCCTAATGGTAGAGTGTGCTATTTCTCCTAATAAACTAGTTTTTCCCTCTCTACTGATCTCAATGTGGGCACCACCAACTCCCTCAGATTCTTATATTAAAGCTTTGTTCACCCATTTTATCAATTTTGTTCTCGGTACATATCCTGTTAACCCTACCACTGTAGTACTCAACTCTTACTTTATAATTATTATAGTTCTTTGGGTTAATGGTAAAGTGGAGCAACATCATCATAATTTCAGATGTTTTCTCTCTACAGCTGACACATTATATTCAGAACGCCCATGTGAAACTAAGCAATGGAAGAGAGGTCTCATTTGACCTCAATGGAGATCTACCTGCAGTGTATGATATAGTAAACTGGCAGCTGGGTGTTGACGGGATCATGAAGCAGGTCAAGGTTGGGAGCTACGATACTGCAGCTGCTGATGGAAACATCTTCAATGTCAACATTAGTGCAGTGATATGGGCTCCAGGGGACCACCAGGTATACTGCTAAGATGTAAATGTGCTGTATATAAATACTGAGAGCTAAATACTGCATCTTATTTTACATAAACAAGTTTATCATGACTTAGATAACGAAGCGGTATGATTCACAAAAACAGTAAGAGGGTACATGCCCATTCATAACCATGTCTTTCTGTTAGATCCCTTCTTCTATCTGCAGTAAGAGTTGCCTACCAGGATTTAGGAGAGCAGTTATACGAGGGCAGCCCCTTTGCTGCTTCCAATGTATCCCCTGTCCACAGGGGGAAATATCCAACAAGACAGGTCAGAACATTTCATATCACTATGAGTTGCAGAAAGAAATGTTATCCTTTGTATTCTGAACTGGCTTTCATATTGTCTCCTGAAGGTTCAGATGACTGCACCAAGTGCTCGTGGAATATGTGGTCTAATGCTGACAAGGATAGATGCATTCCCAAAGCCATAGAATTCCTATCTTCTGAAGAACCATTGGGTGCAACTTTGACCATTACATCCATAATATCCTCTCTGGTCCCACTTTTAGTCTTGGGACTCTTTTACCATTATAAGAGCACTCCTATTGTAAGAGCCAATAATTATTCTCTAAGCTGCACTCTACTTGGTTCCTTGTCCCTTTGCTTTCTCTGTTCCTTGCCATTTATTGGTTGCCCCCAGCAGCTGAAATGTCTTCTAAGGCAGGTTGCATTTGGCATAGTTTTTTCACTTTGCATCTCTTGTATCTTGGCCAAAACTATCATGGTTGTTTTGGCATTTATGGTCACCAAACCAGGCAGTAGCCTAAAGAAATGGACCGGTCCAAGAGTATCTTATATCATTGTCTCCATATGCAACATTTTACAGCTTTGCTTGTGCATCTGTTGGTTGTCCCTCTTCCCACCATTCCCAGAATATAACACAGACACCCAGCCTGAGATTATCATTTTTATATGTAATGAAGGTTCGGCTATTGCTTTCTGGTGCATGCTGGGATACCTTGGACTCTTGGCCTCCATCAGTTTCATTGTTGCCTTCCTGGCCAGACGCCTCCCTGACAGTTTCAATGAAGCCAAATTGATCACATTCAGTATGTTGGCTTTCCTCAGTGTGTGGGTGTCCTTTATCCCAGCCTATCTCAGTGCCCGGGGCATGTATACTGTGGCAATGGAGGTCTTTGCCATCCTGTCTTCCAGTTGGGCTGTGGTGGGCTGTATCTTTGTACCAAAATGCTTCATCATAGTTTTCAGATCGAGCATGAACTCTCGAGAGCACCTCATGCGGAGAGCCAGGAATTGAAATCAATAGCAGTTGACTAAAGATATTTAAGATTATGGTGTCTTTAAAGGGCAACAACATAAATCCTTAAACCGGAGAGTTGCCCTTAAAAAACATTTGGAAAAATTCTATGCCAAACTTTTTTTCTAAAATAAATCTATGAATTTATGCAATCATTTTTTATGCAGTCATTATTTGCAATAAACTTATTTTCAACACATTTGTTATAAAAAAAAACGATGTACATAATTTAATTAAAGAAATGAAAAAATAATGAGTAGTAAATATTACTAATTAAATTCTTTGCTTATATACATTTACAATGCAAGTTACTGGAAGTGTATAGAGGAAAATAAAAAATAGACATACATAAATATATATATAATTAATGTACTTAATGATCTGCCCCTCTGCCCCCCTGTACCTACTGATCTGCCCACAGCCCTCTTTACTAACGATCTTCCCAACAGCCCCCCTGTACCTACTGATCTGCCCCACAGCCCTCTTTACTAACGATCTTCCCAACAGCCCCCCTGTACCTACTGATCTGCCCCACAGCCCTCTTTACCAATGATCTTCCCAACAGCCCCCCTGTACCTACTGATCTGCCCCACAGCCCTCTTTACCAATGATCTTCCCAACAGCCCCCCTGTACCTACTGATCTGCCCACAGCCCTCTTTACCAATGATCTTCCCAACAGCCCCCCTGTACCTACTGATCTTCCCCACAGCCCTCTTTACTAATGATTTTCCCAACAGCCCCCCTGTACCTACTGGTCTGCCCCACAGCCCTCTTTACTAATGATTTTCCCAACAGCCCCCCTGTACCTACTGATCTGCCCCACAGTCCTCTTTACTAATGATCTTCCCAACAGCCCCCTGTACCTACTGATCTGCCCCACAGCCCTCTTTACTAATGATCTTCCCAACAGCCCCCCTGTACCTACTGATCTGCCCCACAGCCCTCTTTACTAATGATCTTCCCAACAGCCCCCCTGTACCTTCTGATCTGCCCCACAGTCCTCTTTACTAATGATCTTCCCAACAGCCCCCCTGTACCTTCTGATCTTCCCCACAGCCCTCTTTACTAATGATCTTCCCAACAGCCCCCTGTACCTAATGATCTTCCCCACAGCCCCCCTTACCTACTGATCTTCCCAACAGCCCTCTTTACTAATGATCTTCCCAACAGCCCCCCTTACCTACTGATCTTCCCAACAGCCCTCTTTAGTAATGATCTTCCCAACAGCCCCCCTGTACCTACTGATCTGCCCCACAGCCCTCTTTACTAATGATCTTCCCAACAGCCCCCCTGTACCTACTGATCTGCCCCACAGCCCTCTTTACTAATAATCTTTCCAGCAGCCCCCTGTACCTACTGATCTGCCCCACAGCCCTCTTTACTAATGATCTTCCCAACAGTCCCCCAAAGAATAATGATGAGAAGGACTGAAACTATTGGTACTAATGTTAAGTTGATAATCTAATTTCTGCTACAGCCTCTACCCTTCTAAGGTGGCTTCAACTATAGGTTATCCATAAGTATTATTGAAGCAAAATAATCATACATGGCAGTTAGTGCCCCAAACAGTGTCGGACTGGCTCACCAGGATAGCAGGAAAACTCCAGGTGGGCCCAGGTGTCAGTGGGCCCTCCTCTTCACCCAACCATTTGCCTTGTAAGCCTATACCATGGCCACTACTCTATTCTATATGACAAGAAACAGAATAAATAGAGGAAAGGATAGATAATAGTAGTAAAAAGAAGTAATTAAGCAACTAAAGAAAGTGAGTGAACAGGAAAGGAAAGGTGGTCTGAAGAGTGGGTCTAAGGTCTCAGGTTTTCTGGTGGGCCCTTGGCACCCCAGTCCAACGCTGGTCCCAAGGTATTTTTGGGGGAGGTTATGTGAAGACCAATCAGTTTCTTTCATTTCTATCTCAGCAAACCAGTCTTTATATGAATGTGCATTGGGGCATTATTGTGCGGAAACAGGACCTTCCTCAAACTGTTCCCCAGAGCTGAGCCAAGTCAAGGGCATTCCCAGGCAAAGGGACCTCATGAACCCACCCTCCATGCATGTTTTTGGGTCAGCGCCCACTCACTTCTGCAGTGCCACAGGGGAGGGGAGGGAGGAGTGACATGTGGAGTTTG
Organism: Xenopus tropicalis; assembly: GCF_000004195.4. Classification (NCBI taxonomy): domain Eukaryota; kingdom Metazoa; phylum Chordata; class Amphibia; order Anura; family Pipidae; genus Xenopus; species Xenopus tropicalis. The sequence continues at coordinate 145,826,481 of NC_030679.2, forward strand.
CTTTATGAAAATCCTCTCCAGGAGCTACAAACTTGGGGCAGCTAGGTAGAAGAGATATTTTTATTGGGTTTTACATTTTTGAGAAAAATACAGAAGAAAAAAAAGGACGAAAGATAAAAAAAAATTAAAAAGAGACGTTATGTAAGCAAAACATACATAGAGATGAGAATGATAAAACCAGGTGATCAAATGACCAAAAGTCCCACCATTCAAACATTTAGGTCAGGGATCCCCAACCTTTCTTTCTCGTGAGCCACATTCAAATGTAAAAAGACTTGGGGAGCAACACAAGCACCATAAAAGTTCATGAAGGAGCCAAATAAGGGCTGTGATTGGCTATTAGGCAGCCTCTATGCACCCTATCAGCTTACAGGGGCTTTATTTGGTAGGAAATCTTGTTTTTATTCAACCAAAACTTGCCCCCAAGTCAGGAATTCAAAAATAACTCCCTGGTTTGGGGCCACTGAGAGCAACATCCAAAGGCATAGGCAGAGGGTGATTTTTTTGTTTGGGTAGGCTAATGTCACGTGATCAATTTCTTAACCAGCCATATACACTGACCCATCACAGAGCATACAGGTGGATTTTTGCATTGGCTAACATAAGCGCTAACAACTGAGGGGCCCACGGGCTAATTGGCTAAGTACTGAGTATTTTTTTTCTAAATGACATGGACGAAGCCCAAACTATTTTGAAAACGATATGCATAGCAAACTTGTATTATATACATTTTATTTATAAGAGATCTTACATATAGTGTAGATAAATGTTGGCCTTCTTGCAAAAAGTAACACAGTATAATAATAGATGAGGTTAAAAAGGACATGCATCCAACCATCAATTCAAAGATTTGCCTAAGTGAATTTAGCTTCACTGCTCTGCCATTTGAACCAGAGGAAGGTGAAAAGCTGTAGCCTTAGGGCTCTGGCACATTGGGAGATTAGTCGCCCGCGACAAATCTCCCTTGTCACGGGCGACTAATCTCCCCGAACTACCATCCCACCAGCGAACATGTAAGTCGGCGGTGGGATGGTACACGCTGCGCAGGCGATTTCGGCAAATCGCCGAAGTTGCCTCGCGAGGCTTTTTCGTCGATTTCCCGAAATCGCGCCACCGCGTGTGCCATCCCACTGGTGACTTACATTTTCGCCGGTGGGATGGCAGGTGATGGCAACTCGGGGAGATTAGTCACCGGCGAACAGGGAGTTTTGTCGCGGGCGACTAATCTCCCCGTGTGCCAGAGCCCTTAGATGGGGGAAAAAAATCCTTCCTGACTCCAAGAGGGCTATCAGACCAGCCCCTGGATCAAAGTACAATAAAGCTGTTGTTGCATGGGCATGCTTAAGATGTTTTGAAGGAGCTGTAAACAGCTGAGTATTCACAAAATATGGAAGTCACATCACAAATGTATAGCCTTTGTCCATTACTGTTAGAATTAAATGTACTATGGAAAAAGGTTCATTGCAGCCATGGGTGCACACCCAGTCTCTGTCAGGGTGACAATACAGAACAAGGAAAATCAGCAGCATCAAAAGCCTTTATTTGGTAGGTAGCTAAGGACTTTAAACGTTATAGTCACCAAAAACCCAATCACACTGGCTCACATTGAACTATTCAGGTATGTGTTAGTTGAAACTCACTAGAGAACCATATTGACTGGATCACACTTTCACACCTCTATGAGTTTCTATTAACTCCTAACTGAATAAGTTTAATGAAACCATTAAGCATGGATTTTGGTGACTATATTTCTCTTAAGGGTTTTCCTTACCATTCCAGTTGAACTGAAGAATTTGTTTAGCTGTTAAATTTGTTAGCTGTGGAACATTTTGGAGAACTCAGAAAGTCCGATGAGTTCAGCTCATGTATGTAAATAACAATCTCCACATACCATGCAAGCAGATAGAGGATCAGCAGCTGCTTTGTCTCTTGCCCCCAGTACCCAGCACAAGCAGCCTGTGTAACCCTCTGTCACACCCACTCCCTCACAGTGCTCGGCACGCAGACCGGCTCTCAAACTTTCCTATCCAAATCTCGCGAGATTTCGTACTACAAATCTCAAGACTGAGACTCTGCTCAGGAAAGCTTGTTGGAGCTGTTGCTGAAATCACTGAGAGCTGGCAGGGGGGATCTTTTTCTACAGGTACTAATAAGCAACACTACCCCAACAAGCACAAGTAGGCAACTTAGACTTTTTTTTTTTTGGAGTGGGCTTTTTTTTGACAAACAGGTTTGGGGAGGCTTAGCCTACCCAAGCCTTAATGAAAATCCGCCCCTGTCCAAAGGGTTGGGGAGCAACATGTTACCCCGGAGCCACTGGTTGGGGATCACTGATTTAGGTGCTTGGGTCATCATTAGCCAATCATATGTCAGGAGTCAGTGCCGGCCTTAGGCCGATTGGACCAATTGGGCCACTCATCTCCTTCAGCCTTTTTTTTTGCTCATCGCTAGAAAAGAAGAAATAGGAGGAAGGGAAGAGAAAGAGGTGGAGAGGGCAAAGAAACATGGTGCTTCAGTGAAGGAAGATAGAGGAATGTCAGATATTATACAACATAAAATCATCCGGGAAGAAGAGCCATATGGGAAAAAGACAAGTAGAGGAGAGGGAAAAGAACACTGGAGAAAACGTGGAGACAAAGTGGTTGATGTTTAATAAAACTGAAATGTAGATATTTTTCAGTAGTGGGTAAAATCCTACAGGTAAAGACCATGCATTGGTGGCACTGGCAGATTGGGGGGAAAGTGGGGGAATAAAAACACAAAACATAAATATGAAAGTGAGAGAAAAAAGCAGAGAAAAAGAATGAAAGAGGGGCGGAGTGCAGGATCAAATGGGGGAAGGAGTGAATAGGTTGGGGAAAAAAATTAAAAAAACAAAACATACAAATGCTCTCTGCTATATTTTTGGCTTGTGATGGGCTGCCTGGGCCTCAGTATTTCTTGTGCTCATTATGTCTCAATATATCTATATCTACAGGGTCAGATTGGGGGTTTGGAGGACCCACCGGGGCTGCCACCCCAGGGGCCCCACATTCCCCACACCCCGTCCATCCCCCAAGCGAGCATAAATAGATGCGATTGGGGGAGGGAGGGCAGCTGGGATCAGGTCTAGGCCGGATGTCCCGTTGGCCCAGTACGACCTGGTATATCTATATAAAGATAGAGTGAGAGAGAGAGCAACATTTTGCAGTTGTGCATAATATATATATGTTTATGTATGTGACTGAGGGCCTGTGCTGAGTCTAGGGGGCCCACCAAAATGGTTCAAAAAGGCCCCCGCACTTTATAAGACTGGCCCTGTCAGCTCTAAAAATTCTAGCTCCGTAGGAGGGGTATTAGCTTTCCAGGCTTTGGCCATTGCTCCTCTTGTTGCTGTTAGAATATTATTTATTAGGCATTGGGTCCATTATACTGCCATCATTAAGCATTTAGACTGTTCATTCTCTTACCCTCTGCCAAAACCCGACCCCTCTGCCAAACTGCCAGATGGTAAATTCTGCATCCAACTATGGCGATGGTCATGGTGAAATTTGGTGTGTACAGGTACTTGCCCAATGAAACCCTACGCACTACTGGATAGGCTTTGACAGGGAAGGCATTTAATGAACTGACTTCTTGGAAAGGAAACACCATACCCTAGCGCCAAGTTGGAAGGTTCCATGATCTTTGGCATAATCCATTCTATTGCTGGAGCTCACATGACTGAGATTCATTATATAACTGTGTCAGCAATGGGTATGGCTGAAAGAACCAATTTCACTAATTAGAATGAACATCTGGATACTTCTGGCTATAGACTCTATGATCTGTACATCGTTTCCTGCTTGCAATGGTGGCCAAAAAGTCCATATACTACTGGCAAACAGTAGAAACCCCTTTTATTAAATCTAATAGCCTGAAACTCTTTGTTTTCTCTTTTACCTTAAATATTTATGCCAAGTTAGAGTCAACAGAGAAAAATAAAGACATAAGCAATATACTGTATGTTCCAGGCAGCAGAAGACACATTGACCTCCCCATGATATTTCTCCTTAACTAACAACATATAGTCATGGAATCATGCAACCAATCATTTGTAGAGATGATAGATAATAAGTCGTCTAGTTGGAGATTTTGGCAGCTGGTTGCAAGGGTTCAAATTAACCATAGAAACTAGGCAGGGTAGGTTTGCCGGTATTTGACCAGCCTAGCCAGTAATTACAAATAGTGATAAGCAAATCTGTCCCGTTCACCTAAAAACGCGACATTTTGACGCAACCATGTCCCTTTTTTTTACGTGACAGTTAGTATTACTGGTTGTATATATATAGTTTATGTATGTGAGTGTATAGATTGGTTAGTATAGGTTGTGTGCTGGGTTTACTCGGATGGGTTGAACTTGATGGACAATGGTCTTTTTTCAACCCTATGTAACTATGTAACTATATGTGACTGCGCCTTTTTTTACACGACCGCACCCATTTTGTACACGACCGCACCCATTTTGTACACGACCGCACCCATTTTGTACACGACCGCACCCATTTTGTACATGACCGCACCCATTTTGTACATGACCGCACCCATTTTGACGCTCCATGACTTTTTTTGACGGGCGATGACTTTTCCGGCGGCAAATTTTCTCGGAAGGTTTGCGAAACAATTCACCAATGTCCCTTTTTTTACGTGACTGCACCTTTTTTTGTCACGACCGCACCCATTTTGTACACGACCGCACCCATTTTGTACACGACCGCACCCATTTTGTACATGACCGCACCCATTTTGTACACGACCACACCTATTTTGACGTGCCATGACTTTTTTTTGACAGGCGACGACTTTTCCGGCGGCAAATTTTCTCGGAAGGTTTGCGAAACAATTCGCCAATGCCGAAATACGGAAATCACTAATCACTCATCACTAATTACATACTGACCTGCAATGTACGTGCCAGTTATTTTGTAATACCCTATAAAACCCCTCCCTTCCCCGACCCTTTATTACCAGGGATGCACCGAATCTGCTATTTTGGGATTTGGCCGAACCCAGAATCCTTTGTGAAAGATTTGTCCGAATCCGTATCTGAATTTGCATATGCAAATTAAGACAATATAAAGAGAAGCGAGCACTGCCCATACGACGAAAAACTCTCAACGTGTTTATGTGACAAAAAGTCACGTGATTTTACAGATTTGGATTTGGTTCGGTTAGAGGCAACGATTTAGCTGGATTTGGTGCATCCATATTTATAGCCATGGGTCACCCTCTGCTCCGCCTACAACCCCGCCTATTTCTTGGCTCCATCCACCTTTCCCCCGCCCACCTTTCCCCCGCCCCACTCTAAATTGACGTCACAACCCACCCCCAACCCGAAAGGCCGGTATTATTTACAGATAAAAGTGGCAACCCTATGGCAGGGGTTTAAAAGGAGAGATATAGGATAATTACCCCCCCCCAAAAAAAAAATTGTAGGCAATAATGAATAATATCTGGCACTGGTTTCACTGGTTTCACACAAATGATCATTATCTTCAAAAACTGACCCTTTATTGGAGCTCCCTATGTATCTGCTATGGTCACAGTCTGTGTTTCAAAGGAAGGGTGGGCGTGTCCTAATGGTCCCTCCCAGAAGCACAGTAGGAGGGGGATAGCCAATCACAGCTCTGCAGTCACACTAGCAAACACAGTCTTCAGTTCCCTATCAGGTCAGCCTAGCTGCTGATTGGTTCCTATCCTGCAGTGCCGCCGGCCCCCATGTACAGCCTGGGAAAGGAAGCAGCAGGAAGTGGAATGGATGGGCGGGGCTAATAGTAGGGTTTTTACAGAAATTTATAATAAATCAGCCCTAAACACAACTTTTTAGAAGGAATCTATGGTTAAAAGAGTAAAAATCACTGTTTCATTCTTGTTTTTCACACAATTTGACCCCCTTGGATGTCAGGCTAGACCATAAATAGGGGGGTTGAATAGAAAGATAAGTAATTAGTGATGAGGGAATCTGTCCCATTTCGCTTCGGTGAAACATTATCGAAACGACAGCCCATTTTGACGCGACCGCGGCTTTTTTTGACGCCGAATTTTATCGGAAGTTTTGCAAAACTATTCGCCAATGGCGAAATGTGGAAATTCCCTGCAAGGAATACTAATAAAATAAAATGCTAATAAAATTGTCACATCGCAGGGGAGTTGTTATTTGGTTGCCAGTGTCACCCCCCCTCAGCAACCCTGTAGCATTTGAAATACCCACTTTGACATTTAAATAATCGAGGCAGAAAAAGGAAGGCTAATAATTAAAAATTCTATAAAAAATAATGAAGAGCAGCTGAAAAACTGTATTCTGTGAGATTCCATTAGTTAAATGAAAGCTGAGCAGGCACAGCCAACCCAGAGGTAAAGCACATAATCACCCCCATATCTGTAGGGAGAACTAAAGCCCAGGGGTAATTAGTGGCTGACACCCCGGGGAGGGATGTGGGGCCTCTGTGTGTTGGCATGGAATTAATATATTTATATATATATAGGGAGGCAGCCAGGCGTGGAGGTACAAACCCACAGGCAGAATGAGGTAAGTGATGACTTTAATCCTGTTATAATCAGGGAAGCAGGGAAGTAGGGATCCCTAATGCTGAACCGGCTGCTCCCTTCCCTTTGTGCTTCTGTCCCTCTGTACGGTTGTCTGTGTGTCAGCTGGAGGCCTGTGTATCCTTCTGGCTCTGCTCACTGTATTCCCAAAGGGCAGCGAGGGGGGAACAGTATCAGCAGGAATACATAGAGATAATAGGAACAGGCATCAGATAGTAGGGAATTGCAGGCTTGCTAACTCTTAGAGCCCCATACAAATTGTGACTTGTATCAGGCTGATAATGTGGTGTGAAAGCCTGTAGATACTGGCTGCCATATGTAGATGGGAAATAAAGGAATGGCAAAGAGGAATAAAGAGTGTAAGGTGCAGGTATAGCAGAGAGGAATGGAGAGTGTTAGGTGCAGGTATAGCAGAGATGAATGGAGAGTGTAAGGTGTGGGAATAACAAAGAAGAATAGAGAGTGTTAGGTGCAGGTATAGCAGAGATGAATGGAGAATGTTAGGTGCAGGTATAGCAGAGAGGAATGGAGAGTGTAAGGTGTGGAAATAACAGAGAACAATGGAGAGTGTTAGGTGCAGGTATGGCAGAGATGAATGGAGAGTGCAAGGCATGGGAATAACAGAGAGTGTTAGGTGCAGGTATAGCAGAGATGAATGGAGAATGTTAGGTGCAGGTATAGCAGAGAAGAATGGAGAATGTTAGGTGCAGGTATAGCAGAGAGGAATGGAGAGTGTAAGGTGTGGGAATAACAGAGAAGAATGGAGAGTGTAAGGCGCAGGTATAGCAAGAGAACAATGGAGAGTGTTAGGTGCAGGTATGGCAGAAATGAATGGAGAGTGTAAGGTGTGGGAATAACAGAGAAGAATGGAGAGTGTAAGATGCAGGTATAGCAAGAGAACAATGGAAAGTGTTAGGTGCAGGTATAGCAATACAGCAATGGAGAGTGTTAGGTGCAGGTATAGCAATACAGCAATGGAGAGTGTTAGGTGCAGGTATAGCAATACAGCAATGGAGAGTGTTAGGTGCAGGTATAGCAATACAGTAATGGAGAGTGTTAGGTGCAGGTATAGCAATATAGCAATGGAGAGTGTTAGGTGCAGGTATAGCAATACAGTAATGGGGAGTGTTAGGTGCAGGTATAGCAATACAGCAATAGAGAGTGTTAGGTGCAGGTATAGCAATACAGTAATGGAGAGTGTTAGGTGCAGGTATAGCAATATAGCAATGGAGAGTGTTAGGTGCAGGTATAGCAATACAGTAATGGGGAGTGTTAGGTGCAGGTATAGCAATACAGCAATAGAGAGTGTTAGGTGCAGGTATAGCAATACAGCAATGGGGAGTGTTAGGTGCAGGTATAGCAATACAGCAATAGAGAGTGTTAGGTGCAGGTATAGGAATACAGCAATGGGGAGTGTTAGGTGCAGGTATAGCAATACAGTAATGGAGAGTGTTAGGTGCAGGTATAGCAATAAAGCAATGTAGAGTGTTAGGTGCAGGTATAGAAATACAACAATGGGGAGTGTTAGGTGCAGGTATAGCAATACAGCAATAGAGAGTGTTAGGTGCAGGTATAGCAATACAGCAATAGAGAGTGTTAGGTGCAGGTATAGCAATACAGAAATAGAGAGTGTTAGGTGCAGGTATAGGAATACAGCAATGGAGAGTGTTAGGTGCAGGTATAGCCAAGAGGAATGGAGAGTGTAAGGCACAGGGACAGAGCCGTATGCATTTATCCCTGTGCACCCTACTTAAAGAATAACTAAACTTTTTTTTTAATCTCTAAAATGACCCTAAATAGTGCCCAGATTAACATCTCCCTCATGCAGTCTCATGCAAATTCTGTATCACAAGCAGTTTAACTCTCCCAGTTACTTCCTAGTCTGTCATAATGTTCCGCCCACCTTTCTTTGCTGAGCTCTCCTTTTCTCTCTCTCTGCTGAGGGACGAAGGTGCCTACTGCACATGCTTGCTGCCTCTGCTCCAATGGAAATCAATCAGGCATGTGCAGTAGGCACTTCTTCGACCAGCTTCACAGTCAGAGAGAAAAGAGGGTGGAGCTGTACTCTAGACTAGGAAGTAGCTGAGAGAGCTGCAGTTTAGCTGCTTGTGGTACAGAATCTACATGAGAATTAATTAAGGGAGAAAGGTATGTTATTTTGGGGGTGTATATGATCTTTTTAGGGACTTTTCTGAACAGAAAACCCTACAAACATTGCTTTAGCTTTAATTAATGAAGACTTAGGGGCTTATGTATCAACTTCCGAATTTGTGAATACGAGTTTGTTTTTCTAAATCGATTAAACTCGCATATCGAATCTTCATCTATTTATTAAAGTGGTTATTGAACTCGAATATAACCCGTAAACTCGAATTACAAAGTCGAATATGACTCGGAAACTCGAATATAACTTGACTTTGCCTATGGCAACTCCCATTGGCTTCTATAGAAACTCGCAAGCTTTTTTTTTTGAGTTTTGGGGTTTTTTTGTGCGTAATAAATACCAGACGTTCAAGTTTTCAATACATAACTCAAATTTGAATTTTTTTAAGCTTCAAAAAACTCAAATCAAACCAAAAAACCAAACTGGTAACCGTTGATCAATCACCCAATTAAAGTGGCTGATTAATAAGAAACAAGTACCTTCCTTTTCAGGGTGGCGTCCCATTTATATCGAACATTTTGGCATCTCCTCCTGACGTTCCATATTCCCCCTTCCTATGCCTCCAACACTCTACGTAATATGGGCCCACAGGGGATTCTTGTACCCGGAGATCTCTTAATCGGAGGAGTGGTTCCCATTCACGTGGCCAAACTGTACCCTACGGTGACCTTCCACGAGATGCCGCCAGCAGATATTTGCACAATGTGAGGACTCTTGTGAACTTCCGTAGAGCTTTTGGCATCTGGTACAGTATATTGCCGAGCAACCTATCTCTGCTATTTCTGTAGACATGACCAAGAACGATTTTCCTACCCATAAAAATAAACCAGTACTTTGTATTTGATGAAACAATCCTATTGGTCACGCTATGGTATGGTGATCCAAATTATAACATTGGCATTACAAATTTGATAAATTCTGTGTTTCCTACAAGGTTCAGGTTTGAAAACTACCAACAGCTCCAGGCCATGAGATATGCAGTGGAAGAAATCAACCAAAGATCTGACCTCCTCCCCAACATCACCTTGGGCTTCTATGCCTACGACTCTTGTGCTGCTCTACAGAGCGAGATAAAGGGAACCCTGTGGATGCTGACTGGAAAGACTGAGGAGGTTCCTAATTACTGCTGCAGAAAAAGCCCCCCTCTGGCTGCCATCATTGGCCACTCAAAGTCTACTTACTCCATGCTTATGGCTCATATCCTTGGATTGTACAAAGTCCCACAGGTAAGGACTCCAATTAACCAATTAGGTACTGTTTTATTATTACAGAGAAAAGGGAATCATTGAACCATGAAATAAACCCAATAGGGCTGTTCTGCCCCAATAAGGGGTAATTATATCTTAGTTGGGATCAAGTATAAGGTACTGTTTTATTATTACAGAGAAAAGGGAATCATTTAACCATGAAATAAACCCAATAGGGCTGTTCTGCCCCAATAAGGGGTAATTATATGTTAGTTGGGCTCAATTACACTGTACTGTTTTATTATTACTGAGAAAAAGGAAATCAGTTTTAAAATTCTAAATTATTTGATTATAATGGAGTCTATGGAAGACACACTTTCCGTAATTCGAAGCTTTCTGGATAACGGGTTTCCGGATAAGGGATCCCACACCTGTATAAAGGCAGATAGATATCCCGATCCAGGGCATCTAAGGGAATGCAGTTACCTCTTGGCCAGAAGATGAGTTTTTTTTATTATGCACATTATGGAAGACCAACCTTTTCTTCTCCAATAGTTGAAGTGCAATTGCCAAAAGTCTACCAACAACCTTCCCTTATGGAGATGCAAAAAGTGCTTCCATTTGAGTGTGCTTTTAATCTCTGTCCAGAGTAGAATGACTATTAACTGCATGTTTCTACCAACAGATCAGCTACTTCTCAACCAGTTCTCTTCTGAGTGACAGGACCCAATTCTCTTCCTTCTTTAGAACCGTCCCCAGTGACGTCTTTCAGTCCAGAGGACTGGCCCATTTGGTGCTACATTTTAACTGGACGTGGGTCGGGCTCATAGCTTCTAATGATGATTATGGTTATAAAGGCTTAGAAGTGATCAAACAGGAGATAACAAAGGGAGGAGCTTGCGTAGCTTACATAATATATATGTCAAGAAACCCAATGGATCAAAACATACATAACATTGTGCAGGTTATCAAAGAGTCAAGTGCCCGTGTGTTGGTGGCCTTTTGTACTGATGTCTACTTAATCCCTGTTCTGGATGAGATGCTTAAGCAGAACGTAACTGGCAAAAGTTTTATTGCCAGTGAGGCTTGGTCCATTTCAAATGTCTTATCTGTCCCAAAATACTCTTCTTTATTATCTGGAACAATCGGCTTTGCTTTTCACAGTTCAACTATCCCAGGTTTTCAACGTTTTCTGAACTCCATTAATCCACTCAACACACCGGGGACAATGTGGTCGAAATTTTTCTGGGAAGAAGCTTTCGGCTGCACTTTTTCTAACCAGACAAACTCTTCTGATATCGTGAATGCTCTAGAAAACCCATGCACAGGAGATGAAGATCTAGAAAACCTCCAGAACAGCTATAACGATGTTTCCAATTTAAGAGCTTCTTATAATATCTATACTGCGGTGTATGTCATAGCAAAAGCTCTGGATGACCTCAACCATTGCCAAACCTTGGCTGGACCATTGTTTAACAAATATTGTGCAACGTTAGAGAACTTTGAGCCATGGCAGGTACATCATTATGGCATTGAGTTAAACCAATAAATCATCCACTTTCTAGTCTTGCTAGTCCACTTCCAGGGCCATGTTACTTTATGATGTGGATACAAGAAGAACAAACAACTACATTTTACATAAATCTATATATACATAGATAGTTTTGATGATGAGGTCACACCTTTGATAAAGTGACCTTTTATATGGGTTAAGGTGGCCATAGACTATAAGATCCACTAATTTAGCAAACAAATAGATCTTTCCACCAATAGGCCAAACGATTGAATTACAATGAGAGGAATAGGACCTGTCGGAGCAAGTGAGCATCAATAAGCTGAAGTTGTCCCGACCAGACAGGAAAACCAAACCTACCCAATTGACATCTAGCCAATTTTAGGCCAGATATCGGCTAGGTAGGTCCATCAGGGGTCCCCATTAGTGATGAGCAAATCTGTCCCATTTCGCTTCACCATAAAATTCGCGAAAAGGCAAGAAAATTCCCGAAAAATCCATTTTGTTCGCATTGTTGCACAATTTTTTTTTGTCGCCCACATCAATTTTTTTGTCACCCATTTTTTTTGTTGCCTGCACTATTTTGATGTGACCGCGCTTTTTTGATGCAACCACGCCCAACTTGACGTCACCGCGCCCAAATTGATGCGCGGCAAAAAAAAATACGAGCAACAAATTTTTCTGCTGTGAATTTTCATGGAAGTTTCGCAAAACAATTCGCCAATAGCGAAATGCTGAATTTCGCTGCGAATCCATGCCTTCCAAAAAAAATTTGCTCATCACTAGTCCCCATACATGGTCAGATAAGCTGCCGGATCATTGTGAAGGACCACAATCTGCAGCTTTAACCTATCCTGTAGCCAGGGGTTGGCAAATGTTTTTTTATCTATTACCTACTCGTGTAAATCTGGCATTAAAATGTAACTGTCATCTTAGATTAATCAATCAGAGACAATAAGATAGCAGTAATAATAAGGAGATGTAAAGCCAACTGTTTGTGTTTCCTACTCTGCAGCTACTCCATTACCTTAAGAAAGTCCGGGTAAAGCTAAGCAATGGTCGAGAAGTTTACTTTGATGAGGATGGAAATCCACCAGCTGTATATGATATAGTAAACTGGCACCCAGGGTCGGATGGCTCCCTAAGGCAGGTGAAAGTTGGACGCTATGACACGATGGATACTTCAAGAAATGTATTTAGCATCAATATTAGTGCAATATGGTGGCCAAGCGGGAATGAGGAGGTAAGTCATCACAAAGCATCTCCTAGCTTCCACCACATTCTTCCTTCAGCAAATTCAACTTACATTTAGCAATGTATAGTTATCCCTGTAGATGACAGATTCTTCTGAAGACTATTAGCTATAATCTACATTCATTCGATTCATACATTGAGTTATTAGGACAATGACATGTATTTTTATTGTGGGCATGGCCAAGAGGGAACCAGGAGGTAAGGCATCACAAAGCATCTCCTAGCTTCCACCACATTCTTCCTTCAGCAAATTCAACTTACATTTAGCAATGTATAGTTATCCCTGTAGATGACAGATTCTTCTGAAGACAATTAGTTATAATCTACATTCATTCAATTCACACTTTGAGTTATTAGGACAATGACAAGTATTTGGGCTTTTATTGTGGTGCTTATTCAAATAGACAGTCTTTGTTGGTTTTTGGGTGCACTAGATTTAGACCTAATAATCAGATGATAAAATCCCAATAAATGTAATATAAAATATTTAATTTCTTTCCAAGATACCACTCTCTGTTTGTGGCCAGAGTTGCCCAGAGGGGTTCAGGAAAGCTGCAAGAAGAGGGGAACCAGTGTGCTGCTTTGAGTGCGTTCCATGTGCCCAAGGAGAGATCTCCAATCAGACAGGTCAGTAACAATTTTAATCAGATTTATGCCTAATTCACATAGTAAATTATATTTAGAAGTGCAACTTGGCATTGGGTGACATTTATCTGGAATAGCCTGAGATATCACTTTGAGATACTTTTGGTTCCATCTGTGTTGTGTTGTATTTTGTCATCTCCACTGTCTTTCTTTAAGAATGACTTTAGATGAATCCAGTAAAGTGTACTGTGAATAAGAATTTTTTGAATAAGAGTTTTTATGTTTTATTTTTTTAGACTCCATTGAGTGCTGGAAGTGCCCCTGGGACATGTGGCCCAACAGTAAAAGAGACAGATGTTTTCCAAAACCCATTGAGTTCCTTTCCTATGATGATTCTTTAGGAATCACCCTGGCCGCAATAAGTGTCTTCTCTTGTGTAGTCCCACTTGCCATCTTTCGACTTTTTATTCATTATAAATCCACCCCAATTGTGAGAGCCAATAACCATTTGGTAAGTTGTGTTCTCTTAGTATCTCTGTCTTTCTGTTTCCTCTGTGCTTTGGCTTTCATTGGTTACCCCCAACCTGAGAAGTGCCTTCTGCGCCAGGCGGCATTTGGCCTCGTCTTTACCCTCTGTGTATCCTGCATTTTGGCCAAAACTATTATTGTTGTTTTTGCCTTCATGGCCACTAAACCCGGGAGCAGCCTCAAAAAATGGACAACTCCCCGTGTGCCCTACATGATCATTACCATCTGCACCTTCATACAACTCACTTTGTGTGTGATTTGGTTGACCATCTCCCCTCCTTTCCCACAATATAACAGTGAAGCCAAACCAGGAATCATTTTTGTGGAGTGCGATGAAAACTCTCCATATGCTTTTTGGTGCATGCTGGGATATCTTGGATTTTTAGCCTCTGTCAGTTTCACTGTAGCTTTCCTGGCCAGGAGGCTCCCAGACAACTTCAACGAGGCCAAACTAATAACATTCAGCATGTTGGCTTTCCTCAGTGTGTGGGTGTACTTTATCCCAGCCTCTCTCAGTGCCCAGGGCAAGTATACTGTTGCCATGGAGATCTTTGCCATTCTGACTTCCACCTGGGCCCTTGTTATATGCATGTTCCTCCCCAAATGTTTCGTTATATTGTTCAGACCCAACATGAACTCTAAAGAAAATCTCATGGGAAAAGATAGAAGAAAGGAAATAAAGAAAAAAATAATTTTCTAATTTATAAAATGGTATTCCTTTGTTTTCTTGCACTATTTTGCCAAAATAAACTTTTTAACAAAACAATATATAGGACTTGCAGATTTTCATTCACATTTAATTATTTCCACCTTAAAACTTTATATCAATACACTTGTAGGGGAAGAAGATTGGAGTCTAGGCAAAGGTAGGTCTAGGTAAAGGTCTAGGTAAAGGTCTAGGCAAAGGTAGGTCTAGGTAAAGGTCTAGGTAAAGATCTAGGCAAAGGTCTAGGCAAAGGTCTAGGCAAAGGTAGGTCTAGGTAAAGGTCTAGGTAAAGATCTAGGCAAAGGTCTAGGCAAAGGTAGGCCTAGTTAGTTGTGAAGATATTCTCTAGGGGGCACATTTACTAATTCTCGAATCCGAATCCCGAATGGGAAAAAAACGGATTGGAAACTAAAATTTTGTGATTTTTTTTTCGTCGCCGTCGCGATTGTTTCTTATTTTGCGCGACTTTTTTGTCGCCGTCATGACTTTATCGGATTTTGCATGATTTTTTTGTCGCCTTCGCAATTTTTTCGTATTGAGCAATTGTAAACGGTGGAAAAACCAATCCGAATTTTTTGTGACAGCGGCGAAAAAGTCGCGGAAAATATACGATAAAGTCGTAACGGCGACGAAAAAGTTGCACAAAATACGAAACAATCGTGACGGCAACGGAAAAAAATGCAAAAATACCAATCATTACAAAAACAAAAACGCATTCGGATGCTTTCGGATGTTCATGGATTAGTAAATGTGCCTAGGAGTGATAGATAGGATATAAAAAAGTAGTTTTAGTAGTGGCATAGCTTGGTCACGCCAGGCCCCCCTGCAAAAAAATCTTCTGAGGGGGCCCAAAACTCAAATTGTGCAAGTTTCAGAGCTAAAAAAACTCGACTCTGGGAAAAAAATCAAACCCAAATGTTGAGATTTCTCTCTCTCTAATGACCGATTTTAGTGCAAATCTGACAAATCTGTCAAATTATCACAAGGTTTGTGGGTACCGTATGATTGTACACCTAGCGATTTTTCATTCAACGTCAGAAAATCAGTTGGGCAGGTCCCAGTATAGTCATGGTTGACCAAATTCTTAATCCAGTCAATCTGAAAAGATTCGCTGCTAGACTGCAAATATTGTAATTTTGATCTCTATTTTTAATCTCCGGGGCCACACCGGGGCACTAATGGATTCCAGCCTTTGGTAAGTGGGAGGTTTGTGAAAGTTGAATAAGTTAAGGCCGATGCCCCATAGATGTGATTCTCAGCCTGTGGAAAACCTCAGGATGAGTATCAGTCCATCAGTCCATCCAGCAAAACCTTTATGGCTGAATAAAAGTGTTATTGTCGAGGTTGGTAAGAAAAAACGTGCTTTTAGGGCATTCAAGTTAGCTGGGACAGCAGGGACTTTCATCAGGTACAAGGAAGCAAATAAAGCAGCAAAAAAGCTATCAGGCAGCTAAAATAGAGATGGAAAGGGATATTGCAGCTAGGAGTAAAAAGAATCCTAAATTATTTTTTAATTATGTGAATAGTAAAAAAATGAAGCAAGAAGGGGTGGGAACTTTATTATCACGGGGGGGGTAAGATGGTTGATGAGAACGGGGAAAAAGCAGAAATTTTGAACTCTTATTTTTCATCTGTCTATACATCTGAGGAGCCAGATAATGAAGGCTTCCCTTGTAATATGCCCAGTGCTAGTAATTTAGCTACTGGCGCATGGGTCACTCGGGAGGAAATTCAAAAGAGACTTGAACATGTAAAGGTAAACAAAGGTCCAGGGCCGGATGGGATTCATCCCAGGGTATTAAATGAGCTGAGCGCTGTGATTGCCAAACCTCTTCAATTAATTTTTCAGGATTCATTGAGGTCTGGCATGGTGCCAAGAGACTGGCGGATTGCTAATGTGGTGCCATAATTTAAAAAGGGATCCCGTTCTCAGCCTGAAAACTATAGGCCTGTTAGTCTGACATCAGTAGTAGGAAAACTTTTGGAAGGGGTAATAAGGGATAGGGTACTTGAATACATTGCAGTTCACAATACTATTAGTTTGTGCCAGCATGGTTTTATGCGTAACAGATCTTGCCAGACTAATTTAGTTGCCTTTTATGAGGAGGTGAGTAGGAACCTTGATGCTGGAATGGCAGTTGATGTCATCTACTTGGACTTTGCTAAAGCGTTTGATACTGTACCTCACAGAAGGTTAATGATCAAATTAAGGAATATTGGCCTAGAACATAATATCTGTAATTGGATAGAGAACTGGCTGAAGGATAGAGTACAAAGAGTGGGGTAAATGGAACATTTTCTAATTGGACCAGTGTGGTTAGTGGAGTACCGCAGGGGTCAGTCCTTGGGCCTTTGCTTTTTAACTTGTTTATTAATGACCTGGAGGTGGGCATAGACAGTACTGTTTCTATTTTTGCTGATGACACTAAATTGTGCAAAACTATAAGTTCCATGCAGGATGTGCCGCTTTGCAGAGCGATTTGACAAAATTAGATAACTGGGCAGCAAACTGGAAAATGAGGTTCAATGTTGATAAGTGCAAAGTTATGCACTTTGGTAGAAATAATATAAACGCAAACTATCTACTGAATGGGAGTGTGTTGGGGGTTTCCTTAATGGAGAAGGATGTGGGGGTTTTTGTTGATAACAAGTTGTCTAATTCCAGGCAGTGTCATTCTGTGGCTACTAAAGCAAATAAAGTGCTGTCTTGTATAAAAAAGGGCATTGACTCAAGGGATGAGAACATAATTTTGCCCCTTTATAGGTCCCTGGTAAGGCCTCACCTTGAGTATGGGGGGCAGTTTTGGGCTCCAGTCCTTAAGAAGGATATTAATGAGCTGGAGAAAGTGCAGAGACGTGCAACTAAACTGGTTAAGGGGATGGAAGGGTTAAACTATGAGGTGAGACTGTCGAGGTTGGGGTTGTTTTCTCTGGAAAAGAGGCGCTTGCAAGGGGACATGATTACTCTGTACAAGTACATTAGAGGGGATTATAGGCAGTTGGGGGATGTTCTTTTTTCCCATAAAAACAATCAGCGCACCAGAGGTCACCCCTTTAGATTAGAGGAAAGGAGCTTCCATTTGAAGCAGCGTAGGGGGTTCCTCACGGTGAGGGCAGTGAGGTTGGGGAATGCCCTTCCTAGTGATGGGGTAATGGCAGATTCTGTTAATGCCTTTAAGAGGGGCCTGGATTAGTTCTTGATCAATCAGAATATCCAAGGCTATTGTGATACTAATATCTACAGTTAGTACTAGTGGTTGTATATATAGTGTATGTATGTGAGTGTATAGATTGGTAGGTGTGGGTTAAGTGTGCTGGGTTTACTTGGATGGGTTGAACTTGATGGACACTGGTCTTTTTTCAACCCTATGTAACTATGTAACTATGTAACTATGTAACTATCTTCTGGCATCAGGCTCTTATCTTGCCGAACCATTGTGTTGGCAAGAGCTTGCATTTCAGAGCTGATATCCACAGTGGTACAGGCAAGGTAGGAAGCTGATGCCAGCATAGGGGCTAATTCTTGACCTGTGTTTATCCTCAGGATGAAAATCAGCCCCGTGTGGCATCAACCAGGATGGAAGGTCCCAGAAGTGAATAAGGTCCCAGAAGTGAATAAGTTAAGGCTGATGCCCCATAGATCTG
This sequence comes from Xenopus tropicalis, assembly GCF_000004195.4. NCBI lineage: Eukaryota > Metazoa > Chordata > Amphibia > Anura > Pipidae > Xenopus > Xenopus tropicalis. Next base: position 145,844,627 of record NC_030679.2, read on the forward strand.
ATTCTCAGCCTATGGAAAACGGCAGGCCTAGTATCAGCCCATCTGCTGGCATCAATATCTTGTCGAACCATTGGGTTGGACTGGGTGCAGGCTAAAAAACCCAAGAGCTTGCATTTCAGAGCTGATATCCACAGTGGTTCCAGGTACAGGCAAGGTGATGCCAGCATAGGGGCTAATTCTTGGCCTGTGTTTTTCCTCAGGATGAAAATCAGCCCGTGTGGCATCAACCGGGATGGAAGGTCTCAGAAGTCCCAGGGCAAGACTAGCCCTAGGAACACTGGAAGGTGATGCCCATAGGTCGGTGTTACAGTGGCAGTTGTCTACCGGAGACACTGAGAGATAAAATCCATGCTGGTGTCAGATCCTGTTTTGCACCATCTTCAGGGCGGTCAGTAAAAGAAGTCAGGAAGTGAGGAAAATGCCATATAGCCTGTGTCCATCATGACCATGGCCTCACCTAAGCTAGAGACAGCTGCTGGAAGGACCTCGAGAGGCCTAAAGGAAATTGTGAAAGAGCTGTAAGAGTCCCTGGATGCAGTGAGAGGTGGCTAATCTCCGTAAGGGGATTCCAAACATGCCACTGAGAAGAGGTTGAAGCCAACAAGGTGGAAGCTGGCCTTCCCATTGTTAGCACTATGGTATGCCAATTCACACAGCCCCGACTTGCCACTATTATGAAAGTACCCTGACTTGCCATTAAGCTAGAGGTATCTATGCTTATGGGGCCTACTGCAGGGGAGGCTAATGTGTTCCCCGTTGAGTGGAAAGAAGGGCAGATAAGGACCTGGCGATTTGTGTCTGAAGAGCTAGGGGAACAGAAGTCTCACTGCCTGTTCTGAGACACTAGTTCTGAGGTGACCACAGTGTCTTTTGCTTTCTTTAAGCAAGGAGACTTTCTGGACTTGAAGTGGCAGGTGTCATGACTGACACTACGGGTTGTAAATTCATATTGAGGTGGTAGGCATCACCTGGATGGACATTACATTACTTAACTAGTACTTACTGTGTAAAGTATTGGTGGCCCGTGATTCTGGGCATGAGCCCCCTGACAGATGTGGGACCAGAATATTAGTCCCAAGTCCCTGCTAACCAAGAGACTCTTTGGCTATTGACCATTCAATGGCATGTGACCATTCATGGAGCTCTGGCAGGGCACCGGTATGCCTTAGGCTTCATAGACCATTTTTCTAAGTTTGTGATGGTAGTCCCTACCACTTATGTAAGTTCCAAGGAGTATTAAAGTCACCCACAACACTGTGTTACCCCCAGGACAACAATAACAGAGTCAATTGGACTCTAGGAGAAATGTACCATGAGATGAGGCCTGAGATGCTGCTCATTTTTGCTTGGGCCTACAAAAATACTGGGATCCACACCTTTCTTTCTGTTGTTTGTGGTTTGACTTGAACATGCCGGCCACTGAAAGACCCGTGGAGCTTAACCCACAGCAGTGGGTGGAAGTGTTGGCCAAATGGCTGGATCAGGATACGGTACTACATGAGGCTGGAAAAACAGTTTTTAATAAATCAGTCCAAAACAAATCTTTTCAGAAGCACATTCACATATTTAGGGGAGTATAATTCACTGGCACGTTTTTTCACACAATCTTATAAAGCTAAACCACTGCAAATATATATATATATATATTGTAATGCTAGAATTACCATTTATTTCATTAGGAAATAATTTATTTTGGGTTTCCATCCCCTTATGAAGCCAAAGGAGCAGCTATTAGTTTGTGTATAGAAAGCTTCATATAATTAGCGAAATGAGGCCTAAGAGAATTTTTGATCCTCATTATGTTACATATATATATAGACAGACACACAGTGAGTGCATTACCCAGACAGGCAGAATGAGGTAAGTAGCACGGCTTGTACAGGTTTTATTAGCAAGGCAGCATCAGGCACCTTGTTATGGGCTAAGGGGGCCCAGCCTGAAGGCCAGTTAGGGGGGGATTTGGGGTGAGTGCTTATTTGTGCCCTGGGTACCCCTGGAACTATAGCGGGGTGACTGTTACCCCAATGTTTCTATATATCTGTAACCTTGTTATGGGCTAAGGGGGCCCAGCCTGAAGGCCAGTTAGGGGGGGATTTGGGGTGAGTGCTTATTTGTGCCCTGGGTACCCCTGGAACTATAGCGGGGTGACTGTTACCCCAATGTTTCTATATATCTGTAACCTTGTTATGGGCTAAGGGGGCCCAGCCTGAAGGCCAGTTAGGGGGGGATTTGGGGTGAGTGCTTATTTGTGCCCTGGGTACCCCTGGAACTATAGCGGGGTGACTGTTACCCCAATGTTTCTATATATCTGTAACCTTGTTATGGGCTAAGGGGGCCCAGCCTGAAGGCCAGTTAGGGGGGGATTTGGGGTGAGTGCTTATTTGTGCCCTGGGTACCCCTGGAACTATAGCAGGGTGACTGTTACCCCAATGTTTCTATATATCTGTAACCTTGTTATGGGCTAAGGGGGCCCAGCCTGAAGGCCAGTTAGGGGGGGATTTGGGTGAGTGCTTATTTGTGCCCGGGGTACCCCTGGAACTATAGCGGGGTGACTGTTACCCCAATGTTTCTATATATCTGTAACCTTGTTATGGGCTAAGGGGGCCCAGCCTGAAGGCCAGTTAGGGGGGGATTTGGGGTGAGTGCTTATTTGTGCCCTGGGTACCCCTGGAACTATGGCAGGGTGTCTGTTACCCCAATGTTTCTATATCTCTGTAACCTTGTTATGGGCTAAGGGGGCCCAGCCTGAAGGCCAGTTAGGGGGGGATTTGGGGTGAGTGCTTATTTGTGCCCTGGGTACCCCTGGAACTATAGCGGGGTGACTGTTACCCCAATGTTTCTATATATCTGTAACCTTGTTATGGGCTAAGGGGGCCCAGCCTGAAGGCCAGTTAGGGGGGGATTTGGGGTGAGTGCTTATTTGTGCCCTGGGTACCCCTGGAACTATAGCGGGGTGACTGTTACCCCAATGTTTCTATATATCTGTAACCTTGTTATGGGCTAAGGGGGCCCAGCCTGAAGGCCAGTTAGGGGGGGATTTGGGGTGAGTGCTTATATGTGCCCTGGGTACCCCTGGAACTATAGCAGGGTGTCTGTTACCCCAATGTTTCTATATATCTGTAACCTTGTTATGGGCTAAGGGGGCCCAGCCTGAAGGCCAGTTAGGGGGGGATTTGGGGTGAGTGCTTATTTGTGCCCTGGGTACCCCTGGAACTATAGCGGGGTGACTGTTACCCCAATGTTTCGATATATCTGTAACCTTGTTATGGGCTAAGGGGGCTCAACCTGAAGGCCAGTTAGGGAGAGATTTGGGGTGAGTGCTTATTTGTGCCCTGGGTACCCCTGGAACTATAGCGGGGTGACTGTTACCCCAATGTTTCTATATATCTGTAACCTTGTTATGGGCTAAGGGGGCCCAGCCTGAAGGCCAGTTAGGGGGGGATTTGGGGTGAGTGCTTATTTGTGCCCTGGGTACCCCTGGAACTATAGCAGGGTGACTGTTACCCCAATGTTTCTATATATCTGTAACCTTGTTATGGGCTAAGGGGGCCCAGCCTGAAGGCCAGTTAGGGGGGGATTTGGGGTGAGTGCTTATTTGTGCCCTGGGTACCCCTGGAACTATAGCAGGGTGACTGTTACCCCAATGTTTCTATATATCTGTAACCTTGTTATGGGCTAAGGGGGCCCAGCCTGAAGGCCAGTTAGGGGGAGAGATTTCTCCATAAAAGAAGATGTAAGCTCCAAAAGACATATTCTCTGTCCAAAGACTTCAACTTTTAGGTCCTGGAACCTGGAGTATTCTGGAAGGACCAGGCAGGCCATTTACTCCATTCCAGAAGTCCACCTCACATATTGGATAACTCACACTGGGGTTACTGCCTGCCACTGCAAGGAGCAGAGGAGCATTTGACTAAGTATTTTTCATGCTGAATTGGGGTCCCCTGGGTTTCAATAAACTGCCTTAATGTAAAGAAAGCAGCCGAGCGAGGGGTGGGCAAAAGGGGGGCACGGACCATAATACCCCCTTCCAGGCCCCTCTCCTACCTTTAAATATAAGCAGCCCCTTCAGGGCCGGGAGGTGAGACATAAAAAGGCTGGGAGGGGGGTGGGGGAAGAGGGACAGGTTGTGCTTGGCCCCTCAGAGGATTTTTCTGCAGGGGTGCCCAGAGCGACCAAGTTACGCCTCGTATATGTATGTTCATAGAAAGATAAGGGTGTCACGAGCACGAGACAGGTTGTCTAAAACAAGTCTGAAAGCCTCTGTTTTCAGACCTATAATAGTAACACCTTGAGGCCAATGTGACTTATCCCCATACTCGAAAAACTACAAGGTTGAATAAAGTGGTTTTAATCTGCAAAGATACATTTTCCAGAACAGCTGAGTCTCACAAATCCATAACTAAGAGTGTAGGTGCGGACAATTGTCATCTGTCACTTTTTAACCTGCTATTACTCCTCTTTCCCCTTATATTATCCTTCATAACCAAACCAAAAATATCAAAAATCATCTCATTGCATTGCAGGTTGACATCTTATTTCTACAGAACATTCCTGCACCTCACCCTTACATGCCTTACCCCTGCCTACTATATGGATGGGAACCCCTCAATCTTGGGCTCCCATGGGATTCTGGTACCTGGGGATCTTCTAATAGGAGCAGTGATTGCCATTCACACTGATGGTGTCTTCTCCTTGGTCACGTATAAAGAGAAACCAACCCCAGATACTTGCAAAAAGTAAGATTTTATTTCCCATGTAAAATAATGTGCCCATTGTTGTTGAGTAATGCTTTCATGTCTAGAAACCAATTTTTTACAGGAGGTCCTACAAGAATCCCCTATGCCCTGTGGAAGGGATGGTATTGCCATTGGCTCAGTTGTTCTTTGGGCAGTTACTGCTCCTTGTCTTGGGTTGCCGTTGTTTTCCCCAGCCAGGGGGTAACCCTATCCCTATCTATTAAAAAGAAAAGGGATCCCAAGTGCTTGACTAATGGTACCCCACCTAAAAAACGCCTTCACATACAGCTAATATGCAGCGATGAGCGAATCTGTCCCATTTCACTTCACCGAAAAATTCACAAAAAATTTCCGAAACAGAGGAAAATTCAATCAAAAGGTCAATGGGCGACAAAATTACGTGGGCAAAATTTTTTACACGGGACTTTTTTTTTACTCCAAATGCATTAAAGTCAATGAGCGTTTTTTCTCACTCCAAATGCCCCTTGGTATAAAGGACTGCCACAGGGTCTCAACTCCGGTCAAGAATTCGCAACAGAATTTATAGAATGCCCAACAGAATCCAGAAGCGCCTAATGGGCACAAGGCCAACCAACTGCTTGTTTTCTCAACCATTATTTTAAAGTACGAGTTGCCTCCATTTAGGGAGGTGGGACACTTTCATCAAAAGGCACCAATATCAATAGACTCCGAATGTTAATTTTATTTGCCACTTGAACCCTTACTTTTTAATATAAGCCCTACCATGATCTTTATTCTTCCTCTACCCAACTTTGTTTGGTTCTGCAGCTCCCTTTCAGTCATGGTAAAACTGTTAGTTAACCTTGCTCTGGCCCTTATCCATTTAACCTTGTGTGAAGGCTTGGTGACTTTACTCAAGGACCATCTTCCAATGAGAGCTCCAATCTGAAGACTAGGTGGTTGCTAGGCAGTTTCCAAGCAACACTATTTCGTACTGGTCAGTGAAACTATAGGCTGAGATCACTGTTTTGTTTCTTAACAAAGACTTGTTCTATTTTTGCAACGTTTCTCCTGTTCTGCAGTTTTGTGTTTGGTGTCAGAACTTTCATGATGACCAGTAGTTCTCCATGATCCTCCCACAGCTTCAGGTGGGTCCACGGGTATTCGCCAATTAATATAAGAGTATTAAAATGATTACACATGATAACTGAATATTTTGAGATACACTGGGGCTCATTACACATTGCAGAATGAGTTTAACAGGGAACATATTTGCACTGCAAATTTATATTCAGAAGATAACCATCAAGTCTATATTAATGCAACATGACCACACACAGTGGCCACGCTCAGGCAAACACCCATCTCATTTGAGAGCCATTTGTGCACAATCTGCATCTCACCGCAATTCACAAATAAAGGAATGTCAGGCACAGAAGTGCAACATTTAAGCATTTAGGGAAAATGATGAACAAAACAACCATGTGCAAATAAATATTGATTGCAAAGATTATAAATGACCCCCATTATCTTCCTAGAGGTTTTCTCACAATAACTTTCTAATCATGGAACAATTAGTAGTTTCCTTCAGAAGAAATGTGACAACTTTAGCTTAGACAACTGAAGTTTGAGTGACGTTTTTAACTTTTAACCATTTAACCATATAACCATTTAGGTTCCGCCTTGACTTCTATCAGCAGTTCCAGACCTTCAGGTTTGCGGTGGAAGAGATCAACAGAAACCCCGAACTCCTACCCAACAGTACCCTGGGTTTCTATGTATATGACTCCTGTGCTGTACTCCAAAGAGAGTTAGGGGGAACATTATGGATGATAACTGGTCTGGACCGAGTCATACCAAATTACTGCTGCCAGGTACATCCTCCTCTTACCGCTGTCATTGGACACACAATATCCACTTTCTCCATCCTCGTGGCTCACATCATGGGATTGTACAGATTTCCACAGGTAAGGTTTAATAGGAAGTTTACATTGACTGCACAGAGAAAGTTAATGTAGACTGCATACAGGAAGTTTATATAGACTGCATAAAGGAAGTTTGTGTAGACTGCATACAGGAAGTTTACATAGACTGCTTAGAGGAAGTTAACGTAGACTGCATACAGGAAGTTTATATAGACTGCTTAGAGGAAGTTAACGTAGACTGCATACTGGAAGTTTACGTAGACTATATACAGGAAGTTTACATATACTGCATAGAGGAAGTTAATGTAGACTGTATACAGGAAGTTTACATTGACTGCATAGAGGAAGTTAATGTAGACTGCATACGGGAAGTTTATAGAGACTGCATAGAGGAAGTTTACATAGACTGCATACAGGAAGTTTACATAGACTGCATACAGGAAGTTTACATAAACTGCATAGAGGAAGTTAATGTAGACTGTATACAGGAAGTTTACATAGACTGCATAGATGAAGTTAATGTAGACTGCATACAGGAAGTTTATAGAGACTGCATAGAGGAAGTTTACATAGACTGTATACAGGAAGTTTACATAGACTGCATAGATGAAGTTAATGTAGACAACATACGGGAAGTTTATAGAGACTGCATAGAGGAAGTTTACATAGACTGTATACAGGAAGTTTACATAGACTGCTTAGAGGAAGTTAACGTAGACTGCATACTGGAAGTTTATATAAACTGCATAGAGGAAGTTAATGTAGACTGTATACAGGAAGTTTACATAGACTGCATAGAGGAAGTTTACATAGACTGCATAGAGGAAGTTTACATAGACTGCATACAGGAAGTTTACATAGACTGCATACAGGAAGTTTACATAGACTGCATACAGGAAGTTTACATAGACTGCATACAGGAAGTTTATATAGACTGTTCATCCCTTGACATCAAATAATAGGAATTCATAAGTTCTGAGCTGGTGAACATATTTCGCTGCTATTTTAGTTGGAGAGGAAGTCAAATTGATTAAAAAAAAATAGTTGATTTTGCATCAAAGTTCTATCAGTTTATTAAGTTTTGAAATAAAGGCACAATGGAAAACAATGCAACATTTTCAAATTTACAGCATTGTCCAAACTTGGAAAGTTTAAAAATAGCCCTAAATGATTTGACACTTTATCATAAAAATAAAATCTGCTTGGGGGGGTGGAGCTTGGATGTGAGTGAGGGTGGGCTACATCAACTATCCTGAGCCATATGTCTGCTAAATTTTAGAATTCTGCATCTCTACTATTACTCAACTGATAGATTACTTAGAATGTTTCCTCCACATGTCCTGACTATCACCACCCTACTGCTGATATTTTACATGATGAATGGATATGCCCATTAATTGTGAAATTTTGGTGAAAAGTGGTTCAATGTCTTATTGATCACCTAGATTTACCACAAATCATCTCTCCTGAAGTGTGCCTATTAGGTGTAGTAAACAACTTAGTTCCATATAAGCATACTCTACCATATTTTATTATTTTATGCTAAAAACATATTATACTTCATTGGCTACCACCTAACCCTCCTTCCTTCTCTTGCTGGCTAAATTTAGTGAATCGTAGGCTTCCACTAATCAAACTCACATATGAGGCACGTGACTCACTATCTAAAGTTGGCCATACACAGGCAGGCTTAAGCTACTAATTCAAGTCCTTTAGACTGATTTGGCAACTTCTCTATACAAGTATGAGGCCCCTAATGGGCCTTCCTGGTCGATATCTGTCCAAAAATCATCAAGGTGTCAATTGGGCAGGATTGATGAGACCACATTGGCTGATTGATGGAGTCCTAAATCCAACGGCTTCTATTCCCGTTGCTGTAATCCGATTATGAGGCATGTGACTCACTATCTAAAGTTGGCCATACACGGGCAAGTTTAAGCTACTGATTCAAGTCCTTTAGACTGATTTGGCAACTTCTCTATACATGTATGGGGCCCCTGGTGGGCCTTCCCGGTCGATATCTGTCCACAAATCGTCAAGGAGTCAATTGGGCAGGATTGATGGGACCACATTGGCTCATTGATGCAATCCTAAGTCCAACGGCCTCTATGCACGTTGCTGTAATCCGATTACTTGGCTCTAGGGCCAATGTCTTATTGATCACCTAGACTTACCTCAAGTCATCTCGACTAAAGTGTGCCTATTAGGTGTAGTAAACAACTTAGTTCCTTATAAGCATACTCTACCATACTTTATTATTTTATGCTAAAAACATATTATACTTCATTGGCTACAACCTAACCCTCCTTCCTTCTCTTATTGGCTAAATTTAGTGAATCGTAGGCTTCCACTAATCAAACTCACATATGGGGCACCTGACTCACATCCTTTAGACTGATTTGTCTCTATACAAGTATGAGGTCCCTGATGGGCCTTCCTGGTCTATATCTATCCAAAAATTGGCAAGGAGTCAATTGGGCAGGATTGATGGGACCACATTGGCTCATTGATGCAGTCCTAAGTCCATCGGCTTCTATACCCATTGCTGGTATTCGATTATTTGGCTGTAGGGCTCTAAGGTGGGCATTTCAGAAGATCCAATCTTAACTAGTATGGCCACCTTAAGTTTGAAAAGGTGTGGGAGAGCTGGCTTAATGTATACCTACTAACAATGGACTATATCCAACACACAACCTCTTCAATTTGTATACTTGAACTGGATTTATAATTTGTGATGTCTCTAACTGATATATGTATAATTTAATGTATGACAATTACTGTTTTGCCAACTATAATATAAAAAGTACCAAAAAATCTGCTGTATTCTAAAGTGAATCTTTTTATCTTCAGATTAGCTACTATTCTACCAGCTCTCTCTTGAGTGACAAGAGACAGTTCCCTTCCTTCTTTAGAACCGTCCCGAGTGATGACTTTCAGGCCAGGGGACTGGCACAACTGGTGCTGCACTTTAAATGGAAATGGGTGGGGCTCATTGCTTCTAACGATGATTACGGAAGTGAAGCAATAAAGGTCATCAGACAGGAGGTCATGAAAGAAGGAGCTTGTGTGGCCTACACAGTGTATATTTCCGAAAACCTACTGCGTCTACCTAACATTGTTAAAATGATAAAGGAGTCAAGCGCCAATGTGATAGTAGCCGTCTCAGTTCCCTTCTTCCTAACACCCCTTCTGGATGAGATGCTGAAACAAAATGTAACTGGAAAAACGTTTGTTGCCAGCGAGGCTTGGTCCATTTCAAACCGTTTAGCAGTGAATAAATATGTCTCCTTACTGTCTGGGACTATAGGCTTTGCCTTTTTCAGCTCTGAAATCAAAGGTCTTCAAGAGTTCCTCAACTCAATGACTATCTACAATACCCCAGGGATATCCTGGGCAAAAGAGTTATGGGAAGAAGGTTTTGGGTGCACATTTGCTGACCAGAAGAACCTCACCGTTACACTGAACATCAAAAAACAATGTTCTGGAGAAGAAAATCTAAGTTCTGTGCAAAACATCTATAATGATGTGTCCATATTAAGAGCCTCCTACAATATCTATACTGCGGTGTATGTGATAGCAACAGCTCTGCATGACCTCAGGCAATGTCGATCCTTGGGTGGAGCCTTGATTGGAAATAATTGTTTTGATATAGGACATTTCAAACCATGGCAGGTAAAGGAACAGGTTATGTCCTTTTAATGCTCATCTTCACTATTCCCTTATAATTTTGTATTCAATATGTTACAAGTATTGCATATTAATTTAAAAGCTAAAATCTTCTTTCTTTTCTTATGAAAAGTTGAAATGCGTCTGATGGAAACGTTTTGCTTCAGGTTTATGTCCTCCTTGTAAAGATCAAAAATAAAAATAAAATATACAAAGGACTAAGTGAACGAAGTATAATTCTTACCAATTATAGTCTAGTGCCCCAGACCTTCAGCTTAGGGAGTCAAATATGGGAAAACTAGAAAAACAGGCAGGCACTCTGGAAAAATAAGTCTTAAGTAGCTCAAAAAGTTGAAATAAACCCAAAAAGTTTATTTGCACTTACAGATTATGCTACAAAGCCTTACGCGTTTCATACCGAAAAAGGGTACTTAATCATAGGCTGAACAAAGGCTTTATGTTCTTTTATGTTCTCCTTGGTGTCACCCTATTTAGGCTTCCAAGGAGAAGCTTAATTACTTTGCAAAGGTGACTTCATGAACATATAGAAGGCTAATTTCTACCACTCTGCAGTGATACACCATCATGACAATCAGGTTGCCACAAATAGGATGAGGGAAGAGTTGATTAGGGTCACAGTCTGAACCTTTAGCTATAAATGAGCTAAACAGGATAAATGTTTCAGTCCACATAAGAGTGTCCTTCATCAGATTAAAAGGTTTTTTGTTTGTATTGTTAAGACTTTGACTTTTATTACTATTCACAATAAAATACAGTCTTAGCCTCCCTCTGTCAATAACTGTCATGAATAAGGGTGGCAAGGAGATAACATCAGAGATATCAATTTTTGGTTGAGCATTTGATGATGATGAATGCCACTTAGAGCTGCCAATATATCAAAGAAGGCGTTTGCCTTGATATATCCTGCATATATCCAGTGGTAACTCTACAGATTCTGAATTGTACCCTAAGTGAGGACTTTGTAATTAGAAGAAGGACACTTTTATACCATAGGCCTGTAGGCTTTAGTCCTTGTTCAACACCAGTGATCCCCAACCAGTGGCTCAGGGGCAACATGTTGCTCCCCAACCCCTTGGGTGTTGCTCTCAGTGCCCCCAAACCAGGGAGTTATTTTTGAATTCCTGACTTGGGGGCAAGTTTTGGTTGAATAAAAACAAGATTTCCTACCAAATAAAGCCCCCTGTAAGCTGATAGTGTGCATAAAGGCCCCTAAGAGCCAATCACAGCCCTTATTTGGCTCCTCCATGAACTTTTATGGTGCTTGTGTTGCTCTCCAAGTCTTTTTATATTTGACTGTGGCCCATGAGTAAGAAAGCTTGGGGATCCCTGTTCTACACATCAGGCCAATTTGAGAATGCTCGAGCCATCAGCAGTGATGAATGAATTTTTTCACTAGACCTGGATTCGCAGCCAATTTCCGCATTTCGGCATTGCCGAATTGTTTTGTGTAACTTCTATGAAAGTTCGCAACTGAAAAATTTGTTGCACATCAAAAAAAGATGCGGTTGTGTCAGATTGAGCACAGTTGCGGCAAAATAGGTGCTGTTGTGCCAAAATGGGCGCGGTCCCCACAAAATAGGCTCAGTCACGTCTCAAAAAATTAATGCGGTCGACAAAAAAAAAGCTGTAGGCAAACACGTTTCACGGAATTTCTGTTTTGCGAATTTTCTGGTCATTTCGTGAATTTTACGGCGAAGCTAAACGGGAAAGATTCTGTCATCACTAGCCGTCTTATTTTTTTGTTGAGGAAAAGAAAAATGAGATTCTCACGAAGCATGGTATTTGAATGATTAATTCTCTTGTGGTTTTGGAATCCGAATCCTTGAGTCTGAAGGCTTGAGCATTATTAAATCAGCCCCTATATATATATTCAAAAAATTGATTTTTTAACATAAACATTACATCCAAAGAAAAACATATGAACTTAAAAAAACGTCTCCCTGATAATAGCACCATTCTATAAATATGCTTCCAAAAATTCCATAGGAATGACCAAAACATGAGTTTGTATGTATTTAGCTCTAAACTCATTTTATGATAAATCTGCCCCTTGGTATCATCAATTTTTATCTTGACATCAATTTTGGTTAATATTTTTCTCAAGAATGGGTGTTTCTTTTCTGCAGCTGATGAGTTACTTTAGGAAAGTCCGAGTAACACTGAACAACGCTCGAGACGTTTTCTTTGATAAGGATGGAAACCCACCAGCTGTTTATGATATAGTCAACTGGCAGTTGGGATCAGATGGAACCATCAAGCAAGTGAAAGTGGGAAGCTACGACACTTTGAATTCTTCTGGGGACGTATTCAGCATCAATACCAAGTTGATATGGTGGGCTACAGGGAATCAGGGGGTAGGTGATCACATAGGCATCCCATTTAGCACATCAACAAGAGAGTCAACTTTTTGCCCTGACTTTGGTTTGATAATTGACTTTATTTCTTCCAAGGTTCCAAATTCTGTTTGCAGTCAGAGTTGTCCAGAGGGGTTCAAACAATCCTTAAAAGAAGGAGAGCCAGTGTGCTGCTTTCAGTGTAGCCCCTGTGCTCAAGGGGAGATCTCCAATAAGACAGGTGGGTTAAACATTATGGTGGGGGGTAATTTAATGGACATCATTCCATTATGGATTTCAAATTGTTATCTTTGTGCATCTAAACGTAGGGCAGTGTGTTATTTAGTAGTGGACACAAGTCTTGCTTATTTACTTAATTACTGGAATGATAAGAGGTCCGTATATTTAAAAAGCACAATGTTCCTGAGGCCTGATCTGCATATTGCTGTCATTTGTACTTTTCAGATGCCATTGAGTGCTGGAAGTGCCCCTGGGACATGTGGCCCAACAGTAAAAGAGACAGATGTTTTCTAAAACCCATTGAGTTCCTTTCCTATGAGGATTACTTGGGCATCACCCTGGCAACAATCAGTACTTTCTCCTCTATGGTCCCAATTTCCGTCTTTCGACTTTTCATTCATTATAAATCCACCCCAATTGTGAGAGCCAATAACTATTCAGTGAGTTGTATTCTCTTAGTATCTCTGTCTTTCTGCTTCCTCTGTGCTTTGGCTTTCATTGGTTACCCCCAACCTGAGAAGTGCCTTCTGCGCCAGGCGGCATTTGGCCTTGTCTTTACCCTCTGTGTATCCTGCATTTTGGCCAAAACTGTTATTGTTGTTTTTGCCTTCATGGCCACTAAACCCGGGAGCAGCCTCAAAAAATGGACAACTCCCCGTGTGCCCTACATGATCATTACCATCTGCACCTTCATACAACTCACTTTGTGCATTTTCTGGCTCTCTATCTCCCCTCCTTTCTTCCAGTTCAATATTGAAGCCAAACCTGGAATCATTGTTGTAGAGTGCAATGAAAACTCTCAGTTTGCCTTCTGGTGCATGCTGGGATATCTTGGAATGTTAGCCACTGTCAGTTTCACTGTAGCTTTCCTGGCCAGGAGGCTCCCAGACAACTTCAATGAGGCCAAACTAATAACATTCAGCATGTTGGCCTTCCTCAGTGTGTGGGTGTACTTTATCCCAGCCTCTCTCAGTGCCCAGGGCAAGTATACTGTTGCCATGGAGATCTTTGCCATTGTGACTTCCACCTGGGCACTTGTGTTCTGCATGTTCCTCCCCAAATGTTTCATTATATTGTTCAGACCCAACATAAACTCTAGAGAAAACTTCATGAGGAAGGAGGGAGGAAGGAAATGAGAAAAAAGTAATTGTATAATTTACACAATGTTATCCCAATGGTTTGTTACACAATAAAAATTTCACTTATTGCCTAAATAAACTTTTAACAAAACTTTATTTAGGACTTGGAGTCAACATATTTATTATACTTGCAGTCTATTGTGATTTGGGAAGTGATCAGCGTTCTCCCTTGATTCCATGACTTTATATATTGTGTTATCCGTTTCGGCTTCTAGGCAATCAGTCAGTAAAACCAGATAACATTTCCACCACTGGTGAGTGAGTAGCAGTGTCCTGAAAGTCTAAAACTATTTCATTAGTTAGAATACATTTGAAGAATATGTTTGATCTTCCAGCCAACAGTAAACCTTGGACTAATATAATGGAAGAAACTGAAAAGTTGAAGAGGCTGGATTTGGAGTAAAAAATGGAGAATAAATAGTTGGTAGCCATCCAAAGAATTTCGATAGTGGGCCAGATCCAACTGTGATAGGTACTGATAGTGATACTGAACATGAGTCAGATAGCAAGAAGGGAAGGGAAGACAATGATCTGACATGAAAATTTATTTTTGTATATCAGAGCTCAGATGAAATACTTACTTAAGGAGAAAAAGACTCAATAACAGGGAGAAAAAAGCCAGGAGAAAAGTAGAAGGAAAGGAAGCATAAGAGAAAGAATAACTACTAACTATGGCATTTTGGTCTCAAATGTTGCAAAAATGTGTTTAAACAGAGGGAGAGCAGTAAAATGGTTAAGAAAAAGAGTCTTCCAGGCCCAGATGGAATAATGGGAAAGTTCTATAGGACCTTCAAGCACCTTTTGATTCCAGTTATCACGGAGGCCTTAGAGATTGTCTAGAAAAAAGCATCTTACCTCGCTCTACGAGAATATCCACTTAAAGGTTGGAGCTGGGGTTAGCCTGGGTTGTATTCTGAGTACATTACTGCATTTTTTATGATAGATCAGTTCTTGTACATTGTGCCTTGGACTTGGAGCACCTCTAAGCCTCTCATTGTCTGCCTCTGAAGTAAGTTTTCTACACCGACAGTGTCTTAGTTATCATTTTTCACCCTGAGGAGGCTATTAAAAGTTACTCCGAGGCCACCAGGTCTCTGGTCAACAGCCACATATCAGAGGCTTTCTGCACCTTGGACAGTAAGATAGATTTTTCAATTCTTGGCACTACTAAGGTCTCCATATCTCTACTAAGGCCTCCACGAAGGTTAAGTTCCTTGGGTGTGAAATTTAGGAGAAAAGACAAAGTGGGTGTTGAAACCTGATGCTGCAGATGTAAGTGCACAGTAATGGAAAAATCATAGTTAATGTCTATAGAAAAATATATTTTATTTCCTAATTTTACCAATTTATTAGGCACCTAACAGATCAGACAGCAACCCTTGCACCCACATACCCCATACCTCTCTATACTTACTTTGTCCCTGTGTTTAACCCTAGCAGTGTGACAGAACCAGCCTTGCCTCCAGCCAGAACTTCTAAAGGACCATTTACAAATGTCGTGCTAAGTTCAGCAAGGGCCAGAAATATACATTGACAATTATGAAAATTTGGCTATCGTTGCATTTTCTGTCATTTGCCAATATTTTATTTTTGTGTTGAGAACCCTTATAAAATCAGAGTTGCTGTTTCTCTGTATTTATAAAACATAATAAAGCCCAAAGAGTTGGTGAAATGAGACCTAAGGGAATATCTCTGATCCTCTATGAGAAGGACATAATTGTTTGTTGCATATATATATAGACAGACAGGAACGGGCGCATCACATCAAAGAGACAGAATGAGGTAAGGAGCGAGTGCCGGGTACATGTTCTAGTAAATGGGAGGCAGTGACTAGTGTGTAGGGCAGTTAGTATTTATCACTTTATTTACTACATTTTATGTATTTCCTCTTTGGTGTTCATTTATTGTATGGTTCACCTACAGAACATTGCTCCTGAATTGGAATTCAGTTTGAGAGGAATTCTCATACATATATATGTACGAGGGGGTGTTTGTGCACAGTCTTTTGGTTTGTCCCTGAAGAAGAACACATTTAGGGGCTGATTTACTTACCCACGAACGGGTCGAATGGAGTCCGATTGCGTTTTTTTCGTAATGATCGGTACTTTGCGATTTTTTCGTATGTTTTGCGATTTTTTCGGATTCTTTACGAATTTTTCGGATCCAATACGATTTTTGCGTAAAAACGCGAGTTTTCCTATCCATTACGAAAGTTGCGTAAAAAGTTGCGCATTTTGCGTAGCGTTAAAACTTACGCGAAAAGTTGCGCATTTTTCGTAGCGTTAAAACTTAACGCTACGAAAAATGCGCAACTTTTAGCGTAAGTTTTAACGCTACGCAAAATGCGCAACTTTTTACGCAACTTTCGTAATGGATACGAAAAACTCGCGTTTTTACGCAAAAATCGTATTGGATCCGAAAATTTCGTACAGAATCCGAAAAAATCGCAAAACATACGAAAAAGTCGCAAAATATTCGTTTTCAAGTCGGAACTTTTCCAATTCGGGTCGGATTCGTGGGTTAGTAAATCAGCCCCTTAGTGTTCGAAACGTTGGAATAACAATGGTTTTTTGTTCTTTTTTAAGTCCCTGTGTGTGCGGCACTCTATTCTTCATTTATATATACAGTATATATAAAACAATCCTTGGAGTATCCACACTCTGATGCAAAAAAATGTTTTATATTGGGGTGCACAGTTACAACAAATATATAAAAAGTTTTTTAAACCGGCCCACCCTTTGAAAAATTGTAACTTTTATTTGAAACACATTGTGCAAAAGTTTGGTTCTCCTTAGGATGCTTGAGGAAGGTCCTAACGAGGACCGAAAGATTAGATGTTTGTCCATGATTCAACTAAAACCAGTTGGGTGCACGTAGGTATCATACACTATACACATCACCCCAGTTTTACACGAAAACTAGATCCTACACTATTTATGAACGCTTGAGCCTTCGTATCCCAACACACGAGAGTTCCCAAACTCTTGCGTGGTTTCTTCATCCGAAGAGCCCGATTCCTACAAATCGGGATTTCTTTTAGTCAACCAAAAAAGCTTAGCCACCTAAAACCTTCTGAGCTTTTTATTTTTTGTTCTGGGAAAAGGAAAACTCGATTTGCACGAATGGGAACTGTCGCATAGTTTTGGCATAAGAATGCTCAAGCCCATAGGCTCAAGCGTTCATAAATGTGCCCCAACCTACTGTAGTTACATGCTTAGTATAAAGTATACATAAGTATAAAAACTAGTTTGAGTATCAGTACTGACTCTCTACCCTGAGTATGGCACATATGAGCCATTGAAAAGCCATGTGGTCAATACAGAACGTTGGACATTGTTGATGGTTCCAGTTATTTTAGCCCAATGATGCTTAGTACAGATAATACCTACTTCCGTGTGTCTGTCAGTTCGTTATGTATTATTTGCCTACATGAGACTACAAAATCCATGACTAAGAGGTAGGTGCCCAATTGTCACTATTATCCTGCCATTTCTCCCCCTTCCTCTTATTTTATACTTTATTAACAAAAAGAAAATTTGTAAAGAATCATCTCATTGCATTGCAGGTTGACACCCTATTTCTACAGAACGTTCCTGCACCTCACCCTTACATGCCTTACCCCTGCCTACTATATGGATGGGAACCCCTCAATCTTGGGCTCCCATGGGATTCTGGTACCTGGAGATCTTCTAATAGGAGCAGTGATTCCCATCCACATTGATGGTATTTTCCCTTTGGTCACCTATAAAGAGAAGCCAACCCCAGATATTTGCAGAAAGTAAGATTTTTTTCCCCTCTGTAAAATAATGTGGCCAGCCTTGTTGGATAACTTTCATGTCTAGAAACTTTTACTTTTAACTTTTTACACTTATACAGTATATACATAATGTTTGCAAGTGTAGGGATGTGAAATAGTCTTCTTCACTTACTTGAAATCCTACAGAAATCACCTATGCCCTATGGAAGGGATGATATTCCCATTGTCCCTGATATACTCCGGGACATTACTGCACCTTGTCTTGGGTTGCAAAATTTCTGGAAAAAATTCTCCTTCCCTAGTAACACATTAAAAAGGGAAGTGATCCCCATGTGCTTGGCTATTGGTCCCCTACCTGAAGAAGGTCTCCCTGCTTGTAACAGGGGGCTCCTTACATGATAATTATTTTACTAGTGTTTTTAGACATTTTTTTTAACATAAAGCTTATATGAACGTCCCTTGGTATCTTTACTCTCACTGGGTCTTGGCTCTTTTATCTGGTCAAGAAGATGCCTTAACAGAATTCAAAAAGGCATCACCACAAGACCGCCCAACCAACTGCTTGTTTTCTGATGTCAGCTTTTATTTTAAAGTACTAAATTGATCAATTTATATAGGTGTGACACTTCTTCAAAAGGAACCAATATCAATAGACTCTGAATGCTAATTTTCTTTGCCACTTGAACCCTTACTTTTAAATATAAGCCCTACCATGATCTTTATCTTCCTCTTCCCAACTTTGCTTTGTTCTGTGGCTCCCTTTCTGTCATGGTACAACTGTTAGTTTACTTTCCTTATCCAATTAACCTTGTAAGTAGGCTTGGTGACTTTACTCCAGGACCATCTAGACCAGTGGATCTCAACCTTCCTAATGCCACAACCCTTCAATACAGTTCCTCATGTTGTGGTGACCCCCAACCATAAAATTATTCCTAAGACCATGGGAAATATGTGTTGTCCCATGGTCTTAGGCGACCCCCAAAGGGATCCCGACCCACAGGTTGAGAACTGCTGATCTGGGCTGAGATCACTCTATAGAATTCTAACAGAACTTAGTTCTTTTTTTGCAACTTTTTTCCTGTTCTGCAGTTTTGTGTTTGGTGTCAGACCTTTCATGATGACCAGTAGTTCTCCATGATTCTCCCACAGGTTCAGGTGGGTCCACGGATATTCCACAATTAATAAGAGTATTACAATGGAGGCTCAATAATAACACATGATAACTGAATATTTTCAGATTCATTGGGGCTCATTTATGTGTGTTTCTTTATATTTATAGAGACAAACTTGATGTATTTAATGTTCAAACATGATTGAGAATTTTTATTTATGCTGAGATTGTCCTTAAGAGATTTTAAAATATGTCCCAATCACAAATTTCAAATATTTATGCGCAGTAGAGTTATGCCACAACTTTGGTGGCAGAAAAAAAACAGTTTAGCAAATTGTGAATTTGTATTTCAAAATTTCCATCAACTCTTTATTCATGTGACCCATTTGTGCACAATGTGCATCCCACCACAATTTGGTCAGACACCGCAGTGCAATATTTATGTGTTTAGGGGGGGGAACATGCACAAAACCAACCATATGCAAATAAATATGCACTACAAAGACCCCCATTATAATTCCCAGAGGGTTTCATGCTTTAACTTTATACTCATGGAACAATTAGTAGTTTCCTTCGGAAGAAATGTGACAGCTTTAGCATAGACTAGTGGCTGGGGGGAACATGTTGCTCCCCAACCCCTTGGATGTTGCTCTCAGTGCCCCCAAACCAGGTAGTTATTTTTGAATTCCTGACTTGGGGGCAAGTTTTGGTTGAATAAAAACAAGATTTCCTACCAAATAAAGCCCCCTGTAAGCTGATAGGGTGCATAGAGGCCCCTAATAGCCAATCACGGCCCTTATTTGGCTACTCCATGAACTTTCATGGTGCTTGTGTTGCTGTCCAAGTCTTTTTACATTTGACTGTGGCTCCCGAGTAAAAAAGGTTGTGGATCCTGGTTTAGACAAATAAAAAAGTTTTTACCTTTTAACCATTTAGGTTCCGCCTTGACTTCTATCAGCAGTTCCAGACCTTCAGGTTTGCAGTGGAAGAGATCAACAGAAACCCTGAACTCCTACCCAACAGTACCCTGGGTTTCTATGTCTATGACTCCTGTGCTGTTCTCCAAAGAGAGTTAGGGGGAACATTATGGATGATAACTGGTCTGGACCAAGTGATACCAAATTACTGCTGCCAGGTACATCCTCCTCTTACTGCTGTCATTGGCCACACAACATCCACTTTCTCCATCCTCATGGCTCACATTATGGGACTGTACAGATTTCCACAGGTAAGGTTTACTATGAAGTTTACATAGACTGCTTACAGGAAGTTTACATAGACTTCATACAGGAAGTTTACATACAGTGCATACAGGAAGTTTACATAGACTGCATATAGTAAGTTTACGTAGACTTCAAACAGGAAGTTTACGTCGACTGCATATAGTAAGTTTACGTAGACTTCATACAGGAAGTTTATTTAGACTGCATACAGGAAGTTTGCATAGACTGCTACAGGAAGTTTACATAGACTGTTT